>NC_088385.1:139260000-139860000 GCF_037993035.2 Macaca fascicularis
TCTGATTGCCATGAAGACTCTGTTCTGTCAGTCTTAGGGTCCCTGTTTTAACAGAAGGTTCCGGTTTTTTGCATCTCCACCCACGCCTACCTTCTTGGCCATCCTTGTGGGTGTGAGGTGGATCTCGCTGTGGTTGAGCTGCATCTCCCTGAGGAGTGGCATGGAATGCGTCTCCGTGGCTGGCAAGTGGCATGGAATGTGTCTCCGTGGCTGGCGAGTGGCACGGAATGCATCTCCGTGGCTGGTGGCCACTGTGCCTGGCAGTGCCCCAAAGAGAGCTTCCGTCAGGCTGAGCCCGGGGAGGGCGGGACAGGGTTGTACCTCAACCACCATGGGCCGGTTCTGGGCTTGCTCTTGTCTGCCCTAAGTGTCCACAGACTTTCAGTGGCTGGTGCTTTGCTGATGTCACCAGCCAAGCCTGCCTCACTGTGGGGTCAGCCGAAGTCAGTTCTCACTGTCTTCCTTGACCAAAAACCAGACCACATCAGTGGCGGCTATTTATATATCATAAGCGGCATTTTGATAATTCTGGGTATGTTGCTTTCTAAGAAATGAGAGAAAACCAACGTGCTGGGAATTAGCTGATTCCAGGCTCTGCAGAGGCAGCATTTCCCGTTTTGCTGCTTTGACCCCCTCTGAGGTCCAGTCCACCTCGGGAAAATGATGGCAGTGTCGAATTCTCTGTTAAACACAGATCCATCTGTTCATCACACCCTTTAACACACAGGTTCAGCACAGCCGCTGGTGACGTGTCAGACCACAGTGGCCAGTAGCAGGGGCACGTGCATCCAGCAGGCACAGCACAAGTTACTACAGCAGTGTGTCACCATGGTTGGCTCACAGACGCCCGTGCTGGGGGCACAGAACCCTGGGCAGCTCTGGACGCTGCAAGGCCGAGGCAGCAGCCAAAGCCCAGATGCAGCCTCCACTGGGAGGTTCCGGGCCCCAGCAGAGGCAGGGCAGGCATGGGGAGTGGGGTGGGAGTCACCCAAGAGCTCAGCAGGGCGGCTTCCTTGACGTGCGCCCCGACCAAGGGGATTCAGCACATGCTCCAGTCGAGGAGGGCGCCCCCATTCTCATCCCCTTTGCTGTTGGACTGGGGTGGGACGTCCAGGGCTGCTGTTGCCTAGTTTTTACACTGGGAAGCTCCCAGGACTAGGACTGGCCCAGAAACCTGGACCCCAGGAGAAGCCTCTCATTGGATGACCACAGTAGACACTGGGAGGGCGGCTCTGTAGCCAAGGCCCCACGATCCAGCACACACGAGGGTGCCTCGTGCAGCCTGCACTGAAGCTTGCCTTGTGTGGGAATGTTGCATTTATATCCCGACGAAGTGTGTGCGTGTCTGGTGTGAGGTTTCTGGTCTGAGTGCGTCCCCGTAAGCGTCCATCCTGCTTGTGGGATTTGACTTCTCATGCGTCACCTTGGCCTGTGGCTGGGGGACAAGCGAATGTAACTCGAGGTGAGCCTCAGTCTCAGGAATGTTTCCACACTGTCATTCTACTGAAGCAGGTATCTCCAGGCAGAGAAAGAACCACAGTTCACTCCTATTTCTTTGAATATTATCATACAAGACTTTCAAAACAGAGCCTCTTTACAGACAGTGGTCAGTGTTTCCAAGGCGTGTTTTCCACGTTCACAGTGGAAAGTTTCATGCTGTGAGTTGACTTTACACCCAGGCGGGGGACTGGTTACAAAGTAAAATGTTGCGAACTGCACAGCTGACTTCTTTGGTCTGTGACAATGCAAGCAACTCTGCCTGACACAGGCCTGGGGAAGGGTTTACCCGCATTTCTCAGCGTTTGTTCCAAAAGCAGGACAGCCCACGTGGGTCCCTCATGTGTCAGCGTGGGACTCTGGAGCGACCTTTCAGAGGGAAGATGGTCAACACATTTGTGTTGCTCTGAGAGCTAATTTTTTTTTTTTTTTTTTTTTTTTTTTTGAGACGGAGTCTCGCTCTGCCACCCAGGCTGGAGTGCAGTGGCCGGATCTCAGCTCACTGCAAGCTCCGCCTCCCGGGTTCACGCCATTCTCCTGCCTCAGCCTCCCAAGTAGCTGGGACTACAGGCGCCCGCCACCTCGCCCGGCTAGTTTTTTGTATTTTTTAGTAGAGACGGGGTTTCACCGTGTCAGCCAGGATGGTCTCGATCTCCTGACCTCGTGATCCGCCCGTCTCGGCCTCCCAAAGTGCTGAGATTACAGGCTTGAGCCACCACGCCCGGCCTGAGAGCTAATTTTTTATTTATTTATTTTTTTTGAGACAGAGTTTCGCTCTTGTTGCTCAGACTGGAGTGCAATGGCATAATCTCAGCTCACCACAGCCTACACCTCCCAGGTTCAAGCCATTCTCCTGCCTCAGCCGTCCAAGTAGCTGGGATTATAGGCACCTGCCACCACACCCGGCTAATTTTGTATTTTTACAAAATACAAGACAAATAAAAGAGATGGGGTTTCTCCATGTTGGTCAGGCTGGTCTCGAACTCCTGACCTCAGGTGATCCACCCATCTTGGCCTCCCAAAGTGCTGGAATTACAGGCGCGAGCCACCATGCCTGGCCGAGAGCTTCATTTTTAACATTAACTCAAGGTTAATCCCGACAACTCTCAGAAAAATCATGACAGGTGCCACTGTGTCTGTCTGGGAGTACTTTTCATAGTTTTACTGAGGCTTCATTGCCAGCGGCCATCCTGACCTTCAGGCCATCAAAGTGACAGGCCCTAAAGTCTCCAGTCTGGGCGTGTGCTTGAGCTTTGACGCCCAGGCTGCCTGGCGCAGAGACCACGTGCTCGGGGAGGAAAGCTGTGTCTGCTGGGGGACTCCTTTCCTCACACAGAGCATCAGTGATCAGCTCTGGAAGGAGGCTCAGGGTGGTGAGCGCGCAGTCCCTCTGGTCCTCTGGTGCAGTCCCTCGGGCCCTCCGAGCCCCGGCCTAGGCCGCCCTCTGCTTGTGCTCTTCCTGTGGGGGAAAGAGGACGGCTCAGCACCACACACTCCTTCCCCTCATTGTCTGCGGGACCCTGGGCTCTGCCCGGAAGGCTGAGGACGGGAAGCCCCGCGCTGCAGAAGCCCGGCCCTGGCTCTGCTGACCCTCCCTGGGGCCATGCATTTCCACCATTGACACTCGGGGGCTCCTTGTCCTTGGGCCAGAAGCTCGAGGACAACTTGTATGACCCTCTTTCCTCGTTTCCTCTTTTGTGCACGCGTGGAGAAACCCTCAGAGGGTTTCGTGCCGGACACTGGCCCTCACCTTGATGGACTCCTCCAGCTGGGACAGGGCCTCCTCGTACCGAGGAACCAGGGGCTGCAGCAGCTTGCTGGAGAGCTCGTGCCGCCGCAACTCAGGCGCCCCAGCTTCAGTCAGCATCTGGAGGAACCTCCTCTCCTGGAGGGAAGCTCATGGTGGAAGGGGGTTCTTGGGCCAGCCCCTCGTCACCCTCAGGCAGCAGAAACTCCCAAGACCCTCGCGCCTCACCTGCACTTTCAGGAGCAGCGTGAAGGCCTGTCCCATTTTCCCAGCGCGGGCCGTCCTCCCAGCCCTGGAATCACACGCGGCTATCTCCAGCCTGGCCCCTGAGCCTTCAGGGGTCTGACGAACGACGGCTTCTCTCCACACCAACCCCACCCACACCAGGCAGGACGGTCCCACATACAACGCCCAGGAGCTCACAAAGCCCCAGACCCCCCAGTGGCGGCTGCGCCGCACTCACCGGTGCACATAGGTTCTCAGGTACTGGGGGGCGTCATAGTTCACCACCAGCTCCACACCCTGCACATCGATGCCTCGGGCGGTGGCATCCGTGCTGATGAGGCTGCCGGGACACACAGCATCGTGGGCCTGCTGTGCCAGGAGCAGGGGCTGTGGCAGCACCGGCCCTGTGGGGGGCAGCTCAGGCCTTTCTGGGAAGTGGCTGCCATGGATCCAGGGCACAGGAAGCCGATTTGCAGAAGGAAGCACCCTTTAGAGGGCCCCAAGCTGACCCTGGAGTGGGCACCCCCACCCCACAGAGGCCCGCCCCGAAGCTGACCCTGGAGTGGGCACCCCCACCCCACAGAGGCCCGCCCCGAAGCTGACCCTGGAGTGGGCACCCCCACCCCACAGAGGCCCGCCCCTGCCCAGGGACTCACAGCTGGATCTTCCCCTGTTCAAACTGCTTCAGGATCCTCCTCCTCTGGCCAGGGCCGTAGCGCGAGGAGAACTCAGCCACGTCCACACCCCCAAAGGCCTGCACCAGCAAGAAGAGCCTAGGCAGAGAGAAGGCTGCAGCCCCGTGATGCTGGGACCAGAGGCTGCCTCTGCCATCCCCGCCCAGCTGGGGCCTCACCTGTGGGAGTTCTCTCGGGAGTTAGTGAAGCAGAGAACCTTCGAGAAGCCCATCTCCAGGACCAGGTGCAGGACAACCAGCGGCTTAGAGCTGAGGCTGCAGGGCACGTAGTGGTGCTACAGGGACAGCAGGGGGTGGGGATGGAGGTGGGGGTTGGTTAGGGGCCCCAGGCTCCTGGCGCAACCCTCTGCCCAGCCAGTATCCCACTCACCGTGAGCCCAACAGGGAAGGCATACTTCCCCGAGTCCCCGTCCCCATCTGTATCTTCTAGGCCCCTGTGTGCCAGCCCTGTGGAGAAAAGCCGGGGCTGATGGAGGCCCAGCTGCTGCAGCTTTTCGGGGTTCTGGGTCAGAGTAGCCGAGAAGAGCAGCTTCTGCAGGGGCATCTGCGGACAGCAGGTACTGGAAGAGAAGGGGGTGTTGCTGGCACTGTGTCAGCGGCTGCCTCGAGACTCCAGGGAACGGGATTCTTCACACTACCCACTGTAGAGACTACTGTGGACCAGGGGCAAGGTGAGTCCAGCTCACAGAACAGAACGATGCGGTTCTGTGCACCAGAGCTCAAGCCAGCCTTGTCTCTTGGCACTAAGAAAGGAGAGCTACACGCAGAGGCCTCTGCTCAGGGGATGCCAGCAACTGGGCGTGCCGCTGGATACCTGGCGGCTGTCACATCCTGGGCCTGTCTTCGCTGGAGCAAGGCACAGGGGTCCGTGGGGTCCTCACTCTGGAAGGCAGCCGCCACCACCCGTGGCAGCCAGGACTGATGCATGCTGTCAATCATCCGGTCAGCCTCGTCGATGACCTGCGGGAGGCAGGGAGCCCGGGACTGGGTGGCACGGCCCTGAGCTCAAAGCCCAGGCCTCTGGGGTGGGGACTTACCAGGAAGCGGAGCTGCTGGAGGTTGAATCCTGGGGTCTGGTCGATGTGGTCCACCAGGCGGCCGGGGGTGGCTACCACGATGTCAGCCAAGCAGCGGAACCCGTCAGCGCTACAGACCAAAGGGCGGCTCGAGAGAAGGAAGCTTTCTCAAGGGCTTCCGGACAGCAAGACGCTGCCTCACCCCATAGTCCCAACTCCACCCTGCGTGGGAAGGGGGCAGACGGGAGCTCCTCCTCTTCACGGGAACCAGGCGGTTAAACTTGGCGGCCCCTCCTCTGCTCCTGTGGTGCCTTAGGCCACCGGCAAGGCTGAGCAAGGACACCTTGAAAACCCCACACCCTGACGCAACCTACGTTTTCTGGACGAGGCTCTCCTGCTCCTTGGCCAGAGACTTCTGTCCCGTAATCAGGGAGACTCTCAGAGGTGTGGCATCCGTGTAGATGTTGAAAACTTTGGTCACCTGCAGGAGAAGTCTGTCACCGGCCTGGAGATAGCTGGTGTTCCCCCACTGCAGCAAAAAGGACCCCAGATCTAGTCTGGGTCACCCAGGGGCTGACCGCCGTGCACTAAGCAAGGAAGCAGAGGCTGGCGGTGCCACACTCCAGGTCTAGGGTCCGTCTACCTGCTGGGCCAGCTCCTTGGTGGGCAGCACGACCAGGGCACGGATGTGGCAGACCACTCTGGACAGCAGAGCCTGAGGAGGAAGGGGCTCCTGTGTCAGCAAGGCTGTTACCTGCCCTCTGCACACGCGCTATAGAGGAAGGGGACCCTCACACAGACCTGCACCACAGGAATGACGAAGGCCAGTGTCTTCCCACTGCCTGTCGGGGCAGAAACACAGAGGTCGCTAGGCCGGTAGCCGCCTCTGCCCACCAGAAACCCACAGGCCGCGCTCTCCAGGAGGGCAGGAATCACAGCTGCCTGGACTGGACGAAGAAAGGCGAGAGAGAAGTCACATGTTTACGCCTGGGCCTGCCGCTTCCCTGCCTGTGACCTCTGGGCTGGGCCGCTCTGCTGGAGGCCTGGGAACCACTCCCCCGAGGAATGGCACCAGGGCCCAGAGGAATACCAGCCTCAGGAGAACCATGAGCTTGAGGGTGCTGAGACCACACTTGGCACCGATGTGGCAGGGACGCCTGACCCATGGCCATGCACAGCCTTTTGTGTGGGTGCCCAGGGAGGTGTTCCCTCAGCTGCCTGCCCGGGGCTGGGGCACCTGGAAAGTAGGACGAGATGCCATGTGCCCGCAGCTGCTTCTGCAGGTCAGGGTGGACCTCAGGGATGTCCTCGATAGGAACCAGATCTTCGTTGACGTTCTTTCTGACACAGCTGGGCTCAGCCAGCCACCTTGGCAGGAAAGGCTGGACCTGCCATCAAAAAGAGAGGCCAGGTGAGCACCTTCCAGGCTCTCACGCAGAAGCAGCCCGGGGTGGCAGAGGCTGGGAGAGGGAGGCCGGGGAAACCTCTTCTGTAGTCTCCAGCTCCTCCTCAGCCCCACGATGCACTTTTCATGCAGCCTTGACAGAAGTTCAACAGCAAAAGTAGACACCACTCACTGAGCAAACTCACCTGTAGTCTCCCATCAACCCACAGTGGCACCCACCCTTCCGCAGCCAGGAGGCCCTGTGACCTGGTGCTCGCCTGCCCCAGCCACGCCGGCGTCCCTGCCTCGAGGCCTCTGCCTGGCATCCCCAACCCTCAACTTTGACCTGGCTTCAAGTCTTCGCATCCCAGCTCAAAGAAAACCTTCTCCACCCCGCCCTACCTAAGGTGCCCAAGCACTCTGCCAAACTTCTCCTTTTCTTCACCTGTCTCACCAGAGATCTCTACCGAAAACCACCCGTGCTAAGCAAAAACACCAAGGGCCAGGGGCTTGCGGAATGGCCTCTGACTTGCTCCTGAGGCGGTGAGCGCACAGCAGGAGACCCCCCCCCCCGCACGTTCACGCAAGCACATCCTGCAGGAGAACTGGCGCGGCGCGACGGGATGGCAGGGGCAAGCCTAGCAGAAAAAACGGGAGCTCCGCACATGCAGGATCCAGACAAACTGCAGGCCTGGCAGTGAGGCGCGTCTGTGACCCGGGAGCATTCGCTCAACGATGCCTTCCGGGGCGACCGCCACACTTAAGAATCTGCGCAGCCTCCCCTCCCACGCCGACCACCCTTCCGACAGCCGCCGCTCACCTTCGGCGCCTTCCTCCTCCCGAACCCCCCCAGCACCAGGCCGGGGACCAGGGGTCCGGCCGCCTCCTCCAGGGCCCGTCCGTCTGGGGCCGCCTCGGCGCTGGCGCTGCGCTCCCCCGGCGCATCCTCGCTGCTCCCTGAGCTGGGCTCCCCTGGCGCATCCTCGCTGCTCCCTGAGCTGGGCTCCCCCGGCGCATCCTCGCTGCTTTCTGCGAGGCAGACACCCACCCGGCAGCGCGTCAGCACCGAGTCGCCGGCGCCCCGGAGGGAGCCCGCTCGCCCCACGACTCACCTGCGCCCGCGTCCTCGCCGTCCGCCTTCCGTCGCTTTCCCTGCCGCGCCTCCGGGCTGCCCGACTCCGCGCCGTTCACCCGCCGCCGCCGCCGGGGCCGCCGTCGCTTCCTGGTCGCCGGCTCGGTCGGTGCAGCCGCCTCGGTCGGCGCGGGCTCCCGCTGCTGCTGCCGTTCGCGGGCCCGGCTCTGCAGCCGCTCGAGCAGCGCGCGGGCCCGGCCGTGGGCCCCGGCCTCCGCGCCCTCCCGCCCCGCCGCAGCTGCCGCCTCGGGGCCCTGGTACCGCGCGACGTAGAATAGCGACATGGCCAGCGGCACGCCTGGGGCTCGGGCTCGACGCGCGGCGATGACGTCGGCGGCACGCCTGGGACTCGGGCTCGGCGCGAAAGACGGGGTTTGGGTGCGGCGCGTAGAGATGACGTCAGACTCTACGCGCAGTGGTGACGTCAAGGGAGCGCCGGCGGCTGGGTACCGCGTTTTGCCGTGTTGGCGGCGGCATGGAGCGGGAGCCGGGCGCCGCGGGCGTTCGCCGGGCGCTGGGCCGCAGGCTGGAGGCGGTACTGGCGAGTCGGAGTGAGGCCAACGCCGTGTTCGACATCCTGGCCGTGCTGCAGGTGGGCCCGGCGGCGTCGCAGGGCCGGGGTCGCGGCCCGGGAGCGGGACTTGAACGGGGGGCTGCGGCGGCAGGGCCCTAGGAGGTTCAGGGACGGCGTTGGAGGGTCAGGGAGGGAGGCGTGTGGATCACGGGTCGGGGGTGACGGGGCTGGCGTCCCGAGGGGGAAGAGAGCAGGGGTGGGGGGCGGCCGAGGCAGGGGCGAAGGTGACAGTTCCCGGCTGGGCACCCTGCCGCCGCCTCTCCTGCAGTCTGAGGACCAGGAGGAGATCCAGGAAGCAGTCCGCACGTGCAGCCGTCTTTTTGGGGCCTTGCTGGAGCGGGGAGAGCTGTTTGTGGGCCAGCTGCCTTCTGAGGAGATGGTCATGACAGGTGAGCCCTGGAGGGCCCCGGGGCTGCTCTTCTCTTTCCGTGGGTCGGAGGGAGGTTTGTCACCGTGGGATGAGCGCCCCCAAACCTGTCACAGACCGTGCAGGCTGGTGGGAGGACACACCAAGCCCCCGCGGAGGATGGATGCAGGGGTGACATGGATACTATATAGCTGCGTTTAGATGAACGCTGGACAAGGTACGACTTTTTGTCTTTGTGCTTTGCACCCATTTTGTAATTTTATGTTGATTGATCTTGACATGGTCACTTAAACTCGGAACTTCCTTTATGTCCCCATTCTGGGGACGTGGGGTCTTGGAGTAAAGTGAGGAGATGTGGATCCTGCCCCTGGCAGCTTGCCTGAGGCAGTCCTGGGGTAGGAGCTGCTCTTCCTGTTTGCAGGGCTCAGGGAACCCGCAGGTCCCAGCACAGGTCTGGGGGCCATAGTGACCTGTTTCCACCTGTGGAGGCTGAGTAGAAGACAGGGGGAGGGTGGAGCCAGGCCTGAGACTTTGGGCGGGGCCCAAAGTGGCATATGTGGGCTGAGCCCCCTAACCTGTCTGCAGGGTGCCGGGGAGCCGCACGGAAGTACAAGGTGTGGAGGAGACACCGCTATCACTGACCGCCTTAACCTGTCTGCAGGGTCCCGGGGAGCCGCACGGAAGTACAAAGTATGGATGAGACATCGCTATCACAGCTGCGGCAACCGCTTGGGAGAGCTTCTGGGCCACCCCTCCTTTCAGGTCAAGGTGGGTCATTGGGCCGCACTCATCTGTGTCCATCCCCTGCACTGCCACTCCCAGGCTATCCACAAATCAGAGGTCTGGGGCTCCCACAATTGTCCAGGGAAAGCTGCTTCCTTTCTTTGGCTCATGGGATCGTCACCTTGTGGGCGTTCAGCCCCGTTTACAAACATGGCTATCGAGTCCTGTACTGAATATTGAAGAGGCACAACCCGTGTTCACCTCCAGAGGCATCGACGGGCATCTCTGTTGCGTAGAGCACACACATCAAGCCTCGTGCCAGTCCACAGCTGTGTTTGCTCAGCCCACACTGTGGTCTGCAGCCATGGGAATGCATTGTGAGCTTTTTTAAAATCTGTATTGAGGAATAAGTGATGCACAGTTTACCATTTAAAATTGACAAGTTAGCGTTTGTTACTGTGTTCACAGTTGTACAGTGGTTACCACTATCCCAGAACATCTTCATCGCCCCAAAAAGAAATCCTGTACCAGTTAACATCACTGCCATATCCCACCCTGTTCCACACCAACCCCCAGACACCCACTCATTTAGTTTCTGGGTCAGTGGGTTTGCTTTCTCTAGACGCTCATCACAAGGGGGAGCATGTGGTATGTGCCTTCCACTTGTCGGTGTGTTCAGAGGCTGGTTCCTCCCTGCGGCTGAGCGGCGTCCCGTCGTGCAGCACGCACCCGTCAGCTGCGCGTGCGTTGCTGGGTATTTGGGTCGTTTCCACCTGTGGCTGTTAAGAACAGTGGACTGTGAACGTTTGTGTACAAACTTTTGTGTGAACATGTTTGTTTTGCTTGAATGTGCCTCATCAGTGGAATTACAGGGCCACACGGCAGTTCTGTTTCTAACGTCTGAGGAACTGCAAGACTGTTTTCCACAGTAGCTGCGCCATCTTACACTCCCGCTGGCAGAGTATGAGTGTTCCATACTCCACGTCTTTGCCGACGCATCTGTCTCTAGTTATAGTCGAGTTGCAGACTTCTAAAAGCTGGGGAGATACTACATGAAAATAACCAGCATCCTGCTTTTCACAAAGAACTAATCAGTTCTGTCAACACTGGGGTCTAAGTTTGTTCATGGCTGTGATTGGCTGGAGGGAGAGTCAGGGACAGCTCTGAGACAGGCGCCTGCTCCTGTCATCCCACACGTGGCTCTTTTGCTTTGTGGTGTCATCTGCCTGGGACCTGAAAGTACTGAGTTTGCCACCCTGAGATGAGAGCTTCTGAGCCTGAATCTGAGTTGGGCAGCATGCTGGCGTCACACCCCTGTTTTCACAGCTGTGCCCAAGGGTTATGGTGGCATTCCTGTGATACAAGTGATGAGAGAGCAGTCAGGTGGCCATAAAGCAGACCTGGGCTGTGTGCCTTTCCCTGGCCAGACTCTCTCGTGAGCACTGGATTTCTTTAACTCAAGATCTTGTCATGCCCATGTCGTGGGTGGGACACGGAAGCCCGGAGTGCCATCTGGTGGCGTGTGGAACAAGAGAAGGCCAGGACGCCCTTTTCTCAGCTCTGGGCCTGGTTGTGAGGGGCTCCCTGACTGGGCTGAGCTCTGGGCCCATCTGGGGTGAGGACATCACAGCCACCCTGCACTGCCCCTTCCCAGGAGCTGGCCCTCAGTGCGCTCATGAAGTTCGTGCAGCTGGAAGGAGCACATCCCCTGGAGAAGCCCAAGTGGGAAGGCAACTACCTGTTTCCCCGAGAGCTCTTCAAGGTGAGGGCCTGGCTGGGGGGTCCCAGAGAGCCCGGCTGGGGAGTCCCAGAGGGCCCGGCTGGGGGGTCCCAGAGGGCCTGGCTGCCTGGCCAGAGCCCAGGGTGGCCCTGTAGTCGGGGCGGGGCCTGCTGAGCTGAGCCTGGCTGTTGGCTGGGACCCTCCTGCGGCTCCTGTGCGTGTGGGGTGCCTCTCATGGCCCACCCAACCAGGAGGAGGCTGAGTAGGGGCCTTGGTGGGGTGGGGCTGCCTGCCTGGGCCGTGCTGGCCTGTGCTGGGCCGGGCAGGGCTGCTCACTGGTCCTTGCCCCCAGTTGGTGGTGGGAGGCCTGCTTTCTCCTGAGGAGGACCAGAGCCTGCTCCTGTCCCAGTTCCGGGAGTACCTGGACTACGACGACACTCGCTACCACAGCATGCAGGCGGCCGTGGAGGTCGTGGCCCGGGTCACTGGCCAGCACCCCGAGGTGAGCGACGGGGCCTGTCAGCAGCATCATGCTGGTGCCTCCCGGGGAGGCAGGGGCTGGGGGGTGGCATCCAGGCACTCAGGTCCGGCTCCGCAGGTGCCCCCGGCCTTCTGGAACAACACCTTCACGCTGCTGTCTGCCGTGAGCCTGCCCCGCCAGGAGCCCACCGTCTCCAGCTTCTATGTGAAGCGCACGGGTGAGGGTACTGAGGGCCAGGGGCGGACAGGGCTGGGCCTTGGTCTGCCTCCCCCGCGGGTCAGGTGACCTTTGTTCTCGCTTTCCCTGCAGAGCTGTGGGACACCTGGAAGGTTGCTCACCTGAAGGTGAGTGGCCTCCGGAGAGCCGGGCACCCTCCTGGGCTTGCAGGGTGCATGTGGGGTGTGTGCGAGACCCCGTGCAGGCTGCCGCCTTCCTCACGAGGAAACTCCCAGGGTACAGGTGGCAGCTCGCATGGCCACTGGGTCACTCGAAGTGTGGGAGGTGACAAGGCCTCTGAACTCGGGGCCCTCCTTTGGGTCGGAGGCCACCACCGCCTCTCGGAATCTGAAGGCTCTGGTGCCATCCGTGGGCCCCGCGGGCTGTGTTGGGCGCAGCCCCCCTCTTGGCCCTAGTCTTGCCAAGGATTCTTTCCTGGCTGTTCTGAGACCCCAGCCTTGAGGGCGAGGTGCTCCTGACTTGAATGGTGACAGTTAGAGGGAGGGCGGGGTCAGAAGAGTGGAGAGCGGGCTTGCGTTGGCTCGGGGCTGGGCTTCAGTGTGCCCTGGCAGCTGCTTGGGCTCTGGGTCTGGGGTCAGGAGGGCAGAAGTACAGTCTGGACCCTGTCGCAGGAACACAGGAAGGCTTTCCAGACTATGTGGCTCAGCTTCCTCAAGCACAAGGTAGGGGCCAGGCTGGTTGGTGAGGGCGGGGGCAGCACCCGGGTGTCCCCAAGGGTGGAGGCCTCACCCTGACCTGCCGGCCCTCGCCCAGCTGCCCCTCAGCCTCTACAAGAAGGTGCTGCTGATCACGCACGACGCCATCCTGCCGCAGCTGGCCCAGCCCACGCTCATGATCGACTTCCTCACCCGCGCCTGCGACCTCGGTGAGTGCGGCCGCCTGGTTCACACCACACCCCAACCCCCCTCGGTGAGTGCGGCCGCCTCACTCATGCCGGGAGCAGCGCCTCCCATACCCCCAACCCCCCAACCTCCACCCCGCAGCCCCTCTTCCCCAACCCTGCAGCCTCCACCCCCCACTCCCCTGCCCTGCATGTGGTCTCCAGCTTTGTGTCCGTGGGGGCTGTGGGAGGGGACAGCAGGGGCAGGGCCACACTCCACAGCTTAGGCTCAGCGTGGGCAGGGAGTGGGGTGGGAGCGAGGTCACTGCAGCTCCAGCGTGTGTCTGTCTGTCTGCAGGTGGGGCCCTCAGCCTCTTGGCCTTGAACGGGCTGTTCATCTTGATTCACAAACACAACCTGTGAGTGTCTCCCCGTCCGTCCAGCCCTGCTTACCTGTGCCCTTCCCACCCTGCCCCACGGGGTCCCCGCTCTTCTCACAGGCCGTGGCATTGGAGCCCCTGGGCGGGAGGAAGGGGTGCCGAGTTAGACCCTGGCCTTGGAGGCCTCAGTTCCCGGGCCCTGCTCCATCCACTGCTCCTTCCCCGCCGGCCCACAGGGAGTACCCCGACTTCTACCGGAAGCTCTACGGCCTCCTGGACCCTTCCGTTTTTCACGTCAAGTACCGGGCCCGTTTCTTCCACCTGGCTGATCTCTTCCTGTCTTCTTCGTGAGTACCAGAGCACCTGGCTCTGCTCTCCTCTGTGCTTCTGCAGACTGGCGCCAGGGGAGGGTGATGGGGGCTAGCGGTCCAGGCCCTGTCTCACAACCACTGCCCTGCCCAGCCACCTCCCTGCCTACCTGGTGGCCGCCTTCGCCAAGCGCCTGGCCCGCCTGGCCCTGACGGCTCCCCCCGAGGCCCTGCTCATGGTCCTGCCTTTCATCTGTAACCTGCTGCGCCGGCACCCCGCCTGCCGGGTCCTCGTGCACCGCCCACACGGCCCTGGTGAGTCGCGGGGCTCTCGCAGGCTGGGCCGGACCTGTGGCAGGGGTGCCTGGTGCCCTGGAGAGGTGGACAGCAAATGAGGGTCCGCATCTCATTCCTAGAGCTGGACGCCGACCCCTACGACCCCGGAGAGAAGGACCCAGCCCAGAGCCGGGCCTTGGAGAGCTCCCTGTGGGAGCTTCAGGTGAGGGTGCTGCTGCCACGCTCTGGGGCCTCCCGAGCCATCCTTTGGCCCCTCAGAAAGCCCAGCTCCCCATGCCACCTCCCGCATAGCCTCGTGCCGTGTCCCCCACTGGCCACCAGGGTTTGTGGGTGCTTGGTGCTTGGCCTTCTTCCGTGGCTCTGCCCCCACCCCGCCCACTCTGGTTAGGAGCACAGGAAGGTGGTGGCTGGGGGCATAGGGCGGGGGCCTGGGGTAGCTGCCCCTTGACAGCCCTGCTACCCCAGGCCCTCCAGCACCACTACCATCCTGAGGTGTCCAAAGCCGCCAGCGTCATCAACCAGGCCCTGTCTGTACCCGAGGTCAGCATCGCGCCGCTGCTGGAGCTCACGGCCTATGAGGTATGGGACTGGGGCCGGGGTGCGAGGGCCTGAGCCCCAGGGCGCTGAGCCAAGCCTGAGAGCCACCGTCCTTTGTCCTTTGCAGATCTTTGAGCGGGACCTGAAGAAGAAGGGGTCCGAGCCAGTGCCGCTGGAGTTTATCCCAGCCCAGGGCCTGCTGGGACGGCCGGGCGAACTTTGTGCCCAGCACTTCACACTCAGCTGACACCGGCCCACCTGTGAATAAATGATTTTGCAGGAGAGCGGCTCGGAGTGTGGACAGGGGCGGCTGGATGCCTCTGCCAGGCCGAGGGCCTCACATCCACCTGAGCCCACCAGGCACATGGCAAAGCGAGGCCCCTGCCTCCTCCGCAGCCTGGGACGGCATGGTGGGGAACCTGAGGCATGGTCTTTCCCAGGGCCTCTGGCCCACCAGTGTCATGGGTCACCCAGCCTCCCTCACTCCCCGGGCCCCAGTGACCTCACTGTTGCAGAGCTCGGGGCCTCTGCTGAGGTTACACTCCAGACACCTGGGAGGGAGCTGGGGGGTTCTCTCTGCCTGGGTCAGTTGTGGCGGGAGGTGGGTGTGGTGGTATGTACAGGTATGATGTGTGTGGGAGTCGGGGGGGTGTTGGTGTGAGTAGGGTGTCCGTGTGACTGGGGGGACTTTGGTTGTGAGTAGAGGGTGTTTGTGTGAATGGGGGGGTTGGTGTCAGTGGGGGATGACGTGAGTCGGGGGTTCCTGTGTCAACGTCCCACCCTGGCTGTGTCCTGCTGGTCCCGCCTTTGTTCTGGGAGTCCCGTGAGGCCCTGGGTGGATGCTGCGTAGTTACAGGCAGTGCCTGGGCCCCTCTGAGTTTCCCCCCATTGGGAGGCCCTGGTCCAGCTGCAGCGGCGTTTTCCCGCCGTGGGAGGCCCTGGTCCAGCTACAGCACAGCCTTGTTATTGGGGTGTTTATATTCAGGGGACCCAATTTGTACCAAACAAACCAGGTTTTCTGTCTACACGGGGACCCCCAGTTTCCTTTTCACAGTGTGTTTATTCGAGGACAGAGAGTGGCACAGGGCACTGGAACGGAGCTTGGTGGGCGTGGGCGTGGGCGTGGCTGGGGAGGGTGGTGAGTGCCTCGGCTCCCACTTGAGGGGGGCACCCTGCTGGCCCAGCACTGGCTGGGAACCCTCCGTGTGCCCAGCAGGGGTTTGGGGAGCAGAGTGACGGTGGAGATGGTGCCCTTGCTCCTAGCATCCCCCGGCTGCTTCCCTCTGCCCCAGTGGGCTCCTCAAGTGAACTGGCTCCTGCCCCAGGGCCTTCACACCAGCCACAGCCGTGGCCTCTGCTGCATTTCCCTGCGTTGCCCCGGTTTGAACACCCCTTCCCTGCCACCGGGAGGCCTTCCCTGGTACCCTGTGTGTAGCAGTCCTGCACGGGGACCCCTCCTTCCCCACTCTCCACAGACTGTCCCGCCCGAGCCCCTCAGCGCTCAGGCTGCAGCGCGGCAGACAGGGCCCGGCCTCTTGCTGTGCCCTGGGCAGCCTGTCACACCCAGTATGCTCTCTCCCCACCCTCCCAGAGCTGCTGGGGCCGGGCTGGGCTGTAGGCGCTGGTGTCCTGAGCCTGTGCGGCCACCAGAGGCCGCTGCAGCGTTGCCTGGGCTGGGGCGCTCCCCAAGCTGCCCTGCCAGGTTCGCCTTGCCAGGCTCTACGGCCTTTCCCACTTGGACTCGGCCAGGGCCTCCCTCCTGACGTCACGGGGGTTTTGTGCTGGGCTGTTAGGCCCATCTCGGATGACAGGTGAGGCCAGGAAGAGCCGGCTGCAGGAGTGAAAGCACCTCGCTGGAGGCAGACGCTCCAGGCTCAGTCTGCTGTGGGCTGAGCTGGGGCCCCCAGAAGATGCACTGAAGTCCTAGCCCTCAGGGCCTCAGAGTGGGATGTCATCTGGGGAGATGGGGTCGTTACAGAGGTCATCAAGGCTCGGATCCTGTAGGGTGGGGTCCCAGGGCCTCGGAGTGGGATGTCATCTGGAGATGGGGTCGTTACAGAGGTCGTTAGGAGGTCATCAAGGCTCGGATCCTGTACGGTGGGGTCCATGTAGCTAGTCCATGTAGTCAACCTGGACACAGGCCGGAGGAGGGAGAGCATCGTGGGAAGGGGATAGGGGATGGTGGCGTCTGCAAGCTAAGGAGAGCCAGGAGGAACCTTTGCTGCCAACACCAGGACCTGGGACTTAGCCTCTAGAACGGGGCACGATGTCGCTGTCCAGGCTGCCTGGTCTGTGCTTGTTGACGGGAGCCTGAGCTGACAGACGAACCGGGCTGAGGTTCCCGGACTGTCACCCCGACTGTCCGCACCCTAGCTGTGACGTCCCCATCCTCCGGGCTCTGCGCAGGCTCTCGGGTCACCCCAGGTGTCTCCTGGTGGTGACAAGTCACACGGCTTTAGTGGAAGGGACTCTGCTGGGGGGCCACAGCTAACCTCAGGCACAACTGGGCCTTCACCCAGAGTCACCCACAGCCGGGCTCTGCACCTCAGCTCCAAGGTGGCACCACGGATCCTGCTCTTGCAGGAGGAGGTGTCAGCCTGGCTCTGCCTGGCCTCACTGCTGTGCAGAGCTCCCCAAGGGTGGATGGGAACTGGGAGATAGGACTGGCAGGAGGCTGGATCCCCACACTGATCTCTGCAGGGGCCGGGCAGGTGACTGACAGGTGGCGTGGGCCGGGCCTGGGTGCGGGGGAACGGGGACGGAAGCCAGGCCTGCTGAGCAGGAGCAGGTGTATGGGGGCTCCAGGGCATGGGGGAGGCTCTGGCCCAGGCCTTCTGGCCACCTCGTGTCCTTGGCCTGCTGGCCTGTGGCGTTCCTGACCTCGGTGCACCCAGGCCTGTCCAGGAGGGCTGTCGTGTTGCCTGACCCAGCCGACCGTCTGTAGACGGGGCCCCGCGGGGGCGAGTGGAGCTGAGTGGCCCTGGAGGAGCCAGGCCAGGGCCTCTGGCCTCACCTGCTGGGTGACGCTCTGTGGAGAATTGAGGAGGCTCCAAAAGGGGCCTGAGTGGCTGGGACAACCTCTGTGACTCGGGGGTGAGAGGCTGGAGGGCCAGGCTGGCTGTGAGGCTCCTGGCCCCGCTGGTTAGAACTCAGACTGTGGCAGCTCTGGGACCACCCCAGACCCAACTGAATGTGCACGTCTGGGCACAGCGGGGCTGGGCTGGGACCTGCGTGTCCGGGAGCTCCTGGGTGCTTGTCACTGCTGACCCAGGCTGGGCTGTTGCCAGTGTCCTCCCCGGCTGCGCCCTGTGCCCCCCCCCCCACTCTGCCCCAGGCGTTCTGTACCCTGCTTCTGTGAAGCAAACTAACAGCAACCCCGGCCTGGGCCTTTGCCCCGTGACCTCCGCCCAGCGCAGCACCTCCTGGACAGCGTCTCCCTGCGCCTTCCCCTCCCTCCAGTCTGGGCTCAGTGGAGGGGAACTGCTGGGTTCCATTAGAGGCCCTTGCAGGATGCTGATTGTGGATATTTAGCAACAAGTCGGGATTGGGCCCCAGAGGCCGGTGGCTCCCGTTCACCCAGCAGGCAGGAGCCCCAGGAGGTGGGGCAGCCAGGCCACTTCCAGCCTCGTCGCCCTGTAGGCAGCACGGTGCTCCTAGAGCCCCCTGGGGCAAGGGAGTGAAATAGTGATTTTCCTTGCATAAACCAACAGCCTTTTCCCTGATTAAAACAGGGCTTCAGTTTTATTTATAATTTTTAAATGACAAAGGCAACATGAACCTAACGGTCAACATTCAAATGAAAGCTCAGCGCACAGAGAAGCTGTGAGGAGTCCCGGCCGTTCTCCCTAAACGGCCCCTTCCTGTTTGGCCTCAGCCTCAGTTCGAAGCTTTGTTGTGTATCTTTTTTTTTCTTTTAACACACAAACTGTTTATTCCTTCTGAGCTTCAGTATTCTCATCGCAACCATATGCAGAATGGGTCACGCCTCAGGCGTGCGAGGGGCAGTGGGCCGTGGTTTCTTGGCCACACCCTCGGGCATCTCCTGCCACCCCTCCTTTGCTGTGTCCAAAACGGAACCTCAGCCCAGCCTTCTCGTCTGCACCAGAGCCTGACTCCTGTTGTCCTGGGAAGCGCTCGGTCCCCCAGCGCGGAGACCCCGTCTGCCAGCACCACGAATGTGCCACTGGGGACGCCACTGCCTCCTGGCTCGAGTTTGAGCTTTTTAAAACCACTTCAAAAAATTCTGTATAAACAAAAACATTTTTTTTTTTTTTGAGACGGAGTCTTGCTCTGTCACCCAGGCTGGAGTGCAGTGGCCGGATCTCAGCTCACTGCAAGCTCCGCCTCCTGGGTTCACGCCATTCTCCTGCCTCAGCCTCCCAAGTAGCTGGGACTACAGGCGCCCGCCACCTTGCCCGGCTACTTTTTTTGTATTTTTTTTTTTAGTAGAGACGGGGTTTCACCGTGTTAGCCAGGATGGTCTTGATCTCCTGACCTCGTGATCCGCCCGTCTCGGCCTCCCAAAGTGCTGGGATTACAGGCTTGAGCCACCGCGCCCAGCCAACAAAAACATTTTAAATGTAAGGATGAGTGCCCCGTTGGCAGCATTTGGGGCATACCGAGTTGAGGTGAAACTCACTCAGTTCACTGGTTTGTCTTGTCTTTTTGGTGCCGGGTGAGGGGCAGCCCAGGCGTTTCCTCCCGTTTGCCGTGGGTGGCCCCTGTGGTGACAGTCACTCTGCCTCCTGCTCCTGCAGCCGGCACCCCCCATGGTCCTGGTTCCAAAGACCACCTGGTCCCTGGGCTGAGGACCCTGCCGCCGCCTCGCCTTCCCCTCCCCAGATGAAATCCCGAGCCGAGTCTGGAGGCCTAACGCGACTGGAACGCCCACCTCCCTTACCCACACCATCCGGCCTCCCAGAGTGCAGATACAGGCCCGGGCCGCGGGGACCCTGGGCCGCGGGGACCCTGAGCTGACGGAGATTCTGTTTTCCCTCCGCAGGAGGACAGGTGCAGAGCACCGAGAAGGCCACGTCCCTCCCTCCCGGCGGGTGTGCCCGGGACCCACATCCACGTGCTTCCAGCCGGCTCATTCCTCCGAGTCAGCCAGGTTTAGATTCTGTCGTCAGAGGGGCTCTGTGTCCGGCAACTTCCACGTACCTGTCTTCGGTCCTCCGCTCCCTGTGTTCCCCGCGGGACCCGGGCATGAACAGGGACCTCCTTCACCGCCCGAGGTCCCCTCTCCCTGGCTGGCAGCCCCCATCCCCGAGAGCATGGGCACGTCCGTCCCCTGTGCTGTGGAGGAGCGCGTGCCCTCCGAGATCCAGGTGCTGCCCACCAGGCGGTGTTAGGGGTGCCTTGTTCTCAAGGGTGCCATCCTTGTTAATGGGATTCAGGCCTTTGTAAAAGTGGCTTCTTCACTTGGTGCTGAGCCAGCTGCTCTCTGGCCTTTGGCCTCCCGCCAGGTTGGGCGCAGTCAGGAGGCCCTCGCTAGAGGCTGGTGCCTTCGTCCTGGACTTCCCGGCCTGCAGAACTGGCGAGAAGACAGTGGTACTTTGTAGAAGTTACCTGTAACTGAGACACCTTCAGTTCCAGAATCTTAGAGAAATTCCAGGGCCCTTCAATCACCTATGAGGTCAATACTCAGCCAGCACCTGTGTGTCCCCGGCGGGTCCCCTTCCAGGTCTTCGCTGCACACGGAGAACAGCACCGCACAAATGGGGTCTCTTCCCCCTGTACTTCCCCCGCTCCCTCACTGTCTCTGTCTCTCCCTCTCCTCCTGACCCCGATTCTGGGTCTCCCTCCAGGAAATGAATGTGGCTGCCCGACAATTAAGTCCCAGCTACATCCGTAATGAGGGACGTCTGACGAGCTGTGGAGTGCGCGTTCCGGCAGTAAGGGACGCTGGAGCATTTAACTGGCATTTAGGAAATCAGCTGCGGAGAATCAGCCGTCAGCCCGTGTGTTTCCTGAGCATCAGTCGTGCTGGGAGCTGTGGCGAAGGCCCCCGCCGTAAGCGATTCCTGCTTGACGGTGAGGAGCGTGTCTGTTCCCTGGGTGCCTGGGTCTCCCCCACTGGGCCAGCAGCCCATGGTGAAGGCCATGCTGGTCTCCAACAGCATGGGCTCCACTCCTGGCTGGGAGGGTGGCACGGCCCCAGGCCTCAGTTGTCCCATCTACAGAGTGTGCTGCCAGGGGCTGTGTCTGCTCAGAAAATGACTTCAAAACGTAGTGGTGTGGAACTGCAGCAGCAGCACTGATTTTGCTCGTGAATCTGCAGTGTGGACTTGGTGGGGACGGCTTGCCTCTGCTCTAGGTGGCAGGAGGTAGAGTTGGGTGTTGGGGACTGGGGTCATTAGAGCTCACCACACGCCATGACACACACCACTACACACATAAACTACACACACCACTACACAGACACATCAGTACACGCACACACCGCTACACACACACACCACTACACACACCACTACACACATACCACTGCACACACACTGCTACACTCACCACTTCATGCACACACCAGTACACACACACCACTACACACACTACACACACACACTACACACTACACACACTACACACACACCACTACACACACCACACACACCACTACACACACTACTACTCACGACACGCACACATCAGTACACACACACCCCACTATATGCACACACTACTACACACACACCGCTACACACCACTATACACATACTACTTTTCACACACACACCACTACACGCGCACACCACTACATGCACATACCACTACACTCACTACACACACACCACTACATACACACACTACTACACACACACCACTACACACACACACACCACTACATACACACACTACTACATACACACCACTACACACCACTATACACATACTACTTTTCACACACACACCACTACACACACACACCCCACTACACGTACACACCACTACACACACACCCCTCCAGGCCCTGGGCCCCGCCTACCTCAGCGCCCTCCCTGCAGCTGTGACTCAGTGGCCCCTGAAACGCCTCTGCCCCTTCCTGGTCTTCCCAGATGTTCTCCACCAGCTTTGCTGTTCAGGGTGCCGACGGGGACCCCTCATCCCACAGCCTTCATGGGGTGGGGTTCACTCCATGTCCCCGTCCTGGCCCCCAGCACTGGCGAGTGGACCTTCTTTGGAAATAGGGTCTTTGCGGATGTAATAAAAGAACCAGCTGAGATCATCCTGCATTCAGGCTGGGCCCTCAATCTGGTGGTTGGTGTCCTAGTCAGAGGCGTGAGGAGGAAGGCAGAGGCCGGAACGATCCATCGGCTCTGAGGGTGCAGCCGGGGTCTCTGGGAGCTGAAAAAGGCAGGAACCGGTCCTCCCTGGGTTTCTGAGTTCCCCGCCTGCCCACACCTGCCCACTCAGCTCCTCCTCCCTCAGCTCCTCCCCACTCAGCTTCTCCCCACTCAGCTCCTCCTCACTCAGCTCTTCCTCCTTCAACTCCTCCCCACTCAGCTCATCCTCACTCAGCTCCTCCCCATTCAGCTTCTCCTCCCTCAGCTCCTCCTCCCTCAGCTCCTCCCCACTCAGCTCCTCCCCACTCAGCTCCTCCCCACTCAGCGCCTCCTCCCACAGCTCCTCCTCCTTCAGCTCCTCCCCACTCAGCTCTTCCTCACTCAGCTCCTCCCCATTCAGCTCCTCCTCCCTCAGCTCCTCCCCACTCAGCTCCTCCTTCCTCAGCTCGTCCCCATTCAGCTGCTCCCCACTCAGCTCCTCCCCACTCAGCTCCTCCTCACTCAGCTACTCCCCACTCAGCTCCTCAATCAGCTCCTCCCCACTCAGGTCCTCCCCACTCAGCTCCTCCTCCCTCAGCTCCTCCCCACTCAGCTTCTCCCCACTCAGCTCTTCCTCCCTCAGCTCCTCCCTCAGCTCCTCCCCACTGAGGGATTCTGTCTGGATTGTGCAGGTCAGTGGGTCTGACACTTGCACTGTGGCACTTGGAGAACACGAGTGCAGCTCTTCAACAGTTGTCCCCTTGAGAGATGAGGTCTGCGTCCCTCTCCTCGGGGTTGGGTGGGCTTGTGACTTCTTTAACCAGGAGAGGCTGGGCAAGGTGGTCCCACAGGACTCTCAGGCTGGGTCATCAGAGACCACACCGTGCCCTCCCCTACGTGGAGACGCCACACTGTGAGAAAGCCCAAGTCACACAGTGGCACATGACACCTGCCTCGGTTTTCAGCCTGGCTGCCTTGGGACCCCAGCAGCCACCCACGGAGCCTTCATCCCAGCCGAAGCCCCCATTTGGTGGGGCAGTGTCCAGCCACTGCCAACCCACAGCATCAAGGAGGGAAGAAAACAAGGGTTCCACAGCTCTGCCCTGGGCACCGTCCTTCCCTGCCCTGGAGGACGGGAAACGTGTGCCCTGCACAGACCCTCTCCTCTCTCCTGTCTCCTCTGCTCTCTGCTCTTCCCTCTCCTCTCTCTTTTCTTTCTTTTTGGCAGACATAGGACGCGTTTCTCTCTGCTACTCTCAAATCCCCCTCGTCACACATTATTTTGTCACCTGCAGCTTCTGGCCTCCAGAACGGCCCCCAGGACCCCCCGGCCTCACACCCCCTGGCCCTCCCTCGTGCCTGGGCTTGGTCGGAACTGCCGGCACCCGGCATGAGAGGGTGCAGCGCGTCCAGAGTCCGGTTCTGAGGTGCTGTCCCCATCCTCCGTGCTGTCTCCAGCCACCCTCTCAGGTCACCAGCCGCCCTGCTGTGAGGAGGCTCGGGGAGGCCCGTGGGGAGGCGGGAAGTGGGTGAGAGCCAGGGAAGCAGCCTCCTGGGCCAGCCTGTGCTCTGCCCACTTCCTGAGCTGTGGCCACTTCAGAGCTGTGTATTTTTACTAATATGGCAGCTGCACTCTGAGGAGAATTACTGTTATGAAATATTTCCCACTACCGCAGTCAATTTTGGTTTCATTTAAAATTCAAAAGCGGCGTTGGCCACCTTCCCGGGCAGTGGGGACGCACAGAGTCCGAGTTTTCTCTGCCCGGCTGGTTCCTGGGCCACGCGGCCACAGCAGACGCCGCATGGAGAGTGAGGTCCGCCGCGAAGTCGTGGGCAGGGCGGGGCAGGGGCCCTTCTGAAATCCCTTCCCGGGGCCCTCACATTTGGGCCAGGAGGGTGGATGTCGCCTTTTCTGGAAGGCGGGAACCCCTTGCTGAGCGTCCCCTCCGTTCCCATGCTCAGCTGCTGCCGAGTCGCTGGTGAGCCCAGGCTCCAGAGCCCCTGTGGTAGGAGCCATCGGGAGCTTCCCTGACCCCTGACCTCACCCACGGCTGCGTCACCTCCCTCACTGCCCCTCCTCCGTCTCTGTTCCTCCCCTGACCCCGTTGTTCTGTTTCTAGCCCCAGGTGGCTCCATCCTCAGCTGCCGGGTTCTCCCCGCCTGTGGGACCTCCGACTCGCCCTGTGCTGGGTGCAGTTCCGTCCTGCAGGTCTAAGCCACTCCGTTGCCTCTTAGTTTCTTCCCCCGGAAGCGGCCTCTGTTGATGCTGGGTCAGAGCTGTCATGCGCTGAGCTGCCCGTGGGGAGGGCGGGTGCCCCGCAGGAAGGTGGGGCCCTGCTGCTCTGGCAGAATGGGAGCTGCTCTGGCCAGGGGGTACAGGGGCTGCAGGACGACCCCAGGACGGGCGTCTGGCCTGCCCCAGAGGAGTAGCATGACCCTGAGCTTGCACCTGTGCCCTCGCCCCCGCCATGTGAGCTCCTCTCCCTGCTCTGCACACATTTTAAAGGACACACGAGTAACCAAAAGCCAGGTAGGTGCTGTGCAGAGCCAGGATGTGTGGCCCAGCCCTGAACCACGCTCGCTCTCAGGCTGCCCAGGGTCCCCAGGGCGCAGGTCACCCATGGAGTGGGGTCCACATCAGGCCTCAGAGGGTGTCACCCCAGCCTCCAGGAAGGTGCCTCGTGGATGGCTCCGCCCTGGTTAGCCCCATGGCTAACAAAGCCAGGAATTCCCGCAGGGCCTGGGCGTGCGGGTGGCATGGCCTCTGGAATTTGCTTTTGTCCTGTCACTAACTGGATAAATGGCCCAGCAGTCTCACCACGTTCATCCCATTAAAGAAGAGTCGCTGGGCTCCCGGCTGCTCGGGGCTGTGCAGCGTGGCTGCAATCCTGTGGTAATTCCATGTCTAATGTGGGGCTCCCGGCTGCTCGGGGCTGGGCAGCGTGGCTGCAATCCTGTGGTAATTCCACGTCTAGTGTGTTCAGGACTCTCCAGACAGCCTTCCACAGTGGGTGCACCACTGACATCCCACCAGCGGGGCACAAGGGTCCACGTTCACATCCCTGCCAGCACTGGTCCCTTCCATCTCTCTCTGTCTCAATCATTTCTCTCCCCTGTCTGTCTATCTCTGTGATCTCTCTATCATGTTTTCCATCTATCCTATCTCTCTACCTATCTCTATTTGTCTATTTCAATCTATCACCTGTCTGCCACATCTATCTATATTAATGATCTCTATCCTTTGTCTATCATCTATATTCATTGATTAATCATATGTATCTGTATCATTCATCTATTTGTATCTGCCACTTAGCTAATCTATCACCCACCCATTCATCCACCCATCTGTCCATCAACCACTCATCCGTCCCTTGACCCATCCGTCATCCATCCATCCATCATCCATCCACCCACCCACCCATCCATCCAGCCATCCATCTGTCATCCGTTTACCTAGCCATCCATCCATCCACCCATCACCCATCTATCCATCATCCACCCATCCATCAATCATCCATCCATCCATCAACCCATCCATCGGTTCTGTGTAGGAGATGCGTGAGGGAAGAAGAAAAGACACTCAATACCTTTAAGGGTACACAATCTTTATCCCACATAAATGACAGTGCAGATATGTAATAAGCAAATTGCAATAGGAAGGGGAGAAGGGAAAAAACATACATATATATTTATACTCACCAGACTATGGAGGATTCACCAGCAGACTGGGAAGCAACAGCTTGGGCTCCAGAGTTGGCCACTCATCTGTGCACAGATGAGGAGAGGTCTCAGGAAACTTCGGCACGGTCTGGCACCTGAGCTCTTTTTGTAAGGGGTTGTTTGCCATGAGGCCCAGTCACAAGGGCCCTTTGTGACCGGGCTCAAGGAACGCAAAAAGGTCAACTTGTTCTTGCGATTGTCTGTTATTTTTCAATAACTAATGTATAGGAATAGATCGAAATAGAGATTTCTCTGAAACGGCACTGCATAAATGCCTCAAGGGGCTCACACAACCTGTTCCAGGACTTGGTGACCGTTGTTAGTGTCCATGTTCAATTGAGTTCAAATTTAACATTTAACTTTTCCTGCACACCATCACCCACCCATGCATCCATCTATCCATTCACCCATCCATGCATCTATCATCCATCCATCCACCCACCCATCCATTATCCATCGATCATTCATTCATCCACTCATCCGTCCATCCATCCACCTACCACCCACCCGTCCATCCATCCACCCACCCATCCATCATCCATCCACCCAGCCATCCATCATACATTCATCCATCCATCTACCCAACCATCCATCATTCATCCATCCACCCACCCATCCATCGGCCCATCCATCCACCCACCCATTCACCCATCCATCCATCATCCACCCACCCACCCATCCATCATCCATCTATCCATCCACTCATCACCTACCCATCCAGCCATCCATTCACCCATCCATCCATCATCCATCCACACAGTCATCCATCATACATTTATTAATCCATCCATCCACCTATTACCCACCCATCCATCCATTCACCCACCCATCCACCCACCCACCCATCCATCCACCCACCCATCCATCCATCCATCCATCCATCATTCATCCATCCAGCCATCCAGCCATCCATCTATCCATCCATTCATCACCCATTCACCCATCCATCCATCCACCCACCCATGCATCATCCATCCATCCATCCATCCATCCATCCATCCATCCATCCACTCATTGTCCATCTGCGCCATCCCTTGGGTGTGAAGTGCAGTCTTCTTGGGGTTTGAGTGGGTCTCTCTGATGGCTGGTGAGGCGGAACCTCCTTTCTGCCTGTGTGTGCTGAGGCTGTTGGGCATGGCCATGCATTGTCTGCAGGTGTGTCTGGGGACTCCCTCCTCCAGAGTCCCAGGCCACTGAGCAGCACAGGCACCTGAAGCTGCCAGGCTGAAATGACAACATAGATCTCCGGTCCTTGAGCCAGACCCTCTGACCACAGAATCCAAGGGAGGAGATAAAGTGATTGGCATTGCTTAAGCCACTCAGCTGTGGGGTTCTTGTTAGAAGGCAGTAGGTGGCTGCAGCCGTGAGCCTGAAGGGGTCACTCCTCCACCTAGGGTGGGAATCCAAGCGAGGAGCTTGGGAAAACCCTCGGCTCAGGGCCACCCTCCCTCTCTCCAGCCTCTTCCCTGCTCAGAGCCCTGGGCCTCTCAAGGGCAAGCTGGAAGGAGGGTGGCCGGTGGCAGGGAGGCAGAGCTGGCATTGGGATTTGCTGGGGCGGTAAGTGTGCAGGACAGAGGCCATTCACACAGCAGCAGAGGAGGCCACGTGGGCCAGAACTGAGGCGGAAATCGGTAGGTTTAATAACACATGAAGCCGAAACACAGCGTCCCTGAGGGTTGCCCCGCAATGTCTTTGTTCTCGCCAGCTGCGCGCCCACAGCACATGCAGTTTCCGAGGTGAATCAGCTTTTCTGGAAATCCAGCAGGGATTGAAACCTGGGGATCCCGAGACCACAGCTGAGTGTGGGGGTGGGGGTGGGGGAGGCGCTGGGGCCGCTGTGGAGGGAAGGATGTGGGGGGGTCACTTTCTGGCTGGGGGCTGGGCCTTCTGGGCTCTCCCCAGGTCAGGGCTGGTCTGGCGGCAGCGTCAGCGGGGCTGGATGAGGGTCCCCAGGAGCCCTGCTGAGCCGGCCCACGGGGCTTCCCAGCTGTGGCCTTTGGTTGGGCTGGACTGGAGGAGATGAACAAGCTGGGAGGGGTGCTCTGCAGCCAGCTGTCTGCTCGCCACGGAGTCCCTGAGCCTCAGTTTCCCCTGAGTGAAACGGGCCGGGAACAGCCTTCTCCATGGGCTTTCTGCAAGTCACAGTGAGGCCGGCCACACGCCCCGGCACAGCGATGTGGGGAGGGGCGGCCACACGTCCCGGCACAGCGATGTGGGGAGGGGTGGCCACTTGGGCCCCCGGGGGCCAATGCTGAGATGGGGTCCGGGCTGGGATAACGGGAATAAGTGCAGGACAGGGCCGGGGCTACTGACCGTGGGTGGGGGCTGCTGAGTGCAGTGCAGACCCAAACGACAGGAGCCCAGCAGAGCCCGCCCTTCCAAGGAGCCTCACATCGGAGGACCTGCCTGGGCTGTGCTGGTGCCAGGCTCAGAAGCTGGGGCCCCAACTCTGATGGTGCCGGGGCTGAGGCTGTCCCTGGTCCTGGGGGTACATCCTTTCTTGATGCCAGGGAGCAGGATGTGGGATTGGGAGGGAGTTGGGTTATGGGCCAGGGACCCCGTGGGGCTTTCATGGGGCCAGCATGGGGAGTGTGTGCTCCCATGGTGGGTGGTGGGACAGTGCCACATGGTCACAGGACCAGGAGCACCAGCCCTGGATGAGCCTTCTTAGAAATGCAGAGTCCTGGGTGCCCCCTGCCTGCCGTGCTGCACTGGCTCCCTCTATCTGGTGGGGTCCCGGCCCCCTGGCAGAGTGCACTGAGGGATCTGCGGATAGGATCCCCTGTGGTGGCCAGCACCCTGCCCCCCCCGGCTGGCCCTCGCGTCTGTGCATGGAGCTGGGGGCCGCTGAGTGCTGGGTGTGAGTCCCCACGTGCCAGGGGCCCCTGGTCCTGGCCCCACCCCAAGGTGCATTCTGGAGAAGGTGGGCCGCGTGGCAGGGGGAGACAGCAGGGAGGGTGGGCCGCGTGGCAGGGGGAGACAGCGGGGAGGGTGGGCCGCGTGTCAGGGGGAGACAGCAGGGAGGGTGGGCCGCATGGCAGGGGGAGACAATGGGGAGCCAGGGCCAGAGCCGGCCAGTGTTCTTCAGGGAACACAGCCTCCACCCAGCGGGCACCCCAGGGCGGGGACACTAAGGGGGCTCAGCTCCTCTAAGCAGCTCCCACCTGCCCCGCAGCCCCTGCCCTCGGTAGGCACCCCAGGGCGGGGACGCTGAGGGGTCTTGGCTCCTCTGAGTGGCCCACACCTGCCCCTCCCGGTTGCTGGCCTGAGTCCCTCCCTGAGCCTGGGCCGCCGCCAGAATCAGGTGTCTAGCACGGGCAGTGGCAGGTGAGACCGGCAGGTGGCCCCAAACCCTGGGTGTCGGCCAGGACGTCTGCAGCGTGACCTCTGTCCGTCTGACACAGGGGCCCCCAAGGCTGCTGACCCCCCACCTCTCATGGCACCTGGGTCCTGGTGGGAGGGCTGACCTGAGGGGGGCCTGGGCTTGAGGGGGCATGGGCGGAAGGACCCTGGGTGGAAGGAGCCCAACCTGAGGCGGACCTGGGCTTAGGGACCCTGAATCTCTTAAGAGGACGCTCTCTCTCTGCTCTCCCACCACACCCCAAAAGAAGGGCAAAGGCAGAGGGGCTCCGGCGAGTCTCTGAGGGTGGACACGTTCTCTGGCGGGGGGGCAGCTGGAGGTCCGATGCCCCTAGCCTGGACCACGAGCGCGCAGACTGGCCTGGTGGCCTCTGAGCGCACACAGTAGAGGTCGATTTTATGCTCCGGAATTGATTTCAAATTAAATTTTGTTTTTTTCAACCCAGTCAATACTTGGGAACAAGTTCTAATCATGAGAGCGATTGGGGGCTCACACCCTCCCTCCGCAGGCCGGGCTCAGGCCTGATTCTCAGTAAAGAACGTCACGATGTCAGCCCTCTTCCTGTACGAGAAAAAGTGCTGTCAATCAGCCTTTCTGACGGTTACAGGAATTCTTAATGACGCATTTATTCACACAGATTTCTCTGCTCTGGGTAAATTCTTTTCTCCCCCTGCCGGACCACAAAGTGCACAGCGGTTGATGGCAGAATTATGAGAAACGTAGTTCACTTTGTAGATCTGATGAGCAGACAAGTAGAAAGCCGCCAGCCCCAGCCCGGGCCGCCTCGCACGTCCGGGCCCGCTCCTCCCGGGAAACGGATCCGCGCTGCCTGGTGCTGGGCAGGGGCGGCCTCATCGTCCTCCAGCCACATTTTTCCAAGCACACTGTGGTGGAGCCATGGCCCCAGCCCCTTCCTGTCCCCATCCCCCAGTGTCCCCGAGGCAGGTCCCTTTAATACCCAGAGTGCATTGGGCAGGCCCTGGCTGGGCCCTCTCCATCCTGGCAGACACTCCCAGGTTCTGTCCCGTGCTGGAGGTGAACAGTCACTGGCCAAAGAGTGAGTTGGAGACATTTTGCACAGCAGGGGACCCTGTGGCCGCAAATGAAGTCCCCCGGCGGGGTGGCAGCCCCATGAGGACGAGGCCATGCCCCACCCAGCGGGAGGCTGGGGGACCCCGGGTTCCGATGACGCTGAGCCAGAGAGACAACACAACCAGGTTTTGGGGAGGGAACCCCGGCCCTTGGGTCCTCAGCGAGGGGCATTGACTTTTGGCCACTGAAGGGGCACTGGACCGCGTGTTTCTTTTTCGTGTGCACACCCATGAGACCAGCACACACAGGCACGCACAGCTGCACTCACGCCCTCCGACCCCAGGCAGAAGGCACGTGCAGACAGCGGCAGGGCCTCAGTTTCCGTCCCTGGGACCCGTGGAGCTGTTGCCGGATCAGGCTGTGCAGTGCTGCCTGGGACCCACCGGGGTACTCGCCCAGCTGCATGCACGGGGGCTGCGACGTGGAGACACGACAGTTTCCATCTGCCTTGGATTGTGATGCTGCCGGTCGGGGAGCAGCTCTGGGGGACCAGGCCTGGCCACCCATGATGGTGTCGGTGGAGACGGCTTCTGATGACGTCGGGTTCGTGCCTGGGCACGTCCTGCACATTCGAGGCCACAGACATGGGGATGTGTGGGGCGTCAGCGGGTGGAGACAGGGAAGACCCAGCAGGGCATGAGGGGGCACCAGGGACGCTGGAAGCTGTCCCAAAGCATCTGAAAGTCCCCGAAGGGCCACATTTTTCAGCCGTTCTGGGCCTGTAGCCAAGAGGCCCCTGCCCTGCCCACTGTCACCTCCCCAGGGGGGCCAGGCCAGGAGCTCGGAGCCACCCGGGCCTTCCCAGGTGCAGCCCTGGGCGGGCAGCCCCACTCCTCGGAGGCTGTGTTTGCTCATCTGTGAAGGGGGCGAGTAGAGCAGGTCCCTCCCAGGGCTGATGGAGGCTCAGGCACTTTCCCGGCCCTGTGGGGCTCAGAGCGAAGGTGTCACGGGTGGGAGTGGAGGTTTTTATTCTACCCTTGCCCCGTGTGGAAGTCCTGCTCTCCCCGTCAGCCGCCTGTATGTGTCTCCGCGCCTCCCTCTCCCCACACAGCCTGGCCTGGAGCCTGTGGTGCTGAGCTCCAGGCCAGCACCACAGGCTCAGCCACCTCAGCTGGGTGCTGAGCTCGGCAAGGGCAGGGGCCCTGCACGGCACTGGCTGACCCTCCGTGCGGCTCCCAAGGAAAGAGGGAACAGGGCGACCGTGCCCTTCTGCCTCGGGCTTGCTCAGGGCCAGAGGCTGCTCCAGATGCCTGAATGCAGCCTCATCTTACCCCACAAGCTTATGAGGCAGATGCTGAACCTTACGGAGGAGGAAACTGAGGCCCAGAGAGGCACGGCAGCACAGACGGGCAGAGTCTGAGGCTGTTCCACCGTGGGCCTCACGGGGGCTTCCCCTCTGAAGCCGGTGGTCCTGCCCTGGGACTGGCCTCCATGCCACTCTCTTGGCCGAGGGATTCGTGCGTCAGATCCGGGGCAGACAGGCTGCTTGTCTGATCATCGCTCACTCGGTTAAGGTGACCTGGGCGTTTCTCCATCGTGACGACACCTCCCTGTGCACTGGAAGGTGACCCGTGGGTGACGCTTCTGGGCAGTCGAGTATCCCATCCCCGTCCACCTCCCACCCGGTGGCTGAGCACCCAGGACGGCCGGATGTGGGTCCGTTGTTGAGTGGGGATTTTCTAGTCCTGCCGCTGCCTGTGAGCCTGGAGCCCGCCGTTCCTCCGGGGAGCAGAACTCCGCTCCCCATCCCTTTTCTTAGACTCAGGATTTGTTGTCATTAGATATTTTTACTGTTTCTCTGCCCTTTCGAATGGTGCCGGGCCTGTCCCCTGTGTCCTCGAAATGCCACCGTCACTGTCTGAGCAAGTCCTCAGCTCGGAGAGGTGGTCGGCCCAGACTCAGCCACTTCCCCGGCGGCCCCACGGGGAGGGGAGGAGGGGAGGGAACGCCGTGTGCTTTCCTGGGCTCATGCTGGCTGCTCGGTGGAAGAAGCCGCAGGGGCGAGGGCGGGGCAGGGGCCGATGAGGAAGCAGCTGCAGGGACTCGAGCCCAGGGCGGCCTGGACATGGGGGGCAGCGGGGGTCCGAGAAGTCGGGAGCCCAGGGCGGCCTAGACATGGGGGGCAGCGGGGGTCCGAGAAGTCGGGAGCCCAGGGCGGCCTGGACATGGGGGGCAGCGGGGGTCCGAGAAGTCGGGAGCCCAGGGCGGCCTGGACCCAGGGGGCAGTGGGGGTCCGAGAAGTCGGGTCAGGATGTCCATCAGAGGCAGAGCTGACAGAATTTGCTGCAGAAGCCACCATGAGTGGACGGGAAAGAGCTGCCAAGGCTGAACCCGGTGCCCTGGTGTGATCACGTAGAGGGACAGAGTGGGCGCTGGTGGGATGGGGGTTGGAGTGGACTCTGAGGCTGGGAAAGGAGTTGGTTTTGCAGATGCTGGACCTGGGTGTCTCCGAGACGTCCAGGCGGAAAGGCTGACACACGCGGCGGGTGGATTTACAAGGCACCCGAATGGGTGGAGAGGTCCGGGCAGCAGCAGGTACCACTTGGAGCCGACAGATAATGGATGGTTTCTAAAGCCACAAACAGGGCGAGGCCTGGGGAGAGGGTGGGCAGAAGAGGAGAAACCCGAGGGCTGGCCTGGAGTCCTGCAAGGATCCGTGGTTAGAAGCGTCCCTCCCATCCCACCCCACAGGTCTGCAAGGTTTGCATGTGTCAGCGCTGCAAGGAAGCAGGTGGAGTTAGTTCTGTTGGACGGCTGTGGTGCCCTTGGCCTTTCCCAGCACAGGGAGACAGCGCGTGTGACCCGTGATCTGTTGGGGAGGGGAGGGGAGGAGCAGGCAGCACGGGCGTTTAGGGGCTGCTGGGATGGATTTTGGGGTGATAGGAACTGAGGAACCAAAGGTGCTCCATGGTCTTTGGCTTGAGGGATGGGCGGGGTGGCATTCACTGGGCGGGGCACTGTGGGAAGAACAGAGTCTTCCCGGGGGGACCGGCGTGGACCTGTGAAGTCTGCAGGACCCATGTGCACCCAGGCAGGTGTGAGGGGCGGCGAGGCGGGGCCCAGGCAGGTGCGCGGGGCTGCGAGGCCGGGCTCCGACACTGGCATTCTGGACACCCAGAAACAAGAGTCATCATGGAGAGATTCAGAAGGGCTGGGGGAGACCAGGCCCTCTCCAGGGGTCAGGCTGGGGATTTCGGTGTCTGCCAGGAGTGGCAGAGGGAAGGGGAGTGATTGGGGTCCCCTGGGGGCCGTGGTGGGCTGGATGGTTCATGCTGCACTCAAACCCGGGACCCACTTTCCACGTCTCCTCCAGCACCCGGAGGCCGCAGACGCACACTTGGGTTTTCAGTGGGCTCCAAGTCCCTCAGATGTGGGGACGGCCTCTGCTGACTGGGACCCACTTCTCACGTCCTGAGCCCCCAGTGTGGGTTGCTGCACAGCCCGGCCACCCCGGCCGAGGGCACGTGGCCACGTGGTGTTGGGGGCTGGGCGCCTCGGGACTCGGTGGAGAAGGGGCCTGAGCTGGAGCCTCTCCTGCTGCCTGGGGTGCCTGGGCTTTGCCTGTGCCGGTGCCGGGTGTCCACTGGGCTGCCCACCCTCTACTCCTAGATGTGCATGTATGCCCGAGGCCCAGCGTTTTCAACAATCCAGAAACCTCCAGAACCTTCTGGAAAGGCAGCAGGCAGGGCAGCAGTGGAGCAGGCGTGAGGCTTTGTGGCCTGCTCTCCCGGCTTCTCTGAGCTTCTGCCGTGAGGACCACTGCAGGTTGCTCACCCAACACTCGGCCAGCCTTCGAGGACTTTCCTCCACTGCCAAACCAGGACACTCGCCAGAGGGGCCACGGGAGAGAAACAGAGGGCTCGGGGCTGCTGGGAGAGGCTGTCCTGGGAGAGATGGCGGCTTTCTCCTCCTTTTTGTTGCCTACAACGTGCACGTAAGGGCTGGGGCTCAGCAGCTGCCGTGAGACCTCCAGGAAGGGAGAAAGGAATTGAAGACACCTGATTCTAATGTTGAACTAAAGCTCCTAATTTATGGAAGGCGTCGTTTTGTAGGGGTTTCTGTTTCTCACAGCTGAAGGTGACCCTTAGCCGATCCCCTCTGCCAAACAGGACGATAATTTGGGTTTTGTAAGAGGACTCTCTAGAAAGAGGATGCCTGGAACGCGGAACCAGGGGAACGTGCTTTGTGATCTTAGCTTAGTTAGACACAGCTCAGCTGTGGGCACGTGTTTTCTGTTGAGCTGCTTTAGATAAGACGGCGGATCACCTGCCAGGTGAGGCGAGCGCGTTGAGAAGTGTGAGCTGTTGGCTGAGGCAGGTCTGCCCTTGATGACGTGGATCTCGGGAGGTGGGAAAACACGCTCCCGATTCATCTCAGAACACGAGGAAACGCCTCGGATGGCAAAGTGAAACCCTGGTAGCCGAGCTGCTCTGGAAGGTGAGGAGGGCTGGGCTGTGAGGGCCCCGAGGCGGAACCGAGGCACCGTTGGGGGGTGCTGCGGGGTTGGGCCGAGCGCAGGAGGAGAGGGGAGCCACCTTGGCAAGGAGGGGGCGGGTGGCTGTCAGCTGCAGGGGCTTTCAGGGCTAACTGCTGAGCCACTGCAGAGCGACCCCACCCCCACCACAGGCCGCGTGGGAGGTGTCATGCCCTGGGGGTGCCATGCAGAGGACATGCCTGGCCTCTGAGAGCAGCAGGAATGCGTTCCCTCCGCAGCGGAGGCTGAAACGTGGAGTTGCGGTGTGGGAGGTCGAGCTCCCTCTGGGGCTCCAGGGCAGGGCCCATCCCAGGCCTCTCCGGGGTGCCCGTGTTGGTACCTCGTGTCCCGTGGCCGCGTCCCTCCTACTCTGACCTGTGTGCCTGTGTGTCCCCTCTCCTCTACTTACAAGGACCCCACCCTAAATCAGATGGTCTCTTCCCAAGCCCCTCAGCTAATGGACGTGATCCTGGTGTGTGTGGGTTGTGGGGGCCTCTTTTAAACCCAGGGGACTGTGGCATCTGGACATGGCTGTTGTGGAGGGGCTGAGTTCTGAGAGCCCGCGAAGCTGAGCCCGCTGAGGGCTGCGCAGGGCCGCACCCCCTGGCCTGGGTTTCTGGGGCTGTGACAGAGCACCCCCAGTGCCAGCCCCACATGGCAGGAGGAGGGAGTGTTGGGCACGCCCCTGCCCCCTACCCCAGGGCTGCCGGGTCCCGCTGAAAGGATCCCACGAGCTTCGGACAGAGCCCCCAGCTCAGCCCCCAGCTCAGTGCCGTCGTCAGGGCTGAGACGTGCCGTCCACCTTCTCCACGTGGGTCCTGGCCAGAGCGGCTGCTCCAGGGGGCCTGGCTTGGCTGCCCGAGGTCTCCCCACATCCAGCCCCTGCTCACCTCGCCCTTGGCTGGCTCTGCCCACTCCCAACCAGAGGGAGCCTCAGCCCAGAGCCTTCCAGCAGTGCCCGTGCCCTCGGAGTCAGAGCCAAAGACCTCACGTTGGCCCTGGCTGCACCCCTGAGGCCCCCTTGGCTCGGGAACGCCCCAGTACCCGCCTCTGCAGGGCACCCCTCCTCTGTCTGGAGGCTCTTGCCTGATGCCACGGGTACTGGCTGCCCTTCCTCAGGCCTTGCTCCCATGCCTCCTACCCTGGCCCCAGCCCAGGTGCCTGGCCCGGCTAGTCCCCTAATTCCTGCTGCAATGAAGTAGTGGCTGGAAACTATTTGGTGGCTTCAACAACCCATTGATCCTCTCGGCTCCATGGGCCAGAAAACGCAGTGTGGAGGCGGCCACGGTCCTCCTGGAGGAGCCGCTCCTGCTATCCCAGCGTCCGGAGGTCGCACTCCTGGGCTGGACCCTTCTCCTCCCTCCTGGCCTCCGCTTCCATCACCACATCCCTGTCCCCTCTGATGCTGACTTCCTGTCCCATGGGAGTGAATACACACAGCACTGTCCTGTCATCCCGGCCGTCCCTGGCCTCACACACCCCGTCATCCCGGCCACCCTCCCGCCTCACACACCCCGTCATCCCGGCCGCCCCCGGCCTCACACACCCCGTCATCCCGGCCGCCCCCGGCCTCACACACCCCGTCATCCCGGCCGCCCCCGGCCTCACACACCCCGTCATCCCGGCCGCCCCCGGCCTCACACACCCCGTCATCCAGGCCGCCCCCGGCCTCACACACCCCGTCATCCAGGCCGCCCCCGGCCTCACACACCCCGTCATCCAGGCCGCCCCGGCCTCACACACCCCGTCATCCTGGCCGCCCCCGGCCTCACACACCCCGTCATCCCGGCCACCGTCCCACCTCACACCTGCAAGGCTCCCTACCCCAGGTTTTGCGCCCCAGCCCCAGAGCCTCCAGCTTTGCTTCTCCCTGGCACCTCCATGACTCCTCGGATCCATCTCTGTCAAGCCTTGAGGAGCTGGGCCTGTCCTTGCCCCAGGCTGTGGCAGCCAATGGAGACAGTTAGGGAGCCTCACAGTGGCTGCAGGCCAGGTCGTCCCCCGTCCAGCTCTGTGAGAGCTAACGATGGCCTCAGATGGGCTCTGTGACCTCCAGAATCTTCTTGCTGTTGGTTCAGGCCTGGGAGGGCAAGGCATGGGGTTTGCAGGCACTGGGGACCCCACCACTGTCCCCCTCCCCACCTTGGCCCCGGCTCTCAGGCTTCTGGCCAGGAGGGGCTCTGTCTTGCTTGCCTCTGGAATGAGAGGCAGAGCGGAGCGGGTGCTGATTTGCCAAGCTCTTTGGGGACGTCTTTGTCATCCTTTTCAAAATAAATTTCCAGAAAGGGACAGGTGAGCTCCTCCTGAGTGTCCCTGTGCTGCTTGTAAAAGGCCGGGATGTCCCCTGAGCCTTGGAGGAGGCAATGGGCGTGAGGGTGTGTGTCAGTGCGGGGGCCGTTCCCTCCCTCCTGTGGTGGGCAGTGCAGAGAAGCGGGTTGGCCTGGCCCCCGCCTGGAGCCCATGGCGGCCCCATCACCTTCCACAGGGCAGACGATGCCCCAGGTTGCCTCGTGTCCTCCTTCCTGAGCATAAAGGAGCTGATTCCTGGGAAGCGCTGCCCCGGGGCCAGCATCTGGGAGCGGCAGGTGCACCCCCCCGTCCTTCTCCAACATGTTCCGATGTTGATGCCTCTCGAGAGAGCCTGTGGTGGAGCGAGGGGCACTGCGGGTTGTGAGTCCCTGCCTGTTGGGTCACCCGTGGAACTTTGAGGGACAGCCACCTCCCTGGGCAGCTTTGCCCGTCCCTCTGCCCACTCCCTGCTTCTGCTTCCGGGGGAGGAGGGGCCCCCTGGGAGAGGGAAGTTATCTGCTCAGGTCCTCTCAGGCCTGCACTCTTCAGGGTCGTGGCTGAGTTCAGGTGACCCTTCTTTCCTCCCTCCCTGCATCCTTCCTTCCTTCCTTTTCTCATTCATGCTTCCATGTAGTTATTGATCAGTGACTGCACCTACCCCATCCATCCACTCAGTCATCCACCTACCCATCCATCCCTCCATCCCTCTATCCACCCACACACGCATCTACCCACCAATCCATCTACCCATCCTTCCCTCCATCCCTCTATCCACCCACACACGCATCTTTCCATCCACCCATCCTTCCCTCCATCCCTCTATCCACCCACACACGCATCTACCCACCCATCCATCTACCCATCCATCCACCCACCCATCTATTCATCTATCCACCCATCCATCTACCATCCATCCATCCACTCTCACACACATTTATCCACTTATCTACCTACTCATCCACCCACCTATCCACCAACTCATCTACCCACCCATCTATTCATCTATCCACCATTTATCTACCCACCCATCTATTCATCTACCTACCCACCCATTCATCTACCCACCATCCACCCATCCATCCTTCTATTCATCAACCCACTTGTACATATATCCATCCACTCACTTACCCACTCATCTACCAACTTGTCTACCCACCCATTCATCCACCCACCCATCCATTTACTTACCATCTACCCATCCAATAATCCTTCTGTTCATCCACCCATCCATCTACCCACCCACCCATCCCTCCACTCATCCACTCATCTGTTCACCTCCCCATTCTCCATTCATCCATCCATCTTTCCATCCATCCACTAAGAGAAATGTTTTCTGAGTACCTACTGTGTGCCTGACACTAGAGATAGGATAATGAACAGTGCTGACACAGTCCTTGCCTTCCAGGACCTTATAGTCAAGCAGAGCAACATCAGTGAACGTACTAACTGCGAATGGAAGAACGGACAGAGGTGAAAACCTGGGTCTCTGATGAGACTGTTGAGCTGAGTGGAGACTGCCTGCTCCAGACTTCTTGCTGAAGAACCAACATGCTTTTTTGTTTGTTTGTTTGTTTTGTTTTGTTTTTCTTGAGATGGAGTCTTGCTCTGTTGCCCAGGCTGGAGTGCAGTGACACAATCTCTGCTCACTGCGACCTCTGCCTCCCAGGTTCAAGCGATTCTCCTGCCTCAGCCTCCTGAGTAGCTGGGATTACAGGCGTCTGCTACCACACCCGGCTAATTTTTGTATTTTTAGTAGAGATGGGGTTTCACCATATTGGCCAGGCTGGTCTCTTAACTCCTGACCTCAAGTGATCTGCTCACCTTGGCCTCCCAAAGTGCTGGGATTGCAGGCATGAGACTGCCCAGCCCAGCGTATTTTAATTCACTGTCAGTCTTTCTGTAACTTGAGGCTGAATGCATTCCTAATTGTGCTGGTCAACCGAGGATACTGCACCCACATTGCCCCAAAAAAGGAGAGCTTGGATCCACTGCAGATCTCTCCGTGGAGTCTGACAGTGAAACCAGGGCTGGGAGATGGAGGGAACCCATATCCTGGGACAGCACTTAGACCTGGATCCGGCCAAGCCTGAAGGTGGTTTACTTGTAAACTTCTGAATTACATGAAGCAATACATTAATTTTTTTTTTTTTTGAGATGGGGTCTTGCCCCATTGCCCAGGCTGGAGTGTGGTGGTGTGATCACAGCTCACTGCAGCCTCGAGCTCCTGGGCTCAAGCAGTCCTCCTGCCTCAGCCTCCTGAGTAGCTGGGACTACAGGCGTGCGCCCCCATGCCCACTAATTAGAAAGTTTTGTTTTTTTGTAGAAATGGGGTCTTGCTATGTTGCCCAGGCTGGCCTCAAGCAGTCTTCCTGCCTTGGCCTCCCAAAGTGCTGGGATTGCGGCATGAGCCACCGTGCCCAGCCCTAAGCCATTTTCTGTTATTTTCTTACACTTCAAATGAAAATAGTCCAGTCATCTCCTGGAAAGCTCTTCCCAGCCCTTTGTGTTGCAGTGAGGAGGGTCCCGGGCCTCCCTCCTCAGCATCCTCCTCCAGGGCAATGACAGGTGCACCCTTGGCAAGGATGAACCCTCCACTAACCCTCCACTCCCCACAGATGCCAGAGCCCCAGCCAGGGCCCTGTTCCCAGCGTCGCATGTGGTTTGGGCTTTTCCTTTAAAGAGGCTGGTTTCCGCTGGAAGAAGTGTGGGGTGTGGGTTTGCCGGGTGGCCAGGACATGACCTCAGACATCAGGTCCATTGGCTTTGTGTAAATCCTCACACTGGTCCCAGAGGGAGGATGGTTTGCTGGCGAGCTCTTTACTAGCTGGGAGCTTGGGGGCAACCGAGCGTTTGGCAGCAGGTCCGGGAGCACTGAGCAGCGGCCACACGTCGTGCCAGGAAGGTCCTGGAAACACAGGGCTTGATGAAAAAGGCCGTAGACATGGCCGGGCGCGGTGGCTCAAGCCTGTAATCCCAGCACTTTGGGAGGCCGAGACGGGCGGATCACGAGGTCAGGAGATCGAGACCAACCTGGCTAACACGGTGAAACCCTGTCTCTACTAAAAAATACAAAAAATTAGCCGGGCGTGGTGGCGGGTGCCTGTAGTCCCAGTCACTTAGGAGGCTGAGGCAGGAGAATGGCGTAAACCCGGGAGGCGGAGCTTGCAGTGAGCTGAGATCCGGCCATTGCACTCCAGCCCGGGCAACAGAGCAAGACTCCGTCTCAAAAAAAAAAAAAAAAAAAAAAAAAAAAAAAAAAAAAAGAAAAAGGCCGTAGACGGAGATGTGCGGACGCAACATCCTCCTGTAAACTAAAAACACACAGGAAACAGCACTGCACGTCCCACAGGGTCTTGTGCCTGTGGACAAGTGCCAGACGCTGAAGCTGGGGACCCGGCAGGCAGAGGGGAGGCGAGTGGGACGGAGCCGCAGGGGTGAAGTCAGAGGCAGCTGTGGGGACCCTGATAATGCTCTGGAGATGGGGTGGCTGACACATGGGACTCTCTGAAACCAAGACCAGGCAAAAGGAGGGGCCTCCTCCTGGGAGCTCGAGGCCCGGGGTGGGAGTTTCTAGAAGCTGGGGGTGCTCTAGACAGCTGGTTCTCAAAGTGGGGTCCCCGGAGCACAGCAGCTGCCCCCGGGAGCCTGTTAGGAATGCTAGTTCTGGGGCCCTTCTGGCTCAGAAGCTCCGGGGCGGGCCTGCAATCTCTGCTTTTGCAGGCTCTGGCGGGGTTCTGGCTCCAAAGCACCCCATCGTGGCCCTCTCCCCCACATCGCTGGTCCGAGGACAGGGCCTCTGCCGCGGGGACCGAGGCTTGGTGGAGAGGGTTTGCTCAGGCGTCGCTCTGCCCGGAGACTGGCTGGGGGCAGACATAAAACTTGCTCTTACTGTAAGGATGGATGACGTTTCCTAGAGCAATTACAACTCATTTTCTGGGGATTCACAGGAAATTAAATTAGAGGGAGGCGGTGGGGAGTGACTGGAAGTGCCATGGCCTGTGCAGACATAGCAGGGACAGCCTGGAGCTGAGACTGGCAGCTTTCAGCTTGTCACGGGCTCAGCGCAAGACTGATGGGCCCACCTTTGAGCGGCACCTCGGGGTCCTGGAGTCTGTGCCCACTTGCCTGAGAGGAAAGGGATGGGCTGATGGGTTCTGTGGGTGGCTGCTCGCTTGGTCTATTCCCGGAGCCCCTCGGCTCTGAGAGGAGGCGGCCACGACCTGAGTCAGGGCAACGGCCTGATGGGCCCAGGAGGGGCTGCACCCAGACCCCTTGCCTGGCCAGTGTCCTTGGTGACCCACAGCTGACCACCTTGCTCCAAGGGTCCCTCAGCCAGGAAGAGACCCCTGGGCCCCACTCCACTCATCCCTTTATAGAAAGGCTATAGAAATAAGAAAAGAGACTATTTTCTTATTTCTTTTAAAATAAGAATGTTTTCTTATTTTTTCTAAAGAATATTTTCTTATTTTAGAAAAACTATAGAATTTATAACTAATTACAACTTTATTAAAATGAATAATGTAGTGATTACTATTTACAATTGTAACTGAAAAAATGGAAGAATATTTTCTTATTACAGATGAAACAGAAAAGCAAAATTAAGGCATGAAAAAAGTCTTTGTGAACTCACTAGTGATACGTAATCACTGTGGTATTTAGGTATGTTTATTTCAAACCTTTTTACATGCATATACAAATACATATTTACTAGGTAGAATTATAGTTTATATACTCTAAAGGCAAAAATTACCTTTATTGAGGTACAATTTATGTACAATAAAATGTGCATTTAAAACATTTTTTCTGCCAGGCACAGTGGCTCACGCCTGTAATCCCAGCTCTTTGGGAGCCAAGGTGGGAGGAGTATTTGAGGCCAGGAGCTCGAGACCAGGCTGGGCAACATGGCAACAAAAAAAATTTAAAAATTAGCTGGGCACGGTGGTTCCAGTGACTCGGGGAGGGTGTGATGGGAGGGTCAGGAGCCCAGGAGTATGAGGCTGTACTGAGCTCAGAGCCCGCCTCCTTCTCCCCCTCTCCCATACTCCAGCCTGGGCAACAGAACGAGCCCCCTGAAAAGTGTTGGTTTCTGACTGTTTTCGTTTCTGAAATCATTTCCGGCTGGCCCAAGTCGAGAAATAATGCAGATGTCCCCAGCTGTCCCTGAGAACATTTCCTGTTCCTTGATCTGTGGCCTGTGGTTCTCCTGCTACCTGCTCCTCTTAAACGTGGGGCCGCGGCTGCCCCTCCCTTTCGTGACCTTGGGATTGTATGACCCCAGGTCGGGTTCTCCCTTGAGATTTAGGGCCACAGATGTGCCAGTCGAAGGGTGTGACCAGCTGTGCTGCTGAACGCCTCGATCTGGGTTTGTGACGTTTCCCTGTGATTAAATTCAGGGAATCCAGTTTTGGTGAGAGAACCACCGAAGCAACACTGTTCCATGCTTGGAGACGCACCCACTTTACACGTGTAGAGTGGCGAGTCTGACAAAGCAGCCACAGGCAGCCCCCGCCTGGGGAGCCAGACGTTTCCATCTACGCTGGCCGCGCCTGCCTCTCCTGCGTTCCGTGTCTGGCTTCTCCCACGGCTGCAGCCTGCGTTCCGTGTCTGGCTTCTCCTGTGGCTGCAGCCTGCGTTCCATGTCTGGCTTTTCCCGTGGCTGTAGCCTGCGTTCCGTGTCTGGCTTCTCCCGTGGCTGTAGCCTGCGTTCCGTGTCTGGCTTCTCCCGTGGCTGTAGCCTGCGTTCCGTGTCTGGCTTCTCCCGTGGCTGTAGCCTGCGTTCCGTGTCTGGCTTCTCCCGTGGCTGTAGCCTGCGTTCCGTGTCTGGCTTCTCCCGTGGCTGTAGCCTGCGTTCCGTGTCTGGCTTCTCCCGTGGCTGCAGCCTGCGTTCCGTGTCTGGCTTCTCTCGTGGCTGTAGCCTGTGTTCTGTGTCTGGCTTCTCCCGTGGCTGTAGCCTGTGTTCTGTGTCTGGCTTCTCCCACGGCTGCAGCCTGTGTTGCATGTCTGACTTCTCCCGTGGCTGCAGCCTGTGTTCCGTGTCTGGCATCTTGTGTGGTTGCCACCCTGAGTTCCATGCCTGGCTTCTCTCACTCAGCGAGTGTCGTCCGTGTCTCTGAGTTGCGCCCGTGCTGTTGTGTGTAAATACCATTCTGAGAGCTGTTGCTTGTTTAGGGACATATCATGGACTTGTTTTCAGCTTAACATTTGTGCCATTCGTGTGCCCTGGCGAGCCTCCCACCCCCAAAGTTATTGATGTGCCATGGGTATTCTCGGGTTTCTACTCTTCTTGCTGCGCCAGCGCAGCCAGAGCACCAAGCAGGAAGCTCTGCCGAGTTCTTGGCTTCAGGTAACGTGTCAGACCCAGGGCACGAGCTCCAGTCCCTCTTACCACCACAAAGGACAGCACATTTCCAGCTCAGTGTACTGTGGCCGACACCTTGCTGTGTGGCTGTGGCCAGTGTCAGCGCAAATCTCGGCTGCTCTAGGCCCTTGCTGTGGGCTTGGGGCCGGCGCTTTATCTCTCTGGCCTCAGTTTCCTTATCTGTTAACAGGGTTGGTGTGAGAATGAATGAGAAGGCGTGCACAAAGCAGGGCACAGCCTGCCCCAATCCAGGTAGCTGCCGTTATTGCTAATGGCGGTCCCAGCAGAGCCACAGTTGCCGAACAGTCCTGCAGAGATGTCCCCTTGGGTACAGGGCCCCCAGGGAGGAACTGGGGACAGAAGGCAAAGCAGCTGGATCCACCCATGCCTGCAGCTTACTCTTTGCTTAACTGGTTGTTAGAGTTGCCTGTGCAGTGGCCCACAGGATGCTCACAGCTCAGGAAAGGGCAGGGAGAAGGAAGCTCTGTCCATGGTGGGTGGCCTCAGTGGCTTTGGTGGGCAAAGGTTGTGAATCTGCAGAGACATGTCTATGTGAGCTGGGGGCCTGGCCAGGCTCTTCAGGACTGGCTGGAACTGACTGGCACAGCAGGGCCTGGGAGTGGGGCTGGCAGGACAGGCCCTTCCTTCTCTGTCATCCACCACCTGCTGCAGGGAATAGGTGAGAGTTCAAGCCCCTGGGGGGGGGTCACCTGCAGGTCAATGGAAGGAGGAGCTGCTCGTCGTCAAGGCTGCCCCAGCTCGAGTCCTTCCTTGAGATTAGGGCTGCAAACATACGCTCACGTGCGTGCACACATACACACCGTGCACACATACACACCATGCACACACACGTTCATGCACACTCACACATCCATGCATTCACACAATCCATGTACACATGTGCACACATCCATGCACACACACACCTCTCGCTCTCTTGGTCATGTGAGGCACGGTGAGAAGGTGGCTGTCTACCAGCCAGGAAACAGACCCTCCCAGGGCTGGGGAGCTCTGTTTCATGGGGACAAAGCCTGAGTTTGGAAGGTGACAGTTTCTGGGGGCGGGGGCGGGATTTCGGCTGTACAGAGATGTGACTGCTCTTAATGCGCTAAACTGTGCACTTACAAATGTTACGATGTGAGTTTTCTGTTATTAGATGAAATTAATATGTATGATTATATGTGTTCAATATCTGCATAAAATGCATATGACATGTATTATAATACATATAATTTCACACAATTAAAAAATGGAAACAGAAACGAAGCCAGCACAGCTGCTGAAACAGAGAAGGACTCAGCAGACTTGCAGCTCCGCGTGTCTCCGTCATGGCCACCGCGGGAGGCTTCCTCACTGCGGGGAGGGCCTGTGGGTCTTGGGGTGCACACTCGTTCCGGCCCATGGGTGCCCCTGCATTCTGTGGGGCTTTGGGGGTGTCTGTGTTGGGTGCATGTGGACACCATGGCCCTGAAAGGTCTCGTGTTGGGCACTGCCAGGTTTGCAGGGAGCGTGGGCTCCAGGGAGGGCAGGTGTCGGCCCCAAGGGGAGAGCTGGGGGAGGGACCTGCCCCATCCCCAACGGCCACGCCGAGTCCTCATGTTGTATACCGTCTTCGTCTTTGTGCCTTTTACACACTCAGCAACATGCAACAACTCCCTGACACACCTAACATACTCTCCCATCGCCAGTGCACACATAGCACACATGCCCGCACACTCACCCTGCACAACTAAAGTGGCACACTCATTCGGTGCACGCTCACACCCAGCACAGCACGTACACACACAGTACACACATCCTGCACAATTCACACAACACAGACACAACTTAGTACACACACCCAGCACAAACTCACACAGCATACACACTCAGTGCATACACCCAGCACAACTCAGCACATAGTACACACACCCAGCACAACTCACACAGCATGCACTCACACAGCACACACACCCAGCACGACTCACAGAGCACACAGACACAGTTCACATACCCCACACCCCACACAACTCTCACACTCAGTACACACACCCCACACAACTCACAGCACACACTCACACACTCAGCACACACACAGCACAACTCACACAGCACACACAGTTCACACACCCCACACAACTCACAGCACACACACAGCGCGCACACACACACAGCACATGCACCTAGCACAGCTCACACAGCATGCACTCAGCACAGGCTTACACCCCGCACAACTCATATAGCACACACACACAGTACACACATCCAGCACAACTCACACAGCACAACTCACACACAGTACACACACATGCAGTACACTCAGCACATGTACACACCCAGCACACGTTCACTCACACCCTGCACAGCTCAGCACACACACGCAGCAGATGGCACACGCTCTCACATGCTGGCGGCAGCCGTCAGCCTCGGCTGCTGGAGGGTGTGGAGGAGGCGGGCGGTGAGCGCTGGGTGCTGGGGTCCCTGCCCTTCCAAGCCCCTGCATAGTGGCCACCTAGGCTGGCGGTGACTGGAGGGTGTGAGGACAAGGCCACCGGCACGGGTGTGTCCCTTCACTGTTTCCACCTCGTGTGCCTGCCACGCTCTTTTCCTGCCTCTGGTGACATCTGTCCCTGCCCCAGTGACGGGGCCGCCTCCGACAGCCTGGCCGTGGTACCTGCACCTCCGCTTCTCCCGTCCCTGCACCCTTCAGGCCTGGGAGCCCCGGGGGGCTGACCTTGACCTTCCCACCTGCCCAGGTGTGGCTGGGACAGCACCGCAGCTGTGGCGCCCCTGGGTGGGCAGGAGGGCTGGAGAGTGTGCAGTGTGCTGTGTGAGCCTCGTGTGGCTGTGTGGCTTGTGTGATGTGTTTCACATGTGGTGTATTGCATACATGTGTGTTGTATGGTTGAATGTGTGGTGTGTGTATCGTGTGTGTCATGGTGTCATGTGGTTGAATGTGTGTGGCATGTGTGTGTTTGTGTAGCATGTGTCACGTTGAGTGGTGTGTGTATCGTGTGTTGCATGTGTGGCGTGTGTTGCATGGTTGAACATGTGCTGGTGGAGGCAGCTGTGGCCGCTGACCCTCTGCCCCTGGGCGGCAGGAGGAGAGCCTTGACTCTGAGCACTCCCAGGTATGCGGGTTCTGCAGGGTCCATGCGGGTGGGAAGTCGGTTGACTCTGCTCTCAACAGTTGAGTATTTCTGGAGAAGGTGGCAGTGGCCCAGGGTGCTGGTGGGAGAGGGGCTCACAATGAGAAATTCTGGGGAAGGAGCTAAGGGTGGCGCAGGTGCACAGTGTGCCTTCGATGAGTGCCTGGGGAATGAATACGTGGAGCCGCATGGCTGTCCTCGAGTGTACGGTGCGTGGAGCCACGTGGCTGTCCTGGGGTGTACGGTGCGTGGAGCCGTGTGGCTTGTCTTGGGTGTACGGTGCGTGGAGCCGCGTGGCTGTCCTCAGGTGTACGGTGCGTGGAGCCGCGTGGCTGTCCTCCGGTGTACGGTGCGTGGAGCCGCGTGGCTGTCCTCCGGTGTATGGTGCGTGGAGCCGCGTGGCTTGTCTTGGGTGTATGGTGCGTGGAGCCGTGTGGCTGTCCTGGGGTGTATGGTGCGTGGAGCCGCGTGGCTGTCCTCGGGTGTACGGTGCGTGGAGCCGCGTGGCTGTCCTCCGGTGTACGGTGCGTGGAGCCGCGTGGCTGTCCTCCGGTGTACGGTGCGTGGAGCCGCGTGGCTGTCCTCCGGTGTACGGTGCGTGGAGCCGCGTGGCTGTCCTCCGGTGTACGGTGCGTGGAACTGCGTGACTGTCAGATGAACAGGAGTGGGGCTGGGCGTCCCTGCATCTCCCTGGTGTTCCTCTCCTCCTCTCACTCTCTGTGGCTGCAGTTTCTCCTTTCCCTGGGTTCCCTTGGATCTGCCTCTCCCACGCACTGCTCCCTTTTAGCTGACAAAAAGCTCAAATCTCCCATCCTAACAACAGAAAACGTCACCCCAGGTCTCACTTTTCCTCCAAACACAAAACCGTCCCCCTTTATGTTACTTAGGAGTCATTGGGTTGCTAGTGATAGAAAAACAAACCAAAACTGATTGGGGCAGTCGGGAGTGTGTTGACTCCTGTTGGTGACTGCCTTCAGGTGTGGCTTGATCCAGGGATCAAACGGCCAGCTTTTCTTTCTCTGGTTTGGCTCCACGTTTGGGCCTGTGTGGCAGCCCCTGGTGGCTTCAAGCTCTTGTCACCACAACTTCTGGCCTCTGAGAGTCTTTCCTATCCCACGAGTGTCCTGAGAGTCGTTCCGGTCAGAATGTTCTTGGTTGGTGCTTCTCACCGAGCCAGCGTGAGGGCTGAGTGTCAGTGTCACATGGTGCCACTTTCTCCTTTCCAGCCGGCTGCCTTTGCTTCTCTTTCCTGGCATCGTGGCGCTGGTGATAAGAGATGCAGTGCTGGGCTGAGACGGCGTGGTGCACACTCCCCTTGGCTGTGCTCCCGTCTGGAGGAAAGCGTTCATCTCTCACCGTTGAGTGCGATGCCAGCCGTGGGTGTTTTGTCCGTGCTCCTCATCGAGCTGGGGAAGCACCTCTGTTTCTTCTGAGAGTTTTGGTCATGAATCCATGTTGAATTTTACCACATGCTTTTTTTCTGTGAGATTGTGTGATTTTTTTTTTCTTGAGCCTGTTAGAATTGTGGATTATATTGACAGATTTAAAAATAATTGAACAAGCCGGGCGCGGTGGCTCACGCCTGTAATCCCAGCACTTTGGGAGGCCGAGGTGGGTGGATCACAAGGTCAGGAGATTGAGACCACGGTGAAACCCCGTCTCTACTAAAAAAATACAAAAAAAATTAGCCGGGTGCAGTGGTGGGCGCCTGTAGTCCCAGCTACTCAGGAGGCTGAGGCAGGAGAATGGCATGAACCCGGGAGGTGGAGCTTGCAGTGAGCCGAGATCGCACCACTGCACTCCAGCCTGGGCGACAGAGCGAGACTCTGTCTCAAAAAAAAATTGAACAAGACTTGTGTCCCTGGGTTAAACGCCACTTGTATGTGGCATATGATTCTTTTCATATATTGTAGAATTTGCTAATATTTTATTAAGGATTTTTGCATCTATATTCATAAGAGATACTGGTCTATTTTTTTTTTTTTTTGGTACTATTTTTATCTAGTTTTGGTTTCTGGGAACTATTAATCCATAAAATGAACTAGCACATGTTCCCTACTTTTCTGTTTGCTGGAAGAGTTGCATAGAATTGGGCTAAATGTTTATTTAAAAGTGTGGTAAAATTTGCCACACAATCTGGGCTTGGAGATTCCTTTATTAGGAGTTTTATAATTACGTATTACATTTCCTTCATAGTTACAGGGATAGTCACACTATTTCATGTTGGGTAGGTTGTGGTATGCTGTGTTTTCTGAGGAATTGGTTTATTTCAACTAGGTTGTCAAATATTTCCTTATTCTTTTTTTTAAAAAAATAGGGTCTCACTCTGTCACTCAGGCTGGAGAGGGCAGTGGTGCAATCATAGCTCACTGCAGCCTCAATCTCCTGGGCTTAAGTGATCCTCCTACCTCAGCCTCCAAAGTAGCTGAGACTATGGGCAGGTACCACGTGGCTAATTTTTAAACTCTTTTTAGTAGAGAAAGGGTCTCCTTATGCTGCCCAGGCTGGTCTCAAACTCCTGGACTGAAGTGATCCTCCCGTTTCAGCCTCCCAGAGTGCTGGGATCACAGGCGTGAGCCACCGTGCCCAGCCGCCCTTGTTCTTCTCACGTGTATATCTGTGGGGTTAGTAGTAGGGTCTCTTTCATTCCTGATACTTGTGATTTGTGTCTTTTTTTTTTTTTGGGGGGTCATTTTTGCTAGAGGTTCACCCTTTTAAATATTTTTAAAGAAACCAGCTCTTTGACTTTCTGTGTTGTTTCTCTGCTTTGTTTTCAGTGATTTCCGTCATTTTTTCTTCCCTTCTGTCTGCTTGCATTGGGTTGATTTTGTTCTTCTGTAATTTCTCGAGGTGGGAGCTGTGATGATTGATTTGATTAGGCTTGTGCTGGAGCTTTTTAATTTTTATGTTGTGCTCCCTGTTGTTTCTGCATTACCAGCTGCTTCGGTCCCAGTGTGGGATCAAAGAAGCAAAAAGAAAATCCAAGGTCCTCACCACCACGTCATCCTTTGGGTCCTGAGGTCCCTGGCCAGCCTGATTTCTTCTCTCCACCCGGCAGAGTCCTGTGCTTTCTCATACAGAGTTTTCTGCCATACTTAGTGGGCTGAATAGGGAACAGACCTCTGCTCTGTCTTCCCAGGAGCAGGAGACCCTCCCATTGACTTCTGACATCAAGCATTGGCGTGGCCTGGGGCTGACTTCCCTCTGGTCAGGGTCTGGCTCTATTTATTCCACCTGGATCACATGCCAATATAAAGTTCTATGTCATCTCTTCCTGAAACACAGTCTACTATTTCAATGTACCGAAGGAGTGGCCTGCCCTCCTCACCTGTGGGCGTTTCTCGTTAGGTGGAACGAGAGACTTGAGAAAAGAAATGAGACACAGAGACAAAGTATAGAGAAAGAAAAAGTGGGCCCAGGGGACCGATGCTCAGTGTACAGAGGACCCACGCCGCACCGGTCTCTGAGTTCCCTCAGTATTTATTGATCATTATCTTCACCATCTTAGGAAAGGGAAGTGGCAGGATAATAGGATCATCGTAGGGAGAAGGTCAGCAGAAAGACATATGAATAAAAATCTCTGTGACACAAGTTTAAGGAAAAGTGCTGTGCCTTGGTATGCATATGCAAACATCTCCATAAATCTTTTTAGTGCATAAAGAGCAGCATTGCTAGCACGTCCCACCTTCAGCCCTAAGGTGGTTTTCTCCTTTCTCAGTAAACAGAACGTACAATCGGGTTTTACACGGAGATGTTCCATTGCCCAGGGACGGGCAGGAGACAGATGCTTTTCTCTATCTCAACTGCCAAGAGGCCTTCTTTCCTCTTGTACTAGTCCTCCTCAGCACAGACCCTTCATGGGTGTCAGGCTGGGGGACGATCAGGTCTTTCCCTTCCCACGAGGCCATATTCAGACTATCACGTGGGGAGAAACCTTGGACAATACCTAGCTTTCCTAGGCAGACGTCCTTGCGACCTTCCGCCCTTCCGCAGTGTGTGTCCCTGGGTACTTGAGATTAAGAGAATGGTGATAACTTTTAACCAGCAAGCTGCCTTCAGGCACTTGTTTAACAAAGCACACCCTGCACAGCCCCAAATCCATTAGACCTTGAGTCACCACAGCACATGTCTCTTGCAAGGACAGGGTTGGGGACAGGGTCACAGATTAACAGCATCTCAAATACAGAACAAAATGGAGTCTCTTATGTCTACTTTTTTCTATATAGACACAGTAACAGTCTGATCTCTCATTTCCCCACAATGTACAGATTAATCCTTCTTTCATGTCGGGTGAATTTTTTTATATGATAGTTTTAAATAGCTCTCCCGTTTTACTTTGGAAATTTTCTTTCTTAGGGGTACCTATTCTCCCTGTGCAGACTTATCTTTGTGTGTATTCTGAATAATTCATTATCATTTTTTCTGTTACTTCACCCTATGTATTAAAAATTTTTTGACTGGGTGTTATGGTTCATGCCTGTAATCCTAGCACTTTGGGAGGGTGAGACAGGTGGAGTGGTCAAGCCCAGGAGTGTGAGACCGGCCCAGGCAACACAGTGAGACCCAATCTCTCCAAAACACATGAGCCCAGCATGGTGGCGTGCACCTGTGGTCCCAGCTACTTGGGAGGCTTAGGCGGGAGGATCACCTGAGCCCAGGAGGTCAAGGGTGCAGGGAGCTGAGAATGTGCCCCACATTCCAGCCTGGGTGACACAGCAAGACCCTGTGTCAAAAACTGAAAACCATCTCGAACCAGCGCCCCTGCCACAAGCATTTTTTCTTCGTCAGCAGCTCAGTGTTGGGCTGCGCTTACTCTGGTTTCCGCCCCTTTGGGTTTTCTCGTTAGTTTTATATTAGTGTTTTTGGAGCATTCTTTCGTTTATTCAACGCTGTGATGGGTCGTTTTCATTTCATTCTGATAAAAGTTTACCGGCTTCGATTCTTCTGAAGTGGGAGGTGCCTGCGGAAGCACTCTTCTATTCCTGGGGCTGTGTTTCCTCCCGGAATGGAAGGTCTCGTCGGCAACCTCTGCTTCCTCTCTTTTCTTTCTCTTTCTTTTCCTTCTCTCTCCCTTCCTCCCTCCCTTCTTTTCTTTTTTTCTTCTTTCCTTCCTCCCTCCCTCCCTCCTTTTCTTACACATCTGAAGAACCGCTGTGTTATTTTGTTTCTTTTGAATATGTAGCAAGTCCCCAGTCACCCTGCCTTCATTGGGTCAGACCCAGTCAGTTATCCCCGTTCCCTTCCCGGCTTCCGACCTCCCTCTGGGCCACTTGGGAGTTAGCGGGAGGGAGGGAGGGAGGGAGGGAGGGCGGGCTGTGGTCAGCTGAGCCCTGGCGTCGGCTTTGCTGTTCAGAACAGGACCTCTGGCTTCCTGCAGCCCCCAAAGCCGGACAGAGAGACAGAGGTGTGAGCACCGCCCAGGGGGCCGCTTTTGTTTCTGTGGGGACATCGGGACCACCCACCAGACACCCCCAGGAAGGCCACGTTCTGAGGTTAGAAAGGGGAAAAGTCAGATCTCACTGAACTGTGCCCATGAAGGGAGAAATGATCCCAGTTTTGAACGACAGGCCCCAGGGGCCTCGGGATGTCGGTGTGCCTCGTCTTGCCCCCGCCATGGCCGTCCTGGCTGTGCCAGGCTATGTCGGGCTTGAGTGGGGTGGCAGGTTCCTAGATGAGGGGGAACCCTACCGAGAAGCCTCCTCTGCATCTGCAGCCGCCGCCGGTCACAGAAACATGGACTCTGATTGGTGGGTTTGTTTTTTGGAGCCGCCCATCATGAACCACACTCTGCTGAGCTTTGGTCTCGACGCCAATCAGATGGGGCTCCGGTGGTCTCGGGAGGGGAGGATGCGGTTTTTTTTTTTTTTTTGAGGCAGAGCCTCACTCTGTCGCCCAGGCTGGAGTGCAGTGGCGCGATCTCGGCTCACTGCAAGCTCCGCCTCCCGAGTTCACGCCATTCTCCTGCCTCAGCCTCCCGAGTAGCTGGGACTACAGGCGCCCGCCACCTCGCCCGGCTAGTTTTTTGTATTTTAGTAGAGACGGTTTCACCGTGTTAGCCAGGATGGTCTCGATCTCCTGACCTCGTGATCCGCCCGCCTCGGCCTCCCAAAGTGCAGGGATTACAGGTGTGAGCCACCGTGCCCGGCGAGGATGCGGTTTTATGAGAGGGGAAGGGACTCGCTGGGGCCGAGGGTGGGCTGCTGGACTCTCCGACCCCAGGCCCTGGTGATTCTCCTCTGTGTCCATGCATTGGTGGGACTTGACTGGGCGGCACCTCCCCTCCCAGGATGGGTCTGTGTCCCTAGGCCCTGGGTCTCAGCGGCCTTTGATTTGCTGTGGCCGGTAGAATGTGCTAGAAGGGGTGTGGGGCCTTAAGACGCCTCTCCGCTAGGCCGTGGCTCTCCTGAAACAGTGCCCCGCACCTACTGCGGAAGGAACGGGCCTGACCTACAGGAAGGTGAGGGTGGGTGCGGAATTTCTCCACAGGAGCCCTGGAACCTGAGGACGTGCCCCGTGTGGCACAGTTTAACTCCAAGCGGGGGTCATCAGGGTGGCCTGCCTACTCACTAGCCCTTCGGAGCCAGGAGAATTGGCCATGCTGTTTCTGGTGGGAAGACACGAAGGGCTCTTGAGAGGAAGATGCCGGAAGCCTTCAGGAGCTGAGAGGGGACCCGGCTGACAACCCGCAAGGAGGCCGGGAGCTCAGCCCTGCCGCTGCAGGCCCCCCATGAGCATGCAGGCGGGTTCTTCCCCAGAGCCTGCGGAACAGCACCTGCCCTGCCGGCACCTGGACTCCAGCCTGTGAGCCCTGAGTGGCACATCCACCCACACCATGGCTGACTCCTGGCCATGGAAGCTGTGAGGGGATGAACCGGCTTTGCTCTGAGCCGCTAGGTACGGGGCTCATCAGAAACAGAAAACTAAGTCAGGAGGCCGTGCGGAGGACAGCCCTGGCCACAGCGATGGCCAGACCCACCTGCCAGCTGCAAGGAGCCGTCTGCTGCCCAGCCTGGCCAGCCCTGCTGTGATCACGGTGACCCCATGAGCCAGCCCAGGGAGCCCCCGTGGACCCAGAGAATTGTGAGGACCAGGAGCCTAGTGCTGCTTTAACCTGCTGCATTTCGGGCGGTTTATTTCATGTGTTGTGTGTGGATCCATCATGGCACGTGGGATTCTGCCCAGCAACTGCTCTGTGTTCTGAGACACTAAAGGCCAGTACCACGTTAGGCTGGGGGTGGGGGGCAGGGGTGGGGGAGATGAGGATGAAGGGGGGATGAGAAATTGCGGGAGGGAGAGAAGGAGGAGGAGGAGGAGGGAGGGAGGGTGGTGTTGCTCACCGGGCAGCCAGGCTCCGTGCACAGAGAAGCTGCCCTCAGTGACTAAGCCGGGCCAGGAGAGGCTGTTTCCGGGGAATGAGCCGTCTGCTCTGGCCTCTTCCCATCCCCGCTCCATCACCTCCCCAGCTCTGTCCTGATTTCACACAAACCCATCATTCCATTTTATTCCAGAGATGAAATCAATTCTTCAGCTCACCCTGTCCCCATCTAGAGCACGGCCTGAGGGTGCGGGTGGGGTCCCTCCCTGCCCGGCGTGGGGGCACCTGGAGCTGTGCTTCTCTCTCGAGGTCTCCCTGCCTGGTGGGGCACGGGTGGGGTCCCTCCCTGCCCAGCGTGGGGGCACCTGGAGCTGTGCTTCTCTCTCGAGGTCTCCCTGCCTGGTGGGGCACGGGTGGGGTCCCTCCCTGCCCAGCGTGGGGGCACCCGGAGCTGTGCTTCTCTCGAGGCCTCCCTGCCTGGTGAGGGGCTGTGCCCTTGGGGTCTGTCTCCCAGCATTTTTCATATTCCATGGGATTCCATCATCCTGACTGTGAAGGGCACACGGACCCGGGTCCTGGCCCATTTGACCAGCTCAGCTCACGCCTGGGCTACCTGTTCACCCGTGTCTGTCCATCCGTCCGTCCATCTGTCCGTCTGCTGGCCACGACTCTTCCACCCTCGGGGACCTGTTTTTCCCCCTCTGCTGAGCCTGCATGAAGACGTGTGTGCTCCGCCGACGTCTGCAGTGTAGACACAGCTCCCTTGGGGTGTGTGCAGTGTGGACGCTGTTCTGTGCCTGGTGTTACGATGTGTCAGGTGTAGGTGCAGTTCTCTGGCTTGTTTGTGGTGTGTGCAGTGTACATGCCCCAGTGGGGCTCGGAGGGAACTGCCTGGCATAGTGTGAGGGGCGAGGTGTGGTGGGGGCGGGGCAGAGATCGGCAGTGGGGGCTGCTTCGCGGAGGGAGTCGGGGCTAGGCCCGTCCTTCCGTGGCCGGAGCGATGGAGGAGTCGAGGGCAGGGCCTGGAGACGCCCTTTTCGCATTTAAATTATTGCGCGCAGGTTCCACGCGATGGGCGGCGCCGTCTCCGGGGGCACTTCCGCGGGTTGTGATGATTGATTGTTCCAGCAGCGTCTCCACCGCCCTCCGCGCCGATCGCCCCGCCCTCCCCAGCGCCTCTCCTGGCCGCGGGCAGCGCTTGTCTGCACAGCACGGCGGAAGCCGGTGTACAGCGGTAACAAACCTGCACGTGTGCACGTGTACCCTGGAACTTAAAGTATAACCAACAACAACGAAAAGCAAAACACCTTTTACTTTGACGCACTTTTAGATTCCCAGGATGTTGCAAAGAAAATGCAGACAGAGCCTGTGCCCTCTGCTCAGCTCACACGGCCCCAGGCAGCCTCGGCTCTGGCCCCGCTGGGCGTGGGTGACCGGCTGTGCGGGTTCCGAGGGCACCGTGTGCGCTTGCCCGGGCCGGCTCCCTGCGTCCTGGTCCCTCAGGCCCTCTCCTGCCTGCCGCTCCTCCTCTCCGCCAAGAGCCGTTTCAGAGGCTGCCCCTCACTGGCGGGGCATCTGCGCTGCTTGCAGCTCTGGACTATTGTGAATAAAGCCGCTGTGAGTATTTTACTGTAAGTCTTTGGGGACGTGTCTTCATGCCCCTTGGGTGAATCCAGGTGTGGGATTGCCCGGCCGGGGAGCTGTGAGCTTTCTAGAGAGGGGGTGGCCCATGGTGGCTCCAAGGGCCTGTAGCCTCTCACGCTCCTGCCAGCGGTGGGTGGGCGTGAGGGGTGCCCAAGGCTCGCCCGTGTGCCAGTGGGTGCGTTAGCCAGTCCGGCCGCCGTGGCTTTCCTCTGCAGCCCGCGGTGCGTGCTGATGTTGCGCCTTTTCTGTGTGCTTGTTGGCCACGCACATGTGGAGGGGCCGTTCTGACGTTGGACTTCGGGGCTCGGGGACACACGTGTCCAGCGGGGCAGGTCAGCCTTTCTCTTTTCCCCGCAGACCTCAGCGCAGCTCTGCTCCTCAAAGGACCCGGGGAAGTTTCTGGGCCTATTTGGGCAATAGGAGAAGGTCATGGGCTGTCTCTCCAAAATTCGTGTCCACCCAGAACCCTCGAATGAGACCTATTTAAAGAGAAGGCCTTAGCCGATGGAACATTAAGATGAGGGGCCCTGAATCCGAGGCTGGTGTCCCTGTTGGGTGACCTGAGGATGCGGCGTGGAGGAGACACATGGGGGTGGGGCGGGGAACAGGCCACCGGCAGCAGAGAAGGGGTCAGGCCCAGCGAGGGAGGGGGCGGGAGGAGCCCTGGAGCCCTCAGAGGGAGCCAGGCGGGTACCTGGGCCTTGGACTCTGTTCCTGGGACTGTGAGGGAATCAGTTCTGCTGTCTGAAGTGGCCCGCTGTGGTCCTGTGTTGCGGCAGCACTGGGCACAAAGATGGGAGGACCTTGTGACTGGGACTGGGGCAGTCACAGGCCCAGCAGGCTGGTGAGCCAGTGCCTGGCAGGTGGGGAGGACGTGGTGTGAGATGCGGCCTGTGGGTCAGCCAGTGAGCTCCAGCACGGGGCCTGGTTGCCGGACAGCAGTGAACGGTGAACGGTGATTCCTCTAGAAGCCCTCCTTGTGTCTCGGGGCGGGAAGCCGGGCACCGCTCGGGAACGGGCGCTGCTGTGAGGGAGAGCGCCTGCTGTGCAGTGGGTGTCAAATGAATGTTAATAAACAAAAGAGCCAATTATCCTTCATTGCAGACACGTTTTTTTGCAGAAAATTTAGGAAATACAAGAAGCAAATAAAAATCAAAACCACCCAAGAATGTAACAGCTATGATGTGCTTTCTTCCTAATCCTCAAAGCAAAGCTTCGGAGCCCGTATTATTTCTTCCTTGTTTGAATTAAACACAGTTCAGAAGGAGAAAGTAATTTCCCCAAAGCTGCCCAGCGAGGAGAGGGCGCCCAGGTGTGTCTGCTGCTGCCCCTCTCTGCAGACCCCAGAGCTGTCCCTGCAGCCCCCTCAGAGGGGCCCCCACCCTGGAGTCTGCCCTTCACCAACCCCTTGCTTCGACCAGAGTTAAACTTGCCTGTGATGAAGATGGGGTGCTTGGGAGACGCCCACGCTCTGTGTGGTTGGGCCCCTGGTCAACACCAGCCTGGCCTGCACCCCTGCTGGGGCCCTTCAAGGCTGCCCTGCCCTGGGGACAGACCCCCCTGCACGCTGCTTCCTGTGGGACCCACTCTTGAAGTCGGTCTGAGCCATAAATGAGACTCATCAGGCGATGGGCATTTTTATTAGAGGCAAAATTAAATTCGGGCGCCCATGATCTCTATCAAGAGCAAAGAAAGGAGAAGAATGGTGTGTTTGTTCACTGCTTCCACCAGGAGTGCCTGCTCCTGTAACGGCCGCTCCGAGCCCCGGTCATCGGTCTGGGGGAGTGCCTGCTCCCGTAACGGCCGCTCCGAGCCCTGCTTGTCAGGTGCCAATGAACCGTGTCAAACAGACGACATGGATTTTTCTGAATCTGCTGCAGAGCCAGATTTTAATTGAATCAATGTGAGAAGCAGGCCTGCTATTAAGTTTTATTAAATTCTATTTGTTTGTATCCTTGCCATTTAGAACATGACTGTTTAAAAAGAAAAAAATACTGGGCAGCCAGGCAGGGTGGAAGGTCGCAGGTTTGGGGTCACATGGATCTGGGTGGGACCCCCGGGTTTGCCTGTGTGACGGTGTGTCTTGTGCAGAGTCGTTTTATTCCTCCGAGCCTCTGTTTCTCCTTAATGGGCACAGGAGTGCTCAGTACTACCTGAGGTATTTGAAGAAATAAATGGGATTAAAATTTCACCCTTATTTAAACATCTTCCTCCCTCCCTCCTCCTCCTCCTCCTCCTCTTAGGAGAAGAGAATGGCCGCAGTTTTTCTGAAGATCTGGGACAGGAACTGGCATTTCCGTAGACCTTGCTTTGAAAGGGATCTCTTGTGCGTCCCGTCGGTCGCGTCCGTCGGACTGGGGAGATGCTCTGCGTCTGGGGGTCTTGGGAGAGTGAGTTGGGGGTGTGCTGGCCAGTGTCTGACACCAACTCTTGGAAGCACAGCCGTGGCGTGTCGCGTCCCCAGCTGTGGTGTCTGTCTGTCCACCATGGACCATTTCAGGTGACCAGCCTGCCGTCTCTGAGCTTGGAGTTGGCTGCCGCAGGCCCCCCGCCGACCGCCAGAGCCCGAGCTCCCAGGCAGGCCCTGCAGCCCGTGGGTGTGTGTAGGGGTTTCCGCAGTTGTGAGCCTGGGCCAACTCATCGTCCCCTGGTCAGAGCCTCGGTTCTTCCCTCACTTGGGCAATCGGTCCTCCATATTAAATCCCCTTTGTTTGACTGGTTGGATCCCACCTGATACAATTGGGGTGACCCCAACCAAGGACCCATGGTTACGAAACAGGACAGAGAAGACCATGAGGAGGAGTGATTGTGCCTTACAGGAAGGGACGTGTCCACACGTGTCAAAGGGTTTAGGGGATCACAGTGGCTTTGGCACAGCCCACGGACGGCACAGCCCGCGGACGGCGCTGACGTTTTCCTGAGCCCAGGGACTGCTGGGGTCAGGGCAAGTGCGTATCTCCGTCCGTTTGGCATTTTGCTCTGTATGAGACGGGGTAATTCATGAAGAAAAGGGGTGTAATTGGCCCACAGGCCTGTAGGAAGCCTGGCACTAGCATCTGCTTCTGGGAAGGCCTCAGGGAGCTTCTACTCGGAGCAGAGGGGACGTGGTGAGGGAGGGAGCAGGGAGGGTGGTGCCAGGACCATTCTAACAACCAGCTCCCTTGGGAACTACTAGAGTCAGTTACCATGAGGACAGCACTGGACTGTTCATGAGGGATCCACCCAAACACCTCCCAGCAGGCACCACCTCCATGTTGGTCAAATTTCAACCTGAAATTTGGAGGGGACAAGCATCCGATCTACATCAGCATGTCACTGCGACTTAAACAGGTATGGCTGCTCCCCACGTGGGGCACCCTGTGAGGCAGGCGTGAGTCTAGGCCAGCAAGGATGTCCTGGTGGCCACGGCCAAGTGTTGGCCACGCAGCTGCGCAGGGACCATCTTCAACAGTGACACCGTGTGGCAGCAGGTGCAGCGGCAGCAGCAGACGTTGGGACGTCTCCAGCTCTGGCCCACCCGTGCGAGGGTGGGGAGCTCTTTAGAGTAAATGATCTTTAGGATCCATGGGCACTTTCTCCGGAACAGGGGCAGGTCTCAAGAGGCGTGTGACCACTGAAGCAGGTAAGAACAGAGGGGAATAGTCAGGGAAATAAGGATGCTTGGGGGTGTCTTTGGTGAAGCAGAGTGTTCACCACGTCGAGGTCACGCCTGTGAAGAGTCTCCTGTCCGGAAAGCGTGGACAGTGCCTCACCTCTGCCGCCCTGCAGGGACCCGCCTCCCCAGGCGCTCCCCTTGGGACTCCTCCTGGTGCCAGGGAGGAGGGGCTGGGCCAGGTGAGGTGGGGCCACCTTAGGCTTCCGTCAGCAGGAGGAATGCTCACTTCTCTGGAGGGCGAGAGTTCTACTGAGGATTCAAGAGTAATTTTCCAGGTGTCAGGTTTTACGTGGGATCCTGTGTGGGCTACGAACAAGCCAGTTTTGACTTGCCTGTCAGTTTGCCTAATGAATTGGAGTGTGAGCGAGCCAAGTTTGCACCTGCTATCCTCTTGGTCTAAACTACAGGCACTGCGCGTTGCAAGCTAAGGGACTCTGCACATCCTGACTTCGCCTGGGAAACTTCTGGAGTCCTGTGAGTCTGGCTGGGGGCTGGGGGGGGAGGTCCCTGGCAAGCCACTGACTTTTGGGGCCCCACTCACTGCCCGTGTTTTGCCACAGAGTTTTGGCAGGTCTGGACTAGCAGAGGGCTGAGGCTTGGGCTGGGGCTGGGAGAATTCTCTGCTGAGAACAGAGGAACTGGGACCCCTCAGGGCTTCTTACAGGAACAGGAAGCAGCAACCGGGGAGTCCCAGAGGAAGGGGTTGAGCAGAGGGGCCGTGTGGTGGGTGGGCACCCCAGTGGCAGGGTGCTGGGGGAGGAACACGCCACCCCGGGCTTTGGAAAGAGCAGTGAAGCATGGCCCCGCCGCCTCCCCCAGGGCTAGTGGACGTGAAGTGTCCCTGCAGGCTGAACTCCTACTGGTGACAACAGGTCAGCGTCCGCACTCCCTGGAGACTCGGAGCCTGGACTTGCCAAATTTGGTACCTGCCTATCGTTTTATTTCTTTGAGATGGAGTCTCTCTCTGTGGCCCAGGCTGGAGTGCTGTGGGGTGATTTTGGCTCACCGCACCTCCACCTCCCGGGTTCAAGCTATTCTCCTGCCTCAGCCTCCAGAGTAGCTGGGATTACAGGTGCACCCACCATGCCTGGCTAATTTTTGTATTTTTAGTAGAGATGGGATTTCACCATGTTAGCCGGGATGGTCTCGAATTCCTGACCTCAGTTGATCCACCCACCTCAGCCTCCCAAAGTGCTGGGATTATAGGCGTGAGCCACCGTGCCGGGTCTTTTTTTAATTTTAGATTCACGGATACATGTGTGGGTTTATTATGTGGGTATATAGCGTGATGCTGAGGTTTTGGCTTCTAACAATCCCTTCACCCAGGGAGTGGATGCGGCTCTCGACAGATGGTTTTCCAGCCCTCGTCCTCGTCCTTCTCCCACCTGCCCCTCTGGAGTCCCCGGGTTTTCCAGCCCTCGTCCTCCTCCCACCCGCCCCTCTGGAGTCCCTGGCGTCTGCTGTTCCCTCTCTGTGTCGTGTGCACACAGCGTTCAGCTCCCATGAATAAGAACACGTGGTTTGGTTTTCTGTTCGGGCGAGTTCTCAGGCCGACGGCCTCCAGCTGCCATGTGCGGCTGCAGGGGACGTGCTCTCCTCCATTTTTCTGACTGTGTTGAGTTCATGGTCTGTCTGCACACGTGAGGCCACCTGTCGGGCCACATCCCAGCACAGGCGTCAGCCAGAGTCCACGTCTGCGGCTTTGTGAGCTACGCGGCCATGGCTCAACTCTGCGCCGACAGCCCCACAGCGGTGGCCACAGACAATAGTAAGCAAATGGGCATGGCTGGGTGCCAATAAAACAGTATTTATTAAAACAGGCGAGGGGCTGGGCTGTGGCAGGGCCCAGGCCCCACCCCCCAGCTCCGCTCCAAGGAAGACACATACAGCGCTGCTGCCTAATCCTCTTTATTTGGTCTCTGCTGAGGCAGTCGCACCAGCCTCCTAGACACAGCTGCAGGTTTGTCGCCATCCATGTCCCCCAGCACCCCTCTTACCAGACCATGAGGAGCTGTGTTGTGAGGTGTGAACTTAGGTCTCGGTTGGAGGGCTGAGCGGTTGCAAGGGCTGGGGGAGGCTGCTTGGAGCATGGGAGGCCGTGGGTGGAGGACGCCGGGGCGCCGCCTGGCGTGTGGTCTGGGGCTTGGCCACCCTGTGGGGCGTAGGGGCTGTGGTACATGCAGAGGTGGCGGCCGTCCCAGCAGCCTGGCCAGGAGATACCGTGGAGAAGGCACGTGTTTGAGTCGGCGTCACTGTCCCCAGACGCCCTCCCTTGGGTAGAGCCGCCTGTCCTAGGAGGAGCTGTACTCCAGCTGCAGTGGCTGACACCCTGGTCACTCAGCCACACCCCGGCCCCTTGGCCTCTGCTGTCCTGGCCGCACATAGAGCCCTGCCCTGCTGTGTCTGCTGGGCATACCCCGGCCACTCAGTGACACTGGCTTGGCCCAGCGCCTTCCCGAGGTCCGTGGGGGTCCAGGCAGAGGCGGGGTCAGTGCCGTGCATGTTTGATCCAGTTTCTGATCATCCACTTCTGCCCCGAGCACCTCTGCACCACCAGCCGGAGCCCGAAGTTGGCGTCTTTGGACATCTCCACCTCCAGGCAGCGGCCCGTGGCCCGGCTCACAATGGGGCCGCTCTGTGGGGACAGTCACACCAAGTCAGCCAGGGGTCAGGCGTCCTCGTCCCCCACCCCCACCCCAGGGAGGCTGCTTCGTGCTCTCAGCCCTCGTGCTCATTCTTGGGGCAGCTCGAATGGAAACTCAGCATCACAGCAGCACCCGGGGACCAGGAAGGGGCTGACGTCAGTGGAGCTTTGAGGATCTCCCATCGTTCCTGCAGAGCAGCCCAGATTGGAATCACACCTCATTCCCTCCCTAAATCCTGCCTCTACCCTGGGCACCTGAGGCTGGAAGAGGCAGATGCAGGGCTATGATCAGACTGTCCAGCCCGGCCCCTCTCTGGCTGTGTGACCCTGGCCAGTCACCTGCCCTCTCGGCGAGCATTGGGGCCCTCGAGGGAGCAGCTGATCCAAGGCCCCGTCCCCTGACCACCCACTGCGGCACTCCAGCTCCCACCCAGTGGGCTGGCTCTAGTGGCAGAGGCGCCCAGGGGTCCCAGCGGCCCTGTCCCAACCCCACGGCTCCCCTTCCCCGATGGCTGACCTGGGTGAAGTCCCACAGCCGCTGTGTGGGCCTTGCCACATCCTCACACTTCCTCAGGGTGGGCGTGCGGCCCCTGCCGTCATCCACCAGACACTTGGAGTCGGGCAAGAAGGCTGTGGAGCCCAGAGGCCCCAGCTGCAGCAGGCCGTCAGCGCTGTACCGCACCAGCTGGGGACAGGACCACCGGGGCTGTGTGTGAGCAGCATCCAGGCCCGGGGGTGCCATGGCCCGTGCTCCAGCCCAGGCTCTCCCTGGTAAGCACAGAAAGGCTGTGCGAGCTGCCGCGAGCTGCAAATGGGGCCCTGAGCTGCAAATGGGGCCCTGAGCGGCTGCCTTGGAGCCTCCCACCCTGGGAACACTGTTGTGGGTGGGAGAGGCCTGCCGGGCAGGGCCCACGTGGGGATGTGAGCTGGATGGCGCCCAGAAGCTCCGCAGGGCCAGGCTCCTGACAGACGTCATGAACGGGGCTCAGACTCAGAGTGTGGCCCCACTCGTTTTGGGGAGGACAGGAGTCGGGTTTACTTTGGGTGACATGCAGAGCTCACTGAAAAGCGCCGTGTGTGAGCGGAACACGCATTCCCGTGGGGCTAGAAATGCCCAGCTCTTTATGGAGGTTGTGGTCAGAATGGCTCGGACCTTCACGATGGCCAGTCCCTGACCGCCGATTCCACGGGGCTGGGCCCGCACTGTAGGGAGTCCCGCCCAGGTGGGGTGGTCTCGCCACACTGCCCAGGCTGGTCTCAATTCCTGGGCTTACGTGATCAAGCAGACTCTGGCTTGGCCCCGGGCCTCTGCCCCAGGGTGTGGGGTCCGGGTGGCCTGGGGTGCTCCCCTTGGGAGCTCCATGGGTGGCTGCTGCTGCTCCTACCTGGGAGGACATCCCGTGGCAGGGGTAGAGGATCGCCCGGTCGCCGTCCTCTGCTCCCTGGTCCAGGCAGTAGCCGCTGGCTTTGCTGTTTCTCACCTGCAACCAGAAGCCGCAGAGAACGTCCAGGGTCACCTGAGGGTGGAGCCCCACAGAGCTTCGAGCACCTGAGCAGGTGCTCCCCGGAGGAGGGGGGCTTGTGGAGGGCCCGGGTGGGTGGGCTGCCTGGGAAGGGACTTGCTGGACCTCCCGGGAACGGGTGGCCGACTGAGTTTGTCACTGATGGAGACGTGGACGTATCTGCCATGCACAGATGGAGACGTGGCCATTGGTCAATAGGGGAGGCTTGAGGACGGCGGTGTCGGCCTTTCTCAGCAGCAGGGATGGAGGCCCTAAGCCGGGGTGGCTTCCCTGCCTTGCCGCCTGCTCCCTGCACCCTTGCAGCTCCCGCTGAGTGGGCAGAGACCGCTCGCCGGCCCTGGAGTCTGGGCTGGCCTTGGCTTGGATCCTTGGGAGACCTTCCAGCTTCCACTCCGTCTGGGAAGGAATCCTGACACCACTCTGAGAACAAGCCCGGGCCAGCCTGCTGGGGCGTGAGTTGTCATCGGGCAGCCAACCTCCAGCCACCAGAACGGGCCCATCCGAGATCAGCACAGCCTGGCCCGGGCCAGCAGCACTGCCCAGGTGGCCCTGGCTTGTGAGCAAGGGTAGACGCTTATTGCTTTTGTCCACTGCGTTTCCAGGCTGCTGGGTTTGCGGCGGCAGCTAACCCCTCCATCATGGCCACCGCAAGAGGGCACACAGGTTTGAACTGGGACCGCTGAGAATGTTGACCACAAATTAGAAACGCCCAGCTGCTCTGGGTGGGCGGTGCCTGAGCTTGGCTGATGGAGGATGGAGTGGGCAGAGCAGAAGCACAGGGAGGCTGGGGGACGGGGCCGCACACCGATGCACTCTCAGCGCTGCCTGGGACACCTCTGTGCCCAAGGGACTGGAGTCAGCGCAGCGTGGACCAGGAGCTGAGGGAGGGGAGGCTCAGCGAGGACCATCCACCCCAGGGACCCTTCTCCTTGCCCCATCCAAATGCCAGCTCAGGGCTGGGACACTCGATTCCCAGGGTGGGAGGCACCCTGTCCCCTGCATAGACCGGGGAGAGGACAGAAGAGCAGCACTTTCTTGCTGGCTTTACAGAGCGCAGTGCAGGTGGGGGCCGGCGGAGACGGGGTCTCTGATTAGGTGATGTGCCTGTATGAGTGTGGGCGTGCATATCACCCATCGTGTGCGTCTGTGTGGGCACCTGCATGCACGCGTGGTGGGGTATGAACACGGCTCTGCATATGTGGATGCAGATGTGTACACACACACGCACATTATTGCTCCTTGATAACAAGTGCTTGTATGTTTGTGCACATGCAGGCCCCTTTGGGGTTCATGCAGTTAGTGAAACATTTGTGTATGAAGAGCTGTGTCTACATGAGCAAAACTGTGCAGATGTATACTCGTATCCACGTGCACTTGTACATATGTTTGCATGGATTTGTGTACATGCCTGTGAATGTGTCCCTGCACACACGTCTAGGTGAGTGCATGCATGCCTGCGTGCACATACATGTGAGTGCATAGGTACATCTGAATCAGGCATGTGAACACGTGTGTGCATGGATGTGACTGTGCGTCTGCCTCTAGGCAGGTCCCTGTGAAGGAATGGGTGTGTATGGACATGCGTGTCTGCAGGTGCATGTGTTCATGTGAACCTGCACCTTGTGTGTGCACGTGGATGTGCCTGCCTCCCACTGAATGCACACGTGTGCGCGGGAGTCAGGGCGGAAGGCCTGTCGGGCTGCGCGGGGCCCTCGGGGGAGGCGCTACCTCTCCGTACGTGAGGGTGTTGTTGTAGATCCTCATCTCCGGGTACACGTTCTCCAGGTACCACTTGAAGCTGCGGCACTTCAGCCTCTGGCGCAGGGCCAGCCTCTCAGACACGTCCCCGAAGTCCACCCCTGGGTTCTGCAAGGCCGGAAGTAGGCGGGAGGGCACATGAGTGTCACTGTCCCCATGATGAGGTTGGGGGGCTCCAGGGACTGAGTCCCCTCACAGGAGCAGCCTCCCCTAGGTGGGAACCCCAGCGTCGTAATATCCACAGAAGGTCCAAGGCAGCTGCTCCCGAGGGGAAGGGCCCTGCTGAAGACCAGCCCTGGCCTGGACTGATGGCCCCTGCTGCAGCCGGCTCATCCGCACCCACCTGGGCCCAGGAACCTCCTGCCTGAGAAGACGGCCCTGCTCACCTGGTGTGACCGCTGGAGGGCGGAGACCAAGGTCAGCCATGTCTACGAGATCAGCCCGGTGAGGACCCTGGACACCGAGGCTCGGGGGCTCCTGGCTGGCCCTGCCTGGCACGTGTTGTCACGCATGGGTGCTGGAGAATCAAGTCCACGGGACCCCCCGGGAGGGGACACCTGGGAGCTCGCGCCTGGTCTCTCCTGGGCCCGGCCCGGGCGTCTCTTCCCTCTGCTGACTTTGACCCATGTCCTCTGCCGTGAGAACCCACAGCCGAATGTGGGGTCTGTGTTTTCCTGGGATTGTGGGGCCTGAGGGGCTGTGGGACCAGCACTCTCTGATGGACAGCCAGCCCTGAGGGAGCACCTGCCTCCTGCCCAGGGACCCTCCAGGCTCAGGCCTTGTGAGGAGGGCAGACGACGTGGCCTGCGGGGCCTGGGCTTGAATCCTGTCACCTTCTGGTGTGTGGCCCTGGGACAGTCCCTTACCCTCTCTGTGCCTCAGTTTCTCATTGGTAAAGTGGGGCAATCACACCAGAAACTCGTTGCTTTCTTATGAGGCTTTGATTAGTCAAGGGGCTTATGCCGGGGCCCTTGGACACAGGGAGGTGACAGCCATTTGCTGGCTTCACTGCCTGGGGGCCTGGAGCCCCTCAATCAGTTGCCCACACACTTGGGGACATTGTCACCCTACACGTTTTCCAAATCACTTCATGGAAAACAAGGCTGTAGGAGCACCGGGTACCCTCTTCTCATCGCTCAGACACAAGTGCACGTGTCCACAGACTCCTGACCTGCCTGACGGAAGCTGCCGTGGGAGCTGATCTGGGGGTGGGATGCTGGGTTTGCACGGTGAATGGTCCAACCTGGGTCCCCTCCAGGCCGTGTCGCCCACACGCTAGGGTGCAGTCCAGCAGGGGGTGGTGAACCAATATAGGCTATAGTGGAATTTTTAAGAAGTAGTATATCGTGAATGAGAAGGATGACTGGTACTGTGGATGCAAAGTGCTGTATGTGGACGGATGTAAATACACATGTGTGTGCACACTGGGTCATGACTTAAGATCTGGTTCTTACTGGGGTTGATGCAAAAAACAAGGCTGTTTCTAAGATGAGTCCTCCCAGAACTCAGGGACCCAATGCCTGCAGTGGCCAGGGAAGGAAGGGGGTGGTTCCCAGAGACGCTGGGGGGTGGCGGGATGGGTGGAGGGTCACGACCTCCTGTCTCAGCACCTGCCCTTCTTAGGCTTGTGGGGGCTGGGGTGCTTTGAGAAGAGCCAGAATTCAGGCTCTTTATGGGAAATTGGTCAACTACAAATTAGAAAACAAACAGCAATCCTCGACTTGAAGCAGGTCAGCCACTCACAGGCCAAAACCCAACAGGAAACAGCCAAAACGTCCATCCACGAAGGAGGATCCACACGACCGGCCCGTTCACACCGTGGACATGACTTAGCCACGGTGGGGGTGACCTGGAAAATGTGGTGCTGAGGGCGGGAAGCCACACAGTGTATGAGCCGTTCACGAAACAGCCAGACATTTGAGGCTGCCCAGGGCTGGGGGAGGGGGCCGCGCTGGGTGCTAAGTGGGGCCCTGGCTGAGGCAGCGGCACCAGGTTGGGGAGAGGCCGCCCCTCCCTGGCTTCTAACCACCAGCAGTTGAGAGAAAAACGTCCACCACAACAGCTTGGTGTGAGCTGGTCTCTTCCCAGTGTGAGGAAGGCTCCTTCGAAGGCAGAGAGCTCACCCACTCATACCCGCACACACCTGCTCACACTGCACGGGGCCTCCCTGCGCCCAGCATGACGTTGACCCCGACCCTGGGGCGTGGCCCCGGCTCCCGGCCGTGGGGGACTCACCGTCATGGGGATGTTCCAGGCCATGTACACGTGGGACTTGAAGTCGTCCATCCACACCTCGGCGGCGCGCAGGGCGTTGCGCTTGGCATAGTAGTCGATGTCGTTGTTGTAGGGCTTCCTGGTGCGCTCGATGTGGGCCACGCGGGAGCAGGGCAGCACCTCCATGCTGCCACCACACTGCCACACCTACAGGGAGACGGCGCTGGGTGTGGGCGGCCTTCCCGACAGGCGGGCAGCCCAGCCAGCCAGGGGCCTGTGAGAGGCCGAGGGGCCCGGCCCTCCGTTCCTGGGGCACCTGCAGGCCTGGTGGGCCCCAGGGCTTTGCCTCCTGGGGGCTGTTTTCAGGGGACCCCGCCCACAGAGAAGGTGCAGGTCTGGGCTGTGTCTGGTGCAGGCTCCTCTTTCTCTTGTGCGTTACACGACGGCCGTGGGGGCTGGTGGGGCAGTTATTCCACCGACCTGAACACTTAACAGGTTTTTCATCCTGTGGTTCCCACCCCCAGTGCTTGTTCTGTGCAGGGAACCCCCCACTCCACTGCACCACCCACCTCCCCCAGCACCCAAACACACCAACAATCTGTTTACAAACAGCCGCTTGCTGTGCAGATGCCGCCCCATACATGCCCAGAACACACGCAGCCTGGGTCTGAACAACAGCCCAGCAAATAAACGCCCGCAGCCCCGGCCTTCCGACCCCCACACAGTATAGATGTATCTATCACTACGTATCCTTCCGTGCTTCCGTTTCACTGAACACCGGCCTGTCCCGCCGCGCTGTCCTGCCTGTGAGGGTTAGTTTTGTGTCAACGTGGCAGGGGACAGAGCGCCGGGACATTTGCTCTCCCCTTATGCTGGGTGGTCTGTGCATGGCCTCTGGTGGGAGCCGTGTTTAAATCTGTCCCCTGCAGGCCTGAGTAGGACAGAAAGGCTGAGGAAGGGAGCGTTCACACACTGCTCGATTCGGGCTGGGACGTGGGTCCTCTCCTGCCTTCAGGCTTGGAGCTCACGCCACCGGCTCCCCTGGGCACCTGCCAGCCGACAGCCAGTCTCGGTATTCTCAGCCTCCATAACCGTGAGTCAATTCCTTAGATGAACATCCACATCTAAACCCATGTCTGCTATTAATCTGCTTCCCTGGAGAGCCCTGAGCCAGCCCCTGTCCCATCCTATCCACCTCTATCCTGTGCTGTCCCATCCCATCCACCCCATAAAATGCTGGTGCCTCCCACAGGCTGACGTCACCATGAACAAAGGGGTCTGATCCACGTGGCCCAAGCTCCGCTGTGCTCAGGTCCTCAGCCCTGAGCCTCCTGCGCTGGACGAATGTGCCAGGCCCCGGGTGGGCACTGTGCTTGCCTCATCTCCTGATTCCCCACCACCACCCGAGAAAGGGTGGGGAGCCCTGGCATTGCCCGTTCCCTCCACGGTGCTGAGAAGGTGCCGAGGGCAGTGCCAGCTGTGGGGGCGCACAGGGCGGAGCCTCTGCCCAGCGGAGCTCGGATCCCTCAGTCGTCCCTGGACTCTGGTTCATCCTGGTCCAGGCTGCTCTCATCTCCAGGCCGTTATCTTAATCACGTCTGCAAAGACCCCTTTTCCCAAAGAGGGCCACCCTCACAGGGCCCCCAGCTGCATCCTCGGGGGCCGCCTGTCAGCCCACCCCAGAGCCCCAGTCCCTCGTGTGAGGAGCAGGGGGCTCCTCCCTCCTCGCGACTCTCTGCCTTCAGGAAGCCAAGTCCCAGGCGGGAGAGAACCGGGAGTCCATGTCGCCGATCATTTACGGCCTCTCCCACACCACCCGCCGCAGGACAGACCCAGACGCGCTCCCTCCTCGAGGAGATGATTACACAGCACGCGGCTAATGCCAGTCTCCCTGCCCCAGTCTGGCGACCCAGAGCCTCCTCGCTGCTCAGCCTGGCCCGGGACACCCCAGCCCGTAGTCCCACGTCACCCACAGGGCTCCGGCTCCTTCCCCGGGACAGTGGAGTCTGTGCTGCTGCGCCCGGCTGAGGTTGGCCTCTGCGTCCCGAGGGAGTGAACCGCGTTGGTTCACCTTGTGGCAGGAGGGTGCCCTGGGAGCGTCGTGGTTTCTGGGTTTCTGTCTGTTGTCTCTGCTGTGGGACAGCCTGTCTGAGAAAAGCTGGCCTGGAGCTGCTGGGAGCCCAGCCTGGGGTTTTCCAGGCCCCTGAGCCGGGGCTTCCTTTCTGCCTTCGAGACCAGCATCGGGATTTCTGTTCGCGGTGGGAAGGGGCCTTGCTGGTGAATCCCGTACGCCGCCCTCCCATTCTGCCTATGTCTCCACCTCAACCTGAGACCACCCAGGTTTCACGAGAAGGAGGGGGTGGGGCCCACGGGGGAAAGAGCTTCGGAGCCGCCCTTCACCGGAAGGGGTCAGAATGGAGGAAGCTCCACAAGGGTGAGACAGAGCCTCGTCCTCCATCATCCACCCGCCCGTCTTCAGGAGCACCTGGCACACCGGCCTCTGGGGCGGCCTCCAGCAGCTTCAGCCTCCCTGTGTACCCCCAGCACTGAGGCCACAGACTTGGTCCCCCCACCCACCACAGCATCCTGTCCTCGGGCCTCACCCCAGGGAACACGAAGCCCCCCAGGGGCTCCTGACACCTGCCTTGCCCACCCCCTGGGTTCGAAGCACCGTGGCCTTCCCAGCACCCCCACGCGCACCCCTCAGGCCTTGGCACAGGCGGTGCCCATGCCGGGCATCCTTCCCGGGTCTCTGCATGCTCTGCTGCCTCCGGCCTTCAAAGCTCCAATGCCAGAGAGATTAAAGGCACGAAACCAGCCAGGCACAGTGGCTCACACTTGTAATCCCAGCACTTCGGGAGGCCGAGGCGGGTGGATCACTTGAGGCCAGGAGTTCGAGACCAGCCCGGCCAACATGATGAAACCCCGTCTCTACTAAAAATACAAAAATTAGCTGGGCGTGGTGGCAGATGCCTGTAGTCCCAGCTACTCAGGAGGCTGAAACACAAGAATCTCTTGAACCTGGGTGGCAGAGGTTGCAGTGAGCTGAGATCACACCACTGCACTCCTGAGTGACAGAGCGAGACTACGTCTCAAAAAAAAAAGGACCAAAACCACGGGCAGAGAGGAGCGGGTGCCGGTGCCGGTGCCGCTGAGGGAGGACCGCGGACCTGACCACGACCCAAACGGCAGCTGGGAGGAGGAGCCAAGCCCCCACACAAGGAAATGGCAAATGTGGAGATGGCAGCTGTGCTATCGCCTGACCTGAGCGCGGCACGCCACACCCCATGAACAAGGACAGTCCCATTTGTCCATTAAAAAAACAAGCGAGGCTGGGCAGCATAGTGAGGCCCCATCTCCACAGAAACGAACAAAAGTAGCCGGGCCGGGTGTGGTGGTGCGTGCCTGCGGTCCCAGCTGCTTGGGAGGCTGAGGTGGGAGGATCGCCTGAGCCCGGGAGGTTGAGGCTGCAGTGAGCCAAGATCACACAACACTTTCCAACCTGGGTAATAGAGAGACCCTGTCTGAAAACATAAAAAGTAAAAATAAACCTCAGATGTCGCCATCAGCCTTCAGTGTGAGTCCTCTCCCTACGTCCTGTTTAGGGCCACCATCCTTGCCCTGCGGCTGGGTGTCTGGACCGGAGGCTCACACCCCTCAGTATGGCGCCGCTTCCTGTCCATCCCCGTCTCCACCTGCCCCTCCCCGCGGCTCAGCTACGCAGGACAGGGTTTCTGTCGCTTCTGCTCACAGCCGCCTCCCAGTGCTCAGAGCGAGGCCCGGCGCACTGTAGGTGCTTGATAAACAGCTGCGGAATGAATGTGTTCCCTTTAGGGACTCCACAGCCACTTACGGCCACTCTGTCCCCGGGGCTTTGAGGCGTTGAGGAGATTCCACGCGGGAACCTGGTGAGACTGCTGGTGGTCTACAAGGCCTCCCCAAGCCGGGTCCGCGGGTTCCAGCCCCGTTGGTGTGTGCTGAGCTTGCAGGTGGCACCGAGGCCCTTTCTTGGGTGAATGCAGCCTCAGGTCTCTCGGCCCTCGGGTCCCCCACCATGTCTCTAGAAGGACCGAAGTTACGGGAGAGGCGAGGCTCCCAGGTGGTGGGAGTCGGCTGGCTTCCATCATTAGCTAAGGACCTGTCACGGCTGGGGGCTGGGCAGGTTCAGTCTCCAGGCTTGGGCCACAGATCCCTGAGCTTTTGGGGTGTGTGGACTGCCCCTAACCACACGGGCCCACAGCTTGTGTGACCTGGCTTTTCAGCAGTGCCATTAGCTCAGGAGTGATAAGGTCGGAGAGTGAACCCCCATGCCCTCAGCAACATCCCCTTTCCTACCCCTGCAAAACAGGGAAAGAACAGGACAGCCCCCCCCGCCCCTACCCTGCATGGCTCCTCAGGCAAGTGGCACTGGTGCGCGGCGTCCCCACGCCCGGGGCAGGTCTCTTTTCTGTGTCGGAGTTAATGACCTTGTAATTGTTCACATATTTTGAAGCCAGGGACCAATACATCATCTGACTGGCAGATCTGCCTCCTGCCACGTTCCCTGGGAGACTGATGCTTATACAGAGAGAGAATTTAAAGGCCCTACCATCACAGCCTCAAGGGAAACAGTTTAAACCCTCTATAAATTTCAGATAAATATTGGCAATAAATTCTCCACTCTGTGGGCCAGAGGAGACCAACACCTAAGGATCAGGCAAAATCCTCCTGTGGGAGCCAGAGGCACGCAGCCCACCTCTCAGAGGCTCTCAAGAGGCAGGAGGCCTGGGCCCTCCCCTTCTTGGCCACACTGGAGGAAGATCAGGTGAAGGAAGCCAGAGCCCAGCTTGCACTCTGTGCTGAGAGCAACTGGGGCCGAGCTGGACTCACCTTCTGGTGTCAATGTGTGCAGCTCTCCCCACTGAGAGAGGGACGCTATCACCCTAGCCCTTTGTCACGATTTGCTTGGACCAACAGAAAGGGGCAGAACCCACCCAGTGCCAAGACCAAGCTGGGTCTCGGGAGACTATGCTCACACCGATCTCTGTCTTGTAACCTGCCCCCCAGCATGAGGATGAGAGACCACGCGGAACAGAGAGAAGCCGCCCAGCTGAGCCCGTTCCTCCCCACCCCAACCAGCCAACCTCGCTCATCTGGCGGCTGACTGCCGGCATCAGCAAGGCCAGCTGAGAGCAGAGCTGCTCTGTTCCACGGGGGCCATGTGCCAATCCACAGAGCTGTGGGCCAAGGAAACGGTTGTCTTAGGCCGTAACATTTCAGAGTGGATTGTTACACATCCAAGAGCTGACACATCCATGCTGCTTCGGCAGGCACAGCTGGCAAAGACCGTCGCTGCTGTGGTTTCCTTGCACGCAGCAGATAGTCAGTACTAGTTAATACTAGTTACTAGCCATACATCCCCACTGCCCAAGACAACCCTAGTTGATACCCCTGACTTGGGGTGATTATTAATAGCACCTCTGGTAACTCTCAGGTGTCCTGGTTTGGGTGACGATGCCTGTGGTCACCCCCATGCTACCTGACCGTCTGGCCCCACAGCCAGGGTGGAAGTCTGAGTGTCAGAGCCATTCAAACCACAGCAACTCCATATTGAACAGGGGCTGGGCAAGACGAGGCTGAGAACCACTGGGCTGCATTCCCAGATGGCGAGGGCATTCTAAGTCACAGGATGAGAGAGGAGGTCGGCACAAGACACAGGTCACAAGGACCTTGCTGATAAAACAGGTTGCAGTAGGCCGGGCGCAGTGGCTCATGCCTGTAATCCCAGCACTTTGGGAGGCCGAGGCAGGCGGATCACAAGTCAAGAGATCGTGACCATCCTGGCCAACATGGTGAAACGCCGTCTTCACTAAAAAATAAATAAATACAAAAATTAGCCGGACGTGGTGGCATGCACCTGTAGTCCCAGCTACTCGGGAGGCTGAGGCAGGAGAATTGCTTGAACCTGGGAGGCGGAGCTTGCAGTGAGCGGAGAACACACCACTGCTCTCCAGCCTGGGTGACAGAGCGAGACTTCATCTCAAGCAAACAAATATGTTGAAGGAGCCAAGACCCACCAAAACCAAGATGGCGACGAGTGACCTGTGGTCATCCTCGCAGCACATTATACGCTCATTATAATGCATTAGCTGCTAAAACACTCCCCACAGCGCTATGACAGTTCACTGATGCCACGGCAACACCAGGAAGTGACCCTACACGGTCTAAAAAAGGTGGGGCTCTCAGTTCCGGGAAATCCCACCCCCTTTCCCAGAAAACTCACCAATATTCCACCCCTTGTTCAGCATATGATCAAGAAATAACCACAGAAGGCCGGGCGCGGTGGCTCAAGCCTGTAATCCCAGCACTTTGGGAGGCCGAGACGGGCGGATCACGAGGTCAGATCGAGACCATCCTGGCGAACACGGTGAAACCCCGTCTCTACTAAAAAATACAAAAAAACTAGCCGGGCGAGGTGGCGGGCGCCTGTAGTCCCAGCTACTCGGGAGGCTGAGGCAGGAGAATGGCGTAAACCCGGGAGGCGGAGCTTGCAGTGAGCTGAGATCTGGCCACTGCACTCCAGCCTGGGCGACAGCCAGACTCCATCTCAAAAAAAAAAAAAAAAAAAAAGAAATAACCACAGAAGTTAATTAATAACCAATCAGCAGCCCTGGGGGCCACTCGGCCTGTGGGGCAGCCATTCTTCTCTTCACCTCATTTATTTACTTGTCTAATAAACTTGCTTTCACCTTACTCTGTGGATTCGCCCTGAATTCTGCCTCATATGAGATCCAAGAGCCCTCTCTTGGGGTCTGGATGGGGACCCCTTTCTGGTGACATGAGGAAGACACGGGTGGCTGAGGGGCTGTCACTAACTGCAGAGGCCACAGATGGGAAGATGGCCGACTCCTCCACAGATGGGTGGGGCCCTGGGGCCCCTCGTCTGTAGGCCCCAGGCTGGGGCATCACAGCGAGAGGAGAGACAGGAGAGGGGCCCCTGCTGCGCGCGGGCATCAGGTCAAAAATCCCCCTGTACACTGAGGACTGACGTCGTCTTAGGCAGCGCTGTGGGCCTAGCACAGGGCCTGAGGGCGAGGCCATACCATGAAGTCGGAGCTGTTCTTCTGGCCGAGACAAGCAAAGCAACAGGGCTTGTAGGGTTCTCCTGGAGGTGCTGGGGACACACGGCCTCCCTCACGAAACTGTCATCTAGAGGGGAGGCCGGCAAGGATCAGATGTCACACTGGTCGTGTGTGGACGCAGTCGGAGGACCGACCGGGGCCGTGGGACTCGGGCAGGAGGGGCACCCTGGCTGGGGTCGGGGATGGCTTCCCGAACCCCAGCTCTGAGCAGAGATGGATGATGAGTGGGGTTAACTGGCGGTGACATGCAGGCATGCTTCAGGCCCGAGCTCAGTCCTCCTGGGCCATGGGGCAGTGCAGAGCAGGCACAGGCAGGCTGTGCTGCAGTCAGGGACGTAGGGGCTCAGAGAGCGTCCTCAGGACTCCGGCTATGAGGCATTGTCAGATCACCAGGGGCAGGGTGGGTGGGAGGCACTGTTTCTGTGAGTGAGGCCGGAACTGTGGCTCCCAACTCCGCTGAGTCACTGGGGTTGCATCCACAAACCACCAATTCCCTGGCCCATGGGCAGCTGGAGGTGGCCGCTGATAGAATCCTGGCCGATGAGGTGGAAGCAGGGGCCTCAGAATGGGGCTCTTGGCAAAGCTGTGACTTATCCCGATTTTTTTTCTTTTCTCAGATGGAGTCTTGCTCTGTCACCAAGCTGGAGTGCAGTGGTGTGATCTCGGCTCACTGTAACCTCTGCCTCCTGGTTTCAAGAGATTCTCCTGTCTCAGCCTCCCAAGTAGCTGGGATTACAGGCGCCGCCACCATGCCCAGCTAATTTTTGTATTTTTACTGGAGACAGGGTTTCACCATGTTGGTCATTCTTGACCTTGTGATCCACCCACCTCGGCCTCCCAAAGTGCTGGGATTACAGGTGTGAGCCATCATTCCCGGCCTATCCTGATTTTTAAAAAAGGGAACAGCCTCAGCTGGCAGAACCTTTTGCCCCTCTCCGTTCTTTTTGTTAGGGATGTGGATGTGAGGTCTGGAGGAGTGGCAGCCATCTCGAGACTATGAGGCAACAAATATGCACGCCAGAGCCTGTATAACAAGGATGGCAGTGGACTGTTAGAGCCCACGCCCCCACGGTCACCGGTGAAGCACTCGGCTCTGTGTGTTCTGAGACACAAAACTCCATCAGTGCGAGCCTGAGGAACCAAGAGGACGTCTGCTGTTCTATCCCTAACCAACAAAGCAGGCCCAGGAGGTGGCAGCAGGGTGAAGAGGAAGCCCCACAACCTTGTGCCAGGGCAGGTGGGGCCAACCTCATCGTCTGCAGGTGAACATGAGACCAAGGCACAGAGGCTTGGTCCCCTGCCTGAGGCCACATGGCTGGTGCAGGGTGGCAGGGAGCCCTGGCCAACGGGCTAAGCCTGAAGCTGCCTCTTCACCTGGAGCTGTGGAGCTGTCACTGAACAGGACCACCCACCCCCAGGGCTGCGGCCACCCACCCCTGCCCCTTGGCTCCTGGGCTGACTTGGTAAACCCCTGACGGGAGCAGCAAGCAAAGGGCAGGCGTCGGGGCTCCTGGTGGCTGCTCGGAGGGGAGGCGCTTGTGGACTTGGGCCCCCTCCTCGGGAGCAGGGGAGACCCTGCCTGGTCCCCGGCCCCAACAGATCTCTGGGTCTCAGTGCGTCCGGGACGAACATCTGGAAGGTGAATTCCAGGGTGGCGGTGGGCGGGGGAGACCTGACTCCCAATCCTCGACAAGGCTGGAGCTGTCACCGGCAGGGCGGTGCGGAGCGGAGTCCTCACTGTGAAGGGGCGAGCTCTGGAAGCCTGGCGCTGTCCTCCCTGGGCCTGTGGCTGGGCATGAACCGCTGTCCCCGCCTCCGTCTCCACGGGAAACACGGCCGCACCACGCAGGAGTGCCCGGCCTTGCCGGCAGCGCCGTGAACTTTACTCAGAAGCCGTCTCTCTTGCTATCTTCATTTTCTTCCCGCCACCGCAGTGACCAGACAGTCCCTTCCTGGAGTGCCCTGTGGTTAAGCAGCCAGCCCTTCCCGCAGGAACAGGACGACTTCCTGCGCGGGAACAGAACGACTTCCTGCGCGGGAACAGGACGACTTCCTGCGCGGGAACAGGACGACTTCCTGCGCGGGAACAGGACGACTTCCTGCGCGGGAACAGGACGACTTCCTGCGCGGGAACAGGACGACTTCCTGCGCGGGAAGAGGGCTTCCTGCGCGGGAACAGGGACCGGCACGCAGCCTTGCCGCGGGGTGATGTGCGTCTCTCCTGGACTCCAGACTCATTTCATTTTGTGGCTCGGCTTCTACGGCGCGATGCGTAAAAGACCCCCCTGTGGCCATCCCCACTGCTCGTGGGACCCTCTGGCTTCTCGGGCACCAAGCAACGCCCTCCCGGTGAGGTACTGGTGGGTGCCAGGGGTGCTGGACACGGCTGCCACACCTTGCATCCCTCAGCCCTGCCTGACCACATGGGAAACGGGTGAAACCTGGGCCTGGAGCTTCTCCCAGCTGCCCCGGACTCTAAAGCACACCAGGTGGGAACCGGCCCTGACCAGGAACCAAGCCGGCTGGGCAGGTGGGCGAGCCCGGGGGCCCCTCTCCGGCCGGCTGGGCAGGTGGGCGAGCCCGGGGGCCCCTCTCCAGCCAAGGCGCCCCCAGCTCTTCCAGCGAGAACACCGGCCCCGCCCGCCTGCAGCCTCTCAGTGCCCCTTGTGCCCGGACCCTCCTCCCAGCCGCTGCACGGCCCATTCCCCAGAGTCCTCCTGACCTGGCAGAATATGCCCGTGAGGGCCCTGGCCACAGAGGGACGGCACTGGCCCCTTCCCTTGGTCTCCACCCCCAGCTCCTGGAAATATGCATTTGCTATTGCTACATCACAAAATACCATGTTTTTTGAAACATATGCTATTAGAAACATTTTCTATTTTTGTAAAAACAAGAATTTTGAAAATCACACATATAGACATCTGGAAGAAACTGTTCCCAGTGGTTATCACGGGACAGAATGTTTTATTTCCTATCCGGCATTTCTGTAATATCTGAATTTTCATGCTGAGAATGTACGGTTTTCTCTTTTTTTTTTTTTGAGACGGAGTCTCGCTCTGTGGCACAATCTCAGCTCACTGCAAGCTCTGCCTCCCAGGTTCACATCATTCTCCTGCCTCAGCCTCCTGAGTAGCTAGGACTACTGTGCCCGCCACCTCGCCCGGCTAAATTTTTTGTATTTACTTTAGTAAAGAGAGGGTTTCACCATGTTAGCCAGGATGGTCTCGATCTCCTGACCTCGTGATCTGCCCGCCTTGGCCTCCCAAAGTGCTGGGATTACAGGGGTGAGCCAACGCGCCCGGCCCTGAATATATGACTTTTATCCCTGAAAATAACGCAGAGACGTATGCACGGTGCTCCTGACTTCACCAGGCCTCACCCACGGCAGCCTCCCGGGGCCTTGTAGATGACACGACGGTGCCCGGGTACAGCAGGTGACAAATTTGTCGTGTGTTTCAACTGAGTTATGAGGTGAGTGCAGAAGTAGCTGTGGTCTCGCGTTGCTGGAATGTTTGCCGTTTGATATTGGAATATGTGCTCCAATAAACGTTATGTTATTTACCATTTTAATGTGCATTTCTCACTTTATGTTTTTGCTAATGACTTGTTACTTGCTGTTTATTTTATGTTTATTTTAGACTACGTAAATGATGTTAAACAAAAGCAAATTTGAGCCATTTTCTTATTAGAGTTCAACATGGGTCGTAAAGCCACAGAGACAAATCATAACATCAACAACGCACTTGGCCCAGGAGCTGCCAATGAACATACAGGGCAGTGGTGGCCAGAAGCTGCCAACGACATACAGGGCAGTGGTGGCCAGGAGCTGCCAACGACACACAGGGCAGTGGTGGTTTGGGAAGTTTTGTAAAGCAGAAGTTTTGCCTTGAAGATGAGGAGCGCAGTGGCTGCCGTCAGACGTTGACAATGACCAACTGAGAGCGACCATCAAAGCCGATTCTCTCACAACCACACGAGAAGCTGCCGAAGAACTCAGTGCCGGCCGTTCTACAGGAGTTCGGCATTTGAAGCAAATCGGAAAGATGAAAAGGCTCAGTAACTGGGTGCCTCACGAACTGAGTGAAACTTTTAAAAAATGACTGTTTTGAAGCATTGTCTTCTCTTATTCTACACAATGATGAACCGTTTCTTGACTGGATTGCGATGTGCAATGAGAAGTGGATTTTATACGACGACTAGTGATGACCATCTTAACGGTTGAATTGAGAGAAGCTCCAACTTGCCAAAAGCCAAACTTGCACCAAAAAAGGGCCTGGTCACTCTCCGACCGTCGCTGTCTGAGGTCACTGTCTTGCCGTTGCTGGTGGTCACTGTCTGGTGGTCACTATCTGGTGGTCACTATCTGGTGGCTGCTGTCCGGTGGTCACTCTCTGGCCACCACTGTCTGGCCGTCGCTGTCTGGCGGTCACTGTCTGGCCGTCGCTGTCTTGCGGTCGCTGGTGGTCACTGGCCATCGCTGTCTGGGGGTCACTCTCTGGCAGTCGCTGTCTGGCGGTCACTGGCCATCACTGTCTGGTGGTTGCTGTCCGGTGGTCACTGTCTGGCTGTCGCTGTCTGGTGGTCACTCTCTGGCCGCCACTGTCGGCCTGACCCACAGCAGCTTTCTGAATCCTGCAAAACCATTATACTTGAGAAGTGTCCTCAGCAAATCCATGAGTTGCACCGAAAACTGCAGCGCCTGCCGCCGGGCTCGGTCCACAGAAAGGACCCAATTCTCCACCACAACGCCTGGCTGCACATCACACAACCAACATTTCACAAGCTGAACGCATTGGGCTGCGAAGTTTTGCCTCATCCGCCGTATTCGCCTGACGTCTCGCCAACCGACTGTCACCTCTGCAGCCTCTCGACAACTTTTTGCAGGGAAAACGCTTCCACAACCAGCAGGATGCAGAAAATGTTTCCAAGAGTTTGTCAAATCCTGAAGCACAGATATTTATGCTACAGGAATAAACTCATTTCTCACTGGCAAAAACATGTGGACTGTGATGGTTCCTATTTTGACGAATAAAGGTGTGTTTGAGCCCAGTTGTAATGATTTAAAATTCACAATCTGAAACCACAATTACTTTTGCACCGACCTAATACAAGAAAACGCCTCATGTCTATTCGTGTCCATTAGGTCAAACCACACGCAGCTGCCTTCCGCGCTGGTCAGAAACAGCTGTGCATCTGCAGTCTCACCGGGTTCACCTGTGATCCACTCACCCCGTCCACCTGGCCATTCTGTCCCTCATCCTCTGTCTCCACCGTGGTTTTCCCAAATACTCTCTCTGCGAAAGGCAGCAGGCCCAGAGCTTCACAGAGCATTTCCCCTCCCTGTCGAGGGGACCCTGGGGCAGGTCCTTCAAGACCATTTGCGGGATCAGGAGACGGGCATGGGAAGGCTGAAGAGTGTGTCCAAGTCACCCAGCTGGCACCCGGGGCAGCCAGACTTCAAACTTGGTCCCCAACTGCAGGCCACGTGATCACACACCACACTCCTGCCCTGCAATCCACGCCTGTGGGCTGTGGCCCATGTGACGGTTTTACGTCGGTTCAGGAGGTGAAGGTCCCGTTATTCAGTGGATGTGAGGCGCTGCTGGAACCGCGTCTGCAGCTGTGAGTGACGCCTGCGTCAGGGGACACTCCGCATAGCAGCAGGCGTGCACAATGGGCAGGCCCCCCCCAGCCAGGCCTCGAGAGCAAAGACAGGGCTGGGGGTTCCCAGAGAAGGACGCCAGCTTTCAGACAACACGGAAACCCCACCTGGGTCTGCAGCCTTCAAACCACAACACAAAAACCCCACTTGGGTCTGCAGCCTTCAGACCATGACACAGAAACGGCACGGAAACTCCACCTGGGTCTGCAGCCTTCAGACCACGGCACGGAAACTCCACCTGGGTCTGCAGCCTTCAGACCGTGACACAGAAACGGCACGGAAACTCCACCTGGGTCTGCAGCCTTCAGACCACGGCACGGAAACTCCACCTGGGTCTGCAGCCTTCAGACCGTGACACAGAAACGGCACGGAAACTCCACCTGGGTCTGCAGCCTTCAGACCGTGACACAGAAACGGCACGGAAACTCCACCTGGGTCTGCAGCCTTCAGACCATGACATGGAAACGACACAGAAACCCCACCTGCTGCCCACCTTAGGGATCTCAGACTTGGCAGCCCTGCAATTGTGTGAGCCAATTCTTAGAATCAATCACTTTCTTTACACACTCATACAAAAATGCACCATAGATGCACACGCGTGCAACACAATCAGGCATGCAAACACACACACACTCCCACCCAGTCACACGCACACTCACAGTCACACACACACTCCCACCCACCCACAGGCACACTCAGTCACACACACTTCCACCCACACACAGGCACACACACACACAGTCACACGCACACTCCCACCCACACATAGGCACAGAGTCCCACACACACACACACAGGCACACACACTCCCACACACACACACAGGCACACTCAGTCACACACACTTCCACCCACACACAGGCACACTTACACGTGCACTCGGCTGTCCTCCCTGTCAGCCTCTGTGATGTACCTGCAGGGACAGCTCATTGGGTGAGCACCCAGGGGCTCTGGGGTCAGCCCTCATGTCTGAGGAGTGTTCCAGGGGGCGTGAGGCCCACTGTGGCCTCTGCAGTGTCCAGGAGGCACCGGGGGCCTGAGGAGGCCCCCAACTTGCTGCCAGCTCTCTAGAAAAGAATGCAGACACGTCCCGGAAGCTGAAAGAAAGAGCCTCGAATGCATCAGTTGGCACGCATGGGCACTGACGGTCCAGAACAGCTGGGTCACGGAGCATCCCTGGAGATGTAGGCACGACTCAGCCCATGTCCACATGCCCTCCCTGCAGCATGAGTCCAGGGGGCACCCGCGACTCTGAGTCCTCAACCACCCGCCTCCCTGCCAGGTCAGGCCTGGGGATGGGGCTCTGGGCGCCTCGGTCCTCCCAGGTGAAAGCTGGGACACCACCCTCACAAGGATTACCAGGAGGGGGACTGCCCCCAAGGGCACCTGGAGAAGAGGGAGCCAATTCCGGAGTGCCCCATCTGAGGTCCCTGATGGTGGCTCCTTCGGAGATGACTGGAAAACCATGCCTGAGATTCCACCAGCCCTTGTCACACCAGTGACTCCACCATCCCTCTCCATGCCGGCGACTCCACCGTCAGCAGGAGCCCAGGGACGAAGGTGGCAAGCAGGAGCTGAGCCCGTGTCTTAACCATGCTTTCATATTTTCTGTATCTGATCCTTTGACATCTGGAACCTCACTGGCCCGAGAGGCCTGCGCCTGCCGGGTGAGCGATTTCCGAGAGCCAGTGAGCACCCGCCGCGCGTCTTTCCAAGTGCAAACCGGGTGACGCGAGTCCACAGCCCACTGCCTCTGTCCTTCACTCTGGGCTGCCATCCTCCCACTCAGCCACTCGGGAGGATGGTCCCTGCCCCAGAGCTGCTGAGACGATGGAAGCCAGGTCCCCCAGGGCTGCTCACCCGGCCTTGCCCGTTCCTGGCCACGTCCCCCTCACACCCTCTGCCTCCTGCCCAGCCTGGTGCCTCGCAGGTGGCCCTGCTTGGTGGTACCCCCTTCTCTGGGATCCGTGCGTAACAAACCATCTCACCAATGGCCGTTGTCTCCTGGCCTGCTGGCTGCGCTGTCCTGAATAACGACAAAGCCACTTGGAGACCAGGGCAGGCGGTGGCAGCCCGTTCCCACTCAGTGTCTGATCTTGCAGAGCAGAGGATGCACACCCGTCACAGAGGCCTGTCTCACTGTTCTACGTGGAACTGGAAGATTCTGGCTGATGGGCAAAGCCAGCGTGAGGCTGTGAGCCTGGAGAAACCTGCCAGCCTCCGCAGCACCCTGCGCTGGTGCTAACTATCCCGTCAGTGTCCTCACTGCCGCGCTGTCCCGCTGTCCTGCCCGTTCAAAGGCGTTTGGGAGGAAACGTGACACGATCACTGTTGGTTTCCAGACGTCGAGTCCACGCAGCTCCGGGTGGCTTTGCAGCCACTTTGGCAGAACAGACACACTTAGGTTTCATCAGGGCCTCACCTGAGCCCCAGCTCTTTCTCGTGCGATTTGTAGGCGACACAGCCCAGGCTCTCAGGGACAAAAGTCCTTCCTTGCACACCGAGCTGCAATTCACCAGCCCTTCTATTGGGCTGCAGGCCCTGCACACAGACACAGTCAGGTTCTAAACGGAGTCCAGGATGCGGTGCCCGGCACCGCTTGGATGCCAGTGCAGCCCGGGGAGGATTGCTGGGCGTGGCCCCGGCTCTCGGTGAGGCTGTTTGTTGCTGGCCTCGGTGGAGAGCACGAGCAGCTCCTCCAGGGAGGGTGCGCTTCCTCCCTCGTCCCAAGAGCGCTGCCCTGCCGGGGCTTGGCGAGTGCGGGGACCACTCCGAGGGCCGGGCAAGGCTGGCATGGCCAGGGTCCACTTGATCCTGCCTGTTGGCTCCAAGACTGAGGTTCAAGAATGAAGCCAGTCATCTTTGTATCATGAGGAAACACGTGCCAACCGGCACCCGGTCCCACAGTGCCAGGCTGGCACCATCACAGCCACCACGTGGCTCACGTGGCAGCACAGACCAGCCAGTGGGCATGGGGGGCAGCCTCGCATGGCCACATGGGACCCAGCACGGGACCCAGGTGCCCTCTATCACCTCCTGGGTGCTGGCCCTCCCTGACTTGCAGCAGGGGATGGAGAGGGTGCAAGGGGGCAGACAGCAGGGTCGGGGGGCTTCTGGGCCAGGCCCGAGGGGCTGGGTCCCCCTCCCCAATGCCCTGTCCAGGGCTTAGCCAAAGGACTCCTAAGGGATGGTGGGTGGACGTGTAGAGGGAGGGGAGATGGTGGTGGGGGACACACAGGGGCTTGTCCATGTCCATCTAATGAGAGAGAGAGAGACACAGAGACACAAAAACAGAGACAGATAGAGACAGAGACATGAGAGAGACATGAGAGAGAGAGAGAGACATGGAGAGGCAGACAAAGAAACAGATTATAGAGAAGACAGAGAGATGAAGACACAGAGAAAGACACACAGAGACAGAGGGAGACAGAGAGAGGCGCACAGCCCCTTGCTTCTCTCCCCACGGGGTCCCTCACACAGGGAGAGCAATATGGAGGCTTTCCTGGGAGGGTCATTTGCTGATAACGTCCTGGAGACCAGCACCAAGCACTCTCATCTGCAGGAAAGACGGTGCGTGGCGCAGCCGCAGGCCCAGCAAGGAGCCAGGACCTGGGTGCTAAGCGCAGCGTGCAGCCTCGAAGCTGCAGGCTCAGCGAGGAGCCAGGATCTGGGTGCTGAGCGCAGCTGGCAGCCTCGGAGGACAGGGTGTTTTCTGTGGCAGGAATAGGGCGAGGAGGGGGTCCACAGGCAGGCGGCACTGAGTGTCCCCCATGTCTAGCTCCTCCCTGGTCTCCGCTGGGCATCTTCCTTCCTAAGATCTGTGCCCACGTGGCTGCCTTGGGAGGGGCTCCAGCATCTGGGGGGATGAGCTGTTTTCTCTCTTTGGGCCACTGAGTGGGATGCCCACTCACAAGACTGGAGAGACGCCGTGGCCGCTTCTGTGGCCAAAGTTCACCTCTTCACTTGGCGCCGTTCTGAGCTGGAGGCTTTGGCTCCCACGAAGCCTGTGAGGAGGCGTTTCTGGGCTTTTTGCCCTTGTGGGCGGTCTGCCCTTGTAAGGGGGAAGGAGAATTTGGGGATAACTTGGCTCTTTCTTGACTGATAGGTTTAGTTGTGTGATGAACTGTGTGTTTCCTTTTGGGTGTTGTGATCCGCTAAACTGTTATAAAATCTGGTTTTCACCTTGAAAATAATGAGGATGAGACTTTACTTCTCAAGTTATGGCCAACATTTGCTCAAGCCCACCTCTCTTCCCTTTTGCCAATATTCCTTGGATAAAATAACTGATAGAATGACCCACCCTTCCACCCATTTACCCATCTACTCACTCATTCACCCACCTAGCCACTATCTATCCATCTGTCCATGCGGACTCATCCATCCATCCATCCCCGCATTCGGCCAGCCAGCCATTCACCCATCCATGCATCCCACCCATCCATCCACTCACTCATCCATCTATCCATCCACCCATCCATCCATCCCTGCATCCAACCAGCCAACCATCCATAATCCACTCACTCATCCATCTGTCCATCTATCCATCCATACATTCACTCATCCATCCACCTACTCATCCATCCATTCCTTTATCCATCCATCTACCTACTCATTCACCCACCTAGCCACTATCTATCCATTCATCCATGTGCACTCATCCATCCATCCATCCCTGCATCCAGCCAGCCATCCATTCACCCATCCATGCATCCCACCCATCCATCCACTCACCCATCCATCCATCCAACCATTCAACCATCCATCCATTCACTCACTCATCCATCTATCCATCCATCCAGCCATCCAGCCATTCACCTATCCATCCACCCACTCATCCATCCATTCCCCCACTCATCCATCCACCTACTCACTCATGTGCACTCATCCATCTATCCATCCACTCATTCATCTATCCATCCATCCATCCATCCCTGCATCCAGCCATCCATCCACTCACTCATCCATCCATCCATCCCTTTATCCATCCATCTACCTACTAATTCACCCACCTAACCACTATCTATCCATTCCATCCACATGCACTCATCCATCCATCCACTCATTCATCTACCCATCCATCCATCCCTGCGTCTAGCCAGTCATCTATTCACCCATCCATGCATCCCACCCATCCATCCATCCATCCACTCACTCATCCATCCATTCATCCATCCCTGCATCCACCCATCCACCCACCCACTCATCCATCCATTCCTTTATCCATCCATCTACCTACTCATTCACCCACCTAGCCACCATCTATCCACCCATGCATTCATGCATCCACCCACCCACCCATCCATCCATCCACCCACCCACTCACCACTCCTCCATCCATCCATTCATTTATCCATCAATCTACCCATTCATTTGCCCACCTAGACACCATCGATCCATCCACCCTCCCACCCACTCATTGATCCACCCATCCATCCACTCATCTACCCATCAATCTACCATTTAGCCATCAATCTACCCAATCATTCACCCACCTAGCCACCATCTATCCCTTCCTTCTCTCACCCACTCATCCATCCACCCATTTGCATTAGTCCCTAGAATCAGCATGACTCTGTCTAGGCATTGTGCAAAGCTGTGTCATCAAGATGAGGAAAAAACCTTAGAGGCCAAGCAATCCCTGTGTTCCCAGCCCAGGCCTCCAGGAAAAAGGTTGGATGCACCAGAGGTCCAGGCTGATGCGGACGGAACCCAGGCATCCTGACCCCCAGGTTGTCTCACCTGGTACAAACCCAAAAAGTGCCCAGTCAGCACTTTCCCTTTGGCAGAACAGAATTTCCCCTTTAACAAAAGGCAGGGCTTCATATTTACTCTGGAGGAAATTGTGTGCATCCCTTTGAGAGATTTCACATTGAACCTAATTTTTAAAAAAGATTTATAATCTGCTCAGCGTGTCCCTGCCCCTAGAGCCCAGGCCTGTTTCGGGAAATGATAATTCCTCCGGTGCAGCTGCAGGCAACGCCACCCTCTTGTCACACACATGCCTCGTTCTGCAGCAATGATCCATCTTCAGGGCAGGATCTGCCTGGATTTATCGCTAGAAAGGCAAATCCCATCTCCCAGGGCACAGTGGGCGCCATTCATCAACGTCAGACAGGAAACCATCTCTTCCTGGATGAGAGGCTGCAGATATACCCCGGAGGCAATGCAGGCAGTGGCCACGGCGTTCCCGCCCCAGGGCCAGCTGCTGTCCAGACCCTCCTGCTCACCTCACCAAACACTGAACATCTCAGACAAATGAGAGAAACAGCATCTTCCTTCCAAATAAGTGGTTCTCAAAGTGACCCAGCAGCACCAGTGTCACCAGGAGCTCCCAAGAACCTCAAATTCCCAGACCCCACCTGGGACCTGTGGAGTCAGAAGCTCCGGGGAGGGGCGCCCCGCGTTTTGAGCTCTCAGGATGCCACCGATGGAGCCGTTCGAGGACAGCAGAGCCAAGCGCCTGAGGCTTCTCACCCGGTCCCACCCCCTCCACACAATCATCTGTCCCTGAAGCCCTGTCCCTTGAATGGCAGAACCACACCTGGTGGCTTTTTCTGTGATGTGCTTCTGTCCTCAGAGATGAGGCTACAGTTTAGTCATGGTTTCTGCGGAACCAGACCCGCTGCAGCTGTGACAGATGAAATGCTGACATTTTTCAGCACCACAGACATAGAACTCTCCCCTGCTGTTTCAGACACGCAGAAACAATAGATCAGTTGTTTTAAAAGTTAAAAGTAACATTAGAAAACAAGGTGAAATTCTCCGTAGCTCAGGAGGAGCGAAGCCGGCTGCAGTGAGTAGCATGGAAGCCAAGAGGTTCTGGGGACCGTTGGTGGGACAGGTGCTGGGTGTGCGGCCAGGATCCTGGCATGAACTCAGGGTGGGGATGAGCTCCCTGAGACGGAACAGACACTGAAACCACTCTGATGGACCCCTGGGGGCTGCAGCCAGAAGTGTCCCACAGCGAGAGGCAGCAGCACGAGCGCTTGGGCCGACACACGCCTGGGAAGGGGAAGGGACACCTCCCCAGGGTGACACCCGCCTGGGAAAGGGGAAGGGGCACCTCCCCAGGGTGACACCCGCCTGGGAAAGGGGAAGGGGCACCTCCCCAGGGTGACACCCGCCTGGGAAAGGGGAAGGGGCAGGCCGGGCGCGGTGGCTCAAGCCTGTAATCCCAGCACTTTGGGAGGCCGAGACGGGTGGATCACGAGGTCAGGAGATCGAGACCATCCTGGCTAACACGGTGAAACCCCATCTCTACTAAAAAATACAAAAAACTAGCCGGGCGAGGTGGCGGGCGCCTGTAGTCCCAGCTACTGGGGAGGCTGAGGCAGGAGAAGGGCGTGAACCCGGGAGGCGGAGCTTGCAGTGAGCCGAGATCCGGCCACTGCACTCCAGCCTGGGCAACAGAGAGAGACTCCGTCTCAAAAAAAAAAAAAAAAAAAAAAAAAAAAAAAAAAAAAAAAGGGGAAGGGGCACCTCCCCAGGGTGACACCCGCCTGGGAAAGGGGAAGGGGCACCTCCCCAGGGTGACACCCGCCTGGGAAAGGGGAAGGGGCACCTCCCCAGGGTGACACCCGCCTGGGAAAGGGGAAGGGGCACCTCCCCAGGGTGACACCCGCCTGGGAAAGGGGAAGGGGCACCTCCCCAGGGTGACACCCGCCTGGGAAAGGGGAAGGGGCACCTCCCCAGGGTGACACCCGCCTGGGAAAGGGGAAGGGGCACCTCCCCAGGGTGACACCCGCCTGGGAAAGGGGAAGGGGCACCTCCCCAGGGTGACACCCGCCTGGGAAAGGGGAAGGGGCACCTCCCCAGGGTGACACCCGCCTGGGAAAGGGGAAGGGGCACCTCCTCAGGGTGGCACCTGCCACCGGCTTCCATGTCATGAGGCAGAAGTGCCGGGAGGAGACGCTCTGAAACTTGCTTCCCAGAGTGGGTGTTCATGGAATTAAGCTACAACTTCTGTAAAAGATGAGCACTCAGCAAAATGACAAGGCAGCTGGGCACGGTGGCTCATGCCCGTAATCCCAGCACCTCGAGAGGTCGAGGCAGGAGGATCACTTGAGCCCAGGAGTTTGAGACCAGTCTGGGCAACCCTGTGAGACCCTGTCTTTACCAAAAAAAAAAAAAAAAGAAAAATTAACCTGGGTGTGGTGGCACACGCCTGTAGTCCCAGCTACTCAGGAGGCTGAGACAGGAGGATCATCTGAGCCCAGGAGTTTGGGGCTGTAGTGAGTGATGACTGTACCACTGTACTCCAACCAGGATGACAGCGAGACCCTGACTCAAATAAATAAAAATGACAAAGCACCTGAGGAAATCCAATTCCAGGAGAGTCAGCCAAGAAATCCAACAAAATAAGTGAATTTAAACCCAGAGGCAGAAAAAGATAGTAATTAAAGAGGTCTTAGGATGACTGTTAGAATTTCCAAAGACATTAAGGAATGAGAGAAAAGCATTAATCAAAAACGCGAGTTTATGAATCAAAATAATTTAAAAAAACCAGATATGAAAAATACCCGTGGAAGAAAGTCTCCTAAATGTAAGATGCAGTCATTAACTGGAAAAACCAAGGCTAAGCAAGTGGCTCAAATTGCTGTCTGGATGTGGCTGAAGAGAGGACTTATTCCCTGGAATGCAGAACCAGGAGAGTTTCCTGGGACACCCCTCAGAATGGAAAGGAGATGAGAAACAGGAAAGAGACATTGGTAACCCTGAGGGTCAATCGGAGGTCCCACCTGCCTCCAGTAGGATTTCCACATGGGGAAGCCACGCACTGAGAAACTAAGGACTGTCCAGATTTGTAGAAACACACAGGTGGTGGCTCACATCTGTAATCCCAGCACTTTGTGGGGGCCGAGGCAGGTGGATCACTTGAGGTCAGGAGTTCAAGACCAGCTTGGCTAACATGGTGAAATCCTGTCCTACTAAAAGTACAAAAATTAGCTGGGTGTGGTGGCATGTGCCTGTAATCCCAGGTACTTGGGAGGCTGAGGCAGAAGAATTGCTTGAACCTGGGAGGTGGAGGTTGCAGTGAGCTGAGATCATGCCATTGGACTTCAGCCTGGTGACAGAGTGAGATTGTGTCAAAAAAAAAAAAAAAAAAAAAAAAAAAAAAAGGGCTGGGTACAGTGGCTCATGCCTATAATCCTAGCACTTTGGGAAGCCGAGGCGGGCAGATCATGAGGTCAGGAGTTCAAGACCAGCCTGGCCAACATGGTGAAACCTGTCTCTACTAAAAACACAAAAATTAGCTGGGTGTGGTGGTGGGCACCTGTAATCCCAGGTACTCGGGAGGCTGAGGCAGGAGAATCGCTTGAACCCGGGAGGTGGAGCTTGCAGTGAGTTGTGATCATGCCACTGTGCTCCAGCCTGGGCAACAGAGTGAGATGTCTCAAAAAAAAAAAAAAAAAAAAGGACAGAAAGCCTGAGATGGACAATGTATGCAACACCCCATAAAGGAAAGGAATCCACAAACGCACAAATGTCAGGGCTCTGTGATCAGAGGAACTTGGGGGCCCAGAATCCCACCCCACAGCCGTTCCTGGTACCGTGCTGCTGGGTGACATCGGGTAAATGCAACCCGCACACATGGAATCGAATTTCAGCAAAAGGTTTCTCGAGTTCACATGAGAGAGTAAAAGCAAGAGAATAATAGGCAAGAAAGTCCTAAAATAGTAATGGGGTCATGTTTAATCACTAGACATGCAGCTATTTTATAAATAATTGTATAAATAATAGCTTAGAGTAGAAAGCCCAAGACAGACAGTGGATTGAGTAAGCCTGTGACAAGGGCTGCTCTTCTGTTCACAGCTGAGGATAGAGATTTGATGAGTGGCCTGAGAAGGCTTCGTCCACCATCTTAAAACCCGATAAAGATCAGCAGCTTCCTCATGTGAAAACATACAGCTCCAAATGGATGAAAGCTTTTAATTTGAACAAAGAATTGTACGAGTATCAGAAAGATGTGCAGAGGGTCAAACAGGCTTCTCCAAGAACGACAGCAAAGGCACAGGCCATTAAAACACAGATACCAGGCCGGGTGCAGTGGCTCAAGACTGTGGCCCCAGCACTTGGGGAGGCCGAGGCAGGAGGATTGCTAGAGGCCAGGAGTTCAAGGCCAGCCCGGGCAACATGGTGAAACCCCATCTCCTCACAAAAAGTAGATACAGTTCACATTTACTAATTCCCGTGTATCAAAAACTCAACACCATAAAATGAAGCCAGACGAACGGGGAAAGCGCTTGGTCATACGCGCAGTTCCTGTCCCCAGGGCTAAGGGCTCCTCACATGAACGAGCACACAAGGGGTGCCGCGAGCAGCAGCTGGCAAAGGAAGGAGGACACACGGCCGACGATGCGCGGAGCACTCAGGCTCATTAGCCACGGAGGAAACACAGAGAAGCTGCAGAGGCACTTCCTGAGTACCTGTCGTGATTGCAAAAGTGACAATTATCACACTCAATCGGCTCCTGAGTGCTGCAAAACCTGGGACGCCACTTTCTCATGCACGACTGCGGAGGAGATATGAACGCTATGGACACACCCCCCCCCGCCACACAGCACACAACCCACACCCTACACAACCCACACCCCCCACACACATACATCCCACACAACCCACACCCCACACATCCCACACTGTCCATACACATCCCACATACACCCCATACACCCCATATACACACCCCACTGTACATACACACCCCACACACCCTACATATACCCCAAATGCACCCCACACACTACACACCCTACACATACCCCAAATGCACCCCACACTACACACCCTACATATACCCCAAATGCACCCCACACACTACATACCTTACATATACCCCATACATACCCCACACACTGTACCTACACAACAGACATATGCCCCATACACACCCCACACCCATACACCCCATACATACACACACCCCACACACATACCCACACATACCCCGGCCACATGCACGCCAATCCACACTCCACACTGCATATACACACGCCACACAAATAAACACAACCCACAACCCACACACAGTACATACACACCACACAACCCACACTGTACATAGACACCCCCGACACACACCACACAACCCACACCACACACACTGTACATATATACTCCACACCACACAACCCACACCCCACTGTACATGCACACCCCCATACCCACCACACAACCCACACCCCACATGCTGTATATACACAACACCCCCCACACCACACCCCACACACAAAACCCACACCCCACACACTGTACATACACAACACCCACACACACAACCCACACCCCCACACACTATACATACATACCCCCCCACACACCACACAACCGACACACTATACATACACAATCCACACACATGCCCCATATACCCCATATACACACCCCACACCGTACATACACACTCCACACACACACCCCCACCTCACACTGTACATACACACTCCACACACCCATACACCGCCCACACACATGCATCCCATACCCCCACCCCACACATTGTACATACACACTCCACACACATACACCCCATACACACACCCCACACATATACAACCCCCACACCCCACACTGTACATACACACCCCACACATACACCCATACACCCCACATACACAGCCCACACATACACCCCATACACACACCCCACACACTGTACACATACACCTCACACATATGCCCCATATACACCATAAACACACACCACACAACCCACACACTGTATATACACACCCCACATACACCCCATGTACCCCCATATACACACCCCACACACTGTACATACACCCCACATACACCCCATACACCCCATATACACACTCCACACACACACACCACACAACCCACACTCCACACTGTATATACACACCCCACATACACCCCATGCACCCCCATACACCCCCACACACTGTACACATACACCCCACACATATGCCCCATACACACTATAACCACACCACACAACCCACACCCCACACTGTACATACACACCCCACATACACTCCATGCACCCCCATATACACACCCCACACACTGTACATACACCCCACATACACCCCATACACCCCATATACACACTCCACACACACACACCACACACACACACCACACAACCCACACCCCATACACTGTATATAAACACCCAAATACACCCCATGCACCCCCATACACCCCCACACACTGTACACATACACCCCACACACATGCCCCATACACACTATAACCACACACCACACAACCCACACCCCACACTGTACATACACACCCATCCCCCCACATACCACACATACATACGCCCCATACACACCCCACAGCTTTTTTGGGGGGAGGAGGGAGGTGAATTTGGCAAATTGTATATAAATCCATGAAAATATGCGTTTCCTGAGTCAGTAATTTCGTTTCTAGAAATTCAGCCTGAGGAAATGGTTAGGGTGCGAGGAGAGACTCAGACACAGGAAGAATCGTTTCTGCGCCAGATGGAACAGAGGCACCAAAATGGCCCCCAAGCTCGTCAGCAGAACCCCTGGGCACCGGTGTGCAGCTGTGCATGGTGCCGTCCCCGAACGCGTGTGTGGGGAAGTGCACTGCGCAAAGGCCCGCGACCCGCTCCCCGGCCCAGCTCCCCAGCCCCGCTGGCCACAGCTCCCTCCAAAGCCTGTGCCTGTGAAAGCACCACCACGGGCCGCGTTACACCCGGGCACAATCCTGCACCACAGACAGCGTCTGACAGACGCAGACGGGCTCCAGTGAGGTGCACGTCTCGGCACGGATGGAGGCAGAATTGTGGGCGATTTTTATTGTGTTCTAGTTAACTTATATCCAGTGCTTTTCCATCTAAAACAGTTCTTCTAAAGAAAAATGGTATTTAAGGAATGTCTGCACGTGATGAAAATTAGCATTTATTGCACGCTTGCTGTATCCCAGGCACTGAGAACCCCACTGCGTTTAATCCTAAAAGAGCCCCAGGGGTGTAGTCTGTAGTTGTATTTTTATCCTTAGTGACAGATGGGGAAATGGAGGCTCGGGGCTCAGAGGCAGCCCTGCTGGTTAATGGGCAGAGGCAGGGTCCAAAGGCAATGTGGAGGGGTCTTCTGAAGACCCCTCGTGCTCAGCGGGGCTTCTCCACAGGGAGGTGCAAACGGACAGAGACCTCCCCGTCCCCACCTTGCTCCGAGCCTCAGCTTCCCCATCCGTCTCCTCCCTGCAGCCTGGAGGCCTGGTTGACCTGCTGAGGTTGAGCAGGGGCTGTGGGCAGGTGAAGGGCCCACCTTGTAGCCACAGCCGCCTCAGTGGTCTGCCGGGGAGGGGGGTGCCGGACTTGGTGAGGACGCCACATGCGGCCCCGGCGGGGGGATGGGAGCAGCCAACCACCTGTGGCTGGAACAAGCCTTGGAGAAAGCAGCTCTAGAGACAGGAACAGGCCTCAGGCTCTCTCCAGCTTCTCCCTCTGCCCCCCACTCACGCAGAAAGGAGACACCCCTGGCTCCCTCTGCCCCGGGCACTCCCTTTCCCTGAATGTGGGCCGCGGGGCAGCCGGGCAGCACCTCCTCACTCCCTCCCCAGAGGAAGGGCGACGCCTTTCTGCCTCTGGTGAGACAGGGCTTATTAACAGGACCTTGTGAGAACTCACCCCCTTGGAGAATCACAAAAGCCACCCCCAGGCCCCAGACGCCCTGATGCTCACACAGCCCCCCAGCGGGGTGAGGTCTCGAGGGTCCGGGGTCCAAGAGGCGCCTATCCGTGCGCCAGTGGAGGTTTTCTTGTAACACCCTGAGGAGCAGCAAGTCTGAACGTTTCAAGACAGAGACGCAAACGATTTCCAATTTCCGCTCTGCAGACGGCTTTCCTGGCCCGACTCTCACACTTGATTTCATCCTGACCTTTATTAAGCGTAATGGATGCGATGGACTCATTTGCCTCTAACTGGCTCTACCACTTTCCTCATTAGATGAGGAGCAGCTGGCGTTTCTACCGTTGCAGAAACGTAAATTAGCCCCAAGATGGGAGAATTCCTCCTCTAATTGCGCTGAATTGATCAGAGAGGCCGCTGGTGTGGATGGGTTAGACTCGGGTGCGCGGGAGCTGGGGCCAGAACACATGGCCACGTGGTCCTGGAGCAGACGCCTGTGCCAGTGCATGGGCTGGGGGCTGCCCTCCCCTGGGCATGTACCAGCCTCAGGGCCACAGAGCTTTGTCCTTGCTGATCCCTCTGCTGGAACACTGTTCCCTGCAGCTGCCTCTGCTTCTCCATCCTGGCTCACAGGTCGCCGCTCCGCGCACCGTTCCCTGGTCTTCTCCCCACTTAGGCCTCTCCCCGCAGGTGGAGCCCACGCCCCGGGTCCTCCCGGGTCACCTCGGGCAAGCCCCACGAGGCGCACGCTTTGTCTGCTTTGCTCTCCGTGGAACCCGAGCCCAGAGCAGCCTCCAGCACCTGAGCTCACTCAGAAGGAATCTGTTCAGCCAATGAATAACTCGCTTCCCTTTGACGCCCCACCCGTCCTGCCCTGGCGCGAGCACTACGGAGAGACTATCCTGATGACTCATCTGTTCATTCACTAACACCCCGACACCGGCCACACCCTGCTGCAGGCCCTGGGGCCACACTCGCAGGCACAGCACTGCAGCAAGTTCTGCTCTCACGAGCACACATGTCGGGACGGGGCTGGGAGAGAGGCTATCTAGGCCTCAGCGGGGCTGTCCCCACCCTTCTCGGGCCACACGGCCAGCATGGTTGGCAAGTTCTTAGCTGGGAAGCCACCAGCCTCTCCCCGAGTCCCAGGTGAGACGGAAATCACGGTCACCGGCATCTGTGAAGCACCAACTCGGTGCCAGGCACAGGGTTCAGGGCACCACAGGTGTTCACTGGTTTAATCCTAATAAAGGAATCCTTTCTCCGATGAGGAAGCCGAGGCTGGGAGAAGCCAGGAGCTTGCCCAAGGTCACCGTCCATCGGGGGTGGAGTCACAGGCTCTCGGCCCGATCTCAGCCACCTCCCTCTGCTGAACAAGCAAAGAACAGTGAAATAAAGAATGCACATTCCCGACCCTCTTGCCAGGCCGACCTGGGTCCCGGCGCCGCCCCCTCGAGCCTGGGCGGGCGTGTGGCTGCGTCCATCAACAGTCACCACCGGGTCATCCAAGGCGGGGCATGGAGGGCACCGTAACTCCAGCCTGGGCCACCAAAATTCACGTGCCGCCAGGAAGCCCAGCTGTGGAGAGGCTGCGCACAGCCACCTGCCCCAGCTGAACCCTCCGGAGGCCACGCGTCCCCTGCCGCCATGTGTGTGCGTGCACCTTGCTGGATGTCCGGCCGGCGAGCCTTGTGATGGGGGCCGCCGCACAGGACAGCAACTGCCCTTCCCGAGTTCCTGACCCCCAAGATTGTGAGCAAAATGAAACGGTCACATTAAGCCACTAAACTATGGGGTGATCTGCTATGAGGCAAAAGGAGCTGGGATACAAACGACTGCGGGGGGGCGGTGGTGGGTCCGTGGGCACCTGGCGTTCGCTGCTGGATCGATGGGCACAGAAAAGGCCCCATAACCCACGCGGGCTGGGGAGCCCTGTTAATCCGTCCACTGCCAAGGCCACGCCGCCTGGCCCTTGTGGCGGGGGAGCCCTCATGGAGTGGACGAGAAGGCTGCCCGGGTAGGACCCCTTCCCCACAGCCCTTAAATCAGAAGGGTGAGGCCCTGTCCTCCTGTAGCTGGGACACGGCATATTTTGGCAGGGAGGGGCTGGCTGATAGCCACACCGGGGGCTGAGGTATGTGTTAACGGGTTAACAATCCGGGTTAACGGGTTAACAATCCGGGTTAACGGATTGATTTGTTGGTGTTTCAGCCTCCTTTCAGCTCATTACAGGCAGACCACACCACAGGCCACTGCAGGGCTCCTAACCTCCATTCGGGACGTCTTTGCGAGCCTCTGCTGAGCCTCATGCTCTTCCGGGCACTGGGAAAATAGTGACAGAGGCTCACCCTAGTGCCACACACTCAATGGCGTGAGAGAGGAGACAGCGTGGAGCCCCTAGTGCCACACACTTGATGGCGTGAGAGAGGTGACAGCGTGGAGCCCCTAGTGCCACACACTCGATGGCGTGAGAGGGACAGCATGGAGCTGGCCTGCAAACTCCGAGTGTGTGGGGCAGAGGACAGAGCTGGAGGAGGAGTGAGGAGCCGGGTGTTGGGGGCGCTGTGCACGGTGTGGTCATTGGAGCCAAGACCCGGAGACTGGGAATCAGGCAGTTTCCAAAATGTGCCAAAGAACAAACCGTGTGGGGTAGAGCTAAGATTTGAACCCAGGGTCCTAGAGGAGAGGTGGATAGGAGGAGAGAGCAGAGGGAGAGAGTGTTGGGGGTGCCAGCTGCGGGAACTGGTGCTCAGAAGAGAAAGAGAAGCTGGGGCACAGCTCAGAGGTGGGGAAAGGTACCCCATCTGTTTCCAAACCCCTCAAAGTGCCCCGCCAGGGTGGTCAGTGTGGAGTCGGGGAAGGGGGAGACCCCGCCCTGCCACCCACCCCATGGCAGCCAGAGCCAGTCGCTCAGCCGGGGCCTGTGTCCCTGGCTGCCCCTCCGCCCCTGTGGCCCTGGCGGCCAGCTCCTAGGGACAGGGCGGGAGGGTCCTCTGGGCTGGAGTTCAACCCTCGGGACAGGGCGGGAGGTCCCCTGGGCTGGAGTTCAACCCTCGGGACAGGGCGGGAGGTCTCCTGGGCTGGAATTCAAGGTCAGATGGGCCTTTTGAATACAAGCAAATGCCAGCCTCCCTCCCCTAGGCATTGATCTCGTGAATAAATCAGCAATGACAGTCCCACAAATCTTCAGCCAGCTGCCTCCAAGCTCCAGCAGGACAGGCGGCTGGTGGGGAGCGGGTGGGGGCCACGGCCCTGGGGTGGGGGACGCGGTGGGCCTGGGTCAGGGCCAAGGGAGCCACATCCAGTGTGGGGGCTGTGGGCTCCAGGCCTGATGTCTCCGGAGGGGGCCTCGGAACCGAAGGGGAAGACAGCACAGCCTCTGCAGACTTCCCCGAGGCCCCGCGGCACCTGTCACCATGGCTGCCAGGCAGTCAGCTCTGCGAAATTATCACAGACGTGGGGGGACGGCGTCTCTCCCTCCCCCAGCCCTTTCCCCTCCCTTCCTTCCCACTTTCTTTCCTTTCTTCTATCTTTACCTTCAAGTTCCAAACTTGCACTTTGATTTCCTTCAAAAGAGTTCACCCCTATCTGTACCTAGTTAAAAGAATCAGCGAAAACCAAAGCCATCCTGAAGATCACCCGGCCTCGAAAGGTGCAAGGTTTCAGGGCATCAAGCCTGGCCTCTGCCAGCCACACCTCCTGGGGGTCTCCTGTGTCTGTCTTGCTGTGCCCCCAATTTCAAGTCAGTGGTGATCCCTGTGGTCTATCCTGGGCATGACCGTTTGCCCAGGGTTGATGCAGCCACAGCCTTTGTGGCATCAGGACAGGAAAGCCGTGTGGGCACTGGTCGTGTGGCCTCCCACAGCCTGGCTTCCTCTCGCAGGCCCCATGGCTGTTCTCCTCATCCCGTCTGGTAACCCGTGAGTCCTGGATCTCAGGGTGCTCCATGGGCCATGGGATTCCACCCAGGTCCTCTTCTCCACTGGATTCTCCTCCATCTCACCAGGAGCCCAGGGCGGCCCTGACCCCAGCATGGAGCGGCCAGGTCTCTCAGGACTGTGGCTGCTGAGGCTGTGCAGGCAGAGTGGGACCCAGGGCTGGTCGGCTGTGTCCTGACCCAGAGTCTGACTGCCTTCACATGGAGCTCCTGTATCCCCCATGTACCCTCGGCTGCCCCAGGCCCCCTGCTCACACCCGTCCACACCTGCTCACACCCGTCCACACCTGCTCACACCTGTCCACACCAGTTCACAACTGCTTGCACCTGCCTACACCTTCTGACACCTGCTTATGGCTGTTCACAGCTGCTCACACCTGCCCACACCTGTTTTCACCTGCACACAGCTGCCCACACCTGCTGACACCTGCATACAGCTGCCCACACCTACCTATGTTTGCTCACAACTGCATATACCTGCTCACACCACACACCCGCTCACACCTGCCCACAGCTGCCTCTGCAGGAGCTGCCCAGTATGGTGGGTGGTGGGTGGTGGGTGGTGGGTGGTGGGTGGTGGGTGGTGGGTGGGGTCCCCTCCCCTGTGCTCAGGCAAAGGAAATATCTACTCAGTTCGGGGCCACCTGTGCAGAGTTGGTGGGGCCTGACACAGCCTCACCACATGGCATGGAAGCAAGCCCAGGACAGCGCTTGACCCGAGCTGGGAGGCCTCTGCCAGGCCTGTGGTGGAGGTTGGGGGGTGGGACTCTACATCCGTGGCAAGTGACCCAAAACCTCTGCACGAGGGACTCCCACGCCAGGCCTGCTCATGCTGCCCTCCAGCTTCAGGGCCTCCACCGCTCCCCAGCGTGCAGCCCAGACCCACGCGCTCAGGAAACATCCGTGACCCCAGCAGACAGGGAGCCGGGCTGCGATGCTGGAGTGGGTGAGCCAAGGTCAGGTGGAGGTCGTGTGCGTTTCCCGTGGCTGCCGTCTGCCACGAATTCCACAACCCGGTGACTTGAAGGACAGTCATGATCTTACGGAAACCAGCCTGTCCAACACAAGGCTGAGGACGCGGGCAGGGGCTGCCCAGGACCCAGGAGAGAGGGGGCGTCATCCCACAGCCCACGAGGGACTCGGCCGGCTGCTGAGTCCCTTATGGCGGAGACCGAGGACAGCCCTTTGCAGGTAGCTCTGGGGTCCCTGGCGAGGGGGACAGAGCTGGATGGGGGGCTTCAGGAGGGGCCAGGCAGGAGGACGTGGAGACAGTGCACTTGTAACCCCGCTATGGCTTCCTGTCAGGGGGAGTGGAGGCCAGGGCAGGAGCCGCAGGGGCAACGGTGTCAAGGCCTCCTGGATGTCGCGCCACTGCTGGTGCTGGAGGGACCACGGTTGTGCAGGTGCCCAGGACAGACCAGAGGGCGGGGCCTCAGCACGGGGAGGGGCTGCCCTAGGGATGGGGGCTCCTGGCCTGGCTGACCTGCACCTGGGCCAGTGGAAGGCGGAGTTGGGCCGGCCTGAGTGTGAGTCTCATATCCATCTGCTGTGTGGCCCTGGGCAGGTCACTCAGCCTCTCTGGGCTTCAGCTCCTCCCCGAGGCTGTGGGAAGGGCCAGGAGAACGACAGCCCGATTCCTCCACCCCCTCATCTGCAGGCCGTCCGCGGGGGACGTGCTACCATTTACCTAACACACGTCTTCACGTCCACCCAGAGGGTAACTGCGTGAATTTTAACAGGAAACTCCTTATCACTGCCTTAGGAGTGGACCATTATCTCTTGCCAAAAATGAGAGAAAACTGTACAAATAAATACCATAAAATACACACCGCAGTTACAGTGGTTGGATACCACAGTCTGAGACTGTGCAGCGTTAGAGGCGCTCTAGAACCCGGCCTAAAATTTCCTCTTGAAATAATCAGAAAGCTTAGAAGAGAACGGGGGTACTTTTCAGGATGAGGGAGAATTTTTTATCTTCATGTGGGGGTGCGGGCTACACTGCATTGACGTCTGTCAGACCCCAGGAGCTATGTGGGGGTGGGGGACAGGCAGAGAGAGAGACAGAGACACAGAGAGACAGAGACAGAGAGAGTCAGACAGAGAGGCAGAGAGAGAGACAGACTGAAAGACTGACAGAGATCGAGACAAAGAGACAGAAAAAGAGACAGAGACACAGACACAGAGATACAGAGACAAAGAGACATAGAGAGAGACTGAGACAGAGACAAAAAGACTGGGGGAGACAGAGAGACAGACACAGAGAATAAGACAGAGACTGAGACGCAGAGACAGAGACACAAAGAAAAACAGAGACAAAGAGAGACAGTGACACAGAGAGACAGGAAGACCACAGAGAGAGGGAGACACAGAGAGAAGAATCCTTCTCTTGTGAGGGGCCTGGCCTCACGCAGCCGCCTGCCCGGGAGCTGCCCTGCTGCTGCGAGGCCGTCTGGTGTCTGTGGGGAGAGGAGTGATCAGAGGTTCGGAGAGGCTCCCCCACCCGGGCCGGCCGCTCTAAAAGCAGGAAGATCCACAGTCCTTGGGCAGTTTACAGAACCTCTCCCCTTGGGGCCCATCAGGATGTGTGGTCTTAAATCATTGCCGTTTAATATTCAACAGATGCGCCACTGAGAACAAGTGTATTTAGGGGAGGTTGCTTGAGAGGAACCCCTCCCTAAACGGCGGGGTTGAGTGGGGTGGTCGCCCTACGGGACAGGGATGTGGAATACGGCCAAGCTGGGCGCCGCCGTCAGCCTGGGGGTCACCGTGCCCCTCCCTGCAGCCCTGGCCCAGCCCTTGCCTCTGGCCTGCAGGCTCCAGGGCTGCAGGGAGACCCCACTGTACACGCCATGCTGGCCGAGTGGCTGGTGAAAGGGACCCTTTGGCTTCCAGCCTCCGCTCGTTCAGCGCAGACATGGCCTCAGAACCAGCCCTCAGAACGGGGCAAGTATAGCTGTGCCCATCTTGGACCCTGGACGACGCTCACTCCAGTCATTGGCAGTGCTGCTGCCGGCCTGGCGTGGCCCTGGGGCTCGGCTGTGGACTCTGTGCATGGCCTTGGGCTCGGCTGCGTTCTGTGGGCCTCGGACCTGCTCCCCTTCACTCTCTGCTGTGTTTTTCTTTCTCTTTTATTCTGTTTATAATTTACCTTATCTTGCTGGAACCCTTCTGTGTCCTGGCAAGTTCCCAGAACCTGATCACCAGCAGAAGTGGAATGTGCAGTATGATCTATACATATTTACACACACACCACACACCCTTCCCGGGGCCGTCCATGCCCACAGTGGCCTCAGTGTCCCGTCCTCCCCACCCTCCGGAGCTCTCTCTTGTGGAGGCCTCGACTCCTTTGCTGTTCTACCTGCAACGCTCTCCAGCTCCCAGGGGAGAATTCCCACTCGTCTTCTGATGCCAGAGCTCCCGTCCCCCCAGGGCTGGTGCGCACCTGTCTCCCGTCCGCCTGGGGCTCAGCTGCAGGTCCTGGGGCCACAAGGTCTCCCCACCCTTTGTCTCCATCAGCCCCTAGGCACCTGCACGGCGACGTCCTGGGTGGGCAGCGCCTCCCCTCATGCCAACTTCTCCTTCAACAGACCAGAGGGCCTCAGGTGGGGGCCCCACCTCGCAGACCTGAAGGTAGGGCGTCCACTCTTTGGGGAAACAGAGTTGGGTTCATAGGGGCAGCTCTGGTGTTGTTGGTCCTTCCCAGACGCCGCGTGTCCCCTTGCCTGGCTCCCACGAGGCCCCGGTTCTATTTCTATTTCTCCCGCCTCCGTCATCCCCTCAAATGGCTTCTGCACAGCCCCCACTCTGCCCCTCAGGCTTTAACCCTAACTGTGAGCCCCACCTGGCTGTCCCAGGGCCCCTGACCTCCACGTGTCCATCGCGGCTCTCCCCCACGCACCACCACGCACCACCAAGCACCAGCCAGCATTCCGTCCCTATGAAGGCCCTGCCCACCAGGGGACTGGGACTCGGCCACCGTCGCAGCCCACCCATCAATCACCCGTCAATGACCGGCCAATCACCCATCAATCACCCATCAATCACCCATCAATCACCGGCCAATCACCCGTCAATCACCGTCCCTTGCCAGCTTTGCATCCTAAATATTTATTGGAAGAGTCCCGTGTCCGCCACATCCCACAAGAAAGAAAGTTCACCCCACTGGGCTCAACGGGAAAGATGTTAATGAAGGGAAGCTTTAAGGATGTGTGGTCAGGGTCATGGGGACAGACGGGGGCAGTGCAACCTCAGGGGCGGCAATGTGCAGTTCTCGACACTAGCAGTGTGTGGCCTCGGGGGCCGGCCACTCGGACCACAGTGCAGCTTCCAACAGCCTGAGGGGCCTCCACAGGCCAAGCGCACAAGTTGGGAGCAGGGAAGGAGCTGGGGGACTGGAAAGCGGCAGTCAGCATCTGAGGGTCCGGCAGGGCTGGGGCTGGACAGCGGGGCGTGGTGATGGGTCTGGATGAGGGGAGTGGAGATGGGGCTGGACGGGGGATGTGGAGATGAGGCTGGAGGGGGGGTGTGGTGATGGGGACAGGTGAGTTGCCCGTCCCTCGCAGGGAGAACCGGGTTCTGGTTCTCAGCCTGTCTCCCACCGTATAGCAACCTCTGACTGCCAGACAGAACACCAAGGTGAAAACTGCCACGTCCCCAGGACGGGGGAGAGGTGGGGGGAGAGGCAGGGGGAGAGGTCGGGGAGAGGTGGGGGGAGAGGTGGGGGGAGAGGTGGGGGCAGAGGTCGGGGAGAGGTGGGGGGAGGTTGGGGGAGAGGTTGGGGGAGAGGTCGGGGAGGTCAGGAGGTCAGCTGGGGGAAGAGCAAACGCCCGGCGTGGCCACAGCTGTGCCTTGTCAGAGGATGAAGGTGGAAAGAACCAGTGGTGACACAGGCTGCCCCGCCCCTCAGAGGAGTCAGGCTGTCAGAAAGGCCCCTATGCTGGCCAGGCGCAGTGGCTCACACCTGGAATCCCAGCACTGTGGGAGGCCAAGGTGGGTGGATCACCTGAGCTCAGGAGTTCGAGACCAGCCTGACCGACATGGTGAAACCTCATCTCTACTAAAAGTACAAAAATTAGCCGGGTGTGGTGGCGGGCGCCTGTAGTCCCAGCTACTCAGGAGGCTGAGGCAGGAGAATCACTTGAACTCGGGAGGTGGAGGTTGCAGTGAGCCGAGATCGCGCCACTGCACTCCAGCCTGGGTGACAGGGCGAGACTCTGTCTCAAAATATAAAAAAAGAAAAAAAGAAAGGCCCCTGTGTCATGGAGACTGGAGGGAAGCTCTCCAACGGCTGCAGCCGGGGTCCCCGACCCTCGCCCGCCACACGGGTTCACTGTCGTCCCGGCTTTGCTCTGAGCCTGGGATGTGCCCGTGACCCAGCCTCCTGGCCTCTCACTGCAGCTGTTTGGCCCACGGAGCCAATTTGTTTGGAGGGGGAGATGGGGGCATTTCTCCCCTGGGCCCCTCCTGTATAGGTCAGTTGTCTTCTGCTGACAGTGGCTCTGTCACAGGACCACATCTGCTGGGTGCCCTCCACCCCAGGGCTCCCGTCCTCCCTCACTCTCCAGCCTCGATGGTGGCTGTGCGCTGCCCGTCCCCGGCACCCTCCTCAGGCTGTCCTCCTCAGTCTCTGCAGTGCGCTCTGTCCCTCTGAGGGCCTCGGCTTTCTTAGGCCCCTGACCCGTTGGCTGGCCTCCTGCCCTGCAGGGTGAGCATCGGGGGAGATGGTGAGAGAAGCCGACACCCACGTGGGTGTGTTCAATCCACAGCTGAGGTCTGGTGTTTAACGATCACAACAGTTAAGGGAAGTCAGAATATTAAAGAGCCTGCCAGATTAACTTCCAGCTTCCATTAAAAAAATGTGTAATTGAGGATTGATTCTAGATGTGCAATTTAAAATCAGACAGGATGACAGGATTAAAGGCACCTACAAACAGTCCTGACGTGCTTCACAGAATTCCAGATCTGGTCTCAATTCAATTTACTAAACTAGAATTTTTAAAGCACTTGGTCGGGGGGATTTCTGGTATGAAATCAGGTATTCAAAATGATTAAAATAAACATTACATTTTTGAGTGCCGTTTTTAACAGGCTCCAGGGACTTTAATTAACTAAAGTCACAAAAGCAGTAAATTGCTGTTTCACGGTATTATTATTTTATTTTATTATACATTTTTTGAGATGGAGTCTCACTCTGTCACCCAGACTGGAGTGCAGTGGCGCAATCTCAGCTCACTGCAATTTCCACCTCCCGGGTTCAAGCGATTCTCCTGCCTCAGCCTCCTAAGTAGCTGGGATTACAGGCATGCACCACCACCACTGGTTAATTTTTGTATTTTTAGAACAGATAGGGTTTTACCATATTGGTCAGGGTGGTCTCGAACTTCTGACCTCGTGATGCGCCTGCCTCGGGCTCCCACAGTGCTGGGATTACAGGTGGGAGCCACGGTGCCCGGCCTCACGGTATTATTTAATCTGCCCAACCTGAGTCAAACAATCGTAGCCACGGGGAAAGAGGCCGTTTTATTGATTGAATTTTTTTCCATGATAATACAATCTTTAAGGTGAACGGCAAGCTTACAGCACATAGGTTTTGAAAGGTGCAACTTAATAAACTATATATAAATTTTTAAAACTTGCCTTAAATCTTTTCTGTGAATAGAAGCCCCATGGGCAAAACACAAAGGAAACCAAACGAACCTCCAAAATAAAAATCCCATAACCTCCAAAATAAAAAACAAAGAAGCAGAAGGCTGGCCGAGCTCAAGCCTCACACGACATAGTCCCTGGAGGTGCGGCCTGGCCTGAGGGCCGTTACGTCTCCGTTCGCTGCAGGAGCCGCCTCTGCCACCGCGGTGCCAAAAGCAGATGCTGCTCGGGGATTCCTGGGCCAGGAGTCCTGCTCCGGGGACATTCCCAGCTCAGCCTCCTCAGACGCGATTTTCTCTTCTGTGAAGTGGGAACGTGAGTGGGGCCCATCTGCCCAGGGGCGTGGGGAGGATTAGCCGGGGTCCGGAAGGAAAGGCACTCGGGTGGGGCCTGGCACATCGTCCACACCCGCTGTTGGGTGACACGGATGCCGGTTAGTTCACACCGTGGCAGGTGCTGTGGGACCATGGTTTATGTGCCTTGTGACTCTCCTGCCCTCCGTGGGGCAGGCTGCGGCCCCATTTACACCGACGGAAACCTCAGGCAGAGGCAGAGCAGTGGGAGGGCTGCGCCCTGTGGGAGGCCCTCTGTTCCCCTGGGCCCCCCACCCACCCACCCAGGGTGGGAGCTGCTTGCTGAGGGCGGGTCCGAAATGGATGCGTCTGGATGAGCTGCTGCCGCCTAACGAGCTGTCTGGACCATGGGGCCGGACGCATCTGCCGCTCCTGTTAGGAGCACGGATTCTGTGGGTCACACGCTTGGAAAGGCCAGAGCGGGGACGACGTCTTGCCTGTGGCGTCTGCGCTTCTGCTGGGAAGACTTGGAGGCTGGGGCCAGAATCCCCTGGAAGCTCCTTCGTGTCCTTCTGGCTGTCGGCTGTGACCTTGGCGAGGGCGGGGCAGAACCCCTGGTCCCGGCTCTACCTGGCTGATGGGCTTCCTCACAGGAGGGCATCCGGGAGCACGAGGCGGAGGCTGTGTGTGGATTACGGCCCAGCCTCGAGAGTCACTCGGCACGGAGCCAGCTGAGCCCTACAGTGGACGGTCGCTCAGGCCGGCCCAGACTCACGGCGGAGGTGCCAGGCACTGTCTCTGCAGTCAGGGTGCACGGACGAGGAGCGTGCGGGCCATGCAGTGGGACAGCCTGCGGGTCGGGTGTGTCTGGTGGCCGCCTGGGAAGGCCCCGTCCACACAGTGTGTGCGTGGCGCAGTGACGTGGTCAGACTCGAGGCTGCCGCGTCTCTCCTGGGTCAGGCACCAGATGGACCCAGGCACTGGTTGGTGTTCAGGGACCTGGTGTGAGCCGGGAGTCACAAACACCAGGTGAAGCGCCTGCACTGAAGCGCCGCAGAGACGGTGCCACCGCCATTTTTCACTGTGTCTTCTTCCCGCTGTTGGCGTTAGGAACCCCCAAGTGCTTGTAACTGAATGTGCCTGCGTCCACGTTACACGTCCCTTCTCCACATCTGAATGTGCCACGTTACAGGTCCCTTCTTCACATCTGAATGTGCCACGTTACAGGTCCCTTCTCCACATCTGAATGTGCCACGTTACAGGTCCCTTCTTCACATCTGAATGTGCCACGTTACAGGTCCCTTCTCCACATCTGAATGTGCCACGTTACAGGTCCCTTCTCCACATCTGAATGTACCTGAGTCCATGTTACAGGTCCCTTCTCCACATGTCCCATGTGACCGCACGTTTTCCGGGCTGGACCCACAGGCTAGAGTATTTGGTGACAGCCTCTGTGGCCTTCAAGGCCGCTCCTGTGAGCCGTGGTCAGGTGGTCCTATCTGGTTGGTTGCACCACGTCTCACAGGCTTCTGTGTCTCCCGGGACTGGACCCAGCACCCTGGGCCCCCAGATCTCCAGCCTGGAGGGGCCCGGAGGCTGTCATGGCACCCACTGTCCTCCAGGACTCTCGGGAGACCCTGGGGATTAGCGGTGAACAGCCAGGAAAGGCCTCCGTGCTCGGGCGTCCCCAGGCATGGGCCTGGGAAACCCGAGTGCACAGGGCAAGTCCTCTGTCGTGGCTCCACTCTCGGGTCCCCAGAGCCACTGAGCCAAGCCCCCTGCTTCCCCTGGGCGGGACGCTGCTTCCTCGGGCTTCCCACTTCTTCAGGAAGTTCAGCTTCAGGACTGCAGGGTGGAAACAGAATCGGCGTCTCCTCCTTCATCCCCGGGTCCCTCCAGAGGCTCCAATGCTCCCTACTCAGATCCTAACTCATCACAACCACACAGCAACACACAGCACATCCCTATTAGGAAGAAACTGTGCCCTAAAAAAATATGCTGGAGGCTGAACCCCCGACACTCAGAATGTCGTCTTATTTGGAAATAGGGTCTCTGCCGTGATAACTAGTTAAAAGGGGGTTGTCAGGGTGGGCCCTGTCCAGCGTGACTGGTGCGCTTATAAAGAGGGGAAGACAAGCCCGGAGGGAAGATGATGGCGGACACGGGGGGAAGACGGCAGCCGGTGCCTGGTGCAGCGAACCCGGGAACGCTGGGCAGCCCGCAGCACCTGAAGCTGGAAGGGGTAGGATGGATCCTCCCTGGAGCCTCTGACCGCCTGGCCCTGCCCCCGCCTGGATTTCAGCCTTCCAGACTCCAGAGCAGTGAGAGGATGAATCCCTGTGGCTGTAGTCCCCGCAGTCTTTGCTATTTTGTTCCTGCCACCCCCGAGACGAACACGTGCAGGATCTGCGAATCCTGCACTGACCTCCAGGGCAGCACCTCCGTGTTAGACATGGGGCTGACTAGCGGTGACAGACCCAGACCAGCTGGGGCTTAGCTCCCGCCTGGGTGCCCCGGCTCAGACACACCCGTTCTGCCTCCATGGGGTCCCTGTGAAGGGGGCTCACTGACCCCGGGCAGGCTCCTGCAGGGCCATGGGGGCAAAGAAACTGCATGGGCAGCACCTGGCTCACGGCAGGGACTTGGCTGCCAGCGAGTCTCACACACCCGGCCTCAAAAGTTTCACAGCAACCCCTGCAGGAAGGGGGTTCTCCAAGCGGCATCCTCGGCACCCCACACCACACACAGCCTTTGAAAGCCTCTGCCACGAGGCCTGCACAGCTCTCACCAAGCCTCCTTTCATGGCTCGCCGAGCCCTGCCTGGTGTGATGAAGCCCTCAACGGAGGCGGTAGATTGGGCCGCGCTATCTCTAAGTCCAAACCCAATTTTATCTCTTTTCAGAATAAAATGATGTGTTGAACTTTTCTGCACAAAATACTCAGAAAGCAGATGGGGCAGCAGAGCCACGCTGGCGGAGTGGAACCTCAGGCCCTCCTCGTGCCCCGGCCTCTCCGGCACAGTGACGGTGCCTGGGGCCTGCTCGGGGCTCTCTGTGACCCTGGCCAGCAACAAGCACCCCCTCCGGTTAAGCTGCAGCCTGAGATCCACGCTGCCCGGCAGGGGCTCTGGGGGCCGCAGGGCTGGTCCTGTGACAAGTGGGGGATTCCCAGGTCCTCCAGGCTCCTAGCGCTCCACGTCTGGAAGCAGTGTCTCCTCACATCGGTGGGCACAGCTATTTCCCAGCTGCACAGGCCCAACTGCAGGGCCTCCTGTGACCCCTACACCCCCTCATTCCACCCACAAACCGCACGGAATTCATCCCCCTCCCCCCCGTCTCCCTCCTCCCTGGTGGCCCGGAGCCCAGGTCTCCTGGCTCTGACTCGGGGTGAGGTCTCCAGACCCCTGCGGTCTGTCCTCTGCCACCCCAAGAATCACAGAGGCCACAGGGGTCCCTGGAGGAGGACGCTGGGCCCACTCCAAGCTCCACCTCCCATTCCACCTGGAGCAGGAGTGGGTGGTACTGAGACAGCCCAGGCCCTGCCTGCCCACCGCCTCCATTTCTTCCCTGCCCACTGCGGCTGCACCAGCCTCTGGCCTCTGGAGCAGCCGGGCCCTGAGCACAGTGCCATGAAGCCCCTGCCCCGCAGGGCGAGGGCCATTCTGAGCTGAGGGAGTCCAGGAGGAGAACGAGCTCGGCCACTCTGGATTCCCTCATTCGTAACTCAGCTTCTTCCAGAACTTTCCATCAGTTCCCTAAGCCACCGTGAGAGGTTTGAAATGGGGAAGAGGGTGGGATGGAGGGGCGGAGGCTCATGGTTCTCCCTCTGGGACAGGCCTCACTGGGTGGCCGGGCGGGCAGCCAAGGGGAGCCTGCTGGGCTGGCCTGGGCCTCCTGTGTTCCTGGAACGTGTGGGGTGTGGAGCTGAGACCTGCCCTCCGCAGGCCCCCAGTTCTACACAGGCCTTCCCAGCTGCACCCCAAGGGCCCCCCAGTACTACACAGGCTGCACCCCAGGTCCCTGCCATGGCTCCTTATGGGGACCCCAGGCACCCCCACCTCCCTCTGCACCCTGCCCTCCACACTGAGCCAAGACAGAGGCACAGAGGACGGCTTGGGGTCACCACCACTGCCCCCGCCCTCTGTGCCGAAGGACCCACTTTTCTAAGGTCCCAATCCATTGTCGCCTGGGGGCAATTCACATAACAGCAACACACAGGGCTTGAAAAATAAAGTAGACGTGGGAAATGCCATCTTTTGTGATTCTACAGAATTTCTCAGCAACGTTGCCACCAAACGTCTAGTGAGACTCAGGGTAGCCCGTTCTCTCTGTTCCCAACTCCAGCTCAGGGACTGTGGGGGCCTTGGCTGCCCAGCTTGGCTTCCAGCTGCCTCAGCCCAGGCTCTGGAGAGGCCTCAGTGCTCTGAGCAGGAGCCCTGGACCTCACCCTGTCCCTAGACAGTGGCCGCACTTGCCTTCGCCCCATCCCCAGATGCCACAGCCGCACTCGCCCGCACCCCCACCCCGTCCCGTCCCCGGATGCTATGGCCTCATTCGCCCTCACCCCGTCCCCAGACGTCGTGGCCTCACTCACCCTCACCCTGTCCCCAGAAACCGCGGCCGCACTCGCCCGCACCCCCACCCCATCCTGTCCCCGGATGCTATGGCTTCATTCGCCCTCACCCCGTCCCCAGACATCGTGGCCTCACTCACCCTCACCCTGTCCCCAGACACCGCGGCCGCATTCGCCCTCACCCTGTCCTCAGATGCCACGGCCTCACTCAGCCTCACTCTGTCCCCGGACACCGTGGCCACACTCACCCTCATGCCCAGTTCTACGTTCTCGCCACCGTACACCTCCATGCCAGGGTCTAGCAGCCCAATGTCTCCGAAGTACTCGCGGTCCACCACGAAGGAGCAGCCAATCATGGCCGGGGTCCTGGGAGGCAGAGATGGCGGCGTGAGGACCTCGCTGTGCAGGCCTGAGCCCTGCCTGCGGGGCCATGAGCCAGGAGAGCCTGGGAGACCCCGCCACCCCTCCCTGCTGTGCCTCCTCCCTGCGCACTCAGGTCCCTGTGCCCAAGGTGAGGGGCTGCTGCTCCTCCAGCCGTCAGGACTTGAGTCCCTGGAGCCTGGTGAAGCACTCAGCCCAGACAGCGTCCAAACGCTGAACGCCAATAGATTACAGGACCTGCATTGAATTCAGCTTAGTGTAGAGGTTTAAGAAAGATCAGTTGGCTCACGCCTGTTATCCCAGCACTTAGGGAGGCTGAGGCAGGAGGATCACTGGAGCCTGGGAAGTTGAGGCTGCAGTGAGCGGCTATTGTACCACTACACTCCAGCCTGGACAACAGAGTGAGATCCTGTCTCCCCTCTCCCCTGAAAAAAGATCCGTTTACCTAAGGAGCCCTGTGGTTGCCTTGAACATCATTTCCCAAGCTCGAGTGAGTCACTTGCCCACCTCCCCCATGCTTCATCCTAACTGTGTACCAGGAACCAGGGCTGCACTGGGCAGTTGCATAGGTTGTGCACTGCTCAACTCCACAGAACCTTGTCAATGGCAGCCTCTGAACACCACAGCTTGGAGCTGCAAGTACACAGCCTGTGTAGCTACGTGTAACAGATTGCCAGCTGTACTATGCTTCCTGTAATAACTCTAAAATGTCAGCTGACTTAGCCTGGCCCCATCTCTGTGAAATCATGCATCGGTATGCTAGTTTTATTTTTTCTGATATGTATTGAGAGTGCCTTGGAGCTGCAAATCCCCCAGGAAGAGGCCGCATGGACAGCAGTGGTGAAGGCAGGATCTGCAGAGTGGAGCGGGAGGATAAGCTGGTGTGCCATTGTGGGTGATGCCGCAGGCTCATTCATTCACCCCTCTTGGCTTTCTACTGGGTGCCTGGAAGGTGGCAGGGATTGAAAAAGAGGCAAGAAAGCCACATCTCCAGCAAGGAGCAGGCAGAGTCTATGTGTTGTAAGGAAGGAGGAGCTTCTCATCTTTGCTGAAATATTTTGCCTCAAAACAATTTCCATGTCCATGGAGGGCTTCATTTCTTCTGAGGCCTCAGGAGCTGTCAGAGGAAGCAGCAAAGCCTCACACTGTCCCCAGATGCCATGGCAGGCCGGCCAAAGGCCCCCGCAGCCACGGTCAAGGCCAAGGCCGCCCTGCAGGCCTTGAGCTTCTCCGATCCTCCTCTACGTGTCAGTGCATTCTTCCATAAAAACAACAGCAAAAAGTTGGCCTCTGTCATAATTTAAAAGAAGCAATTCTGTCCCCAACGACTCAGCTGTCAGAAATAAATGCCCATCAATTGTCCAAGAATAACAGGAGCATTAAAAAGAGATTATCCTTTTCTTTGTGCAAACATCCAATTTGTTCTGTCATTAGATTTCGGCCACAAACCTAACAGTGATGAAATTTTAATACCTTCTTTGTTTCTTAATAGCAACATTTGATTGGGTAAGTTATAGCTCATCGCTTACGACAGGTATCTCTCCCATTTTCTTAACAACCACAATCATCTCGGGGTGATCTCTGATGAAGTGAAGAGCCAGCCAGATCCTCTGCCACGTCTGTTGTAGGGTAGTGTCATTTCATTATTGCTCAGGGTTCTAAAATAAACTCACGAGACAAGGGAGGCAGCACCAGCTGGAACCGGATTGACCTGCCCGAGAAATGCCTGCGGTGATTACGGAAAAAGGCAGGGCGGAGGGTTCTGAGGCTCGCGTGGGAGTGCCTGTCACCGTGGAGACAGCCTCCCCTCGGGGCGGTTCTGCCGAACGCGGGCACAGGGGTGCAGGGTGGAGGCCCCAGGTCCTGCCTGCTGGAGCTGCTCTGCCCAACGCCCGTGCCTGCCCTCCGGTTCTCAGCTTCTGGGGCGTTAGTCCAGCCGGACGCCTCTCGTTCTTGTTAGCATTAGAAGTGAGTCAGCCCGGCAGCCACGGAGGGACAGGTGGATACATGGAGAGTGGCCCGTCCAGGCTGTAGACCGCGATTCCGGTGGAAGGAGCGAGGCTGACACAGGTTGAGACGTGGAGGAACCCTGGAAACGTGGCACCAAGGGCAGGGAGCCAGGTGCAAGAGGCCGCCCCCCGTCCGCATGCAAGGAACAGAAGAGGCAAGTCCACGGGGGCAGGAAGTGGATCGTGGAGGCAGGGGCTGGGGCAGGGGGAGGGGAGTCCACGGGGGCAGGAAGTGGATCGTGGAGGCAGGGGCTGGGGCAGGGGAGGGGAGTGGCTCCTTGTGGGTACGGGGTCCCCATGGGGAGGGAGGACAATGCTTTGGAACGAGACGGAGGTGGTGGCTGTGTGACACTGTGATGGTCTAAACGCTGCTGAGGTGTGCACTTTAGTGTGGTTAATTTATGTTATGTGAGTTTCACTAAGGGCCCATTGAGTGCTCTGATCCTCCACAGACCCTGATAACAAGAAAAGCCATCGTGGCTGGGCACAGTGGCTCACGCCTGTAATCCTAGCACTTTGGGAGGCCAAGGCAGGCGGATCACCTGAGGTCAGGAGTTCAAGATCAGACTGGCCAATGATGAAACCCCATCTCTACTAAAAATACAAAAAATCAGCTGTGTGTGGTGGTGCACACCTGTAATCCCAGCTACTTGGGAGGCTGAGGCAGGAAAATCACTTGGACCTGAGAGGCAGAGGTTGCAGTGAGCCAAAATCACACCACTGCACTCCAGCCTGGGCAACAGAGAGGGATTCTGTCTCTAACAACAACAACAAAGGCTCAGCTCATGCCTACGTAAGATGGCAAGGAGGCAGTGGGCACTGCCCGTGTGGGTGGAGTCGGGACCCACATCCCCGGAGGCCCGCAGTGGGCCTGTCGTCTGCACACGTGCACAGGGAGGCCTAGTGAGCCAAGTGTCCGTGAACCTGGGATAGGGACGTAAACAGCAGAGCATGTGTAAGACACAATCCACAGAGAAGCTGAGACAAGGGCACTGGAGCCACGTCCTTCCACATGGAGTTCAGAACACATGGAGAATAACACACGCTGAAACCTCGCTGTGCAAGACCCACGTGGTGACCAGCACACGGTACATGTATGTGCAGATGTGCAAGCCACAAACGCATGGAAACATCACCTGAGAGCTTAATTATTTACATTTCTTTCACACTCATTTGGTTTTATGAATTTCAGTCAATACAATTTTAACTTTGGTTTTAGTCAACACTTGCCATCTTCAATCAGAGGCACTGAAACGAAAAGTTAAAATTAAAACTGGGGTACATTAAGGATGGAAAGCGCAGGAAGGCACATCCAGTTCACGGCGCGGGTTCGGGGCAGGAAGCTGTGAAACAGGCCGGGTGCTCTGCGTCTTGGGGGCTCCCAGCATCTGCTTTCTGGGGAGGGGTGTGGCTGCTTTCGTTTCTGTGTGGCTTGTCAATGGGGCTGGGGTCGCTGACTCCTTAAATCCTCGGAGCGCAGGGCCGTGCAAGCCCAGCTCTCAGAGGGGACTCCTCCAGCGCTGCGGGATCCTGCTGGGGCCTCCGGGCCCGCACCTCCCTCCCAGGTCCTCTTCTGACCGGGAGAGGTCTCCGGGAGAGCACACTCTTCTTTGTTCCTTGGATGAAGGAGAAAATCAGGGGTCTCCTCCCTGCAGGCCCAGCCCCCGGCAGGCAGGGCTCTGCGAGCTGGAGGGCCCTGGGAAATGGAGGCAGTGCTTGGGGTTCCAGAGCTTTGGAGGGAATTTCCGAGTGATTCTCCGCTGGGCAGGCCTGATGTCAGCCCAGCCCTTGATCCTGGAGGGGCTGGTGGCGTATCAGCAGCCTCTAAGCACCTACAGCCTGGGCCCCTCCTCCTGGAACACGTGTCCCCAGGTGTCCTCTGAAGTCACACCTGAACCAGCAGCCACGATGAGGGCCAGCTCCCCGGGCCTGCCCCCCACCTGCCAGGCTGTCAGTCCTTCCTGCGTTCTCCCGCCTTGCTCACGTGTTGGAGGTGCCAGGTCTTAACTGGGATCCCAGGAATCCTCCGGGATGAGGATGGTCCCCAGCATTTGTCCCGGGAGAAAGGAGCAGGGGAGCGGGAAGAAGAATAGAACAGGGTGGAGGCCAGCAGGGCAGCCACCTCCACAGGCCCAGGCAGCGAGGCCACGCTCCTGCCCAGGACTGTCCCATTGACCAGCTCAGGTGCTTCAACTCTGCAGGGAGCAAAGAGGCCTCCGAAGATGAGCCACAGGCGGCTGTGAACGCAGGAAGGGCAGAGTCCCAGGCACGTGAGCGCCTCCCGCAGCCACATCCCCGCTGTGACGGAAGGCCCTCCTGTCCTGCGGCCACCGACACTGACATTTAATGTTATTTAAAATCTGTGTCTAAGAAGGCAGAGAAGCACGTGCCACGTTTTAGAAAGAGTTTGCATCCACAATGGGAAAAGTGAAAGACTGTTCGTACTTAAAAAGTGAAGTGGCTAGCCCTGCACCTGAAGGTCCATTCCCCAAACAGATCACGGAAACGCCGTCCTGGAGCAGGGCCCCCTTCCTCTGCGGCCAGAAGCCTGGGTGGCAGCGACTCCACTCTGCTGTGATATGCAAACGAGAAAACATGGCCATGTGTCAATAAAGCTTTATTTACAAATACAGGACTGTGGGCCATGATTCCCTGACTCCTGCTGTACATCCTTGAAAATGCCCTCCACTGAGGCCAGGCGTGGTGGCTCACGCCTATAATCCCAGCACTTTGGGAGGCCAAGGCAGGCAGATCACGAGGTCAGGAGATCCAGACCATCCTGACTAACACAATGAAACCCTGTTTCTACTAAAAATACAAAAAATGAGCCGGGCGTGGTGACGGGCGCCTGTAGTCCCAGCTACTCGGGAGGCTGAGGCAGGAGAATGGTGTGAACCTGGGAGGCAGAGGTTGCAGTGAGCTGAGATCGTGCCACTGCACTCCAGCCTGGGCGACAGAGCGAGACTCCGTCTCAAAAAAAAAAAAAAAAAAAAGAGAGAGAGAGAGAAAATGCCCTCCACTGCTTTTTTTCTTTTTTTTTTTTAAGACTGAATTTTGCTCTTGTTTCGCCAGGCTGGGAACTCCTGACCTCAGGTGATCCACCCGCCTCGGCCTCCCAAAGTGCTGGAAATACAGGCGTGAGCCACCGCACCCGGCCCCTCTGTTGCTTTTAATATGCATATTTACTTTCATTTATGGAAATTTTCAAGCGTATGCAAAAGGAGAAAAACGAGGAGAATGTGTTGTCGGTTTCAGCGATGATTAGCATCGTGTCCTCCTTATTTTTTTCTCTCGCCTGTTACTCTTGATCCTCCAGCATGAGGGGAGTGATTCTAATAGGGCTCTTGTCTGTTACTCCGGTCCCCTGTGCGAGGGGAGTGATTCTGACAGGACTGTTGTCTGTTACTCCGGTCCCCTGTGCGAGGGGAGCGATTCTGACAGGGCTGTTGTCTGTTACTCCGGTCCCCTGTGCGAGGGGAGCGATTCTGACAGGGCTGTTGTCTGTTACTCCGGTCCCCTGTGGGAGGCGAGCGATTCTGACAGGACTGTTGTCTGTTACTCCGGTCCCCTGTGGGAGGGGAGCGATTCTGACAGGACTGTTGTCTGTTACTCCGGTCCCCTGTGCGAGGGGAGCGATTCTGACAGGGCTGTTGTCTGTTACTCCGGTCCCCTGTGCGAGGGGAGCGATTCTGACAGGGCTGTTGTCTGTTACTCCGGTCCCCTGTGGGAGGGGAGTGATTCTGACAGGACTGTTGTCTGTTACTCCGGTCCCCTGTGCGAGGTGAGCGATTCTGACAGGACTGTTGTCTGTTACTCCGGTCCTCTGTGGGAGGGGAGCAATTCTGACAGGACTGTTGTCTGTTACTCCGGTCCCCTGTGGGAGGGGAGCGATTCTGACAGGACTGTTGTCTGTTACTCCGGTCCCCTGTGCGAGGGGAGTGATTCTGACAGGACTGTTGTCTGTTACTCCGGTCCCCTGTGTGAGGGGAGCGATTCTGACAGGGCTGTTGTCTGTTACTCCGGTCCCCTGTGTGAGGGGAGCGATTCTGACAGGGCTCCAGCACATGACTCTGTGACCCTCCAGTGAGTGCGGAGCTCATTTCTGACAGGGTCTCGCCCAGACTCTGGTCCTCCAGGGTGAGTTTTGACGAACTCACTCACATGAAGGTCAGGCAGGTAAAGTACAGGAGAGAAGAGGACTAGTTTCACGTGTTGAACATGATGGAATCAAAGACTTCATCTTCTTTTCCTTGAAATAGTCAATCCTCTCGGTCTATCGCTATCCTCCCTCTCTCCGTGAGGACCCAACTCTAGAGAAGTATTCCCCCACGTGGAGCAGCGGCATCAGCAAACGACAAACAACACAGGACAGACAGGCTTGCTGGGTGTGTCTGTTGGGACTGGTGGTGACTGTGGCTCTGCTCTGTCCCCGGGAGCAGCCGCAACTCAGCTTCAGCTCATCAAGACTGAGTAAGAATCGGGGCCTAGAATCTTCCAATTTTCAAAGAGTAGAAATCATTTTCACGTAAAATAAGATTTCACGTGAAAATGATTAAGTATTGGTTCTGTCAACCAAGAATAAAATTCTAAGACCCCCAACCAATTGAATGGAGCCCCTTCTCAACCAAAGGCACCCCAAAGTAACCCAGGAAAACCAGCTCAGGTCCTGATGGGAAGGGGGTTTGGACACGCCCCCTCAGACCCTCCTCCCTTTGGAATTCAGGAACACTAAAACAGAGATGTTAAGTCTGACCAAACAGACTCTTTGTAGAGATAAAACGCATCCAAAATGACAGTTAACAGGCCCTGAAAGAAATTAAGTATTTTACCCCAAAATATACTTCTTTGATGTATTTTAAATGACCTGCAATGCGGTCTCTTGTGGGGGACTCCACATTCCGTAGAGACTTCCTCGTCCTTTGGAGGTCTTTTCTGACCCAGATGAGACTAACCAGAAGTCTGACCCCTTTTTAAGTCTGATGAGAAACATTTACAATCTCTTCCTTCTGAAGCTCCTTCTGAAGCCCGATACCTGGAGGTTTCATCTGCATCGTAAAACCTTGGTCTCCACAACCCCTTATCTTAACCAGACACTCCTTTCTACCGATGCCAGCTCTTTAGATAATAACCAGTTACCAGTCAGAAAATCTTTGAATCCACCCATGACCTGGAATTCCCCACTTCCGGTCGTCCTGCCTTTTGGACCGAACCGGTGCGCCCCTGACATGTGTGGACTGATTCCTATGTCTCCCTAAAACGTATAAATCCAGCGGGCTGCACGCCTGCACGCTGAGCATGGAAGCAGGGGCACCGGCCGCGACAACACCACGTGGACCCGAGGGCACCTTTGAGATCGTCACGCTGGGCGTCCACTATGGAAGCTGTCCTGGAACTTCCAAGGTGGCCTCGTCTCGTTGCGGCTGTCTGCTGTTTCTGTCCCCATGAGGGCGGGCGAAATCCTGAGCTCAGGCAGTCCACCCACCTCGGCCTCCCAAGTGTCGGGATTACAGGCATGAACCACCACACCTGCCTTAGTATTTCATTTATTCTTTATAATCAACTTTGGGGAGTGAAATTTATATAAAATGAAATGCATCCATGTGATATTTGCATTTTGGTCCATTCTGACTGATGGAGACCCCATCCTTGTCCAGGAGAGGACACTGCTGGCCTGGAACTGTCCCAGGCTCTGTCCCTGTAAGCCCTGACCCTCGGCCTCTGCCCCAGGATGAGTTTTGCCTTCCGTGGAATTCTGTGTGCAGGAATCACGCAGAAACTCTCTTCCATGTGTGGCTCCCAGGCTCAGCACAAGCCTCTGCATCTCACCATGTTGTTAGGTGTGGAAGGGTCTGCTCCTCCCTGTTTCTGAGTATTCTGTGATGCGAGTGGAGTCTGCCCTGCTCAACCATTCACCTGCTGACGCACAGGAGGTTACTGTAACACCACTGTGAACGTTTGTGTGGAAGCCTTTGCATGTACATGTGTCTCATTTATTTTGAGAAAAACACCTGGGAGTGGGATAGGTGGGACACTGGAGGGAGGGACTGGAGGGGGGACACTGGAGGGGGGACACTGGAGTGGGGAACACTGGAGGGGGAACACTGGAGGGGGGACACTGGAGGGGGGACACTGGAGGGAGGGACACTGGAGGGGGACACTGGAGGGGGAACACTGGAGGGGGGACACTGGAGGGGGAACACTGGAGGGAGGGACACTGGAGGGGGACACTGGAGGGGGACACTGGAGGGAGGACACTGGAGGGGGACACTGGAGGGGGGACACTGGAGGGGGACACTGGAGGGGGACACTGGAGGGAGGGACACTGGAGGGGGGACACTGGAGGGGGACACTGGAGGGGGACACTGGAGGGGGGGACACTGGAGGGGGGACACTGGAGGGGGACACTGGAGGGGGGACACTGGAGGGGGGACACTGGAGGGGGACACTGGAGGGGGACACTGGAGGGAGGGACACTGGAGGGGGGACACTGGAGGGGGACACTGGAGGGGGACACTGGAGGGGGGGACACTGGAGGGGGGACACTGGAGTGGGGAACACTGGAGGGGGAACACTGGAGGGGGAACACTGGAGGGGGAACACTGGAGGGGGACACTGGAGGGAGGGACACTGGAGGGGGACACTGGAGAGGGTTTTGGGCCTTCAGAAGGAGCTGCTGCTTTTGCAAAGCATCTGTGCTGATTCACAGTCCTGCCAGCCACGTCCAAGAGTTGTGTCTGTGCCTTGTCCTTGTCAACACTTGGTATTGTCAGCCTACACCTTTCAGCCACCCCAGTGGGCATGGAGCCCCATCTCACTGCAGGTTAAATTTGCCTCTCCCTGGACCGTGGGGAGCACCTTTCATGAGCTTTCTGGCACAGGCCAGTCTTCTCCTGGGTAGTGTCCGGTCACGTCGCTGCCTGTCCTTTAGCTGAAGGTTGGAACGGGGGTTTCAGCAGCTGTCCAGGTGGTGGCTATGAGGAGCAGTGCGCAGCCATGCCCTGAAGACTCGATGGGGCCAGCGAGCCTGCTCCTGCTGCAGCTCAGGGCATCCAGAGCCTGCCAAAAACTGTGGGAGTTGCCTCCCATTGGGTTCTCTGAATTTCACTCATTTTTAAAATGTCAAACGCAAGGCAATCCTGACACAACACAATCCTTTTCCTGCTGATTGGGGATTATCAAGTGCATTTGGAATGAAGAAAAATAACCTTCAAGCCGTTAGTCCCGGCTCCAGTGAGCCCCGAGGGCTGGATCTGCATCTCTGTGACACAGACAAGCTCTGTGTGCCAAGTTTTTACGGCAAAGGCCGTGGGCCCCAGCACCTGGCCCAACCCTCACCATGGTCTCTGCGACGGCCCCTGCACCAGGCTGTGCTTGCTGGGGGACATCCCCCGCCCCTGTCCCCCTCCCCCGTCCCCAGCCCCCGTCCCCCGCCCGCCTCACTCTGCTCCGCTCCTTCCGGGCAGGGCCGCCCTCAACCCCTGCTGGGGCAGCTCACCTGATGGGTGCTGACTCGTCGCCGCGGTCCAGCCAGTCCTGCGGGGGGATGATGTACATGCACCAGAGGCCCCAGTTGTAGCCGTGGGCAGCGTTGGCGTACTGCTGCACCTCAAACGTGCTGTACTTGATGTTGTCTATGGCTGGCAGCACAATGCGACGCCGGTCCTCTCGGATCCGAGACAGTGCGGGCTCCGCCCTGCAGAGGCACAGCCGTGAGTGGGGGCAGCCCCAGCCCACCGCACTCCCCGAGGAGGGTCCACTCGCCCACAGGGAGGGGAGGCCAGGCCCCACCTGGTCTGCATCCAACCCTGCCACCCCCTGCTGCCACCGCCTCACTTGGAAGCCCCAGGGCCCCTCTCAGCAGCAGACCCACCCTGACTAAGGCCTCACCCCTGCTGGGGCAGCCCCTCGAATGCTGCTGGCCCCTGGGGGACACTGGCACTGGCCACGCTGGCCCAGCTGCAGCGTCTCTGAAGGGCTGCCCAGGGGTCCACAAGAGGTCAGCTATGTCCATCACAGGGCTCCCCAGCTCAGTCTTCCTCTCTGCCCAGCCCAGAGTCCCTCCTCTCCTTTCTTGTTCCCGTGGGAGCTGCATTCATTTGCAAGAATTAATTGAGGATCTACTATGTGCCATGCCCTGTTCCCACAAATTGGAACACAATCATGAACTAAGGAATAAAAACAATCCGTGTCATGGGGAGCTCGCACAGTGTGGGATGGAAAAGCCACCAGGCACCGCTGTGCAGTGTGGAACCTGTGCGAGTGTGCAGTGGCCCCGCTCCAGGATGGGACAGAGGATGAGGTATAAGCAGTCATGGACGTGGTAGAAGGGGCTCACAGTTTTAAGTAGGGCTGCCCTGGGTAGTGACTGGCAGGAGGCGTGGAGGGAGTCTTGGAGGGAACAGCAGTTGCACCGAAGCCCCAGCGTGTGCCTGATGGGCCTGCAGGGCTGGCCAGGAGGCTGGACAGAGCGATGGCGCAGTCGGGGGTGAGGAGGGCAGAGAGGAAGGTGAGCAGAAGCGGCCTCCGTGGGCATCAGTTCCGTCTGCGATTCCCCATCCCAGGCAGGGGTCCTGGGAGGCAGGTGAGACACCATGGTCTACCGAAAGGTGAGACGGCTGCAGAGGCCCGCCATCCATGCTGGAGTCCCACGGGGCTGCAGCCACCTAGCCACCAGCTGACACAGAGCCCAAAGGCCGCAGTGAGGGGCAGGACGGCCTGAGGGCAGATTTGGGCCAGCTCAGGCAGGGCCGGTGTGGGGAGCGGCGAGGCCCTGACCCTGCCTGTGAGACCACGTGGCTGTCCTCACCCCTCCTTCCCATCCTTCTGAGCGTGAGGCCTGGTATTTACCTGCCTTTCAGCTTTGTGAGGAGGATTAATTAATTACTGTTAGCAAAGTGCTTCAGAGATGAAAAGCTCCCTGGAAATGCCAGGTCTGCTAATACGGCAGAATCCTTTGTGGAGACAGTTATGGGAGCGGTTGCTATTTACAGAAGGATAACTGGGTTTTCAGTTGTGAAAATTAAAGTTGCACTGGTTTAAAATTGCATTTTGGCTGGGGGTGGTGGCTCACACCTGTAATCCCGGCACTTTGGGAGGCTGAGGCGCGTGGATCACGAAGTCAGGAGATCAAAACCATCCTGGCTAACACAGTGAAACCCCGTCTTTACTTAAAAAAAAAAAAAAAATTAGCCAGGCGTGGTGGCGGCGCCTGTAGTCCCAGCTACTCAGGAGGCTGAGGCAGGAGAATGGCGGGAACCCGGGAGGCGGAGCTTGCAGTGAGCCGAGATCGTGCCACTGCACTGCAGCCTGGGTGACAGAGCAAGACCCTGTCTCAAACAAAAAAATTTGCATTTTGATGTGACAGACACAAGGCTCCCCCACATGCCCTCAGGCCTCGGGGAGCTTACGCTGCGTCAGAGGGACTGAAAGGCTGCGAGTGTAGTTGTGCAGTGCGCAACTTGTGCGACCATGTGGGGTGACCCTGAGGGGGGCAGGCAGTGGAACACGATTCATGCACAACACGTCAGAAGCTGATGAACATTGAGGGAAAGGGGAGCAACCGGCGGAGGAGCGAGGAAGGGGCAGGGAGGGCACAGGGCAGAGGAGGCAGCGTCTCATCAGAACAGCGCCGGCTGGGCATCGGCTGGGGGCTGAGATGCCCCAGGAAAGCCGAGTGTGAGGCGAGAAGCCTGAGAGGTGCCAAGTCCCCGCTCAAACCCCCTGATGCTGTTATAGAAACCACCGGTTTTCAGAAGCCCCAAAACGCCAGGTTCCCCGGGGACCCAGCAGGTGGCCCGGGTCACATGCAGTGGGGTGTCCCAGCCAACAGTGACAGTCCCCGGCCTCCGTGTAACCCTGAGATTGATCGTCAGCTGCCGCTTCCCACCAAAGTCCCCTGCGGCAACCACAGCTGGCATTTCCCTGAGTTTAGAGTTTAGAAAAATGAGTCAGGAGAGTTGATATAAAATCTTCAGTTTTGGTTTCTCCAGGAAGTGGGGAAAACGGCCTCCCAGGTCTTCCCTGTGGTTGGGTGGAGAGGGGCGGGGCCTGGCCGGGGGGGCGGGGCACACAGCCCTGTGCATGGTGGGGGCAGGGCCTGGCCTGGGGGCGGGGCACACACCCCTGTGCATGGTGGGTGCCGAGTCTGGTCCGGGTGCCCGGCACACACCCCTGTGCATGGTGGGGGCGGGGCCTGGCCCGGGTGCGGGGCACACACCCCTGTGCATTGTGGGTGCAGGGTCTGGCCCGGGTGCCGGGCACACACCCCTGTGCATTGTGGGTGCAGGACTGGCTGAGGTGCAGGGTACACACCCCTGTGCATTGTGGGTGCAGGACTGGCTGAGGTGCAGGGCACACACCCCTGTGCATTGTGGGTGCAGGGTCTGGCCCGGGTGCCGGGCACACACCCCTGTGCATTGTGGGTGCAGGACTGGCTGAGGTGCAGGGTACACACCCCTGTGCATTGTGGGTGCAGGACTGGCTGAGGTGCAGGGCACACACCCCTGTGCATTGTGAGTGCAGGGTCTGGCCTGGGTGCAGGGCACACACCCCTGTGCATTGTGGACACAGGACTGGCTGAGGTGCAGGGCACACACCCCTGTGCATTGTGGGTGCAGGACTGGCTGAGGTGCAGGGCACACACCCTTGTGCATTGTGGGTGCAGGGTCTGGCCTGGGTGCGGGGCACACACCCCTGTGCATTGTGAGTGCAGGGTCTGGCCTGGGTGCGGGGCACACACCCCTGTACACTATGGACCCTGTAGGTGCCCTCTGTGGGGCTGGCTTTGGGGTTTGGATGGGGGCATCCTGGGCTGCCCCAACTCTAATGACAAGAGTCCTTGCACAAGGCAGGGATGGGGAGACAGACACAGGGAGGGCGTGGGGGGCAGAAGGGGGGCTGCAGCCTCCAGGAGCTGAGAGAGGTGGGAGGGATCCTTGCCTGGAGCCTCTGGGGGAAACTCAGCCCTGCCCACACCTTGAGGTGAAGTCCTGCTGCCCTGAGCCGCCCAGCAGGGGTGCTTTGTGCTGGTGGCCCCAGGACCCCATACACAAGGTGACCCTCAGCCCAGGACCTTCACGGATGAAGCCCGAGCTCACTTCCCACGCCCCTCGCACTCGGCTCAGGCCTCCAGGGCACCTGTGGCCACCTCCAGCGACTGAGCAGGGCCTGAGAGGCCGGATGTGTACACTTCAGCCCCACCCCACCTGATCTGAGGTTCCCGCCCCACGGGGGACACACAGTACCCGAGACTGCTGCAGTCAGGACGGGGTCACGTTCTCCCGGGGCAAGGTGGGCACAGACCAAGCCTCACACACGTGCCTCAGAGCTTCTAAGAACCATGTCCTTGGGTGCGTGCTGGGCCTGCCCTCCAGTGGTTCTGCATTTGGGAGCTGGACACGGAGAGGCCGCAGAGGTAACCGAACAGGTGGACTCGGTGGTGGCTCTCAGCTCCAGCTCCTGAAGGCTACGGTGGGTACCCCAGCCCCGGGGCCAGCCCAGCGGCCAGGCTGCAGCAGCACAGCGGCTGAGGAGGGGGATGGTGGAGGGGGAACCGTTGAGACCGGCTGTCCAGCCTGTTCTGGCCCTTACCAGCCTGTGTTGAACTCGACGTGGGCATCGAAGAAGCCGACGACTGGGGCAGTGGCCGCCTTCCAGCCCTGCAGCCGGGCGCGGATCAGTCCTTCCCGCCGGCTATTGCGGACGATCTTCACGAGGCCCGGGTACCGCTTGTTGACATACTGGTCCAGATTGAACTTGAGCTCCACTGAGGAGAGACAAGACGTCAGCACGCTGGCAGGTGCCGGCAGGCGCGGGGCCACCAAGACCCAAGGCCAGAAACGCTGCGTGCCCCGTGTGGGATGGGTGTCTCGTAAACGTTCTCTTAGGACCCACTGAGCTGCACGCGGTTCAGCGTGGGAGGTCCCAGAGATGAGACCCCAGTCTCACGACGCTGACATTCCCGTGGGAGACACAGCAAACAAGGACACACACCAGACCAGACAGCAGCCCGAGCTGCAGAGACGGGATACACAGGGCTGAGCAGTCAGCCGGGAAAAAACCAAGTCCATAGATGGATGGGTGGACACACAAACGTCGTCTCTCCACGCAACCGAACCGGCTCAGCTGAGACCATAGATGGATGGGTGGACACACAAACGTGGTCTCTCCACGCAACGGAACCGGCTCAGCCGAGTCCATGCATGGATGGGTGGACACACAAAAGTGGTCTCTCCACATAACGGAACGTGCTCAGCCAAGTCCATGCATGGATGGGTGGACACACAAACGTGGTCTCTCCACGCAACCGAACCGGCTCAGCCAAGTCCATAGATGGATGGGTGGACACACAAACATGGCCTCTCCATGCTGGAGGCAGGGTGTCCTGATGGAGCTCCCTGTGGCCAAGGGCAAGACACAGGTAGCCAAGCTGGACTGGATGGTCCTCCCCACACACCACCCTCTGCAGCGAGATACGGCTCAGGAGGGTGGCCACACCATTCAGTCCTCCGCACACAGACCCCAGTGTAGACGGTGCTGCCGGGCTGGGGCCCTGCTGCAGGCCAGAGCTTGCCCCACAGCCTCATGGTACAGCCTTCCGCCTCCACAAGGGGTCGGGAAGGGCCTGCCCAGGTTTCACTCCATTTCCGGAGGGAGTGTCATGGCTGTGGGCTCTCTGCTCTGCGCCTGGGAAGGGCAGATGGGGGACAGGCCTGGGGCAGTGCCAGATCCTCGTTTGGTGTTTCAAGCCTGTGTGCCAGAGGGTGTGAGCAGTGCTGCCCTCAGGGCACCTGAGGCTGAGGAGGGTGGCGCTGAGGAACCACGGGGCTTGGGCTCCAGCCGCCAGCTCCGTCCAGCCAAGCTCTGGTGCCTCTGTGGGCATGAGAGGCGGGAGGTGGCACCTGGGAGAGCTCAGCTCTGCTGGCCTCTGTGGAGGGTGGGGTGGCTGACCCCAACTTCACCTCCACCCGGAGCCTGAGAGGGGAGCTTGTCTGGAAGCAGGGACTTTGTAGACGTATCCAGTTGAGGATCTTGAGATGAGATCCTCCTGGATTTGGGGTGAGCTCTGAGTCTAGTGTGGGTCCTCATGAGAAGAGGAGAAGATGCAGACACAGGGGGAGAGGCTGTGTGACGGAGGCAGAGAGAGGCACGGGCAGCCACACAGTGGGGACAGCATGTACGAGTCATGACAGAGGCTGGAAGGCAGGAGGGACCCCCGTAGCTTTAGAGCCCCGTGGACAGACGGGGTGCGGTCCTCTGTCGCTCCGTCCCGGAAGGCTCCACCCAACCCCAGCTCAACCCAGCTACAGGCAGCCCCCCGTGAGCACCGTGCTGAGGCCGCGCCCACTCACCATTGTCACTGTTGTCGTCCACCAGGATGACCTCCTTGAGGAGCTGGGAGGGCGTGTGGTTGACCACGCTGTGCACAGAGCGCAGGATGACCGACAGCGCCTCGTTGACGAAGATGAAGACCACGGAGACCTGGGGCAGGTCCTGGGCGTAGCTCATGTGTCTGCACCTGCAAGAGACATGGTTTGGGGTGTGGTCAGGGTGGGGTGCACGGGACCCTGGGAGCCAGGTGCACCCTTCGAGGGCTACTGGACAAGGCTTTGGCCCTACAACCAGACGTCAAGGGTGTACGGGGGTCAGAGCTGTTCTAGAAAGAAACTAGTAACAGTAACACGGCACCCAGCATACACACAGCCCCTGTGCCCACCCTGTCCTCAGAGCAACCTCAAGAGATGAATGTCCCCGTTCTACAGACAGGAGCCTCCCCCGTGGGCCATGAGTGCAGGTGCTGGGATTCCAACCCCAGCTGTCAGCTTCAGGAGCACGTTGGGGACGGTGCTGCTGGGCACAGCTGAGGAGCCAGGCACAGCCAAGGAGCCAGCCACCCTCATGGGCAGCCACTTCCCGCCCTGGCTAGCAGCTGGTTCCGAGCCTCTGGTGAGAATTTCAAAGGGACGAGGGCTGTGCGTCACCATCACATTTATCTGGACTGTGGTGCTCAGCGAGGGAGATTTCATCACTCAGAAAAATGCATTCTGACAAGAAGACTTCACTCCATTAGTCTGTAGAAGAAAAAGCTTGGATCGCACAATTTTCATGAACTTGCAAAATGTGTAAAACAAAAAATCCTGAGAAAGGAAATAGATCTTAGGACAGACTGCGGGAGCGGCTGCAGGTTGGAGAGGAGATGTTTTGGGGTTGTGGGGGCAGAGGCACTCCCAGAGCCCAGCGGGAGAGGGGCAGGGCTGCTCAGAAAGCTTGGGACCAGCCCTGTACCTGTTTGTTCCTGCAGGTCTATCTCCCCCCATGACCAGAACGTGAGCCCCGGACAGCAAGCTCCTTTTCTGTCCCGTTGGCAGCTCTATACCAAGAACCCAGGCTGTGCCCGGCACACAGCAGGTACTTTATAAACATCTGTGTAATGAGGGGACAAATGAAGACTCAAGGGGCCCCACAGGCACCGGCTGGGCCCGTGAAGTACTCATGCCTGTCCCCGATGCCTCCTCGAAGCAGTGGAGGAAGCCGCTGGCCTTGGGGACAGTGGTGGACTCCACCCCTTCTTTCTCCCTCCATCACTAGGCCAGGAGGCGTCGGGGCCACATGCACCTGTGCTGAAGAACTCGCAAGCAGCAAGGACAAGGGATTTATGGCGTGAGCATTCCCGGGGGCCTCCAGCCTTTTCAGACTTTAGAGCGAGGGCGGGTGGGGGCAGAGAATCCCTGTCACCTACTCATTCTCAATGACCTCTCATTTGATTTAGAATCCGTGTCCGGGACCCACTCCTTGCCCCAGGATATCGACGGCCTTTTATGGATGGATCTCAGCGGCCACTCGCTTTATAAACAAGCTGCCTGCGTGGAACAGGCTTCCCTGCAAGCTCACGGCCGCAGGTTTGAGGGATGGACGCAGAGGCCCCCGGGACGCTGGCCATGCTGGGGAGCGTGTGAGGTGCCCAGGAGCGATGAGGGCGACAGAACCTTCCAGATGCACCCTCTGCTGTCCGCTCAGCAGGAACACGGAGAAGCCGAGCCGGGCTGGCCTAAGCAGAAAGAGGGTTGGTGGCTCATCCGTAGGAAAAGTCCAGGTGGGTTCGGTTTCGGGCCAGCTTGACGGGGGGTCAAAGCTCGTCAGCGGGACACGGGCCTCCGTCTGCCTCTCTTCGCTCCAGCCTTCTGGCTCGAGTTTCATCTCAGGAAGGCCCGTCCGCGTGGCCGGAGGCCGTGTCCCCGCAGGTCCGGACCTTCCAGGGGTTTGAGTCCAGGGCAGCAAACCCGCCTGTCTTCCCAGGACACGCCGGAAAACTTCCCTGTGTCTCCCGGGCTCTGACTGGGTGACGTGCCCTTCCCTGAACCAATCGCTGTGGCCAGAGGAAATAGGGCGCTCTGATTGGCTTATGCTCCATTGCGTCATGCACCAATCACTGTGGCCAGAGGAAATAGGGCGCTCTGATTGGCTTATGCTCCATTGCGTCATGCACCAATCACTGTGGCCAGAGGAAATAGGGCGCTCTGATTGGCTTATGCTCCATTGCGTCATGCACCAATCACTGTGGCCAGAGGAAATAGGGCACTCTGATTGGCTTATGCTCCATTGCGTCATGCACCAATCACTGTGGCCAGAGGAAATAGGGCACTCTGATTGGCTTATGCTCCATTGCATCATGCTGGGCTCAGCACCTGGCCGGTGGGGCTCCTAGAAGTGGGGCCTGCGGATGGTGGACCAGCCGTCAGCAGACGTTCCTGACGGGGAGCAGCGCCAGCGTCTGATCCAGGTTCGAGCCCAGGCGCCCACAGGTGAGACCGACAGCCGTTGGGAGCCTCAGTTCTCCGGCACAATGAGGATCCCAACCGCGTCCGCCTCGCAGGTCATGCGAGGGAGATCCTGCCAGGTCATTTCCACACTCGTGGAGTTGAAGTGTTTTTATTTCACTCCCTGTCACCCACCGTCTGGCAAATGGAAGACAATGAAGACCAGGATGACTTTTCCAAATCTCGCTTTTCTGCAACGCTCAACCCAGCCCCAAGAAACAGATAAAGGAGCTCAAAGATTTTCCAACAAGTCCAAAATGCCCATCAGTGAGGAAGGCAAGTCGCTCACCCTGAGGTTCAGCCCCCAGCCTTGTCCTCCTGCGCTCCTGCTGGGGATGAGGGAGAGGCCACGGGGAGCAAAGGACGGCTGGGCCGGTCCTCCCTGAGGAAGCCCTTTCTTCCGTGGTGGGCTGAACGGTGTCCTCCTCCCGCGACCCAGGACATGGTGTCAGCAGGACGTGACCTCTGTCTCCGACCTCGGAAACATGTCTTCTGGCCCGGGTTTAATCTCGGAAGGGCCTGTCCTCACGTGACTGATTGCAAGTAGGATCTTTGCAGATGTAGTTAAGTTAGGGATCCTGAGATGACCCTGAGGCGGGATCGGTAGGGGTGGGGAGGCCACACTGACGTCCTTGTTCCCTGTGTGAAGCCCCCCTGCCCAGTAGGGGCCCAGGAAAGAGAATGAAGGTACTTCTTCCTGATGTAGCTTCCCCAATCTCCAGCCAGTCAGCACCCAAAGCCCACGAAGCTCTTAGCCACACATTCCTGCCTTGGAGGGGCCAGGGGCATCTCCAGGAAGCTGTACACACAGTTAGGCTCCAAGTTCAGCTTACAGGGACCTTTCCCTCATTTTAATAGTAAGAGATACACCCCCAGTGAGGATTCCATATGTAATGATACAGGCAGTGTGTGTTGGAGCACTTAGGTACTGGGCGTGTGCACCAACCGCAGGCCTGTCTGCCTTTACACACCTGACCTCACCATATTTCACGAACAGACACGCAGAGTCAACCACAGGCCTGTCTGCCTTTACACACCTGACCTCACCGTATTTCACGAACAGACACGCAGAGTCAACCACAGGCCTGTCTGCCTTTACACACCTGACCTCACCGTATTTCACGAACAGACACGCAGAGTCAACCACAGGCCTGTCTGCCTTTACACACCTGACCTCACTGTATTTCATGAACAGGCAAGTACAGCCAACTGCAGGTCTGTCTGCCTTTACACACCTGACCTCACCATATTTCACGAACAGACACGCAGAGTCAACCACAGGCCTGTCTGCCTTTACGTGCCTGACCTCACCGTATTTCATGAATACACATGCACAGCCAACCGCAGGCTTGTCTGTCTTTACACACCTGACCTCACCGTATTTCATGGATGCACACACACAGCCAACCACAGGCCTGTCTGCCTTTCATAACCAACCTCACTGTATTTCATGAACACGCATGCACAGCCAACCGCAGGCCTGTCTGCCTTTACACACGTGAGCTCACCGTATTTCATGAACAGGCACACACAGCTAACCGCAGGTCTGTCTGCCTTTATATACCCAACCTCACTGTATTTCATGAACGTGCACGCACAGCTCCCACGAAAGGACTCCCCTCAAGGAACCAGGGGCTGCTTCTCCCTCCGAGGAGCACTTTCGCTTTGTGACAAACTTCTTTGCCTACTTGTGTTTTGGACTTGCTCTCAAATTATTTTGTGCTGCAAAGTCAAGAACCTGACCCAGCCACCCACTGACGAAGAGATCATCCTGGATTTAGGGTGAGTCCTAAATCCAACAGTGTCCTTAAAGAGAGGGCAGAGGAAACGCAACATGGAGGCCCAGGCAGGAGGCCACGTGGAGGCGGAGGCTGAGACTCAAATGGCACAGCCACGAGCCCAGGGATGCCTGGAGCCCCAGAAGCTGGGAGAGGCAGGAAGGATCCTCTGGAGGGGGCACAGCCCTGCCCACACCGTGATCTTGGGGTCTGGCCTCCAGAAGGAGGGGGCACAGCCCTGCCCACACCGTGATCTTGGGGTCTGGCCTCCAGAAGGAGGGGGCACAGCCCTGCCCACACCGTGATCTTGGGGTCTGGCCTCCAGAAGGAGGGGGCACAGCCCTGCCCACACCGTGATCTTGGGGTCTGGCCTCCAGAAGGAGGGGGCACAGCCCTGCCCACACTGTGATCTTGGGGTCTGGCCTCCAGAACGGGAGACGGTGCATCCACAGTGTCGGAAGCCACCTGCTTGTGGCCCTTGTTACAGCAGCCACAGGAGATGTTTTGTCTTCTGCTCTCGAACGTGGGGCTGGGACCTCCCCTCCTGCAAGGTGGCTCTGCCAGCACAGCGGTGGCTGCTCCCGGCATTGCTGAGTGGGTCACCACCGAGTCGGGCAAGGGGGATATGAGGGGGGTCCTGGGCCTCTGCCATTATTTCCTGCTGTCCCTAAACAGGCTCAGGGCCTCCCTTGGCTGGGGGCAGAGACTCAGATGAGCATCCCGGCGTCTCTGAGAATAAAACGTCACAGACGCAGCCTCCACTCAGCGAGCAAAAGGGCCAGCCTGAGGCGTGATCTGCGTCTGGACGTGCAGTTGAGCTCTGTCCCCCAGGAACGGTGAGGAGGTGGCATGTGGGCACAGAGAGGGATGGAGGTGGGAAAAGGGTGAGGAGGTGGAATGTGGGCACAGAGAGGGATGGGGGTGGGAAAAGGGTGAGGAGGTGGCATGTGGCACAGAGAGGGATGGAGGTGGGAAAAGTTGGGCTTGTCCCACAAAAAGGAAGACACCTGAGCCCAGAGCTGGAGCAGCCAAGAGGAGGGGCGGGGAACAAAGGCGGGGCAGGAGGCAGGCGGGGAACAAAGGCGGGGCAGGAGGCAGGCGGGGAACCAGGGCGGGGCAGGAGGCAGGCAGGGCCACATGGCACCAGCTCGTGGCAGGGGTGGATGGGGTGGGCTCCACAGCAGGGGCCACTGGAGCAGACCACACAGAGAGGTGTGTGACCAAACTCCCAGCCACTCACTTCAGCACACAGGCTGGCCCATGGCAAAAAGAGCAGACAGGAGGATGGGAGGTGAGCAGCGGGGGGTCCTCAGTGAGGCTAAGACACACTCCCCTGTGCACGCGGAGACCCCACGCCGTCGCATCAGCACCCCAGCGCGCTTCAGGGTAGAACCTGAGCAGCTGATTCTGAAATTCATGTGGGAATGCAAAGGACCTTGGAGAGCCAAAGTGATCTTGAAAAAGAACCAGGTGGGAGGATTCACACCACCTCAAGTTAACGCTTATTTTAGAACCACAGCCATGGGCAGGGCAATGCTGGTGTGAAGCTAGACACAGAGAAAGATAAAATAGATAAAGGAGTAAGGTGAAGAAAGGATACTGCTTTGGCAAATGGGGAAATACACAAGCACACACACACACGCAGTCACACATGCATACAAATCCACATGCACTCACACTCACGCACTCACACACACACACGCACACAAACCCACACACACACAGACACACGCAGTCACACACACACAAACCCACACACACACTGACACACACGCACACACATGCACACAAACCCCCCACACACTCACACATGCACTCACACGTGCACACAAAACCACACATGAACTCACGCTCACACACATGCAATCTCACACACAAGCACACTCTCAAACACATACATGTACACACGCACTCACACCCATACACATGTTCACACACATACCCACACCTACACACGCACGCACAAACTGAAACACAAACATATGCTCTCACTCACACACACCTTGGCAAGCAACAAACACTTCTCATTCTGGATAAATGAATTTTGATCCGTATCTTCCACCACATACAAAAATTAACCCAGAGTGGATCATTGACCTAAATGTAAAACCTAAAACCATGAAGTCCCTGGAAGGGACTAGAGGAGAAAGTCGTCGTGCCCTTGGCTTAGGCAAAGATTTCTTCAATATGGCAACAAAAGCACGATCCAAAACAAAACAAAATGGATAAATTGGACTTTATCAAAATACAAAATGTCTGTTCTTTGAAAGACACTCTTAAGTGAATAGAAAGACATGCCACAGCAGACTGGGAGAAAGTATTTTCAAAGCACATGTCTGATAAAGGACTTGTATCCAGAAGTAACACAGAGCTCTCAAAACACAAAAGAAAACAAAATGTCCAGTGAAAACTGGGGAAAGATCAGAACAGACCCGTCAGCACTGAAGATGCCCAAGCAGCCACCAAGCACGTGCGCAGGTGCCCCCCAGGCAGCCGCCAGGGAGCTGACTGACACTCGGAGCCACACGGGGGCCGCTGTCTGGTTACCGGAAGGGCTGATGTGCCCTCGACGTACAAAAGCGGCGTCGGTGAGGGTCACAGAGGGGCTGGAACGCCCACGTGCGGCGGGTGGGGATGGGAGGTGGCACAGACCCTTGGAAAACAATCTGGCTGTTTGTTGAAACATAAAACGTGGATATTTGAGCCTGGAGTGCAAGCCAGGGCTAGAGCTAGATGTCTGGGACTGTTTGCCTCCATTAGACAGGACTGAAAGGCACAGACAGAGGGAGGAGGCCAAGGCCTGGGCCCTGGAACCCCAACCTCAGAGCTCTGCAAAGGCACAGAGGCTGTGGGCTGTGCGGCCAGGGAGGACCCAGGGCGGCCTCAGCACAGAGTCAGGGGGAGGCCTCGCGAGGCGGCGTCACCTGCCCGACGGCGGCCGAGGAAGATGCTGGCCGAGAATTTGCACTGGGCTTGGTGACGGGCGGCCTCGACGAGTGTGATTTCCACAAGTGGCAGGTCCCACCCCCCCGTGGGAAAAGAGAAAGCAGAACCAGTGGCTGCAAGCTTTTCCTAGGAGCGGGACCGCCAGGCAGAGCAGAGGAAGGGGCAGGAGGTCAGTGGCGTCCTCTGGGCGGGAGCCACCCAGTCCCATTTGTGTCTGGTGCTGCTGGAAAAAGCGGGAGACAGCGGAGGGGAGTCGGGGAGGAGCCTGTGCCGGGTCCTAGAGCCCAGGGCGGGGTGGCCTTCACCCAGGGCAGGTGCCGCTCAGAGCAGGAGGGCGGGGCGTAGGAAGCCGGGCCCGTGGTCAGACATGGTTTCAGCTCAAATACCAGAAGTGACTGTGAAGAAAGCAGGAGTTCGGCTCCACGAATTCGGGGCCGAGGGCGGAATCGGGAAACAGACACCGCTGGGAATGCACACCTGGGGCAGGTGTCAGACGCATGGGGCCGGAGCCCTGTGGGGTGGCACGGGGTGCCTGCTGGGATCCTGGCCTGACCACTCACTTTCCCGTGTCTAACCAGCTACGCAGGCCTGGCCTTTGCCTGCAGAACACACCGGCGAGGGAGACAGGCGCACCGGATCGGCCAGTTCCCCGGTGACTTAGGCCCAGCCTGCTTTATAAACAGCTCTGAGGTCTGAACTGCACAGACAGACCCTCTCACTGAGGGCACCCCCAGGTGATTTCGGTCTCCAGCTCTGTCTCAGGAGCCACGCTCTGGAAGAAACTCTTCAAAGAAAACTGTTCCTGAGACTGCTCTCGTTCAGTCCAACAAGAACAAGTCCCATTTAGGGACGAGAAAGGAAATAGGGTCACATCTATTACAGGACATAGTGCTGAACAGACACCTTTTGTAAAACAGTCTATTGACTGTGGCCAAGACAATTGTAAAATATGGGATTGATTAACACTGAGCTTGGCACATAGTGAGCACCTCTGATCCTGGGTGTGAGAAACAGAAGCTAAGTTGTCATAGAGGGGAGCGGGGCTGAGAATCACGCCAAACCCCATGTCTCCCTGAAATATGATCACCAGGAACCTCCTCCAGAAGGCAAAGGCAGGCACGGAATCCTGCAGGCTTCACGGAGCCCTGCCTGGGGGCAAACCGGAGAGCTGGGGCCTGGAGTATCCGGCAGGTGATGCCACCTCTGTGCCCTACCAGGTGCCACCTGGAGATAAACCCCAGGGACAGGAGCCCCTGGGAACAGCTGGCTTCACATGCTAGCTCTTGGGTACATAATGGTTCGGATTTTACGACTGTAATCAATAGGAACCCAATTTGACTTTAATTGACTTCAATTCTTTCTTTAAGAAGAAATGGATCGGATGTGTCTGAGGTCCCAGGTGGAGCTGTTGGCCGTCATCTCCCAGCCAGAGCCCGGCCACACAGCCACAGCCATGGCCACGGCACCCTGCAAGGGATGCCAGGAAATGTGCTCTTCACTCTGGCTGGAGCCCAGATACATTTCAGAATTCTGTCAGGGAGGGGGAGTGGGAGAAAAGTAAGAGGGAGATGATGGTCAGTCATCGACACAGAGGGAGGAAGGGGAGTGGGGGAGGAGACAGGGAGGCAGAGGTTCAGAGAGAGGAAGGAGGAGATGAAGCAGAGAGACAGAGGGGGGAGGAAGGAGGGAGGGAGGAGACAGAGGCAGAGAGAACGAGACAACAGCAGCACAGTCCTTAAAAATCAAGTAGAGGGGAGAGCAGGTGCCTCAGCCGCTGCCGTCCGCTGCTTCCCCACAAAAGATGCTGCACCCGTCACTCTGCGCCCGTCACTCTCTGCCCATCACTGTGCCCGTCACTCTGCGCCCGTCACTCTGCACCCGTCACTGTGCCCTTCACTCTGTGCCTGTCACTCTGCGCCCGTCACTGTGCCCGTCACTCTGCGCCCGTCACTGTGCCCTTCACTCTGTGCCCATCACTGTGCCCGTCACTCTGCGCCCGTCACTCTGCGCCTGTCACTCTGCGCCCGTCACTGTGCCCTTCACTCTGTGCCTGTCACTCTGCGCCCGTCACTCTGCGCCCGTCACTGTGCCCTTCACTCTGTGCCTGTCACTCTGCGCCCGTCACTCTGCGCCCGTCACTGTGCCCTTCACTGTGCCCTTCACTCTGCGCCCGTCACTGTGCCCGTCACTCTGCGCCCATCACTGTGCCCTTCACTCTGTGCCCATCACTGTGCCCGTCACTCTGCGCCTGTCACTGTGCCCTTCACTGTGCCCTTCACTCTGTGCCCGTCACTCTGCGCCCATCACTGTGCCCTTCACTCTGTCCTTCACTCTGTGCCCGTCACTCTGCGCCCATCACTGTGCCCTTCACTCTGTCCTTCACTCTGCGCCCGTCACTCTGCGCCCGTCACTGTGCCCTTCACTCTACACCCGTCACTGTGCCCTTCATTCCGCGCCCGTCACTCTGCGCCCATCACTCTGTGCCCGTCCCCCGTGCACCCTTCAGTGCTGTGTGTTACTGTGGCAGCAGCGGCCACATGGGGCCACATGGGGCCACACGTTCTCAGCAGGGCGGTCACACGTGAACAGCTCGTGTTTGTCTCTGAGCCCTGGAGACACGTTTGCCAGCCGTCGAAACTCCAGTCACCCGCCACTGCCAGGGCTCGAGGGCGGGGGGAGGAGGAGACAGGAGAGGGGAGAACGCCGTCACGCCCCGCCAGGCTCCCCAGCTCAGAGCAGCCCCAGAGCCGTCGGGGGATGCACCGTGGGGACGGAAGCACGGCGGGGACCCCTCTGTGGGACCGGCCCAGGTCTCACGAGGACCCAGGGAAGCGCCCCTCAACAGGACACAGTGGGCAATGGCGTGGGCAGGATGGGGTCGGGGCAGGCGCTCCTTGGCGTTCTGACGGTGGCTCCACACAGGCCCGCCACGATGCCCCACAGCAAACTTGTGCAGAAGAAAATATCGCAGTGCCACCGTCCCACTGCCGGGCGCTAAATTAGTTCCCAGCTTCCCACGACACCCGGCAGCAGTGGGAGTGCCAGGGCAGGTTGTCGCACATTCCTTCTGGACTGTTCTGTGTTTTCCGCAGGAGAATGCTCTATCGCACTTGGTGCCATTAATGTGCACCTAACAACCTGGCACTCATCACAACCCTTTGTAGACAAATTGCTGTTTAAACTGGAAATAATGTAATACATACACCCCATTTTTCACCCAGCACTAGTTAGCATAAAATAATTTGTTTTACCCATAATACAGTACCCTTCTCAATGAACAAATTGTCTTTAATTTTTAAAGGGATATTTATCAACCATACATTAAATATAACGATGAATGAAGCAATACAAAGCCTGTGCCCGACGCCCAGTTTAGGAAAAGTGGGTGATCACCCCGGCGTCCACCCCCCTCCGCTTCGCAGGCTGCCGTCTCTGGGCCTCGTGTGCGCCTGGGCTGGGCCTTCCCCATGGCTCTGCCCCACACCTTCCCATCCCCAGTCGCGCCCGGCATGCCTTTGAATTCAACGCCATGGCCATTGTCTCCCGCACACAGGCCTCAGAGCCCCACTCCTTCTCCTGACATTTGAGTTCCTGAGATTCCACCCAAGTGGCTGTGAGCTCTGTGGTCATTCTCGCTGCCAGGCTGTGTCTGTTCTATGAAATCACAGTTCCACTCTGCTGGTGGGGGCAGCAGTGGCTTCTGGACTCTCGTTCTTTCTTTCTTCTTTATTTTTGAGGCAGAGTCTTACTCTGTCGCCCAGGCTGGAGTGCAGTGGCGCAATCTCGGCTCACTGCAAGCTCCGCCTCCCGGTTCAAGCTATTGTCCTGCCTCACCCTCCCAAGTAGCTGGGATTACAGGCGCGTGTCACCACACCCGGCTAATTTTTGTGTTTTCAGTAGAGACAGGGTTTCACCTTTTTGGCCAGGCTGGTCTCGCGTGATCCGCCCGCCTAGGCCTGGGGCTCCTGTTCTTGTTTGGTGCAGCTGCTGCTGGCTGCCTCCTTCTGGTTTCCAGCTGTGCCTGAACCAGCTCGCCCCACTTCAGTGGTGGCAAAGTGCCCTTCCTGGGGGCGGGCAGCCCAGGACCCACAACTGGGCCCCCATAGGCTTCAGCAGCTCTGTGTGAGCAGCCCTGGCCCCTGGCCCTATGCTGGAGGCAGCGTCCTCCCCATTCCGACGTCACAGAGGAAACAAATGTAAACCGCCCAGCAGCGGCCCCCGAGTAACTCAGCCTGAGCGGAACCCGAGGGTTCTCTGTGGGATTTAAGTGGCACCGTTTCTGTCAGACAGAAAATAAACAAAATTTATGGTGTTTGGAAAGCATCAGAGTTGAACGAGATCATGGCACCCGGAGCCGCTTGAGAGCCGCAGTGATTGAGGGCTGGGCAGAGGCGACGCGGCTGGGGACAGGCCAGGAATGTCGGCCGTCGCCCCATTCAGGGAGCACAGGGCGCCCTTCCCAGGGCCTTGGGGCTCGGAGGAAATTCAACCCTGTCAAGCTCTGAGGCCTTCGGCGCATTTAGCTGTTGAAGGAAGACCCACCGTGGTGGGCTCCAACGAGCATTTTCACATTCACAGTGAGGCCAGCCCGTTCCCGCTCCCACCAACCCATTGCAGGCCAGAGAAAAGCCAGACGCCTGCTCCACGTCCCTCTCACACTTCTCCGCTCTTCACAACAGGCAGCCTGGCCAGCCCCTTCTCACCTCCCTGGGCACTGTGGCTGCAACCCCAGGCCTGGCAAGGTCACGGTGACCTCCACACCGGCCCATGCAATTCCAGGCTTCCCATCACCCCTGAGAAGGTCAAAGGCCCGGGTTGCTCAGCCAGGCTGCTCCCTCCACCATCCCCTCTCAGTTTCCTTTGGCTCACTCCCCTGCGGCCCAGCCCCTGGCTCTGTGGCCCGTGCTCTAGGCCTGCTCCTGCCCCAGGGCCTTTGCGCTCCCCACCCCCACCTGGATACCTGGATGGCCACATGGGCCCTCACCCTTCAAGAGGCTCACCCCGTGCTCAACGTAAAATCACACCAGGGCCCCAGCCTCCAGCGTGCTGCTCTGCCTCTCCCTCCCCCACCCCCGGCTTGCTCTTTGCATCCCCGCCCTGCTCTCCTGCCAGCCAGGGCTCCTGGAGCAGGGGTTCTGCCTGCGGGTTTGCTGTTTCACCGCCTCATCCCGGCACCCAGAACTGTAGACGCACACGGGGCTCCATGTGTGGCCTTTACGGAGCTTGAATTCATCGCTCACGGCAGAGGGGAAGGCAGGTGATGAGCAGGCAGCATCCAAAGCCTCAAAGCTGTCAGTGAGTCTCCAAATGGTTTTGTTTGAACATAACATTAAAAGTCTACGTTGTGGCTTGGGCTGAATTAGAAGGTACAGCACCACACACACACATGCACACGTGAACATATGCCACACACAAGAACATAGCCTCCACACACGCACACATGGGCAGACACATCTGTGAACACACCACAGACACACATGTGCACACAAGATACACCGCACACACACGCACCCTCCCCCGTGGGCTCCTGGCAGCAGGGGCTGTTCCCACCACTCAGGTGCTTGCCCCACCTGGGGAACTGTCCAGTTGTCACCAACTCACTTCTAAGCCATCCATCAGGGCTTCCCAGCCTTAACCCCAGACTGCAGGCTCCGCCTCTCCCTATCCAGCCTGGCGTGCAGGGTGTGATGTGTAAAGGTTCAGCCCCTCCCTGTCCCTTCTTTCCCCACATCTAGGCTGTCCTCGCCAGGCCATGGACTTCTGCTGTTGCCCTGCTCGGCTCCTTTCCTCCTCCTCCTCCTCCCCGTAAAACGTGGGGCTCACCCTGGCGGGAACTCCCCAAGTAGCGGGGTGGAGTTCCAGCCTGGATGAAGCGGAGGACACAGAACCAGGTCTGAGCCAATCAGCATGGCAGTAGGCTGAGAGAGAGATGCACGGCCCAGTCAGAGCCAGGAGAGGGTGGCCGGGCTCCGGGAGACAAGACGTGAGGCTGGAGCGGCTGCAGCCTCTTGCAGACAGTGGAGGCTCAGGCTAAGCCCGCAAGGCCAAGAGGAGCGTGGAGAGCTGGCAAGACGCTGGCCCGATGACATTGCCTGAGCCATGAATCCTACTGGCCAACGCCAGGACTTCCTCAGGCCTCGTCATTGCAGGGACACTTCCCTCCCTTCCTCCGTCTCTCTCCCCACTGCCTCTCTGTCTAGCTTGAGCCAATTTGAGATGGATTTTCTGTCACTTGCTGTTGAAGGAGTCCTGCTCCAGCACAGGTGGATTTCGTGCAAAAGAAACCCACAGTATTCAGGTCTGTGTGGAAGCGCTTGCCTGTGATCGGCACGTGCCCTTCGCCTTGTGAACAGGAGCCGTGGGTGATACGAGCGCCTCGGCTGGGCTGCCAGTGTCCATCTGAGGTCCGTCTGTCTTCAGGTGTGTGCTGCGTCTGTGGGTGAGATGCTGTGTGTGCATGTGCGTGTGCCCAGGTGTGTGTGTGGGAGAGGGGGGAGCTGGATCCCAGGCCTGAGAAGGCTCTTCCTGCTTAGAGAGTCCAGGGCTGCCCGGCATCGAGCAGGCTCTGCCCCACAGGTCCCAGGGAATCCACACTGCAGCAGGAAGCCACAGGGCAGGAACCTCAGCTTTCTGGTTTGGCTTCCATGAACCAAGGACAAGACTGGCTTGAAGTTGTGCCCATAGAGGCCCACAGAGCTACTTCAAAGGCAAAGACCACCCAGTGGGAGTGGGTCCCCCTTGAGCTCACCCGAGGGTCCCACTCCCCCTGAGACATTTCCTTCCCAGGGCACAGACCCCAGGCCTGGACGGAGCCAGGCATGCGTGAAACGGGAAGATGTCAGTTGGGGAACCGGCTGCAGCTCCCGCCCTTTGATGAGAAACAAAACCTGGTAGCTGCCCCTCGGAAAAGCCACACGGCTCGCCGCACGTCTCCACAATGGTGCCTGGCTTCTCCCATCCTCAATGTCCACGTTCCCCACTTCTCATCACAGACCCGAAACACAGGAGGCTTTAGAGAGAGCACCTTCGTCAGGAAGCCGGACTGGGCTGAGGTACCTGCTCCCAGCTCCTCAAAGTGCCATCCACTAAATATGCACCGATTAGAGCTGACGTCCAGGCTGCTCAGGCTTACACGATTAATATGCATGAAGATTCCACACACACAGAGCAGGGGTATGTTACTGTGCTGGGATGTAGGACGGCTTCTCGGATAAAGTCATTCATTTTTATGATTCTGCTTAATTTGGATTTGCCAGTCTTCCTTTCATTATCCCATGGGCCAGTCTTAATACTCAGGACCTGTGTTACGTGCTTTGAGGCATAATTAAAGCCACTGCCTAATTAGAAAAGCATCTACTGCCCGACAAAGAAAATCAGTAACGCAGCTCATGGAGAAAGTGGTGAGGAGTTGGTTTGAAAGCGGATGGAATCACCTGTTGGAGCCAGAACACACACACACGCACATATGCACACACATCACACACGTGCACACATGTCCACATATGCACGCATGCACACACATCTGCGGACACACACATGTACGCATCACACACGTGCACACACACACCCCTGTGGGCACACACACGGATACATGCACACATGTACATACACACGCACACACATCACACACGTGCACACATGTCCACATACGCACTCATGCACACACATCTGCGGACACACACATGTACACATCACACACGTGCACACACACACACCTGTGGGCACACACATGGATACATGCACACATGTACACGCAGACACACATGCACACGTACAGGCATGCACACACTCCTACGTTCTATGTGTGTTTCCGACGACTAGACCCACCAAACCAAACCAATCAGCAGTGCAGTTTCTGCCGAGATAGTTGGCGTCTGAGGGGTTAAAGCCATGCAGGAAATCCAAGTCTGAGTTTTGAGTGGGCCCGGCTGAGCTTGCTTTTGTTTACTTCTTTAATCATCCATGGACTCTTCTGAGGCCTGCAATAGCCAGGCACAGCCACCCATGTGGGACAAGATGCAGCTTCGTGGCTGCCTGCAGGGGATGGAAGACTCCCACAGACACCTGCTAACATCACATGCCCGTGTGTCACCGCAATGCCACGTCCAGTCTGAGCCATTCCTCGCCCATGTCCCTGTCCTTGTTGCATAGCCGGCCTCCAGCGTGTGGCTTCATGCAGTGACCGGACTGTCGTGTGACCTTCTGCCACGGTTGCCAGGGTTGGCACTGAGGCAGACCTGCTGGGGGATTCTGGGTTGCAGCTGGAGCGCTGGCACTGGCTGGACGCCTCTCTTCGTGCTGCCCAGGGTCCGTCCACGTCGACTCCCCGTGTGAGGCGTGTGGGCTGCCTCACAGCCCGGCGGTTCCAGGACTGCTAAGGACTCCCCTGCAGCCCCGGCTCTGCTACCAGCACTGGGCTAGAAGCAACTCACCTTCCCACAGCCGCCCTGAAGGCACGTAGCATCACCCTGGATGTCCTGTCTTGATGGGTGGAGAATCCCACGGGTTTCAAGGGCAGGAACGAGGTTCTGGAAGGCGTGTTTCCATCCATCCTTGGAAAATACCATCTGCCACAATGGGCTCTGTGAAGAAGTGAGATTCTGGGAAAACGCACACCGTATAACAGGAGCCAGTGCACGGCGGCCCAGGGGCCAAGTCCTGCCACCATCTGTTGCCATGGATGCAGGGGCCCGGCTCCCAGCCATGCCCGCTCACATGGGACTGACCATGGCCACCCTTCTGCCACAACAACAGGGTTGGGGAAACTGATAACTATCCCTCAACAGCTATCCCCACGGAGACTGTGGGGCCCAGAAGCCTCAAATGTCGACATCTGGCCCTTTCTAGACAAAGTGTGCTGAGTCCCAGGACGTCAGCCACGAGGGAGTCGCTGCCCAGGCATGAGGCAGCCTGGCGAGGGAGTCGCTGAGCAGGTGTGACTGCAGCCTGGCGCCTGAGCTGCAGCCGGGACTCCGGCTGGGGAGACACTTCTCCAGGGGCTGGGGAGCCCCTGCCCCGAGCATGGCTCTGAGCCTCTCTTCTGAAGCTGAGGCCCTGCCTCTCAGTCAGCATCCAACAGTGGCAGTCACAGAAATCCAGGTCAGCCTGGGGAGGCAGACATGCTTTGGTTCACACAATGGCAGGGCCTCGGGAGGAGCTTCAGGTTCTGCTGGACTCAGGGCCTGGGATGTGCACTCAGGGGAGCCCCTCACACGAGGCCTCACTCACACCCAGATTCCCTGCACGTCCCAGCCGAGGCTTCACTCACACCCAGGCTTCCTGAGCGTCCCGGCCAAGGCGGTCCTCAGAGGCCCTAGCTCTGTGGTCTGCACATCTGTGTCCCTCCCACGGTCACATGTTGAAGCTGTGACCCTCTAACCAGTGACACTATCAGGAGGCGGGACCTTTGGGAGTGACAAGGTTGTGGGGTGGAGCCTCGTGATCGGGAAATGGGATTCATGCCATATTCAAGGGAGTCCCGAGCTGCCTCGCCCATTTCACCCCAGGAGGATACAAGGGGACAGCTGCCGACAACCTGACAGAGACCCTGTGCCAGGCCCCACCCCACCGGCACCCTGACCTTGGACTTCTGGCCTCGAGAACGGTGAGAAACTCCATGTGTTGTTTATAAGCCACCCGCTCAGTGGCGCCCTGACCACGGCCAGCAGCTCTGAGGCCCTCTGTCCACCCCGGCCCCCTTCCCCTCACCCCCACACCCTCTCTGGTTTTTCTAAACTCCTTCTCCCCATTCTAACCCCACCCTCTGGCCCCTGCGGGCTCTGGAGAAGCCCTGGGGACAGTAGGCAGGGGCCAGGCTGTTGGGCTCCCCGAGGCCCCTGGGGGCTGGGAGTGGGGGTTAAAGTCATCCAGGGTTTTACCGGGGGTGGGGGGGCTCCGGCAAGACCCTGTTTAAACCTCCTTTCTACCACAGCATGAGCACCGGGTCACACCCTTCCTACCACAGTGTGAGCGCTGTGTGATGAGACCCTATTTAAACCTCCTTCCTACCACAGCTTGAACACGGCGTCACACTCCTCCTACCACAGCGTAAGCACCGCGTGACGCTCTTCCTACCACAGCATGGGTGCCACCTCACAAGACCCTGTTTAAAGCTCCTTCCTACTGCAGCGGGGCGCCGCGAGTGCCACGTCACACTCTTCCTACCACGGCGAGAGCGCCGCCTCACAAGACCCTGTTTAAACCTCCTTCCTACCACAGCGGGGACGCCGCGTCGTGCTCTCTGGGTGTGTCTCAAGGTGTGGATAATCCAGACTTCTGAGTTTAAAAAAATACCAAAAATAAAATAATTAGGCATCCAACATACAAGTTATTTGAGGACTTAAAAATAGCACAGCAGGCTGGAACACGAGGCCTCTAACCCGATGGTGCCATCTACACCCACAGCCCCCGCCCGGGAGGGTCTGAGCCAGGCAGCCTCCCCGGGAGCCGGTGCTGACACAGCCAGAGAAACCATGCCAGACCCGGGCCCCGCTGTCCCCAACACCTGCAGGCCAGTGACTCAGGGCGGTGGAGAAAGCCCAGAGGAAGTGGAGGCGGAGCTGCCCTCCCTGGGGCCGGGCCCGCCATCTGGACGTGTCTCCAGACGCTGGTTTAGGGGAATCGGGAGGGCTCACTTGAGCGTCCCTTCTCTGCTCGCTCTTCCAACCCGGGACAGAAGACCTGACTGCTGCCCACACCAAAGGGTGTTCCCAGGGCACACGCCGCTCGGGCCCGGGCAGGCAGGGCCGCTCCTCGTGCTTGGGGAGCCTGGAGCTGTCGGCCCTGCAGCTGAGGCCACGGGAGGCCAGGGACATGCAAGCTCGGTGCCCGAAGTCACTTCTAGAGCGGGTTCGGTGTCCCTGAAGGTCCAACTCTGCCCCTAGGCACCACAGAAAATGCCACTAGCCCCTGGTGTGGACGCTGGGCCCCCGGGGAGGCCTCTACCCCGTCACCCAGCCCGTCCCAACAGGACTCAGCCTCCAGTGGCTGCCATCAGACCAGGGCACGGTGACTGTCACCGCAGAGGGCCGCGTGTGGGACGGCAGGGGCTGCGGGGTCTCTGTGCTCCCCAGTAACCCCGGTTTCCGCCGGGGCGGCCCCGCTCCCCAGCCCCCTCCAATGCGGATTTAGTCTCGTTTCCCACAGGGAACGGGTAACAAGGCTTGACCAATCAGTGAACGCCATTCCCCAGGCTGTTGGCTGTGATTGGGTCCCAGACAAGCACGTGACCCACTATGGGCCAATGAAAGTCGCCCGAGACTGTCGCTTGCATGGTTGCTGGGACGGTCCAGAGTCCTCAGTGGGGACGGTGGCTGCAGCTGCCACACCTGGAGCCTGAGGACGGCGCGGGCCAGTTCCTCCCTGGGATCTCCCCTCCCCGAGCCCAGGCTCTGCTCAGCTCAGCCCCATGCTGTCCCCTGTGCGACCGCTGTGGGCTTCCTGCCAGGCTCCTCCGCCCTCGGGCTTCTGTTGGGTTCAGTCTTGGGAGGCAGCCCCAGAGCCTGAAGGGTGGAAGGAATGAGGGGCATCCCAGATCCCCTCCCCACCGTCTTGGCAGTGGTTTCTTCTCTCCAGAGTTACTGTCCCTACCCCCTGTCCTCTCTCTGCAGCTCCAACTCTTGGCTGGGCACCTGTGATTCTCGCCCCTGTCCCTTCAGGCCATAGAGAGAAGAACATTCCAGTGCGGTCACTTCCTGGATCAAATTCCTGGATGCCCAGTGTCCACCGGGTGTCCTGGATTGACTGTGGTCACTGCCTGGATGCCCAGTGTCTGCCGGGTCTCCTGGATCCACTTCCTGGATGCCCAGTGTCCGCCGAGTCTCCTGGATTCACCGTGGTCACTGCCTGCATGCCCAGTGTCCACCGGGTCTCCTGGATCCACTTCCTGGATGCCCAGTGTCCACCGGGTCTCCTGGATTCTGCCCATGTCCACGTGAGGGCACCATCAATTTCCTGCGAGGATCCTAAGGGAGTCAAGGTACATCTAACCCGAGAGCAGTCAGGGGTGGACTATCCCCTAGATCAAGCCATACCTGAAGCCCCACCTTTCAGTTGCCTGAGTCAACAGAGTCCCTTTTTGGGTTGAGCCATTTTTAATTGGATTTTATGTCTTATTGACTGACCCATCCGGATGGCCAGCAGTAAGGGGTTTCTTTTTGGAGGATGAGGGACACCAATGTGTCTTCTCCAAGGTGAGGAGATGCCTGAAGGACAGGAGGCACTCACAGGAGGCCCTGGAGACAGATGTGCCCCACAGGCATCCCGAGGACGCCTGCGGCCTGGCAGCATGGAGACTCTGGGTGAAAACAGAACCTTGTGAGCTGCCCTGTCTGTGTCTGTGAAGCAAAGTGTCCGGAAGGGGTCTGCATGGAAGCTTCCGAGAGCGGTTAGGGGAAGGGGGCCTACGTCCTCCCCAAAGGGCTGGAGAGGGAGGCAGGCTGTGCCCCCAGCCCAGAGTCGGGAGGAGGCCGGCAGGCAGCAGCTGTGGAAAGGAGGCGGAGCCCCCCAACTCCTGAGCCAGCAGAGGAAGGAGTGGGACAGAGCCCGCCCCAGAGGGAGACGAGACCCCGGGGAAGAGACCCCTCAGGGCGGCCCCCCAGCCCCTCCCGGGCTCAGCTTTCAGCCTGCACCCCCGTCTGGTCCCTCAGAATGACTGGGGTTTCCACTCTTTCTGTAAAATCTCTAGACTCCATGTCCCCGCTCTGCCACCACCTACTCTCTGTGGGATCTCAATAAGGAGATTTAACCTTTCTTGCCTCAGTTTCCCCATGTATAAAATGGGACAATAACAGGCTCTGCCTCTAAGCTCGCTGCAGGAATTAAGGGAACAGTGCATGGTCTGCAGCCAGCCCCTTGCAGCCAGCAGTTCTTCAATGACCCCAGGGAAAGGCCGGGCACCGTGGAGATGCTTCCCAGCCATACTCGCTGAGCCGCGCTGGGTTTGGGTCTCTCCACCCAAGCTCCTTTTTGGAAAGTGGTCCCTGGGAAGATGGATAAGACCCGGCGTCCACCGGGGTCTGCTTTCTAAGTGGTACGCTGTGAGGGCCGTTGCAGGTGAATAATTCCCTGTGATCTATTCTGCAGGCACTGGGGAAGCTCCAGGTTGGGTGCGGAGCTGGAGAGACCGTGGGCAGGGCCTGCGAGGGGCAGGCGAGGGGCCAGGAGGCCTTCGCGTTCGAGCTTCTCGGCCACAAGTGCAGGGGCGGGCTGGGCGTGGGGTGTGTGTTTCACTGGTGTCAAAGCCTCCTCACTTTTTTGGGGAAAGAAATGGGATATAAATACATGTGTAAATATCTATATAAAATTCACATTCTCTAATTCAGGAGGCAGATAGCTGTGTGCCTTCAAACCAGAATATCTGTAAACTGGGTTTCTATCAGTGAGGGTACAGAGCAAATGCCAGTTCTTTCAAGGTTCACTCCGATGTCGTCTTCTATGACATAAGAACGAAGCTGGGACTGGCCACTCCTGCCAGACTTTATCTTGGCAGACGGGGTTTCCTGCCGCACAACAGCTGCCTAAAGGCTCATAGCCAAGAACGGTGCTCGCTCCAGCAGTGAGGCTAGCCCTGACAGCAGAGTTCACCCCCAAATTTAGGACACACAGGAGCCTTCAAACCCCCCACACACACACCCACATGTGCACACATGTACACACGCACATACATGCCTGCACACGTGCACACACGCACACGCGTGCACACACACACATGCGCACACACATGCACACGCACACACCGTGCACACTCAGTGCACAGGTCAGCCGACGTGCACCAGCCACTTTCCAAACCGAAGTCATTCCAGCCCCAAGTCTGTAGCTGGCACCACATGAAAACACCACTGTGTTCTTACTTACGGAGCATGTTTCTTTAAATTGGCCTATTTTAAAACTAAATGCATTTTTTATTTGAAAAGGAATCTTCATTTCACCGCTGCAAATGGAAAGCTGGCATCGCTTGTGTTAAATCATGGTAACCATGAAAATAAGTGGAATGAAAATAAAATAATGTCACACTCTGGATGTGGTTCAGGTGCGGAAGCCTCCGTGCCCAGGCCTCAGCCCTGTTTGTCTAAACGACTCATGGAGACCCCTCCAGGAGGAATCAGAGCCTCGGGAGCTGGGCCCGCCTCACCTGCACCGCTCTGCTGTCTAAGGAAGACTCATCACACCTAGAATCGGTTCCCAGGGCGTGTTTGTGGGAAAGGTGTGAAGTGGGCCCCACCTGGCTAGAACAGGGAGCTCCAGCTTCCCACAGCCACCTCTACGTGGCCCGGGGTGCTCCCTGCACCCCCAGACACCGCAGGCCTGTCTGGCCATCTCACGTCCCTCCGTCCACACGCGGGGAACCCCAGAGCAGCTGAGTGAACACCCTGGGAACCACTGCCTGAGTCACAAGGAATGGAATGGGGCTGAGACACGCCTTTCCTCCCCCCTTCTCTTCCCTGCCAGCCTCCCCATCCCCATCTCAAATGAGCTCCTGGCCCAAGAATCCTGGTGTCAGGGTCCCCTGGTGGGTGGGGCAGGCTGACCACACCAGGAGCTGCAGAGGGGGCTGCCCTCCCACCTGCTCTCCCTCTGGCAGCTCCAGGAGGAGGCAAGTATGGCTGAGGCCACCTGCCACCACCCCACGGTGACAACGCGGCCCTGCTGGGCAGCCCTGAGCGCCCGGCTTCTGTAGGACGATGCCACCAGGGGCCCTCCCAGGGAGCATCCTGTCATGGGCTGGGCTCTGTGGACAGAGGCGCAGAAGGGGCTGGCAAATCCTGCCTTGTCGTGGCTGCTCCCTCAGGGCAGGTGTGAGGGTCAGAGACCAGGCTCCATCCCGAGTGGCACTGAGGCAAAGCCGTAGCCTCCAGGGCCTGGCTCCTGATTCACCCACTCTTGCAGCTTGGGGGGCGACAGGATGGGAGGTGCGCAGGCCACGGATGGAACGGGAATGCCCTTCGCTTCAGACACAAGCGACACCCAGCTCAGCAGTGAGAGGCCACAGCAGCTGGGACCAGGGCTGGCAGGGCCTGACACAGGGTGCCTGTGCTGCATGAGCCATGATGCCTCAGCCCGGCTTCCGCGGTCCCCAGATGCAGCTACGGCAGGGGTGCCCCAAGCCTGGGGTAGGCCCTGGGAAGGACGCCCGCAGCCAAAAGTGGGGGAGGGGGAGAGACACAGAGAGAGAGAGAGAGAAAGACAGAAGATACAGAGAGATTGAGAGAAGGAGAGAGGGAGAGACAGGAGGAGAGACAGGGAAGACGGAGGAGGCAGGAGGGCCCCACGGGCCGGGACTCCTGACCGCTCCACTTTCCCACAGCAGACCTTTGCGCCTTTCTCCCAGGAGCCCACAGCTCGGGAGACCACTCACTTCCCCAGCTGGCTCGGGGGGGCACTCACTTCCCCGGCCGGCTCGGGGTGGGGGCACTCACTTCCCTGGCCCGGAGTGGGGGGCCACTCACTTCCCCGGCTGGCGCGGGGTGGGGGCACTCACTTCCCTGGCCCGGAGTGGGGGTCCACTCACTTCCCCGGCTGGCGCGGGGTGGGGGCACTCACTTCCCTGGCCCGGAGTGGGGGTCCACTCACTTCCCCGGCTGGCGCGGGGTGGGGGCACTCACTTCCCTGGCCCGGAGTGGGGGGCCACTCACTTCCCCGGCTGGCGCGGGGTGGGGGCACTCACTTCCCTGGCCCGGAGTGGGGGCACTCACTTCCCCGGCTGGCGCGGGGTGGGGGCACTCACTTCCCTGGCCCGGAGTGGGGGCGGCTCACTTCCCCGGCCGGCGCGGGGTGGGGGCACTCACTTCCCTGGCCCGGAGTGGGGGTCCACTCACTTCCCCGGCCGGCTCGGGGTGGGGGCACTCACTTCCCTGGCCCGGAGTGGGGGCGGCTCACTTCTCCAGCCAGCATGGGGGGGCAGCTCATTCACTCACTTTCTGGGCCGGTAGTCGGGGATGCTCCGATCCAGGGAGATGCGGTCACTGAGCTGAGCGTTGTAGCCGTACTCCTCATACTTGCCTTCCGCCTCCTGGCCGTCATCACGCAGGGTGGCCGCCAAGCCGCCCTGGCCCAGGCCTCCTGGCCCCTCCACCAGGCCGATGGGCTTGGCGAGGCCTGGGGGCAAGGAAGAGAAGGAGGTCAGGCAGGCCCAGGACACGCTGCATCTGTACCCAGGAGACTCCCCTCCCACCCCTCTCCCCGACGGCCACTTCCCCCGCCCCTGGTGCAAGCCCAGCAAACTCTGCAGATGGGAGGCTGCCAGCTTGGGACATTCCAGAAAGTGCAGAGGGAAGGGCGGTGCTGGGCAGAGGAGGGAGGGATGAATGGGTGGTGCATGGGGCTCTGAAGGCGGTGGACTCTGTGTGATGCTGTAATGGTGGAATTTGTTACTATGTATTTTTTGATTCAGGGTCTTGCTCTGTCACTCAGACTGCAGTGCAGTGGCACTATCTCAGCTCACTGCAGCCGGGCAGCCTGGAACTCCCAGGCTCAAGCGATCCTCCCACCTCAGCCTCCTGAGTAGCTGGGCACACCACCAAAACCGGCAAATTTTTGTATTTTTAGTGGAGACGGTTTCACTGTGGTGGTCAGGCTGGTCTTGAACCCATGACTTCAAGCGATCCACCTACCTAGGCCTCCCAAAGTGCTGGGATTGCAGGCGTGAGTCACTGCACTGGCCAATACTTGTTCTTACGCAATTGTCCAAACCCACAGCAGGTGTGACACTGAGTGAGCCCCTGTGAGCCACGGCCCTGGGTGAGCCGCCTGCATCGGGCGGCGTCGGCTCGATACACAGTCACACTCACGCACGTTCACGCCCGGGCACTGTGCCTGGAGGGTGGAGGATGCGGGAACTCCGCTCAGTCTCTATCAACCCGAAACTGCTCTGACGGTCAGACCTACTGATGCTAAAAATATTAACTCAAAAACTGCAACGACTCTAAGAAGATCAGGTGTTTTAAACGCCACGCCACTGCCACCAACCCCACCAGCCCTGAGCTGGACACATATCCGCATGCACGCTGCTACTCTGGGGTAGGAAGAACCGAGCCGTCGACACAGGCAGCAGCCAAGACGCGGCTCACACACGTGACGCCAAGTCAAAGAATCGACACAGGAGACCTCATCCCGTGTGGCCACCGGCGTGAGGTTCAAGAACAGACGGAATCCCAATCCCATCCCACAGCCATCGGGGAGGGACGGGGACCCCGGGCTGGGGCAGCGTCGACTGGAAAGGGGCCGGTGGAACCTCTGGGCTGATGGGGAGGCTCCACGGCTTTGTCAGGGTGTGTGGCGCGGGTGCCCAAGGGGGCCGGGCCAGGGAAAGTTCTAGGTGCTCAGTTGTGCTGGGCAAGTGGACGTGCCTTGGGGATGCTCATCCCACGGGGACGGGGGTGAGAGGGGTATCTGCCCCCATAGATGGCACCGTTGGCTGTCTCTGAGCTGGGAGTCTCTGGGGCATCGTGGATTTGGGAGGCAGGTGCCCAGGAAGAGGCGGCATGGACCCCTGGGGCTGGGCTGCCTTTTGTCAGCTTGCACAGAGAGGTCTCTGGTCCTCGGAGGAGGGCCGGTGGAAACACAAACTTGGGAAATACCCGATGCTGACGTCCCACAGCTGCCCGCATGGGAGGGGCCCTTCTCTTGTGGCACCAGCTCCTGGGGCCCGGCGGGGTCTCTGTAGGATTCCTGCTCCGGGCAGGGACCGATGCCCTGGGGAGACTCCAGTCCGTGACCCTCCCCCCGCAGCAGGGCAGTGAGTGGGTTTCTCCCCTCCGCAGAGCCGAGGCTTTGAGCCTCCTGGAACCTCTGGACTTTCTGGAATATTCTATTTTAAATGGATAAACAAAGTGTTCTTATTTATGTAGGACTGAAGGCTACAGATTGGACGTACAATTGAAAAACGACACAAATCACTTCCCTTTGTTAATACTGTGCGATAAATACGTAATCATGCTATTTAAAAATATCAATACTGCACTTGCATTGTTCACTTTGGAAAGTCTGGAATTGGAGGTCTCCCAGAGGCAGGCACAGCAGCTTCTACCTCGAGAGAGACCTCATCATTCCCAGGGCTCAGGCCTCAGGTGGGGATTGGCCGCTTGGCCAGAGGGTGGCTGAGCGTGGTTCCGGACGGCTGCCCAATGCCTGGCACTGGGGCTTGACACCTGGCAGGAGGGTGGCTGAGCATGGTTCTGGACGGTTGCCTGATGCCCAGCATTGGGGCTTTATACCTGGCAGGAGGGTGGCTGAGTGTGGTTCTGGACGGCTGCCTGATGCCCAGCCTTGGGGCTTGACACCTGGCAGGAGGGTGGCTGAGTGTGGTTCCGGACGGCTGCCCGATGCCCAGCGTTGGGGCTTTACACCTGGCAGAAGTGTGGCTGAGTGTGGTTCCGGACGGCTGCCCGATGCCTGGCATTGGGGCTTGACACCTGGCAGGAGGGTGGCTGAGCGTGGTTCCGGACGGCTGCCTGATGCCTGGCATTGGGGCTTGACACCTGGCAGGAGGGTGGCTGAGTGTGGTTCCGGACGGCTGCCCAATGCCCGGCGTTGGGGCTTTACTTTTTCACTTGTAAAATAAAATATGCACGAGTTAAAAAATTCAAACAATCCAGAAAATCACGAAACGGAGAGTTGACGACTGTGTGCTCTGTCTCCTCTCCAAGCGCCACACTTCAGAGGAGATGCCTTTTTCTGGTTTGAGTCCTTTTCACTGTGTCTGCTGCAGATCCAGGTCTCGCCTCGTCAGCCTGAGACGAGGTCCCCTGACTTCTTGGCATGAAAAATGAGGGGCTGAGCCCGTTTTCACCCCACCTTCTTCCCCTGCCCCCCTCCTTCCCTCGATTTTTCTTAGCTATTATTTTTAGTGATCCTGTGGTTACCTTGGTGGCTTCAAAAGGAATACGTAAGCCTCTATTTCTGGAAGCTCTGACTCTAGCCAGCATCTCCAGACTCCCTGCCTCATCAGATGAGAAATGGGCGCCCTGATCCACCTGCCGCTCAGCTGTGCCGCTACTTTTACACCCCTAAAGGCATCTGTGACACCCACCCTCGGCTCTATCACCGTGAGTGAGTGTTCGCAGGACTTGACGACGGGGTGGTTCTGAAATGCAAAGCAGGCCGGGCGTGGTGGCTCACACCTGTGATCCCAGCACTTTGGGAGGCCAGGGTGGGCAGGCCGGGTGCCGTGGCTCACACCTGTGATCCCAGCACTTTGGGAGGCCAGGGTGGGCAGGCCGGGTGCCGTGGCTCACACCTGTGATCCCAGCACTTTGAGAGGCCAGGGTGGGCAGGCCGGGTGCCGTGGCTCACACCTGTGATCCCAGCACTTTGAGAGGCCAGGGTGGGCAGGCCGGGTGCCGTGGCTCACACCTGTGATCCCAGCACTTTGAGAGGCCAGGGTGGGCAGGCCGGGTGCCGTGGCTCACACCTGTGATCCCAGCACTTTGAGAGGCCAGGGTGGGCAGGCCAGGTGCCGTGGCTCACACCTGTGATCCCAGCACTTTGGGAGGCCGGGGTGGGCAGGCCAGGCGTGGTGGCTCTCACCTGCAATCCCAGTACTTTGGGAGGCCGGGGCGGGCAGAACACTTGAGGTCAGGAGTTGGAGACCAGCCTGACCAACATGACAAGACCCCATCTCTACTAGAAATATAAAAATTAGCCAGGTGTGGTGGTGCGCACGCACTTGTAATCCCAGCTACACGGGAGGCTGAGGCAGGAGAATCGCTTGGACCCAGGAGGCAGAGGTTGCAGTGAGCTGAGATCGCGCCACTGCACTCCAGCCTGGGCGACAGAGCGAGTGAGGCTCCATCTCAAAAAAAGAAAGAAAGAAAGAAAAAAAGCAGTAAATTGACATGCCCACATCAGGATTACGTAGTTACAATCCACCATGGCGCCAGCACGGCATGGACACTATGACGGAAATATTCTATCACCCACTAAACCTGTGCTGCTTAATGAAGAACTTTCAAAGGTCAAGACAGTATCATTGATTTTCCTGTTACACTATCAATTTCTCAGAATTATGCATATTTTGACTTGTTTTAGGTTTGGATCTTGACTTTTCACATGCCCTTTTGGAGAAGACAAAAAGATAATAATAATAATAATATCTACTGAGCAAGCGCCCTTCATACACATTAACATGTCATTCTCCACAACACCCCTGGGACATAGGCTCTGTATTTCACCCCATTTTGCAGATGAGGAAACTGAGGCTCAGAGAGGTCAGGCCACACACACAGGGTCACAGGGCTGGTCAGCATCAGAACCATGTTTGAACCCACGCAACGTGGCATGGAGCAGCTCCTCCCGACAGCCGTGCTCTGCTGCCATGTGAGCTCAGGCCTCCTGGCGATGTGACCGGGGAGCACAGCCCCATCTTCCCAGAGATGTTCCCGACTACAGGGCCGGCCCTCAGTGCCCTCGCCTCATGGCCTTCTCACTCCCAGGCCCCTTTGCATCAATTGTTTGCCCAGCGGCCACCCCCGGGCCCTCTTCACTCTAAGCCTGGGTGGGCTCCATCGCCCTGTGGATCCCACGTCTGCTCAGGTCCTGGAGGTCCTCTCATCCCACTGAAGTATGTCTCTAAAGAAGTCTGAAGAAGGGCTGTGTGGAAAGTAAACTTGCTGAGCCCTCAAATGTCTGGAAGTCTCTTTCGTTGCTCCTCATGCTGGCTTGATAATTGTGCTGGGTATAGAACTCCAGGCTCGACGGTTTTTTCACCTCATGCAGCGCCCAGTGCTGCCTGCGAGTGTTCTGAGGTCGGCAGGACCCTCTTTCTTCTTCAGACAGGCATTTTGTTTCTGCCTGTCTCTGGACACTGATTTTTGTTGTTGTTGTTGGGATCCTAGATTTGGTCAGGGCATATCTTGAAGCGAATCACAGTCACACTTGGCAATCCACACTTTACAGTCACACTTGGCAATCCACACTCATGTCGACGTTCAGCTCCAGGAAGTTTGTTCTGTTAATGATGTGACTGCATTCCCATCTGCCATCCCTGTTTTCTCTTCTGTAACTTCTGTTAAGTGAACCTTTCCTCTCCCGGTTTATCTCCTGCCTCCAGAGGCTTCATTCTCCATTTTCATTCTCTTGGTTTTCATCTCATCAGCTTGATCTCTTGTCGTGTTGCCAGTTAGCCTGTCCCTTGAACTGGCTTTGTTATCATCTATTTAATCCCAAAGGATGCTGTTGTCCTCCAGCCGCCCTGCCTTGCACGAATGGCAAACTTGTTTTACTCCATGTGGTTGGCAGCAGCCCAAAAGCTGTCCACATCCGAATCCCTGGAACCAGCGAGTGTCACGTTACACAGCTAAGGGGGCTTGGCAGACGCCCCCAGCTTTGCCTGAATCTGCTTCATTGGCCAGAAGGTGCGGAGGAGCTGGGCCTTCACTGGCCTACGTGCTGTGGTCCCGTCACTTGCACGGGGGTTAGGGAACACCCTGGCCATGCCACTGCTCACAGCTTCCTTGCGGAGGAATGAGGGTTGCCAGGCCTCCCACTGAGTGTTTTGAAGAGAGAGGCTGCCATTCCCATCCTCCCTCCACCCTGGGGCTCCATGCCTCCCCTCACTGCTGCGCCTGGGCTTAAGAGAACCAAGCAGCCCCTGGTCCAGACGCTGCTGCCCGCTGAGCTGCCTGATTTCTCCTGGCTGAGGGTCCTCCTTGGTCACAGGTGGGCCACCGTCGAGTCCCTGTCCCAGGACTGTGCGGATGGTGGACATGGAGCTCAGGGACCCTGAGCCCTGCACTGGGCGTGCACTGGGGTAAAGGAGCCTTTGCTGCCTCGGATCCGATCTTCTTCCTCAGCTGGTGGAGTCAGTGCTGTCACTATTCCATAGCTGCTGAGAGAAGCTGCCTGGGGGACACCAGTGCCAGTACTGGGCCTCTCCTTCCCTGCCTGCACGGTGCCCGGCACTGGGCTGTCGGTGAAGCCAGGGTGTTGGGGGTGGGGAAGAGCAGAGCAAACTCTCCAGATGCCCGTCCGAAGGCCCTACTGGCTTCCCAGGCTGGAGGCCCCATCTCCAGCCCCTGGGCTGTGGCAGCACCGGCCACTCCCTGTGACCCCCAGTGCAGCTACAGGGACCACTGGCGGCTCCATCCCACAGTGGGTTTAGAGGGATTTGGTCCTGAGCCCTGCAGCCGCAGGCTGGGCGTCTCCACACTTTTACCAGTTTCTTCATCATTTGTCCTTGTTTCCTGGTGGGATCAAGCAACCCTGCCTCTTTGGAAGGAATTCTTTGTGAAAGAAGATATGAGGCCATGCTGTAGAGAACAGACAGGGAAGATGAGAGCTCCAGAAATCCTGCCGCGAGGCACCCACGGCAACCTTCCTCACCGGCAAAATCAGGTCCGTGGGATTTTCACTTTTCCGAGCTATTAACGGATTCCTCCTGCTCCAAAGAACGTGACCAGGAAAGCCAAGCAGCTCTGACCGCACCTGCCCTCCCAGAGGCTGCCCTGGGCCTGCGCCTGCTCCTGCCCTGCCCTCCCGGAGGCTGCCCTGGGCCTGCGCCTGCTCCTGCCCTGCCCTCCCGGAGGCTGCCCTGGGCCTGCGCCTGCTCCTGCCCTGCCCTCCCGGAGGCTGCCCTGGGCCTGTGCCTGCTCCTGCCCTGCCCTCCCGGCTGGAAGTCCTGACCCCAGCCTCTGCTGGCACCTTGGCGCTGCATGGCCGCTGCCACCCTGAGCAGGATGCCTGAAGCCTCTGAGACCTGGCTCCAAGGCCAGAGCCGGAGTTGGTCCCCAGCCTCAGCCTCAGCATCACCTGGAGGTCACCAGAGCTCCTGAGTCTCCTGCCTGACGTGCGCCTGTGGATCAGACACTCCCGGAGGGGCCTGGTGGGCTGTGTTTTAACAAGGACCCGGGTGACGCAGCCAGGTTTGAGAAGCACTGTTCTCAGGCTGCTGTTCATGGAGGAGCCTCCACCGTCAGGGGCCTCACCGGGCCTCAGGGGCGCAGGCTGGGGGCCATGGGGAGGCGGCTCCCATCTCTTTGCTGACTCTGGTCAGAGTCATTTGTTCATCTGACCCACCTGCTCCAGGGACAGCTCTGGGGGGAGGTCAATGGTGAAGACCTGGTGCCCCAGGAGAGCCTGTGCCCCCCAGTCCCACCAGCCCCACCAGTGTGTCCATAGCGGTTGCCAGAATACCAAAGTACCGTTGGCCACATCATTCACAGATTCTGTGTTTGCAAATGTTCCTACTCCCTAAAATTCATCTGTAATCCCAAAATCGATGCTCGTGGTCTTCCATGGCCATTCACAGACAGGCTTAGAGGGGCAAGATCTTTGGTCAAACAGGGTCAGGCTCCACTTCTCCTTCCAGCTCCGACTATACACGGGGTCCCCTACCTTCTCCTTCCAGCTCCGACTGTACACGGGATCCCCTACCTTCTCCTTCCAGCTCCGACTGTACACGAGGTCTCCTACCTTCTCCTTCCAGCTCCGACCATACACGAGGTCTCCTACCTTCTCCTTCCAGCTCCGACTGTACACGGGATCCCCTACCTTCTCCTTCCAGCTCCGACTGTACACGAGGTCTCCTACCTTCTCCTTCCAGCTCCGACTGTACACGGGATCCCCTACCTTCTCCTTCCAGCTCCGACTGTACACGAGGTCTCCTACCTTCTCCTTCCAGCTCCGACTGTACACGGGATCCCCTACCTTCTCCTTCCAGCTCCGACTGTACACGAGGTCTCCTACCTTCTCCTTCCAGCTCCGACTGTACACGGGATCCCCTACCTTCTCCTTCCAGCTCCGACTGTACACGAGGTCTCCTACCTTCTCCTTCCAGCTCCGACTGTACACGAGGTCTCCTACCTTCTCCTTCCAGCTCTGACTGTACACGGGATCCCCTACCTTCTCCTTCCAGCTCCAACTGTACACGAGGTCCCTCATCTTCTCGACTCAGCTCCGACTGTACACGGGGTCCCTCACCTTCTCCTTCTAGCCCTGACTGTACATAGGGCCCTTCTGCAGCCACTTCCATCATAACCAATTCACTCGAGATAACTCACTCACTCCCAGGATAACCAAGCCACTCCCAAGATAACCAACTCACTCCCATGATAACCGACTCACTCCTACAATAACCAACTCACTCCTGAGACAACCGGGCCAATTCCACTAAGCGACTCACTCTCATAATAACCAACTCACTCCCAAGAAAACTAACTCACTTCTGAGAAAACCGACTCCCAAGGTGACCAACTCATTCCCGAGACAACCAATTCCCTCCCACGATAACCAACTCACTCCTGAGATAACCAAGCCATTCCCAAGACACCTAGCCCACTCCTGAGATAACTAACCCAGTCTCACGATAGCCAACCCATTCTTGTGATAACTAATTCATTCCCAAGGTAACCCACTCCCAAGTTAACTAACCCACTCCCATGATAACCATTGCACTCCAGAGCTAACCAAGCCACTCCTGAGATAACCCCCTCCCATGATAACTAATCTGCTCCCACCATAGCTAACCCACCCCTGAGATAACCAACCCACTCCTGAGATAAGCCACTCCCATAACTAACCCATTCTCACATTAAGGGCATTAACCCCTTGGAGAGGGCAGGGCCCCTGCAGACCCCTCTCAATGCCATGGTGGGGGTGAAGCTTCCCACGCGGGGGCAGCTGGCAGCGCATTCACAGCACAGCACCGACCGTGTTCCTCGTGCAGGCGTCGCACGAGCTTTGCCTCCTTTAATCCCCAGGGTTCCCTCCAAGCCAGGTGCTTTTGTCACCCCCCTGTAACTGATGAGACTACCGAGGCTGAAGGTTGGGCCCATGGCCAGGAGGCAGTGAGCCCCAGCCACACTCCGCCACAGTGCTCTGAACTGCAAAGCTCTCAAAGAGGGTGTCCCAGGGGACCGAGAAAGGCACCGCCCCGTATCGTGTCAGGCAAAGGTGTTAAATAAACAGCCACTAAACCATGGTCACACCCCTTTCAGGAGAGGAAGGGCATCCTCTCCCAAGGAAGCAGGTGACGGTGCCCGCCTGGCCTTGGGGACCACGGCTGTGCTTCACTGTGTGCCCTGCTTCACAGACGGAAGTGCTGCTGCGGTGGGCACGCGGGAACCGTCCAACGAGAACCACACAGGATTTTCTGGGCCAGACTAAGGTGCCAGCTGGACACTTCTCCTCCAGGGCACGTAAAGGGTCTCCATCCATGGGGCTGCCCCATTGCCGGCCCCTGCCCCTCCCAATTCTGCCTGGAGGTTGGGATGGCTGTGCGAACATTCACCACCGGCACCGCACGAGGACTGCCTGGTGGCCACGGGGAAGGAACATGCCGTGTGGACACATTCAGATTGAACCTGGTGGCCACGGGGAAGGAACATGCCGTGTGGACACATTCAGATTGAACCTGGTGGCCACGGCGAAGGAACATGCCGTGTGGACACATTCAGATTGAACTAGCCCTCAGAGGAGGGACCTGGGGCCCCACTCGGTGGCCGGAGGGGAGGCCAACCCCTCCCTGGCAAATGCAGCCTCGCCGCTGCCCTGTGTGACTTTGGACAGGGCAGGTGATTTGGATGCGGCTCCAGGGCGCACAGAACATGCGTGTGCCACCTTCAAGATGGAGGGGTCTGCATTTTGCTTTTTGCCTCCACATAAAGTTATGGCCACAGATGCCTTCTGTGCCATCACAGGTAGAATTCAATTACAGTCATAGCAATGACCTTCCAACCACCAGGAAACATCCATCAGACGGCAGAGTCCACAGAAACGACTGCCTGACAACCCCGAGAGCTCACGTGTTTATCACTTATTTATTAATTACATATTTAGGATTGCTTATTTCAGAAATTGAACCACTGCGTCAAAGATAGAGAAATTTCACGAACCTTGGTGCCAAGTCATTTTCCAGAAGGTTTAGATTAGTTTTGTTTCACTGCCAGCAATATATGCTTCCACTACTTTAATTAGAAAGTGCATCACTTCTGATTGGAAAAGTCATAAATGCTTCCGGTAGAAAATTCTACACACACGGACACACACACACACGCACACATGCACACATGCACACATGCACACACACGCACACACACACACATGCACACAGAGGATCACCTGGGGTCTCATGCTGCAGGGAAAACTAATATCAGTATTTTCGCGCTCCATATTATTTTATAAGATCACGTGAACCTCCTCGGCGCAGCTCCATCCACATATCTGGTGTCTGCCGCCTGCATTCTGCTGTTATCACTGCGTCTTGAGTATTTTCCCACGTCACTAAAAATTCTTCATAAACATAACTTTTGATGGCTGCAAACATAAAATGTCAATTTGTAGCTGCGCCATTTATTCCTCCATCCAGTAGCAAAACTCACGGAGATTCTGCTAAATCCCACGAGCCGCCCGGGCCGGGGAGCCCCAGGTGGCCCCGGTGAACGCAGCACACACCTGCCTGCCCCCCAGAGCTCATGCACACAGGTGAGCAGGTGCCAGCCCAGGGCAGCCGCTTCCTCGCAGGTGCGGCCAGAGGCAGGGGCAGGGTCCCCACGAGGAGGAGTCTGAGGGGAGAGAAAGGCCAGGAGGGCAGGAAGGTGTCCTGCGAGTGGCTGCGTGTGCGGGTCAGGGCTGTGGGGGCAGAAAGGGGACGATGGGACGGGGTGAGAGCTTTCTGTGCCGGCTGGGATCTTGCTTTGAGCTTTGCAGGAAGTGGGAGCGCAGAGGAGCTTTGAGCTGAGGCGGAGAGAGGAGGGTGGGCACAGCGGTCAGGCTTTCCACGCAGATAAACCACTCCGGTGACCGTCCATGGGGGGACGAGGGTGGAACCCAGGGGCCTGTGCAGAGTCCGATGTTCTGATCAGCCCGGGGGTGAGATGGTGTGTGGACATCGACGACTCGGTTTCCCACCCTCTGTCTGTCCATCTCTCTCCGGACAGCCTCCCTGTGTATTTCGGGACCAGCCGTCCCCATGCGCACTGTGGCTGCCACCCCTGTGGCCTTCACCCAGCAGTCCCTGTCAGACCCTCCACTGCTGGGATGCAGTGGTCGCCCGAGGCTGGGCCAGCGCCCTGAGTGGATTCATCACCAGGAAAGAGGCCCCCACCCCAGGCATCTTCAGCAGCACAGGCCACCTGGGCATCTTTGTCTAACACGAGAGGCAGCTGCTCAGAATCCACCACCAAAAACGGAAGCAGAGGAGAGATGAGAAGCAGCACCCTCGCCCAGGCACACCTCCACCCGGGCACACCCTCGCCCAGGCACACCTCCGCCCGGGCACACCTCCGCCCGGGCACACCCTCACCTGGGTACATCCTCGCCCAGGCACACCTCCACCCGGGCACACCCTCGCCCAGGCACACCTCCGCCCGGGCACACCCTCGCCCAGGCACACCTCCGCCCGGGCACACCCTCGCCCAGGCACACCTCCGCCCGGGCACACCCTCGCCCAGGCACACCTCCGCCCGGGCACAACCTCGCCCAGGCACACCTCCGCCCGGGCACACCCTCACCTGGGTACATCCTCGCCCAGGCACACCTCCACCCGGGCACACCCTCGCCCAGGGACACCCTCGCCCAGGCACACCTCCGCCCGGGCACACCCTCACCCAGGCACACCTCCACCCGGGCACACCCTCACCCAGGCACACCTCCGCCCGGGCACACCCTCACCTGGGTACATCCTCGCCCAGGCACACCTCCACCCGGGCACACCCTCGCCCAGGGACACCCTCGCCCAGGCACACCTCCGCCCGGGCACACCCTCACCCAGGCACACCTCCGCCCGGGCACACCCTCACCCAGGCACACCTCCGCCCGGGCACACCCTCGCCCAGGCACACCTCCACCCGGGCACACCCTCGCCCAGGCACACCTCCACCCGGGCACACCCTCGCCCAGGCACACCTCCGCCCGGGCACACCTCCGCCCGGGCACACCCTCACCTGGGTACATCCTCGCCCAGGCACACCTCCGCCCGGGCACACCCTCACCCAGGCACACCTCCGCCTGGGCACACCCTCACCCAGGGACACCCTCGCCCAGGCACACCTCCGCCCGGGCACACCCTCGCCCAGGCACACCCTCACCCAGGCACACCCTCACCTGGGTACATCCTCGCCTGGGCACAGCCTTGCCTGGGAGGCCTCCTGGAGCTCAATTTGGGGGGGTGTTTGGGCTCAGTGGGCCCTGAGAGGGGAGCCAGGGAGCCCCTGGGGTGGAGGGTGCGGCCCAGGTGCCGATGTGAGGGCCAGGCCTCGGGTTTCTCCTCCTGGCTCCTCACGGCACTGGGTGGTGGGGACCAGCAGTCCTGGGTGGGGCTTGGGTCCGAAGGAGCTGAGTCAGGGCTGGCAGCACAGCCTTTAGGACGGCGGCTCTCACAGTGGCACCTGGGCCAGGGGGGCCCACCCTCAGGACAGGGGGACTCACGGCGGGGCCCACACTCAAGACAGTGGCTTCCACCCTCAGGACAGCAGCGTCCACCTCATCTGGGAGCCTGTGGGGACCACACATTCTTGAGACCCTCCCCAAACCCGCCGAGTCAGAACCCCCGGGGTGCCGGTGCTTGTTCTAACCAGGCCTCCAGGGGACTCCCACACAGGCAGCACTGGAAGCGGCCGCCCCGGGTCAGCGGATGAAGCCCGTCCACACCAGAACCACCTGGAGAGTCTGAGGGCGCCGGCGCCTGCCTGCGCCTCCCCCACGGAGTTGACGTAACTGCCGGGGCGTGGCCTGGACGCTGAACATCTAAACCATCCCCAGGTGACTCTCAAGTGCAGAGCAATGGGAGCTGCTGTCTGGGATGATGAGGAGTCGGCCTGGCTCCAGGCAGGGCCCCAGCCAGGAGGCGGCCCACTCAGGGGCGTCCCGGAGCCGTGCAGAGGCCTGTTGGGGTGACCCTCCCGGGGTCTGGGGGCCAAGGTCCAGGAAGGTGGGCAGAGCGGGGGTCCAGGAGGGTGGGCAGAGTGGGGGTCCAGGAGGGTGGGCAGAGTGGGGGTCCAGGAGGGTGGGCAGAGCGGGGGTCCAGACTGTGGACAACAAGTTCTTAAGGGAAAGTCAGGTCGGACATGGTGGCTTGGAGGACACAGCTGCATCTCCAGGCCTTTCTGGGTCCCCCCACTGCCCCGGTGCTGCCGACGGAGTGCCATGGGGCACCCACTTTCCCCAGGACATTCTCCACGCCTTCGTCCCTGCTCAGAGCCAGGGACACCACTTGGTTTTGGAGGCAGTGATTTGACTTGTGAGAGGAAAAGCAGCTTCCTTTTGAGATTCAGGGCTGAACACAAGGCTTCCTCCCCCTCATTCATCATCACTGTGGTAATTGGAAAAGATGGCTCACTTCCGACCACGGCTGCCGAGTGCCCATGGTCATTCTGCTTTTATGGAATCATCATTTCAAGTTCCTTTCCCATGACCCGAGGGAACGCACTTTTCTAATTATAGGAGATAATTTGGAAGACGATCACAGGGGAGGAAACGGCCGTCTGGGAGTGTGGTGGGGAAAGCGATTTCCTCGGGGGCTGACTCCGTTTGTGAGCAGATGGGCAGGCGGGGGTGGTCTGGGCTGTGAGGGGACCTGTGCCCGCTTCTCAGCCACCTCCTCTCAACGGACCCTGAGGAAAACAGGGAAGTTGAAGGATGAATAGATTGTCAGTTGGCGTGTGTGTCTGGGGCAACGGGGAGTGGTGGGGACTGCGGCTCAGACCCACGGATTACTGCCACCCAGGGACTCGGGTCCAGAGATGCCAGATCTTCTAAAATTCCAACATGAGGTGCCGGTGTACAGATTTCTGTCTCTATATGTCAGCAATGAATTCACGTTTTGGAAGAAATGGCATTAGGTTAACAAATACACACTGGGTCTGTCTATATCTGTTAATCGGGCAGGACAGGTGTGGTGGGACACATAACAGATCCCAAAGGCATCAGGCTCTGATGTCTGGAACCCACGAGTCTGTCACTTTCCATGGTCAAGGGACTTTACAGATATGATTAAGTTAGGGGCCCTGAGACAGAGGGTGCCCTTGCACCCAGGTGTACCCTGAATGCAATCACCAGTGTCTTATAAAAGAGAAGTGGGCCAGTTGCGGTGGCTCACGCCTGTAATCCCAGCACTGTGGGAGGCCGAGGCAGGTGGATCACGAGGTCAGGAGTTCGAGACCAGCCTGGCCAACATGATGAACCCTCATCTCTACTAAAAAAAATTCAAAAATGAGCTGGGCGTGGTGGTGGGCGCCTGTAACCCCAGCTACTCAGGAGGCCGAGGCAGGAGAATCGCTTTAACCCTGGAGGCAGAGGTTGCAGTGAGCTGAGATCGCGCTACTGCACTCCAGCCTGGGTGACAGAGCGAGACTCCATCTCAAAACAAACAAACAAAAACAAGTGTCTTATGAGAGAGAATTGGGCCAGGCGCACTGGGTCACAGCTGTAATCCCAGAACATTGTGGGGCTGAGGCAGGAGAATCACTTGAGCCCAGGAGTTTGAGACCAGCCTGGCCAACACGGTGAAACTCCATCTCTACTAAAAACACAAAAATTACCCTGGTGTGGTGGTGGGCACTTGTAAGCCCAGTTACTTGGGAGGCTGAGGCAGGAGAATCGCTTGACTTTAGGAGGCTGAGGCTGCAGTGAGCTGAGATCGCACCACCGCACCATAGCCTGGGCAACAGAGTCAGACCCTGTCTCACAAAAAAAAAAAGTAAAAGGCACGGGGAGGGAGATTTGACGCAGACAGAAGAGGAAACAGCTTCGTGTGATGGAGACAGAGGGTGCAGCAATGTGGCCAAGGACGCCTGGAGCCCTCAGGAGCTGGGAGGGAAGGACAGACCCTCCCTGCGTCCTCTGGAGGCCGCACAGCCCTGCCCGTAGCTCGGCAGTAGCTCAGTGAAATCCACTTTGGGCGTCTGGATGCCACAGCTATGAGAAGAAATGTATGTGATTTTAGGCCCCATCTGTGGTGATCTGTGACAGCAGCCCCAGGAAAACAATACAGGAGGCTAAGCTGGCACAGCAAGCAGACCCCTAAACACCCTGCCCTGGGCCAACACTCCCTTGCTGGGTGCTGCTGCCCGTTCTGTTTGCTGGTCTCGTTCCAGCAGCCCCCAGGCAGTGCCTGCCCCTCGTGGGTTCCCAGACACTTCTAAAGGCAGGGGAGGCCTTGTGGGATGTGGGGCAGCCCCACGAAAGCAGGGCAGGCCGGGGAGGCAAGGTGCGGTGGGAGGGACCCTCGACCGCTGGGGCTGAGACAAAGAGTGGGGCCCGGGACCTGCCTGGTACCTCGGAGTGCCCGTCCTGTAATCCTCACACTGCCCATGATGTCAGCGCCATGCTGTCCCCATTGCATAGACAGTGAGGCTCACCGTGGCCACAAAGACCCGCCAGGCTGCGGTTCCTGGGCCCTTCCGAGCCGCGTCTGCACCGGCCGTCCTCACGCCTCATCCACGGGGCTCGGGATGGCCTCACTGTTCCCCCTGTGCCCGAGGAGGCAGGAGGTGGCCGTGGAGCAGGGGTGAGCTGGTGCCCGGGAGGACGCTGCTGGCCCCACCTCTCTGCCCCCAACCAGGGAGGTTCCTAGAGCCCCCGTTTATGGCCCTGCAGGGTGGTGGGCAGAAGCTGGCCCCACCCATTCAGCCCACGTCCACTGGGCCGCAGGCGTGTCTGTCCCACGCGACGCTCTCAGAATCCTGAGTTTTGCCAACATTGAAACCCTGTAGATTTCACCTGAAACCCTGGAGCTCCCACTTCCTCGGGAGGATCCAACAATCTGACAGCCCGGATCTGCCACGCACGTCAGAGATGGGCTGGAGTGGATCATGGCCCCCAGGACAGCCACGGCTGACTGGCCCCACGCCTCTAGCTGCCCGTGGGCCTCACGCAGCCACCCTGGAGATCGAGGGATCGTGCCCCAGTTCAGATGAATGGAGCGGGATGGTGGGTTGAATGAGGGCCCCAAAAGCTACCTCCACTCTGAACCTGTGGGTGTGGGAGTAAGGTCTTTCCAGGTATAATTAAGTTAAAGATTTCAAGATGAGGTCATCCTGGACTCGGGGCAGGAGGCCTAAATCCAGTAGGAAGCATGCTGATTAGACAATGCGAGGGCTCAGACAGTCAGAGGCAGAGACAACGCCGGAGCCCCCCAAGTGGGACAGGCCTGCAGCAGACCTAGGCCCCCAGGGGAGCTGGCCCTGCCGGCACCGTGACTTTGGACTTCCGGCCTCCAGAACAGAGACAGAGTAAGTCTCCGTTGTGTACAGCCGCCCAGTCTGTGGTCAGTGTTACAGCAGCACCAGGAGTCCCACAGAGGGCAGAGAAACAGACCACGCGAGGAGGGCAGTTAGAGGGAAAGGGCCCAGCAGACGCCCGGGCCGCCCCCCATCCCCAGTCCCTCAGCAGCAGAACGATAGTTCGCTCGACGGCAGCGGGCACAGATGAGACCCCAGCCTCCCCGGGTGACTCAAAGCGGAGGGTGGTGCCCGACTAACACCTAGTCCGTAAGATTCAAGTGGAATTTGCTGGGTGGAATGCCTGAGAAATACGTCTGAAACAGCAGACTGCTGGCATCTGAGGTTTTCACCTTTTATCCACAGCCCTGTACTGTTTTTTGTGCCTGGAACCAGGACTCAATGCTCAGGGCTGGAGCAGCCAGTGTGTGACCCTGAGGCCGAATGCCTCCAGCAGAAAGGGAGGAGCTGGGATTCACGTAGGGCTGGGCTTGTGAGGGTCCCACCAGCCCTCCAGGTTTCCCCAGCCACACCGCGGTTCTGCATTTCAGTCGGGGTCTGTAACACGCAGAAGTAAAGGAACTGAGGCACGCAAAGGCCGGGACGGTCAGAGGCTCCGAGTTCCCTCACCCAGAGGAGCCAGGGCCAAGTGCCAGGAGCGAGAGGGCACCGACATGAGGTCAGGCTGCCTCCCACCCAACAGCCCCACCCAGAAGGATGGTGCTGGCCGTCTCCTGGGGGCTGAGAGCGCTCAGAAAGGCAGGCATCCCTGCCAGCTTCCTCTGGTCCCTGCCCCCGAAGAGTCATTTCACACTTGGCTGCCTGCTCTCCCAGCACATGATACCTGGGATATGTGGGCGGCTGTGATTTTTCAGCTTGGAAGGAAGTGGGCTTTCAAGCTCCCGGCTTCTCTTTGAGTCACGGATTTCCATCTGTCACAGCGACTGAAGCCAATATTCCGAGAGAGGAAACAGCACAAACTGAGAGGTGGCCGGGCACAAGATAATCGGGGAGGAAGCGGCAGAGGGAGGGCACTGCTAGGAAGGTGGGAGCCACGTGGGGGCCACGCTGTGCTCCCACGCAGAGAGAAACTGGGCATGGCTGTGGCCCGAGGGAGGTGATCCCCAAACAGCCCAAACCCGGCTGTCCTGTTTTGGAGCCTCCGCCTGTCCACACCCATCCTTCAGGGCACCCGCTCTCCCTGGGCCCACGGCGCTGGCAGCCCAAGACAGGGACTCGGCCCCAGCTGAAGTTTCCCGGAACTGTGGCCTCTTCGAGCCAGACCCACCTGCCTCCCGCTGAAAAGCACTAAGAATGCTGGATTTAAACAACAACATCAACTTCTAAAAAGCAATAAATACCTGACAAGATGGCAAGAAGTTGCTAGGCCAAAAGTGAAGGGAAAACGGGAATCAGAGAAATGAGTGGGCCTGCAATTTGCTTTTTTCCTAAGGGGGTGTTCTGAATATTGTGACTTTGACATTTCAAAGAGGGAGAAAGGGGGAAGAAACCAGAGGTGCCAAATAGAAAACTCTCCCTCCATAAACAGCGGTGAGGGTGAAGCACTGGGGGACTCGACTTCAGGACGTGCAGCCTCGGCGTGGTCCAAGCAACCATCAAGACCTGAACTTGATGGAGGAGCAGCACGGGCAGGGACAGCACGGGCAGGGACAGCACGGGCAGGGACAGCATGGGCAGGGACAGCACGGGCAGCCTCCAGGAGCCTGGAGGAGCAAACAGAACCCTCTCCAGAGAGGAGAGCTTCCAGCCTAGGCCTTGGGTTATGCCTGCAAATCAATGTTCAAAGACAACGACCAGCCTACAGTCAAACGTAACAAGGCACACAAGGAAAAGAAACACCGTGAGCAAGTGCCGGCAGAAAGAACAGAGGTGGACTCCAGACCAGAGCAGCTGCCGTGGGACAGTGGGCCCTCCCTCCACCCTCAGATTCCGGGACACCAGCAGCCGCCACCATGACCTTTGTCCAGCAAGCAGGACTCTACCCTGTTTGCAGTGGGGGAACCAGCAGCACCATCACCTCCCAGCACTCCAGGCCCCGTGTCCTTCACGTGTGTGCAATCTTGGCTGTCCACTTCAGGGAGTGTGGAGGGCAGAGGGGAGTGTGGAAGCTGCAGCAGGCAAAGCGTCCCACCAGCTCCCTTGTCCCTCTCTTTATCTCCACTATAAAAATGTAAACTGATTTAATGTGCCTGGCTATTAATTTTGATGATTACAAAGTGATGATAAAAAGGAGAGACCCTGGTTTGCTTTTGTAGATAATGTCTCTCTCTCTCTCCCAGCTTCGATTTTATCCACTCTCTCCAAATACAACAGCTAATTTCATTACAGACCAGTCTTTTGAGATTCCCTGGGGACCCAAACTAGTAACATACTGTCAATAGTGAAAAGACTGACTGCCCTTCTGAAACCATGAAGTCATGAATATTTTGCAGGACATGGCAATACCTGTAAAATATATTCTCACTGAGACTAATATGGTGTTTGATAAATCTTCATACATAATACTTGTGTTCAACGAATATGAATATTTATGGGGCCAAAGCAAGGGAGATGGGGAATGACTGGAAGTATCTGGCGGGAAGGATTTCCTGGCCCTCTGCTTCCCTTTGGAAAGCATGCAGGGCTCCGGAACATCCCACGGCTGCTCCATGCAGCAATAAATGCCAACCTGACCCAGGTTTGGGTTTAAGGGCGGCTGGAGCAAGGATGAGGGACACTTGGGTGCACCATCACCTTGGTGGCCACCTCTGAGAGAAGCTGCAGAGAGGAGCAGAGTGGATGGGCCCCCACCCCTCCCCGCGCCCACGCTGTCCTTTGATGGTGCACACGCCTGGGTCAGCTCTCTGCTCAAACCCTGACTCTGGAATCTCCTGGAAATGCCTGTCCTTTGGACACAGCCCCGCCTTGAGGGTCACAGACAGGAGGAGACCTCAGGAACCCACACACGGAGGACGGGAGGGGAAACTGGCCCTGCCCCTGGTGAAGCCCCCAGTGGAGTCCAGGGCATCTGGCTTTCCCTCAGCCACTTGCTGAAGGGGAGCCTGCCCTGAACCCCTGTTGTCAGGGGGCAGCAGAGGCTCCACGTCTGCCCCCAAGGTTGATCCCCTTCTGCCGGGGCCCAGGTCAAAGATGAGGTTGTCAGTCCAACGCTTGTGTCAGTCTGGGCTGCTCAACAACACATGAATGCACTGGGACCCAACCTGCCTTCCTGGTCTTCTCTCCTAGTCCAGCACTCCAGACACTGTCCCTCCTAGTCCAGCGCTCCAGGCACCGTCCCTCCTGGTCCAGCGCTCCAGATACTGTCTTCCCTTTCTCAATGCTTGGCTGTCCTCACTCTATAGAGTCTTCTACTATATTTATTCATCCTCCACTCATCCACCCGCCCATCCATCCACCCACCCATCCATCCACACATCCACCCACCCATCCATTCACCCACCTACCCATCCACCCACTCATCCATCCACCTGCCTCCTCATCCATTCATCCATCCACCCATTCACCCACAAATCCATCCACCCACCCACCCATACATACATACATCCACCCATCCATCCATTCACCCCCCAACTCCTCCATCCACACATCCACCCGTCCATTCTTATACCCACCTACCCATCCGCCCACTCATCATCCACCATCTGCCTGCCCATCCAGTTGGATGATTAGGACTCAGATCCATCCAGCTCCGAATGTGCAGCTCAGATTCCTCGTCCATGAAGCTGTCCTGACCTTCCCCTTCAAAGCAACCCCTCTCCTGTGCCTTAGAGAGCAGACAGTGCAGGCTGCCGCCCCCGCATGACTGTGAACTCCCAGGGGGCACCTGCTCGGGGCACGGGGCGCACCCTGCTGGGCCCTGCACGGTAGGGCAGTCATCTGGTGAATGAAGCATGAATCGGATCAAACCCTCTCCCCAGTGCCCCCTCCAGTTTCCCGTGGAAGCCGGGAGTTCGTGCGTCTCGGGCGGAGTGGAACTAGCTTCCGTGGGGTGGAGTCAGGCTGGAAGGTCGGGTGGACCTCGGATGGCGGAAAAGAGAAACCACAGTGGCCTTTGCCGAAGCAGCTCCATCGTTATTAAGCGCGACCTGGTGCCAGGCGCTGCTCCCAGAGCTCCTCCCGTCCGGCGTCCTCACGACAGAAGTGAATGCTGTTCTCACCCCATTTTACAGACGAGGAAGCTGAGGAGTGGGATGCTGGGCGGCCTGACAGAGGTGGCACAGGGGGAGGTGGTGGGGCCGGGCTCTGAGTCCAGGCAGCCCAGCGCTCCAGCCACGTTTTAACCACAAGGCTCTGCACCGAGCAACTAAGATAATCATGGTGGCCTCCCCTGTGTCCACTGCAAAGTGCTCGAGCCTCAGAATATTAACAGGCATTTTCCACAATTTTCTCAAAATAGTGTGAAAATAGCCCCTTGCAGAATTCAGTCCCTGTCTGTTCTTTTCTGACTTAGAAGTAAAATCAGTGCTTGCTGGATTTCACACTGGGCTACGCACGGAGCTGATGTGACTGAACTATTCTGTTGAAAGTAAAAACAGCCCCTTTCTGCCGTGGGCCGTGGGCGAGGTCGCGCGGTGCCCGCTGACCTGAGAAGGTCACGGCTTCTGGGCCAGTCTCTGTGGAGGCCGCCGGTTTGGGTCCCAGCTCTGCCACTACCAGGCTGTGCATCCACACCCAGCCCTGGTGTCCGTGCAGGAACACAGGGTCCAGAGACGGCCTCCCACACGCAGCAGAGGGCTGAGCCGCGCACTCACACTCCCCACCACGTCACACGGGTGTGAGTGACACGGCCTCAGGGGTTGGGGCTGCAATAAACCGCTGTGCTGGGCCCATTCCGAGACGTTAATGGGGACTTGGAGCCTGAGAAAGGGGATGGTGTCTGGCCCTGAGAAGTCTCCAGAATGTTGGAGAGTGGAGGACGGTGGGGACGCGGGGTCCTGGAGAGGGCACGGCGGGCAGGCAGCCCCTGAAACGGCCCGCCCCCCACCTCCACCTGCAGGTCTTGGGTTCCATCGTTTCCTCATCAGCCTTTCACCTCCTCTCTCAAAGAGGCAGGCAGAGGCCGGAGCCGGCCAGCGGGCTGGGAGGCAACGCTACAGGCCCCAGCACCCCGTCCAGGGTCAGCTCTCCAGCAGAGGCGTGGAGCTGGATCAAAGGGGGCTCCCTGCCCGGCAGACACGGCCGTGATTCTCCACCACACAGCCTGCGGGTTCTTCCCCAGCCTGACCCCACGTCCCCATTTCACGACGCATGTTTACGCCCCTATTCTGGGAGGAAACAGATTCCCTATAACTGAGCATATACTTCCTTTAAAAATCTATTTAGTGCTACAGCTTCACTAAAAAAGGAAAAAGAAAGAAAAGGAATTTGCAGTTCTCAACCTCAGGTGACCTTGCTTCCTTCCTCCCTGGGAAACGGAGAATCCAGGAGCACTCGCGCTTCCGCCTGTGTGCAGGGAACGGCCATCGAGGTGCTGCTGGGACCTCCCAGGGCCTCGTCCCTCTTCCTGCCCGGCCGTGTCCCTGCTCTCTTTCCGCCACTTCAGCAAATCCCCCCATGCTCTGTGTGGTCCCTCGGCCACCCTTTCACATCCGACAGGAACGCCCACCCCAGCCCACTCCCTCTGCCCCCATCCCACACCCCACAGAGCACGGCCACATTCTACACCCCACAGAACACGGCCTCATCCCACACCCCACAGAGCACGGCCTCATCCCACACCCCACAGAGCACGTCCTCATCCTATACCCCACAGAGCACAGCCTGCACCCTACACCCCACAGAGCACGGCCTCATCCCACACCCCACAGAGCACAGCCTCATCCTACACCCCACAGAGCACGGCCTCATCCCACACCCCACAGAGCACAGCCACATCCTACACCCCACAGAGCACGGCCACATCCCACACCCCACAGAGCACAGCCCCCATCTCACACCCCACAGAGCACGTCCTCATCCTATACCCCACAGAGCACAGCCTGCTCCCTACACCCCACAGAGCACGGCCTCATCCTACACCCCACAGAGCACAGCCTCATCCCACACCCCACAGAGCACGGCCTCATCCCACACCCCACAGAGCACGGCCACATCCTATACCCCACAGAGCACGGCCACATCCCACACCCCACAGAACACAGCCCCCATCCCACACCCCACAGAGCACGGCCACATCCTACACCCCACAGAGCATGGCCACATCCTACACCCCACAGAGCACAGCCTCATCCCACACCCCACGGAGCACGGCCTCATCCTACACCCCACAGAGCACAGCCACATCCTACACCCCACAGAGCACAGCCTCATCCCACACCCCACAGAACACAGCCCCCATCCCACACCCCACACAACACAGCCCCCATCCCACACCCCACACAACACAGCCCCCATCCCACACCCCACACAACACAGCCCCCATCCCACACCCCACAGAGCACAGCCTCATCCTACACCCCACAGAGCACGGCCACATCCTACACCCCACAGAGCACAGCCACATCCTACACCCCACAGAGCACAGCCTCATCCTACACCCCACAGAGCACGGCCTCATCCTACACCCCACAGAGCACGGCCTCATCCCACACCCCACAGAGCACAGCCTCATCCTATACCCCACAGAGCATGGCCACATCCTACACCTCACAGAGCACGGTCTCATCCCACACCCCACGGAGCACTGCCTGAATCCCACACCCCGTGGAGCACAGCCCCCATCCCACACCCCACAGAAGCAGCTGGCAGGGTCAGCTTACCCAACTTAGGAGACAGGACCCTTGTGCCGCTCCCACCACCCCCAGGCCATACTCTCTCTCTTGCTCCTTCCACTCATGTCCTCACAGTGGGTGCCCAAACCCAGGACTTGGACTTGCCACTCTTCCGTCCACACTGGCTCCCTAGCGTGGGGTCAGCTCCTCTCCAGGGCCACCTCACCGTGGAGACCTGTGGTTTTTATTTTTTTTGAGACGGAGTCTCGCTATGTCGCCCAGGTTGGAGTGCAGTGGCCGGATCTCAGCTCACTGCAAGCTCCGCCTCCCGGGTTTACGCCATTCCCCTGCCTCAGCTTCCCGAGTAGCTGGGACTACAGGCACCGCCACCTCGCCTGGCTAGTTTTTTTTGGGTTTTTTTTTTTTTGGTATTTTTTAGTAGAGACGGAGTTTCACCAGGTTAGCCAGAATGGTCTCCATCTCCTGACCTCGTGATCCACCCATCTCAGCCTCCCAAAGTGCTGGGATTACAGGCTTGAGCCACTGAGCCCAGCCACCTGTGGTTTTTATTAATTCCAGGATCATCGTGGGCCACCTCACTGCGGAGACCTGCGGGTTTTATGAATTCCAGGATCATCTGTGAACAGCACAATTGGATCACACTCCAGTGAGCCTGTTAAAAGCATTAATTTGTTATCCATGAACATGTAAATACATCATAATTTTGGTAAGCCTGTGTTGAGATTTTGTTTTTAAAAATCTTCCTAAAAGCTCAAAAACGCAGTGGCCAGCTCCCCCTCGCCCAGTAGAGGCTGCGCTCAGCCCTCCCCAGCTGGCCCCACCTTCGGGCCCCTCCAGCCCCGGGGCCCAGCCTTGTCCCTCCCAACCAGGGCAGGGAAAGAAGCAGGAGGGGTGTCGGTGGGGCTGCACGGGGGCTGCTGGGAGCCACGGGAAGATCCATGGTCGACCTGGCACCTCTAGATCTCACTATTTCTCTGGCGTTCCACCAGGGTCCAGGATGGTGTTTCAAAGAGCAATTGCACTTGGCTTATTTACTTAAAATAAAACACCGATGGGCACGTTGGCTCACGCCTGTAATCCCTGCACTTTGGGAGGCTGAGGCGGGTGGATCACTTGAGTTCAGGAGTTCAAGGCCAGCCTGGGCAACATGGTGAAACCCCGTCTCTATCAAAAAATAAAAAATTAGCTGGGTGTGGTGGTGTGTGCCTGTAATCCCAGCTACTTGGGATGCTGAGGCAGGAGAATTGCTTGACCCTAGGTGGTGGGGGTGAAACCCTGCCTCAAAAAAGTTTAAAAAATAAAAATAAAATGCGGACAGCCAAGGGCCTCAGCACAGCCCCTCTGGCCAGGCAAGCGTGGGTGGCAGGATGCTGACCAAGAGTGCTGGATGGCTCATGGGGCTGGGCGGGTTCTGGGCAGGCCTGACCCAGAACAAGAGACAAGGTGGGTGCTCGGGGAACCCACATGGCCGCCTCTCCTCAGGGCCAGAGGTGGGGCTCGAAGAGCACCTGCCCTTCGTGCCCCAGCTTTTGGTCCAGCCTCCAATGCAGGGGCCTCAGGCCACCAGGGACACGAATCTGCCATCCCATCAGCACAGGGCCTCAGGGCCTCACAGGTGGCATCCACGCTTGAATCCCGGCACAGTGTCGCAGCTGCAGCTGTAGGATCATGCAGAGCTGGTGACTTGCAGGTTCGGGGCCACCCTAAACCTCCTGGTGGATTCTGGGATGTGCACCCTGACTGACCTCCCAGCTGGGCCTGCATCCTGGCATGTGGGCGGTGCCGACGCCTGGGGCCAGTTATGACCAGGCCAGTCCCACAGGGCACTCCTCCCGCCCTCTGCCAGTGGCTGGCTAGGTGCTCAGAGACGACACAGTCCTAACAGAGAGGCAGGAAGCTTGCGTGTCCCCAAACATCCCTGCGGGGCCTCCCGCCTCTCAGGGCCCTGCTCATGCACACCTGGTGGCTGCACAGGTCCTTTGGACGCCGGCGGCGGCTCCCTGGGAGGGAGGAGCAGAGACAGACCTGGGTGTCCGTGGCCGCCACCGAGCCACCAAGCCTGCAGCGTGCGTGCGTGCCTGCACGGGAGGGACACTCCCCGTGGTTGAAGTGCTGTGATGGCGAATTCTGCGTCCGCCGAGAGGGCCTTGGATGCCCAGGTGGCTGGAAGTATTGCTTCCAGGTGCGTCTGTGCGAGAGTCGAGTCTGAATCAGGGGCTGAGGAAGAAAGGTCTGTCCTCCCCGGTGCGGACAGGGAGCAGCCCCTCCTCGGAGGCCCGGCTGGAACAGAAAGGCAGAGGACGGCAGCTTCATGTCCTGTGTGAGCTGAGACCTCCCTCTGCTCCTGCCTGTGGACGTCGGACGGAGCTGCCAGGTCTCGGGCCTTTGGGGTAGAAGTTGTGCCATTCTCCCCAGCGTGACCCCGGCTTTCAGGTCTCTGCACTCAGGCCAAAGGACCCCACCCGGCTTCCCTGGCCTGCAGCGTGCAGACGGCAGATGGTGGGGCCTCTTGGCCTGCATAGTCGCGGGGCCAATCCTCACTCTGCATCTCCTCTCAGGTCTCTCTCTCTCCACTGGCTCGGTTCCTCGGGAGAGCCCTGACCCACGCACCAGCCGAGTTTGCTTTTCATCAAGCCTTTCCGTCTGGTGCAGGTCAACACCCCACTCCGCCACGCACACAGCTGTGCCCGGCACCACACACGTCCACAGGTCACCTCGGGTCCCTCAGGTGCTCCTCCCGCAGCCCCACGTAGACAGAAGGCATTCCTCAGGCCTGGGAGCCCAGCCTCCCGCGTCCTTCTAAGGGCAGCCGGATTTCCTGTGGAGCCCGTGTCTTCTCCACTCTCAGCGTCCTGAGGTCCGGAGGGCAGGGACCCCACCATGCAGGCAGGGATACGAGGCAGGCGCTCCTAAGGAAAAGGGGCAGCAAGCAGCCCCCGCCACTGGGTCATGCCTCACCCTCCACCAGAACCACTGGGCCGCTGGGTCCCGTTAGCGTTCACTCTGTTAGACTTGAGTTTTCTGTAGCTGAAAATCAAAGATCTCAGCTGCTAACAGAGCTGGCGAGCCTCAAGCTGCTCCCGCAGAAACAGCTCCTGCAGCGACGTCCCCAAGTCCGCGTGGGTACAACGTGCCAGGGCCGGCCGCCAAGCCCAGGAGCCTCCCCGCAGCACATCCACACGCGCTTGTTTTGTTTTTATTTGTTGCTGTTGTTTAAACTCAGGCTGAGAGGCACAGAACGCCCCGGGGAGAGTGCAGCCCGCAGAGCTGGGAGCTCGCTTCCTGGGTTCCGATTCAACCTCGAGCACACGGGTGCAGCAGACACGGCCCAGAGCCCTCGAGGGCCACGCGGCGCAGACGCCCCCACCTCAGATCTTTCCGGATTCCTGGGGAATCTGTCGTCTCTGCAGAAGCTTGAGTTCATACTACTTAACAGTTTCTTTTAAATCGACCCATCTTTTAAGTTCAATTAATTCGTTTCTTAAATAAGTGATGGGTTGGCACCAAAAATAGAAAACATGTATCGTTTTACTAGTAAATATCAGTAAACAGAATGGAAACAGGATGTTGCATTGAGAGTCTGGCCAGGCGTGCCTGTTAGAAAGCCCGTGTGCCCGGGAAAGGCCCCTCTCCTACGAAGAGAGAGGTTGTCCAGGTCAGAGGCCAAGAGGCAGGTCCTGGTGCCGTGGGAAAGGGTGGAGGAGGGTGGAGGGAAGCTCCCGCAGCGTGATCTGATTCTCTCCAACTCCATGTCCCTGGGCCAGCTCAAGGCCTCCGCCCCCACCAGGCACGCTCGGGGTGGAGAAGCAGCAGCTCACCTCATCTCAGAGGCAGAGGGGAGGTGGGCGGTGCCAGCGGGCGGTCCTTCTGCTGTGCTGGGTGCCTCCTTCAGTGCCCACAGGGCCCCCCAAGGCTGTTACTCTGGGCACCCCCCTTTGACAGACAGGGAAACTGAGGTGCAGGGGGCGTGTGACCGGCCCACAGTCGTGCAGCTGAGGAGGGAAGAGCTGGGTTTGAACCCAGGCAGTCGACACCATAGTCAGCGAGGCAGGTGCCCAGGGTGGGCTCTTGCTCCAGGGGCCTCCTGGCGTCCCAGTGGGGAGGAGGGTGCCTGGCAGTGGGTGGAGCCAAATGCTGCTCAACGTCCATGACCGACCATGGGGCAGCCCCACCAGGAAGAACTGCCCGGCCTGTGTCAGCCCTGACTGAGGCCCCCATCGGTGCGGGATCGAGGCCCTGTCAGTGCGGGATCGAGGCCCTGTCGGTGCGGGATCGAGGCCCCCGTCGGTCCAGAATCGAGGCCCCTGTCAAGGCCCCTGTTGGTGCGGGATCGAGGCCCTGTCGGTGCAGGATCGAGTCCCCCATCAGTGCGGGATCGAGGCCCCCGTCGGTCCGGAATTGAGGCCCCCGTCGGTCCGGAATCAAGGCCATGGTACACCAGCCACTCTGGAGACCTTGGTTTCCCGTCTGCTGATGAGTCGCCCGTCTCATCTGGGTCCTGGCAGATTCAAGTGAAACTGAAAATGTGCTTCAAGCAGCCGGGAGACAGGCATCACCAGAGATGGGACCTCAGTGCCCCCGGGAAACGGGCACCGACAGCGTCACATCCCTCGTCAAGAACCTTCTGGCACGGCCCGGAGCCTAGGAGTGCAGCCAGCCTCCTTCCGAGGCCTATGGGCTGTCCAGGAGACCGAGGCCTGCCCTGGTACCTCATTATCTCCCTCACTCACTTCGCCCTGACCGCCCTGACCCCAGGGCCCACTGGGGCCTCTGCACCTGCCACTGACACCCGGCACTTCCCCCCGATTCTCTCCTGGCAGCTCCTTCTCCTCATTCACAATTCAGAGAGTGGCTCCCTCCCCACCCAGCTGTGTGTGTTCCAGGTCACTGCAGTGGCACCAAACAGGGAGGCTCCACCCCACACACCTGTCCCCTCACACGGGACCCCACACAGCTGTCCCCTCACAGACCTGTCTCCTCACACAGGAGGCCGGGAGTCGGATGTCAGGCGCGCAGGGCCACACTCCCTCTGAAGGCCGTGGGTAAGACACATCCTGCCTCTGCCAGGGCCCCCGGCTGTGGCCACACCACTCCAGTCCCCGCCTCTGCCCCCACGGGGCCTCCTCCCCTCCAACCCCCCACGGTCTCTCCTCGTCTTATAAGGACCACAGTCATTGGATTTGGGGCCCACCGAATCCCCAGTCCTGGCTGAGGGCATCTTAACTAATCACCTCTGCAAAGACCCTGTTTCTAAATAAGCCACTTTCCGAGGTTCCAGGTGGACGTGAGCTTCCGGGCGGGCCCCATTTAACCATCCCCCCCCACCCAGGTACCCATTCATCCACATCACTCGGGCCTCCTCATAGGTTTGGCTCTGTCTGAGACCATCTGGACGATGCAGCGCGCTCACTCCCTGTCTTCCTCCCTAGGATGTCAGCCCCTGAGGTGGGGACGTCTCTGCTCAGGCCCAGGTCCTCAGCGCAGTGCGCGAACGCAGCAGGTGTTCACGGCTTTGCCGGGAAGGAACAGACGTGCGGCGCACGAGGTGGTGCCGCTGCCCACAGACACAGGCCTTCGGGTTGAAGGGGCCGGGCCCACAAATGCCAGTTCGAGCACAGCAAAGACCCGGGACCCCCGTCCGTGGCTCAGTCGTCCCACGGAAGGCTCCGGGAGGGGTGAGTGTCTGCACAGGAAATGGGGGCGTCTCCCCGACCCCAGCTCCTGTCACCCCTTCACAGTTTGCCCCCTCCTACTTCCGGAACTCAGGCAGCACCATGGGCGTCCCTAGGCATGGGAGCGGGGTTTGTAGGCTCTGCGAGGATGGAGGCGGGAGCAGTCCTGGGCGGCCCTCTGGGAGGGCATCATGAGCCCAGGAGACAGGGTGCAGAGCCCAGGGCCGAGCCGCTTCCATGCTACAAGATGATGCAACCCTTGGCACCTTTTCAATGACTGGAATATGAGTTTCTCCTTTCTGTGACTGGCAACCAGAGGGCGGACTGTGAGACTTAGGCTGACACCAGTCCCCTCGCTGAGTGGCGGGACGGCCATCATTCTCCTCACCATCCCGTAAGGGAAGCCCAGGCCACAGGGCATCTCCTAGGGCGTGAGAGCCGTGCGTCAGCCTTGCCCCCTCCTCCAGCACCTCCCGGCTTCTCCACCTCCTTGTCCCTTCACAGGCATCTGTGCTTGTTCAAGAGAGAACGGGCCACTGACCACACAGGTCTGAAGACACAGATCCCGTCCTGCCCACTTGTCCTCAATGGGATATCTGACATGGAAATTTACAGACTTATTTTTGTCAAGTTTCCAGCCAATGAAGGATAAACTGTCCTTTCAGAAAATAGTTCCAAGACTCTGAAATACGCAGGTTGCTGAGCTGAATTGTAAATGCAAACACTCAGCCCAGCACACGCCGACGCGGGGATCACCGCCTGCCTGGGTCGTTCCTAGAAGCTTGGGCTGCTGCGTTTGCAGACAGAAGGCCCCACGCAGGTCTGCTCCGCCCCAAGGGAAGTGGCTGACAAGTGTTTAGGAACTCATCTCCCCCAGGACTCAAAGGTGCAGGTCTGCAGAGAGCCCAGCCTCCGGGTCAAGGGAGCAGGCTGAGTGGCTCTGACCCGTCTATGGTCACAGGGGGTCAAAATCCCCAACAAATCCGGGGGGCAGCTGTGGGGAGGACGGCTGTGTGCGAACGCACGCGAGGAAGAGAACGCACAACCAAAATGTGTTCATCTCCTCAGCCGGGAAATGCCAGACTCCTCCGAGTGTCAGGAGGCCCAGCGGACGTCGGGAAACAGGAGAGGCAATTCCCATCCTGTAGCCACGATCCAGCCTCGTCATCGGAGTCAGAGCGGGGGCTCTGGCCGTGCCTAGTAACTATTTTTTCACTTTTTGTAGTAAATCCGCAATCATGGGGAAGCTGTGAAACTCCGCCGGGGCCTGGAGGTTAATGATCCAGGCGGAAAAACGGTCACCACGTCAATGCTGCTGCCATTTTGAAGCGAGACCTGCTGGGGCCGCGCCTGAAGCCTCCAGGGCACTGCAACTGTCTTCCCGGCCACAGCCACTCCGGCCGTTTGGATCAGCAACGTGGGGTGTTGTGACACACGGAGGGAATTCAGGGGAGGGTAGAGACGATGAACTCAAGCTGGAAAGGCCGCCTGGAACCAGCAGGAGTCATTTGGGAAATAAAACTCACGAGTGAATAGGAAAAGCTTTCTGCTGGAAACCGCATTTCCTCGCAAGGAGAATTTCTCAAAGCATTTCCAAAATGGAAATGCTTACGCAGAGCAGACGCTTGGAAAGCCCTTTTTAGAAACCCACACCTGACACCCTCCAGAGCTCTCGAGGGAGGGTGTGCCGGAGCCGGCAGAGCGGGGGCCGCAGGACACGCTGAGATGCACGCGGGGCGGCAGCCAGGCACTGCTGGGACCCGACCCTGTGTGCCTCCGACCGCGCCTTCTGCACCACCCCACGCAGCTCCGATGGCACTGTCTGCGAGCTCCCGCCTGGCCTTCACTCATCACACGGGACTGACGGGCACGTGCTTTGTGCCGGGCACGCCAGAGACGCTGTCCTCGTGCAGCTGATGTGCCCGTGCCGCGTCCGAGACCCCGGACCAGCGGCTGTGGACGGGACAAGGGCAGTGTGGGCCGACCGCCTGTCACTTGGACAGCACGGCGTCTTTGGACTGGCTCCCCAAGTTCACGCTTCGCCGTGCGGTCTGCCTGCTGCTGAAGCAGACGCCATCGCCCCTGCTCTTGTCGGGGAGACACCCTCCCGTCTAGCCTGCCGCCCCTCTGCAGCTGGGTGCAAGGCAAGCGTTGGGTGGCCTGGCATTCTCCCCCCACCTCCCCTTTCTCACCTCCCCGGCCTCTACACTCTGGTTCAGCCAGGTCTTCACTGGTAGTCACTCATGGTGCTGGGACTCCTGGCAGTGTTTTGCGTCTGAATTAGAGTTCTGGGCCCCCACTGTGGCGAAGGCAGCCTGGGGAGATACGCCCCTTGGCAACCTGACCACCCCTTCCCCAAGTCCACCAGCCCCACAGGAACATCCCCTCGGCTGCTGCTCTGCACACACTCTGGGGCTTCCCAAAGCAGGGGCTGCGTCCCAGTGGGCCCAGCTTGCAGACATGGCTGTGGGCCATGCACGGGCACAGCTCCATGAGACGCCACCCCTCTTCAGGCCTTGCTCTCCCAAGTTCTTCTGGCATCGTACTCATGTGGCCCTGGCTCAGGCCTCCTTGGGCACAGGGCAGGCCTTGGTGGGGCAGCTTCTTCCCTTGAGGACAGGGCGGGCCTCGGTGGGGCGGTGTCTTCCCTTGGGCACAGGGCAGGCCTCGGTGGGGTGGCACCTGCTGGAGTCTCCAGGCTGTTCCCATGACACTCAATCACCTTCTACTCACGGGTGCACTGGAGACACACAAGTGTCTCTTAAGTTCATTTAAACAAAACAATGAATTGCTTGGAGAAAAACCCCCTCGCTTGCTCACTGGACAGATATACATGGAGCGCCGTGTTTGTGGTACCGCCAGAGGCCTTGGGCGTCAGAGCCGGGACCAGACAGACACGGCCTCGCCCTCAGTGGACACGAGCGAGGTGTCACACAGTCATGGGGGGATGCATGAGGCACGTGGGAATTCCTGAGACTGGAGGGAGCCTGAGTCCGTGTTTCTGGAGAGGGGGGCGTGGGCAGGACAAGTGTGCAATGAGCGCGGGCCACACCCCAACCTTCTCTGGCCAGCAACCACCTGGCCACAGTGGGGCCTTCTGTTTTTTCAGTTTAAACTTTTAGTAACTACAGAAGCCTAGGTCCCTCTGAAACCAATGCCACCTCGCCGGACCTCTCTGGGCCCTGTGGTCCACCCTGTCCCAGTCTCCCAGCTTTCCTGCTGCTCAGGCCCAGACCTCTCAGACCTGAGCCTGCCCTGTGACCTGGGCTGGGGCAGGTCAGTTAGACGGAATTCACACGTGTGTGCTCTGAATTTTAGAAACGACCTCCCTCACCACCAACCGACAAAAGGAAAACTTCCCATCGCCATCCCCGGCTCCATCCTCCGTTCAGAGCCTTTCTTCCTGAGGGGCAGGAGGGCCGGAACCGCGCCAGGCGGGGGCAATTCTCCTCTCCCAGCAGAGTGAGTCCAGCCGCCGCGACGTGGGCAGCCCTGCTCCCTGGTGGTGACCTTCACCCCCTCCACGCCCACAGCAACAAACAGCCCAGCGTGACTTAGCGCTGCCCAGGCCTCGCATGGACACAGGGCGGGCCCTGCAAACGCCTAGAGAAAGTGGGGGCTCTTTGTCTCCCTCTCCCCTTCCCAACCCAAGGGGCTTGAAAATTTTCTTAAGGGCAGATGGGTTTGAATACCCAGACAACTGAACAGAGACCGTTCCTCCCGTTCTTTTCCTTGAGTTTAGAGGCTCTGAAATTTAGTGTTTATGAGACTTCCTGTGTCTGCTGCGTGCACAAAACCATGGATGCTGTCATTTATGTGCAATTGAAAATATTCAGAAGGACGGTTTTTGTGTATAAACATTTTTTCCTTGCCTTGAGCGCTGAATTTAGAAGCAAACCCTGATGTACACAGAGGAGTGACCACACAGAGCTTCCTTAACCAGCATCCCTCCGGGGCCTCATGAATTTGAAACTGCACACATTTCTTAGGACTTCTTTGCCAAGGTCAATGGACATCCCAAAGAAAGGCCACTGGACCAGCGGAGGCGGGGTGCGGGGAGAACTTCAGATTCCAGGCCCCTCCCCAGCCCGACGGCCCTCCTGCTCCTCCACTCCGAGGAAGACGTGGACTTCCTTCCACCAGGCCCCTCCCAGCCAGCGGAGGAATTCCAGGAAGCAATCAAGGCAGGGAAAAGTGATCAATCCATCTTGTTTTGGATTTCCCCCTCTCCTTTCTAAACTCAGACGGATTAGTATCGAGTGGGAGCTCCCAGGAATCAGTCTTGCATCCTGGGATGTCACATTCTGGAACAGGCTGTGATGGAAGCAGGCTGCCTCCTCCAGGGAGCCACCTTCCACACCCTGAACACCGACGGCCTGTGCCAGCATCGGAGCGGGTAACGCTGTTTCGAACGGCCTCGTGGGGACAAACGTCAAGCCTCTACTGCACTGCCCTCCCCTTAGGGCCCCACCAGGGGTGAGAGTAATTTGGTGTCTCCCACCATTTCCTGGGGCCAAGATTGACTGACTCTTGGGTTAGACACTGTGCCAGGCCCACTGGTCACAGAGAGGAACGCGGCACAGCCTCATCATAGAGGGGGATGGAACTCGGCCTCATCAAAAGGTGGACGGCAGACAGAGCAGACAGATGGTGGGGGCAGTTCAGAGGCAGGCTGACAAGGGAGGAAGCTGGGATGAAGGAAAAGAAGGAGAAACTATTTTAAAAGCAAGAAAGGAGGAAGGGGGAGGGAAGCGAAGAGGAAGAAGGGAGGGGAAAGAGGACCAGAGGAGGGGGGACGGGAGAAGGTACTGGGGGCGGCGGGCTGGGGCAGGGGGAGACACACTTTCCTGGAATGCTTCCTGATCTCCCGCTAATGTCAGCAAAGCAGATCATGGGTCCTGGCTTTTTCCACCACCAAGAATCCCGGCCGATTCTCACCTTGAAGGGTGAGGCAGGGAAAACGACTCACAGGGCCGAGCTGCCCTCGTGGTGTTACACAACCTCAGCGTGCTGCCAATGTTTTTATGTAATCCTCCGACTCTCCCCATAAAACAGACCATAACACCGTGGCAAGCACACTTCAATAGAGCCATGTGCTATTGCCAGGCACGCCGCCTTCCGGGAGACGAATTGCACTGCCGGGCGGCCAGGCGGCTGCTTGAACTACTTTTCTCCCCTCGTGGCTCCAGCTGAGTCAGAAAGATCAGAGAAGCCACAGAGCTCACCAAGCACAGCTCTGTGGAAACTCAGGGATTCTGTGGGTGATGGTGCTCGGGAAGTCGGGCTGCTCTGAGCCAGACAAAGCTGGGACGACCCCTCGTCATGGGGACTCACTTTTCCTCCCACCCCACGGCCTGTCTGCAGCTTGCCCTCAAGAGAGGGTGCGGCTCCGAAGGAAATGAAAGACCACCCCCGTGTCTTCGCCCCCACACACAGCAGGCACATCCGGAGCCCGTGCTTGCCCGCGTAACCCCACACAGCAGGCACATCCGGAGCCCGCGCTGCCCGCGTAACCCCAGCTCCCGTCACCTCCCACTCCAGCCTGTTCCGGATGCTTTCTGGAGGAGGTTTGCTGGGGCTGCCAATGCAGAAACCTGAATCATCGACAGGGAACGGAAAGCCACGTCGGGTAGTGATGTGGGCACATGCAAACTTTCTCCTCCTGCCTGGGGCCCCGATGCAGCGCGGCCTTGGGGGCAGCTGCTCCTCCGGTCCTGCTCCAGGAGGGTAGAGCGAGTGGAAAAGTGCTTGCTCTCAGCAGCTGTGGCCGCTGGCCCTGACCTGTGGTGACACCGGTGCTGCCACTCGGGCTGACCTACGTCCACTCGTGATGAAATAGACCCACCAGGAGCTGGATGCTTTCATAGTCTCTGGGGCTCCCAGGTGCCACAACCTGCGTCTCCCCGGGTAATGAGTCCTGCCAAGCCCTGCTTGATCCTCAACTCCATCCTCCCACGAGTCTCAGGTCTCAGCCTCATGCTTCTCCCATAACAACTTTCTAACGAGGCCTTGGGCACCCCCAGGACAGGGGCTGCCCAGCACAGTGGTTGAAGCATTTGGTGCCTTCGAACCTCAGGGGCAAAGGATACGGCACCAGCAGCCTCCCAGGGGTGGCGTCCCCACCCTCCTCTTGCCCCACCTTCAAGAGTGGAGGGATCCGCCGCAGCCTAAACCTGACGCCCCCGCCTAAACCTGATGCCCCCCACTCCTGGAGCTCCAAGCCAGCCCCCGCCCCACACTCCTGGACCTGGGGCACTGCCTGCTCCTAGACCCCTGCAGAAGTTCCCCTGGGGAGTAAGTTTGGAGTCATTGTGAGGGCAGGGGGACTCCTCAAGTCTCCCCTGGAGGGGTGGGTGCTGTGGGGCGGGGGGGGGGGAGGGGGGGACCCAGGTTGCTGCCTGCTGCTAGAGGGGTCTCCGCGGCCCTTCCCTTTCCTCTCTCCTGCATATTCCCTCCCACAGGGGCGCAGAGGGGCGCCCACCCGAGTCCGGCCTGACCCATCGCGCCCGGGGTGGCCGCTGTACCCAGCAGGGCTTCCCCTGCCCCCTGGCGCCCCCGCTCACCGTTGAGCTGGTTGTAGACCACCTCCTCCAGGTGGTCCAGGCGCTGCAGGATGGCCTCGCGGTCCCCCAGCGCGCCCACCTTGGCGTGTCGGCTGCGCACCCGGCGGTCGCCGCTCACGATGCGCACGAGCTCCTGGGAGCGGCCCTGCAGGCGGCAGTACACGGAGAACAGGACGATGCCCACGAACACCAGGATGTTCACCGTCAGCAAAGTTCGGATCTTCCTGGCCACCGCCATGAACGCGGCTGCAGCGGGGGCCTCACTCGCGGGGCATCCCCAGCATCCCCGCCCGGGCCTGGGCTTCGGCTTCGGCTTCGGGGACCATGAGCCGCCCGGGGCTGCAGGGCTCGGCCGGGAGCTGTCCCTTCAGCACCAGCTCAGCGCGCCCGGCCACTGCCGCCCGGGGTCCCCCAGAGCGCAGGGGGCTGCCCGGGGCTGGGGTCGCGGGGCGCGGCCGGCATCCCCCACTCAGAGGGCGCGGCCCCGCCCCGGGGAGCGGCGAGGGGGGCCGGGGGCGCCGGGGGCGGCGGGGGAGGTGCGGGCGGGCGGCGCTCGGTGTCGGTGCCGGCTCCTGTCCTGCCCGCCCCGCAGCCACCGCGCCGGTGCAGAGTGACGCGGCCTCAGCTCAGCTCATCTGCATCCGCGGCCCCGGGACCGCCCCGCCCCGCCTCCCCCGCCCCGCAAGGCCGCCCCCCGGGACCGCCCCGCGCGCCCGCCCCGCCCCCACCGCGCCCCCCGGGGACCCCAGCACAGCAGGTCCGGGGGCAGCGCGCAGAGCCTGGGCCAAGGGCACGGGCGCGGGGGGCGGGGCAGGCGCGGACCCTCCCTCCCCAGGACCCGCCAGACGCCCGCGGCTCCCAATGGCCAGCGCGGTCCGAATCGACCCCAAGCTTCACCCGAGGGCAGCGGGGCCCCCGGGAATGCCCGGCCAGGGCGGTGTCGCCGGCGTGAATGGGGGAGGGGGCGGCCGGGGCAGGACCCGGGGCAGGGCCGCTCTGGTGGTCTCCTGCCCACCCCTCCCCAAGCCCAGCTCCCGGCCTCCCTCCCTCTCCCCCGTCCAGGGCTGAGGACTGGGGAAGCCGAGTCCCGGGGCGGGTGTGGGGGGTGGGGCTTGGGATGCAGCAGGGGACCCCGAAGCCACCAGCAGGGGAGAAGGCCCCGTCCCTGAGCCAGGCTCGCAGGTAAGACGCGAGGCCGCAAACCCCGGCGGCCCCCACCCCCAGCCCAGGCTCTGATCTGGCCCCACACTGGCGTTTTGTGGAGGAGAACCTGGAATCCACGGGAGATGTCAGCCAAGCCACGCAGCACAGGGGCCCAGCTTCCAGTCGCAGAATGTGAGCACCCAAGAGACAGGAGTTTCACCCAAAGGCAGGGTTCACCCCTGTGTTCCCAGAGACCGGACACGGAGTGGTGCTCAGTAAATGTGTGTGGGATGAGTGAATAAATGATGGAGCATTTATTAAGCACCTGTCCTTGGCTCTCCACACAGAGATGAGTAGGACAAAGGGCTTCACAGCTCTTGGCTCTGTGTGTGTGTGTGTGTGTGTGCGCGCACATGAGCGTGCATGCATTTGCCTCTGCGTGCCCATGTATCTGCATATGTGCACGTCCGTTTGTCAGCGCACATGCATGTGCATGTGTCTGTGTGTATATCTGTGTGTGCATGTGCCTGCGTGTCAGTGTGTATTGTGTGTGTGCTCATGTGTGTGCATGTGTCTGTGCATGTATGTATCTGCATATGTGTTTATGTGTGTCTGTGTGTGTTCATATCTCTGTTCATGCGTGCATGTGTCTTTGTATGTATATCTGTGTGCATGGGTCTGTGTATCTATGTGTGTGTCCATGTGTGCAGGTGTCTGTGTATCTGTGTACAAGTGTCTCTGTGTGTCTGTGTGTGTGCATGTCTGTGTTTGTGTGTTCACGTGTGCATGTTTCTCTCCAGGTATGTGTGTCTCTGTGTTTATGTTCGTGTGTGTGGATGCCTATGTGTGTTCATGTGTACATGTTTCTGTGTGTGTATAAGTGTCTATGCATGTTCATGTGTGTGTTGTCTGTGCATGTTCACATGTGTACATGTCTCTGTTCATATCTGTTCATGTGTTCATGTGTCTGTATGTATATCTGTGTGTGCATGTGTCTGTGTGTGTGTGCATGTGTCTGTGTGTGCATGTGTCTGTGTTTGTATGTATATCTGTGTGTGCATGTGTCTGTGTGCACACATGTGTGTAGGGAGAGCTGGGGGGTTCTGGCTCTGAGCTTAGTAGTCTATTCTTCAAATATCCATTTCTTGGTGTCAGGCATGACAGCCCATCTAACTTGGAGGTTTTCTGCCCCTTCGCTGAGGCTGGGTGAGATGAACACCCATTTCTCCTTTCTTTGTTGAGCCATTCTTTTCTTCCTTAGGACGTTTATCTCAGGAAATGCAGAGGACCAGAACCAGGCAGGACCGGGCACTGGGACGGAGGCAGCTGTCTGCAGGGCGTTTACCGTAGATATGTATCACCTGTTCTGAGACGGAGCCGGGGAGGCTGTTTTTAATCATCCGGGAGGTGATTACGATGCAGCCAGTGTGATAAACCCTGGTCTGTTTTTGATCAATAGCCATTCCCGTGTCCCTCCTTAAAATGCCGTATTTTTCTGTTTATAAAATGCAGTTTGTAAAATGTTTCCCGACGTTACGAGGACAGCTGCTGGAATAATGATGCAGGTAGCTGGCACACACGCAGGGCAAAGGTTTCACCAGGCACGGTCTTCTATGCCTGTCACCTGGTTAGTACCAACAGTAGCCACGTTAAGGTGTGAAACAAACTGGTGTTACCCAATTTTCCATGTGAGGAAATTGAGGCACCCAAAGGGCAACTGGCTTGCTCAAGGTCACGTCAATGGCAAAGCATGGATCTGGGATTCAAGCCCAGACAATTGGGCTCCAGAATCGACTTTATTAGTCATGGTCACTCAAGAGAAAACATCATACGCTTTTCATTACATGTTTAATGAAAATGATGTTAAAGTGGCTTTGTAGGAGAAAACATTTTATTCGTGTAAATACATTTTACTGCATTCTAAAATCTAGCAGGAAAAGATGTGGCCTAACTACCATCAAGATTTGGGTAAATTTCATTGGAAATATAAGCACACTGGACATGGGAAAATAATGGTGTAGTTTACATGGAAGAGAATCCATCTGATAGTCCGGCAAACTATCATTTGCTGGATTTTCAGGACATACGGGAGGCCAGGTGCGGTGACCTCCCCCCAGCAATTTGGGAGGCTGAGGCCAGTGGATTGCTTGAGCCCAGGAGTCTAAGACTAGCCCGGGCAACATGGCAAAACCTCGTCTCTACAAAAAAGTACAAAAAATTAGCCGGGCGTGGTGGTGCACAGCTGTAGTCTCTGCTACGTGGGAGACTGAGGTGGGAGCATCACCTGAGCCTGAGGAAGTCAAGGCTACAGTAAGCTGAGATCACACCACTGCCCTCCAGCCTGGGTAACGGAGTGAGACCCTGTCTAAACAAACACACACAAACAAACACAAAAATATACATATGCTGAATGCTTAGTGAGTTGTAACATGTGAGGCAGCCCCCGGCATACAGATGAGCCCCTGTCTGAGAAGACGCATTACCCCACAGAGTGCAGAGATGAACCCCTGTCTGAGAAGATGCATGTACCCACGGGGTGCAGAGATGAACCCCTGAGAAGATGCATGTACCCACGGGGTGCAGAGATGAACCCCTGTCTGAGAAGACGCATGTACCCATGGCTGCCCCTCATCTTAGCACCACAGTGCCAGCCCCACCCCGTCTTTGATAAACCCTGGCCTTCCAGGGCCTCCCTTAGAGAGCCAGTCCCTGCCGAGTCCACAAAGGTAGCTGCGGTCCGGGGTGCCGACCCTTCGCATTGGGAGAAACCCTCACCAGTAGCATCAACCCCAGTGAGCCGAGGTCACACCACTGCAGCATCACCGGGGAGGCACCTGGTTGTCACTGCAGAACTCTGGAGGCGCAGGCTCTCGTGTGGGTGGGGGCCATGGAGGACGCAGCGTGGGATTTAAAACGAGCCCAGTGAAGGGAAATGCTGGTACTTCAATGTCCGTGAGCTCAAGCCCTGTGGGAGGTTTAGCCTCGATTACTCTGTACAGATCTGAACAGCATTCACCCCCAGTTGGACGTGGCCCTTTCCTCGAACCACAGATTGGAACTCAAGGTCACTGAAGTGCTTTCTGGCCACATCATGGAGAGAAAGGCATTTTCTCACTCAGGCGTCACCCAGGGAATGCGGTGTGCTGTGTTTTAGCACCTAAATGTGTCCCTCGAGGAGGCAGGGTTATGCCCTGATCACAAGCAACCCCCAAATCTCAATGGCATAAATGACACAGGGTAATTTCTCACGGGATTGCGCGTCCACCTGGGTCACCGGGGAGTTCTGCTGGCCAGAGTCGCTCGGAGCCCCTGCGTGAACACTGGATGGCCAGCCGGGGAGGAGCATTCAGGGGCCTCGCACCGTCCATGCCCCACTCCGAAGCCACACCCGTTGCTTCCACCCGTCACCTGCTGGACAGAGACTCTCACATGGGCCCCGAATGCAGTGGGGTGGGAAGGGAGCTCCTACCGCGTGCTTGGAAGACGGGAGAACCAGGGTGTTTTGGTGAGTAGTGCTCTCTCAGTCAGCACCGCAGCCTTCCAGCAAATCGGGATTTTATGCCAAACCCACCTCACGCCCCCAAATGCCAGGCTCCCCAGTGTAGCAACGAATGACACGCTGTCAAATCAGACTTCAATGCAACCATGTCACAGAAGACATGACAAAAGCAAAACACGACTTTTGGTTTTGACGAGTTTGGGTCTGGGCCTCTGCTTCCCTCTCCTGGGCCAAGATCCTCTGGGTGTGGAGTTCAGGAATGAGGGTGGGACCTTCCCCAGGAGACCCAAGTGTGGGCGGCGGTTGCTCGGACCAAGTCCTCACTGAGAGTGACCTCGACAGACATCCACTGGCAGCTCCAGCTTAGGCCCAGGAGACAAAGTGGGGGTCACTGACACCCCAGATTTTTTTTAATGACTGAATCATTATTTGAACACTGGTCTGTTGGATTTCAAGACCTGTGATTTTTCCACTGCTGACTCCTGGGACAGCAGAGTTTCTTAGATTGGACATAACAACACACTGATCCCCTCCCCTCCTGCTTTTCTGTTTTTAAAATCATTTTGTTTTTAATTCACAAATATTGCATATGTCATATGGGGTACCATGTGATGCTGATATATGTTTAAAATGTGGAATGATTAAATCAGGCTAATTTACTTTTTTTTCTAAAAGGACCTTGGATTCAGAATTAACTTTAATTTTCATTCCACTTTGCTTATTTAGCCTTGGCAAGATCAGTCCTTTGTGGCACGTCCAGGATTTAAGCTTTGGACCACCAATGAGGAGGGCGTTGGTCTGAGCCTGCTTTTCCAAATGCCGTCTTCCCTTCTTGGGCTCAGGCAGCAGATCCAACTGTAAGTGGCTTTAAAGAGACAGCAGACATGTCTGTGGCAGTCTATTCATTGCCCCTGGGTGCCACCCTTGCACGCCCCCATGTGACAGCTGGTGGCCCGCAGCCCATTAACTCTGCAGATGGGCACAGCAGGCCTTGGGAAGGCGATGCAGGTTCACAGTGTGCTGAAGATGGAGAGATGCAGGGGACTCAAACCCACCGGCCGAGGCACCACCCGCTTCTCCAGGTAAAGAGGTGAGTCCCAGCCGGTGAAGAGATGTGAGAAGTGGTGCCAGGGTGAGAATGTGTGTGTGCCTCTGTGTGTGCCTGTGTGTGTGCATGTGTGTGCGTGTGTGTGTGCATGTGCGTGTGCATGTGTGTGTGCATATGAGCCTCTGTATATCTGCACCTGCACATGTGCATATGTGCACATGCATCTGTGTGTGCGTGTGCATGTGCATGCATGTGCACCTGAGTATGTACATGTGTGTGCACGTGTCTGTGTGCGCATGAGCTTCTGTATGTCTGTGCCTGCACATGTGCCTATGTACCTAAGTATGTACACGTGTGTGCATGCATGTGTGCCTGTGTGCCTATGTACATGTGTACCTGAGTGTGTGCCTGCACATGAGCACATGTGTGTGCATGTTTGCCTGAGTATGTACACGTGTGTGCATGCATGTGTGTGCATGCTTGCCTCTGTGTATGCCTGAGTATGTACGTGTGTGCATGCATGTTTGTGTGAGACAGGGAGAGAGAGGGAGTAAAGGAGGGAGAAAGAGAAAAAGGGAGAGAGAGGAAGATGGAATGGGGATAGAAGGGAGTTATAATAAAAATGGAGGACTTTGGGTGCATTTTCTGCTATTTTCTTCTCCCCAAAACACTGTAAAGGGATTATAGAATTTGAGTTTCCTCCCAGCTGAAATTGCGTTTACCCCTTGGGTGCTGACCCAGCTCTGTGATGACTGTGGTGCGATCCCGGTTCCCTGGCAGCACTTGTCAACAGGGTCAAATGCCTGTTCCTTGCTGGTCTCTTCCGTGGAACAAAAACCTCACCTAGGAGGTTTCAGGTTTTGCCTCAATTTATCAAATCTGGCATTAGCGTACCAGATACCACTCCAGACACTTCTCAAAAATGCATTCTCTGCACCTTCAGAGCAGCCCTTCGAGAGGGGGCATCTGTGCTATGCCCGTGGTATAGATGGGGAAGCAGAGGCAGCTGGAGTTTCCATAACTGGCCTGAGGCCGCGCAGTTACAGGAGATGGGGCTGGGGCTCTGCCCAGCAGTCCAGCTGTTAAATTCATCTCTAACCTGCCTCTTCTGCCAGTGAATCTAAAATAGATTTTTTTTTTTATCCTACAAAGGATTCATTTTTCCTGTTTCCTCCTGGCCCATGATGTGGACAACTTGCCCCTTCATCATAAGCGCTCAGGTTGGTGAACAATTCACCCACCAGCATATTCAAACCACAGCCAAACAGTGGCTGAAAATGACAGCAAGCAGCCACTTAGCACAGGGATCTGTCAGTGGGCTGGACGCGACAGGGAAGATTTGGCTCTGCGCCTGGGTCCGGGACCCCGAATGGCAGTGGGGTTGGCTCTGCACCTGGGGCCCGGGACCCTGACTGGCGGTGGGGTTGGCTCTGCACCTGGGGCCCGGGACCCTGACTGGCGGTGGGGTTGGCTCTGCACCTGGGGCCCGGGACCCTGACTGGCGGTGGGGTTGGCTCTGCACCTGGGGCCCGGGACCCTGACTGGCGGTGGGGTTGGCTCTGCACCTGGGGCCCGGGACCCTGACTGGCGGTGGGGTTGGCTCTGCACCTGGGGCCCGGGACCCTGACTGGCGGTGGGGGCTGGAGGAAGCTGCGCTCATTGGACGGCTTGGCACTCACACATCTGAGGGTTGTGGCTGGCCTTGGCAGAGACCTGCTCCTGGCAGTGGCTGAGCTGTCGGAATCCAGCACCTGCCCCTCCACTTGGCCTGAGCTTCCTCACAGCATGGCTGCCGGGTTCCAAACTCCAGCCCCAGGAGAGATGGCCAGGCAGGAGCTGCATCATGTTCTCCCATTTCCTGTTCTTGATTCACCCCCACTGGGCACTGCAGCCTTCCTGCCAACACAGCTCTCAGGAGTATGGCTGCCACACGCAGAGGCATTTCCCCACACGGCCCTCCTGTGTGCTGTAAATGCCGACAGCTCCTCAATGGAACCCGCGTATGGTGGGCGCTGCTTCCTCGTGTAAATGCTCCCGTCATAACTGGTTTCAAGCCGACAGTACGACCACCGAGTCCAGAGTCAGGAACGATGGCTCTGCACGCTGGTGGGAATTCGCCCCGGCTCGCGCCTGCACCCCGGCCATGGCTCTGTGGAGCTCTACGTCCCAGGGAACCTTCTCCTGGCTTTCGCGTCCTGCCCCTTCCCAGATTTCCGACCTCTCTGGCTGTGCCTTCTGTGCCTTCCCCGCAGCCCTGATGTGGGCACGGCTCATGTCCAGCACTCCTCAGCACTTCCTTCTTTCCCAGCTCCGCCCACGACTTCCTCCACGCCTGCTCCGTTTCTGTCTGAGTGCGGGCCACTCCCAGGTTGACACCTGTGTTCCACATTGCACGGCTCGGCGTGTGGGCTTGGACAGTGGGAGATGCAGCTTTCCATGAACAGCCCTGGTGTGTGGTCTGGCAAGTGGCGAGGCGGCTCCGTGGTGGTCAGGACTGAACTTGGGGTCTTGCTGCTCTGCTACCCTCCACCCAGATCTGCAGCTCAGAGCTGAAGGTGACATTGTGCCTTCTGGTCAGTGGGAAGGAGTTAGGAGAGGAGAGGGCAGGACCCGCTTCTCTGTTGAGGGTGTGGGCGGGAAGCACAGGCTTCACTCCCCCCCACAGCCAGGCATGTGGGTGACGTGGCAACGTGCGGGTGACGTGGCAGAGAGCGGGTGACATGGCGGCACGCGGGTGACGTGGCGGCATGCCGGTGACGTGGCGGCGAGCGGGTGACGTGGCGGCGTGTGGGTGACGTGGCGGTGAGCGGGTGACGTGGCGACGTGGGGGTGACGTGGTGGCGAGTGGGTGACGTGGCGGCGTGCCGGTGACGTGGCGGTGTGTGGGTGACGTGGCAGCAAGCAGGTGACGTGGCGGCGTGTGGGTGACGTGGCGGCGAGCGGGTGATGTGGCACCCTGGGCGTGGGGAAAGTGGGAAGCATTGGCCTCGGCTGAGCAGCTGCCGCCGCCTGTCCCTACGTGAGCAGGAGAATGGCTCACGGTTTGCGTGTCAGGGTCTCCCGAGGAACAGTCACTGGACGTGTGGGGATTGAAGGCAGCTCATTCTCAGGAACCGGCCCATGGGATGACAGAGCCTGAAAAACCCAGATCTACAGGGAAGACCCTCAGACTGTCTGAAGGTCGACTGCCAAGGAGGCCCCATGTCAGGGAGGGAAATCGGTGCAGCTCAAAGTCCACGATTTAAACGTCAGTCTCATCCAAAAACACCCTCGCGGAAGCATCCAGAGAAACGTCTGACCGAATGTCTGGACCCCGTGGCCCAACCAAGTCTACATGTAAAATTAGCCATCACGGGCCACGCAGATGCCTCTCTGGGTGGCACCGACTGTGGCGGCCTTCACGGTTCTCTCGAGCTAGAACTTCCCATTCACGGGCAGAGCCTCCCAGCAGGCCCACGGCCCATGCACCGCGGCCCCACAACTGTCCTCCTGGGTGCAGGGCTTGGTCCATGGGGACATGTGCACCAGCAGACCCCATGAGACCGCCCACGCATGTGCAGGCCCTGAGCGAGAGAGACCCTAGACCACAGCTGCTGCTGCGCCCGTCACATGGAGAAGCAGCCTGAGGATGCAGAGGAAGAGCCGGCCACCCCCAGAGGAGACCTCGGACGGGGAGAGAACGGGGCAAGGGCTGGCGGGTGACAGGTTTCATTTCTGGCTCCAAGGAGGGCCGCTGTTGCCTCCGACTTCCCAGAAGTGGCACGAACAAAATCCTCCTCTCCCTTAAGCTGGGTGGAGCTGGGTCCACGTCGCTGCAGCTGTGAGTGTCCGGCTGTCCCCACGCGGCGTCCTGAGCGAACATCACATTCTGCTCAGAAGGGACGTGTCACCTCGCCAGCATCCCCTCACAGGCAGGACACCTCACCTTTCACCAGGTCCACCTCCTGACAAGACGTGTGGCCGGGGCCCAGGAGCGCCGCGTGGCCGACGTTTAGGTCACTTCTGCGGCAAGTCTCGCTCTCCCGGTCGGCTCCTTGGACGTCACAGCAGGTTGAAGTGGGCCCTGTGAGACCACTGGTGTCCATGTAGCAAGAGAGAAGTGTGGGCACAGACGCACAGAGGGAGAAGGCCGCGCGGGGACCGGCGCAGAGGCTGCAGCGAGGTGCGGCCAGGAGGGCGTGGCACGGCCTTGCCAGCTGAAGGCCGGATGTCTCCGGTGGGCCTGTCAGGCAGGGCTGAAGAAAGGTATCAGCCGGATCAACGGCTGCACAGCAGGCACCACAGTGAGTGGATCTGCTCGAGCAGCGAAGCCACGCCTGGCACAGCAACTGCAGTTGGAGGCCCCACCTGGGCCAGCCTCAGGCACCCATTGCTTCCCCAGGACGCATCTGTCTACTGCACAGGCCAGATGGCTGAGCCGGATGGGGCTGGGGGTGGATCTCCACCGCTGCATCTTCCAAGGACCTGGTGGGGACACTGAGCTCTGCAGCCCTTCTGCCATGCGGTCTTGCTTTTGATTTATGGCTTTTTTTAAAAAAGTAGAAGCAGCTCTGATGTCTCCCACCAGCATCTCCCTCCACCCCAGGCCTCACGCCACAGGGCGGGGAGCGGACGTGGGGTCTGCCAGCTCTAGTGTGTCTGTTCCAGTTGCGCACCTGGAGCTGGGAAATGGCCCTGGGATGCATCCTGGGACCCACTGGGCCTGCGGTGTCAAACCTGAGCTAAAATGGCACGGCCACCCGCCCTCCACAAGCCCCTAAGTGGAGAGCCGCAGTGATGCTTTGGGGTTCCCAGAACCAATGTCAGTTCAGCGCCCATGTCCAGGAGTCCCTGAAAGGTCTAGTTCAGACCCGGTCACCGAGGCAGAAGCCCACAGGTCCCGCAGGGCAGGGCGGGGAAGAGGAGCCCACACTTTCAGGGGGGCCCAGGGCCCTTTCTGAAGGGGTTTGGTATGTAAAACGCACGCATCTGAGAACCTGAGACCTGCTGGAGGGGCTGAGACTGGTTTGATGACTCCATTAGACTTTTGTTAATCTAAAACCTTCCTGCTTATGTAGATTAGGTAAAGATTTGGGAGGCCTCCCGTCGGTCCTTGGAAGGAGTGCGGTGGTGGGTCCCCGATGCTGTGGGTCCACGACGTCCCCTCACCTTCAGCTTCACTCCAGTTTCTGTTACTCATAGCCAACTGCAGCCAAGAATACGAAAGCCCAGGAGGAAATCGCTCACGGGTTTTCAATTGTGCCGTTCTGAGTAGCGTGGTGAACCCTCACGCCGCCGGGCTCTGTCCTTCCCGGGTCGGGGCCCTCCCTGCGCCCAGCGTCTCCGTGCTGCGCACACTGCCAGCCCTCACAGGGTCACGCCACAGGAAAAGGCATCGCGTACGGGATTCAGAACCACCTGGGGCTTCGGGCATCCACTGGGGGTCTTGGAAATAGCCCCCACACCTCACGACGAGGGGGACGACCGCGCACGCGTAAGGCTACCCTGACTGCCGCTTGGCCTGGCCGTCCACGTGGTCACACCTCCCGCCCTCCCCTGGCAGTGGGTGAGTCCCGCCTACGGCTCTGCCTCCCGGGGTCCGTTCGTCCCGTGGTGCTGAGGCTTCCGAGGCAGTGGCCACGTTTCCCACCAGAAGGAGCCATCACGGAGCCCTCCCCGGTGTGGAGTCCCCACCAATGTATTTCTCCCAGCTGTGGTGACAGCCTTGTCCCCAGGCCCCTGCTGGGGTGGCCGGCAGGTCTAACGACAGGTCCAGCCTGACACTGCAGCCTCCCTAGGCCTCTGGATCCTTCCCTCCAGTTACACCAAGGCAGGTGCGCCGTTTCCAGCCCTCTCACTGGGCCACCATGGGGCCTGTGTTCCAGGCAGCCAGACAAGCAGCTCACACCCATCCTGCCCCCCGAGCTGCGGCCTTGGGCACAGGAGCTCTGCGTAGCGAACCCACTTCCAACGTCAGCCCAATGCTGCGTTCTGTTCCTCCGTTACCCACACCCTCAATATCCACCCCGCATGCTCACCTGATCCTGGAACTGCTGGAGCTCCAAGACCAACCCTACTCCCCGTGCCTGATTCCCGGGGGGCCTTCGCCTGCCGCGGACCACGTTCCCGGGGGGCGGCCTTCGCCTGCCGCGGACCACGTTCCCGGGGGGCGGCCTTCGCCTGCCGCGGACCACGTTCCCGGGGCGGCCTTTGCCTGCTGTGGACCATGTGCTCCAGCATGCGGATGAGCTGCTCCGAGCTGCGCGGTGTGTACACGTGGGCCCTGAGCACTTGGGGGTCTCCTGAGGAGGGAGGACCAGCCACTGGCAGCTGATGAGCACGTGGGAGGCTGGAGGAGGCAGAGTGGAACGCCGACATCTGACTTGGGGTGGGGGGACCCAGGCAGGGACCGCAGGAGGGTGGGGGTAAAACACTGGGGGAGGTGGGGGGAGGACCTGCTGGAGGCTTCTGCTGGGCTGGGGGCAACGCTGGGGGTTCCCAGGAGGTTGGGCGGGACCGAGAGTCCAGTGTGGTTGCCAGGGCTCAGTCCAGTGTGGTTGGCTGTTGTCCGGGCGCCGGCACCTCCCAAGCTGAGTGTGTGCAGATGAGACTGTTTGTTACACAGAGCAGCCCCGGGCCCACACCTGGCACCACGACAGTGTGCGGGCCAGACAGGGCCTCCTGCAGCCTCTCCAGGGCACCCACGCACAGCACACACGGCAGGCAGCCTCCTCCAACATGAGGCAGTCTCCTCCTCCCGCTCGACGCCTCCCATGCCCCTCCCTGTAGCTGGTTGCAAAGTGCAGGAAACACCTGTCCGGTTTTCTGTCCCGTGGGTGGCTGAGACCCCGGCACTGGACCCCTGAGGCAACCTGTCTAAATGCAGAAGACACACAGGCCCACGGTCCCGGCCACGGCCCCGAGAAACCCACTGCTTTCCCCTGGGGGCTACTGATCGGCCGCCTCTGTGGCCAGGCACAGGCCAGGGAGTGCAGAGAGGCCCACCCCCCACTGCAAGCCTGAGATGCGGACACCTCACAGCAGAGCAGAAAGGCCCCACTGCAGTGGGCATCCGGGGCCAGAATTTGGCCATGCCCGGGGCAGGTATGACAAAGGGGGCCACGTACACGGCGTCGTCTCTCGCTGTCCTGCTCCATGCACACTTTGATCAGATCAAATCCCATGGGGTGGGGAATGGGAAAACACCAGAAATTATTTTCTTTGCAGGTACAAAAGAGCCATGACTTTTGTTGCCCTAAAAATGAATTCACAGAATGAAGACAGTGCGGGAAACAGGTGTCCTCCGATGCACCGGGCCACCTGCCGTCCCGAGCCCAGCCCACTTTCTCTTCTCCGTGGCCTTCCTTGCAGCGGAGGCTTGGAGGGAGCCAGTCGCTGAGACTGCCTCTGCGCACATCCAGCTGCCACCTCACCTTCCCCCTCGCCCTGGCTCAATCCCAGGCCTTGGTTTGCAAATGCTGCTCCCGTCCTCCCTCCCCCAGTCCAGAAGATTCCAGCTGGGAAGGGAAGGGCGGAGAGGCTGGCAGTGTCCCCTCAGGGGAGTCCCACCCTCTGCAGGTGATTCCCTGGTGGTCACGGGAGTCACTGGGTCCCTCCGTCCCTGCTCCACCCTCAGCCCCTTGAGAGGAGAGAGCCCTGGGGGTCACCATCTCCCCCGCCCACCCGCTGTCAGCTGGGGTTCCTGCCTGCCCTTCCCAGTGGCTCCTCCAAGGAAGAGGATGTGGCAACCTCCCCCCTGGACTTTGGGAACAGGAAGCCAAACTTGCCGTGAAATTCTCTCCTGTCACTCAACTGCTTCCCCCTCCTGCCTGGTGTGAACCATTCACCAAGGCCCCGCCCTCAGGAGAGAAAGCACAGAAGATGCTGGAGTGCTATGAAGGAGACTGGGGTATGGGGACGCTGTGTGTGCACATGTGTGTAGCTGTGTACACGTGTGTGTACAAATGTGCACACTCATGAGTGTGTATGTAAGTGTGCATGTGTGCGCATATGTCTGTGCATGTGTGTGAATTGTGAGTATGCACGTGTGTGCATTGTGAGTACACACGTGTGCAGGGTGTGTGCATGTGTGTATGCACATATGGGTGTGCATACACACGTGCGTGTATGAAAATGCATGTGTGCATTGTGAAGTACATGACTGTGCAAGTGTGTGAATGTGTGTATATGTGTGTACACGTGCATGAGTTTGTATATACAAGTGCATGCATGTGTGTGTGCACACACCTGTGTGTACATGTGCATGTGCAAATGTATGTTGTGTATAGGTGTGAGCATGTGTATACATGTGTCTATGTGTGGATGCATGTGTGTACAAGTGCATGCATGTGTGTACAAGCATGTATGTCCACGTGTGCATCTGCATATATGTACAAGTTTGTGCATGTCTGTGCATGTATGGGTGTGCATGTGTGGGTGTGCATGTGTGTGCATGTGTGTGCATGTGTGAGTGTGCATGTATGTGCATGAGTGCGCATGTGTGTACAAGCATGTGAGTGCATATGCATCTGTGTACACATACATGCATGAGGATGTGCACGTGCACAAGCATGTGCGTGTCCCTAGGTGCATGTGTATGTGAGTGCTTTTGTGAGTGTGCGTGTATGTGTGTATGTGTGAGTGTGTATCTTTTGCCCACCTCAGAAGGGTGGTGGGGAGCTGTTCCCTCTGGGGAGACCACATCTGAACTGGATGAATGGCGAAAGAGTTGTGTAAAAATTGGGTGAAGATGTTAGCAGGTCGCAAAATCCCCCAGGGCTGAGGCCTTACATGGGATAGACAGAGAGGAACTTTGGAAACATAAGCGCTCCCTCATTCGCTGTTCTAAGCCCTTGCTGAGTGCAGCTTTTCTGTGCCCAGGATCTGAGCTGAGCAGGGATGTTCTGCTCCGTGCAATGCCAGTGCTGACTGGCAGCCACTGGGGAGCACGGGCCGCCCCTGGAAGGCGCTCCAACTCGCATGATTTATGAGGTGCCCTCACTGTGAGCTGGAACAGCTTGCTCCTTCACACTAAATAAAACCAAAAGCGGCACAGGAGTGCGGTGTCTGTGAGCGCCTTGTGTATACAAATGACCATCATCAATCTTTCTGTTCCGTGATGCATCTCTGGGGAGTTTAGCTGAGAAGCCAGAGCTGGAGAGAGCGCCAGGAGGGAGAGGAAGCAGAGCCCAAATGTCCGGTGTGTCTGCGTGGGTCCTGGGGGGTGGGTGCTGTCCTGCAGGAGACGGGGTCTCTGTTGCTCTCCCCCTCCCCACTCCTGCTGTTGGCGGCTCCTGAATGGCACAAAGCAAGCCTGTCTGTGCGGAGCACTGCTGCCGGCCAAGGCGTTCGGCTTGAAACAGTTCTTGGGAAGCCCAGTGAAGGTCCCTCTGTAACAATCTAGAAGGTCACTTCTTAGAACAAAGAAACCACCCCTGGTGTTCGGGCCTGACGGGGTTTTGTGTTAATAGAGAAGATTTTGTCAGCGGCAGCAGAGATCCACCGCAAACCAGCCTAACCAAAGGAGGAAAGATGCTGATTTACAGAACCAGGACTTGCGTAACAAGTCGAGCGCCTCGGGCACAGCTGGATCCAGGAGTTAAATGAAGTCATCGTGCTCCTTCCGTGGGTGCGTGTGGCTGACTCTCCCCATCCTCAGTGGCCACACTCCACAGCGTCACCACCACACAGGCAAATGCTGAGCCTCTGGTCCTTACGGAAACAGGGTCAGGTTCCTTTGAGCCTCTGGTCACCACATTTTCACCACCCATCAGTCTGTCACCTTGGTCTATGTCTATTTCTGCTTAAAGACACCGTATTTAGTGTATAGAGTTGATTCATTTACATTGAACTCACGGCCAACAGCCCACACAGGCCTGAGCAACGCTTCTCCATCGCACGTCACAGCTCCTGCACTCAGGATCACTGGACAGAACCTCAGCTCTGTTCCTGAGGCCACTTTAAGCTGCAACATCACCAACAAGAGCACAAAAATGCGAACGACGTGACGCTAAAGAGAAAAGGATTCACGTTTACTCCGAGAGCGGGCACAAGAAGGCGGTGCAGCCTCGCTCCCTCCCTGCCAGGGACGCGCATGGCAACGCGGCTTCCCGAAGCTCTGTGCACGCCTGTGAATGACCAGGAAAGACCCAGGCACTGACCTGGGGATTACGAATACATTTTAGCAAGTAAGCGGACGTGTCTGCGTCTCTGCCCGCCCCCCTCCCTCCCACCTCCCCTCCATCCTGCGCCCCTGAGCTGACTTGATTCCCCAGCGGGGCCGTCCCAGGATTTCTATCAGCAGCTCCAGATTCGCCTCTTGCCCCTAGAGTTCCCCACCAGAAATGCCAAGGGCCTCTTCTCAGCTGCCCCAGCTACAGCCGCCGGCCCCCAGCAGGCATCTGGTTCCACCCCAAGAACAGAAGTGGCCTCGTGGGCTGTGTAGGCCGGTGGGTTGGAGGTGGAGAGGGAGAGGCCATGGCTATTGGCGGGTGGCGGGCAACAACCTGGCCTTTACCCTCAGGGTCCCTTTGCAGGAAGTCAAAGCCCCCACGCTCAGCGTCCGGAGCTCAGCACCTGCCTGCTCCAAACTGCCTGCCCCTCCATCCCCACGCAGTGAACAGTGACTCTGTCCCCGCTATGCCTGGCGGCAAAGTTGACCCCTGACTTCCAATCTGTCCGCAAACACCGTGGGCTCCACCCCCAGGTTAGGTGCAGAATCTGACCAATTCTGGCCACCTCTGCGGCCCGGCCTTGACCCCAGGCACCCTTGTCTCTCAGCTGGACAATGGCCGAGGCAATGGCTACAGCACCCACCGCCCTCCTGCCTCTCCCAGGTCTCAGTCGGTCTCCGGCACAGCAGCTGCCATCACACTGAGGTCAGTACACTGCCCTCCGTGCCGGACCCCGCAGCGCCCCCCTCCCTCCCAGTCAAAGGCTCAGTCTTCACGGAGGTCGACCGAGGCCACGCAGCCCTCCCTGCTCCAGGCAGCTCCCACCCAGGGCCCTCCCGTGCCAACCCCTCTGCCCGGCGCTCCTCCCTCCAAGGACGACTCCCCGTGTCCTTCTCCTGACCTGGCTGCTCACGGCCACGCAGAGGACACGCTGTGCGCCCTCGAGCACTCCCAGGCCATTCACACGCATGTCCGTGATGCTGTGGGCAGCGGTCGCTGGGACCTGCCAACGTGGGCTCCGTGTGCTGAAGCCCCGTGGAGGTGACTGACCGGAGAGCAGGTGCCTCAGCCAAGCCGGGCCCTCTGGGACCATCATAGGTAAAGTTTTCCCATCTGCAAATGAGAATGCAGGGATACTGACCCCGCACCATCCGCCGGGACTCCCCGGTGCTCCATGGGTGGGTCTGTCTGCTGCAAGGGTGCACGACCCAGGTGGGGAAAATGGAAGACAGCAGAGGTCACCTGGGGGCAGGAGCCCAGGACGCCCAGCCCGTGACCACACTCAGAGCTGTCTCAGCCCATGGATGACGGCAGTTTCCTTGTGTGCAGACCCCGTGAGGAACCTGACTGCACGAGGCTCCTCCAGGGCTCCGTGAGGCCCTGTCTTAGGGGCCTTCACCTGCTCTCGGCTTTAAACGAACCACTGAGAATCACCTGTAACCACCTCACAAAGAGAATAAATCTCCGTGCTGGCTTCAAGGCTCTGGGGCCAGGGCTGTGGGCTTTTCAAATCCTGCAGGCTGTGACCTGGGCATTTGCCAACTCTCACTACTGCATAATTTAGTCTAATTGATCAATTAAATCCAGATAATTTTTAAACAAGCTGTAATAACAGTTATATAATTTCAGTACCACGTATAATTATCTTTACCAAAGGAAATGACTTTCGAAGACATGCCGTCTGCGTTCTGGAAAGTGTCACCTCTGGAGCTGCAGGACTGGCAGGCAGCTGTCCTCTGAGCCGGCCGACCCTGGGACGTCAAGGCTGCCCTTGGAGGAGGCCGTCACTGTGGGTCTGAGTCCCGCGGCCCTTCTGAACCACCGCGTCGTGTGGCCTGTGGGGATGCTGTGACACCTTCTGTGTCATCCGTAAGAATGAGGAACAACCGCCTGGATCCGTGGGATCCGTTTCTATTGCCAGAGTTACACTGTGTGACAGCCACATAAATCCTCAGAGAAGAGCAGGAAATACTCACTTCTGCTCACGATTCTGTGGGTTGGCTGTGGGTTCTGAGGACTTGGTTGGGCCTATGAATCCGTGGCCGGCTCTGGGTCTCCCCGGACTTGGCCATGTTCACCTGTGAATCTGTGGACCCTGTGGGTCCCCCTGGACTTGGCTGGGCTCACCCGTGAATCAGTGGCTGACTATGGGTTTGTCGGTGGCTCCGCTGCCCCACCTGGCTCCTCTGTCTGGGCGTCCGTTGAGATGATCCCACTCTCTCCTGGAGAGCTGGCCTGGGCACATTTCCGTGGTGATCATGGGGTCAGAGAAGACACGAAGATACTCAAGGGCCGTTCTGAGCCCTGCGTGCATCCTGGTGGCCGCCGTCCCCGGCAGCAGAAGTCCACTTTGGGGGACTGGTCGCACCTGTGAGCTGGGCGCAGCCGTCCGCACCCCAGCCTCCGCCTGGTACACCTTGGGTTCCTTCCACTCTGATGCCGCGGTGGTGTTGGGGTGGCCTCTGGGTGCCCTTCAAGGTGGGGGGGCGGAAGCTTACAGGCTTCTGTGTCCTGGAGACCCATACTGGGGACACACCTGAGCTCAGGTCTGGCTCCGTGACCTCGAGCAAGTTACCCCACCTTCCCGTGCCTCAGCCTAACCTCGCTTCACCTGTCAAACGCCAGCAGCCACCCGGCCCTGGCAGAGTCGCACAGGGAGCGTGCAGGGCGCTGACCCCACAGCAACACCCACACAGCGTGAGCCCCGCCCAAGCCCCACTGCTTAGTTCATTTCATGACAGACACTGGGAGAACCATGAGTCCCCGACACAGAGGAGCCGAGGCCAGGGAGGTGGAGGCTGGAGCTGGTCGCCGGCGTTCAGTTCTGGGCCCGCCGCAGAGTCCGTGTGCCAGGCGGCCTAACAAGCCCTGCTGGCCGGGCGCCTCCACCTCCAAACATGTACCCTCTTGTGGCTCTGGAGGCCATGGCCCGCACAGCTGCTTCCTTCTGAGGTGGGAGGTGCAGCCCGTCCCCGCCTTTCTCCAGGGCGGCTGGCATTCTCCATCTTTCCTGACTCTAGACCCGTCTCCCAGCCTCTGGCTTCGTCTCCCGTGGCCTCCTCCCTGTGTGCGTGTTTCTGTGCCCGAATCTCCCCTTTTCATCAGAGCACAGTCATGCTAGGTTCAACCCATCCCACTCCAGGGTGGCCTCATCTTAACCCCTCACGGCTGCCACAGCCCCAGATCCAACCGAGGTCACGCACACGGGTTCTGGGAGGTCAGGGCCCCCACAGTGACTGTGGGGAAATGTGAGTGAACCTGGGATAACCGGTGAAGAGCATGAGCCTCGGACAAGTCCTTCAGCTCTCTGGGCCATCCCGTCCTGTCTGTGTCTGCGAGATGACCTTTCTGTTCCACCCGGGCCGTGAGGAGGATTGAAGAGGAAACGCATGTCGAAGGCAAGGCACAGACCAGCCACGAGCAGCTCAGGCCGCACCAGCCACAGTTACAGCCATGAGCCACGAGCAGCTCAGGCCGCACCAGCCACAGTTACAGCCATGAGCCACGAGCAGCTCAGGCCGCACCAGCCACAGTTACAGCCATGAGCCACGAGCAGCTCAGGCTGCACTAGGCACAGTTATAGCCAGGAGCCACGAGCAGCTCAGCCACAGTTACGGTTGGCCTGAGCGAGGAGGCTGCCCCGACCCAGCCCCAGTCTCCACCACCTCTTTCCCTCCATCTCTCTCTCCCATTTTCTCCTCTGTCCCAGAATCCTTTCTGCCCCTGTAGCCGAGGCCCAAAGAAAAGGCCTTTCCTCCTGGTCAGAACTCTGTCTCCTTCATCGGCCCCTTGAGGAGCTGGGAGGGGCCTCTCAGAGCCCCTCATGAGGAAATTCGCAACGTTTCCTCTGAACTGCAGCAACAAAGCTTTTGTTAATTCTCTGTAAGTGTAAATGTTCCCACAGGCCCCAATTACAGGCCTCCAGGGAAGTGAGTTTTCCCAAACAAGCACCATTTTAATTTGAATATCAAACACTTTACACAACAGGGCTGCTGCAGTGGGTTCCCACGGAGCCGGCCCCGGGAGAGCAGGGCACCCTTTGGAACCCTGGGATCCCCACTTCAGTCAGCCCCCACTTGCTTTCTCTAAGGAGGTACCCCTGGGACCCAGGACTCCCCAGGCCTCAGAAGTGGAGGGAAGACAGATTTGGAGGAACCTGGAGCCCCCTGGGGGATGGAGGCCTGGGAGGAACCCTGGCCCACCTTCCTGGAATGCAGCGGGTGGAGGGAAAGGGTCTTGCTCCCAAGGCCCTTGATTTCCTTCTCTTCTACACTTCACCTGCATTCTGAAAAGAGGCTTTCAATATTTCCAGTGAATACGTCTTCTGTGGCACACCAACACTGCCTTAAGTTTTTTAGTTATTGGCCAATATTTTCAAAGCAGAAGATTTTGCAGTTTTTCTGGTGTCTGTAGAAGTAACAGAAAATGTGGCTGCGTAGAGCTCCTGTTTCCTCACGGCAGAAAGTGGTGGACCTGAGTAAGTACTGCTGCTTTTAGAAGAATGTGCAAAATCCAGTTTCCCACAATTCCCATCCAGCCCACATCAAACATTTATTTTACATCCCTGGCTTGTGGACTTTCATATTTGGAATCACTTTTACAGAGTTCTCCGACCTCTCTTGAGATCTCCTGTTTCAGGAACAAAGTTATGCGATCACTATCGTAATCTCCACCACTACCCACTCCACCACCAATACCACCATCACCATAATTATCATCATCATCGCCATCATCATCACTATCACTATTATCACCATCACTATTATCATCACCATCATTATCACACCATCATCACCACCATCATCACCATCACCACCATCATCACCATCACCACCATTATCATCATCATCACCGTCACCACTATTATCATCACATAATCACTACCATTTTCATCACCACCATCACCATCATCATTATCAGTCACCATCATCACCATCACCACCATCATCACCATCATCACCACCATCACCATCACCATCATCACCACCATCACCATCACCATCATCACCACCATCATCACCATCACCACCATCACCATCATCACCATCATCACCACCATCATCACCACCATCACCATCATCACCATCATCATCATCACCATTATCACCATCACCACCATTATCATCATCATCACCATTATCATCATCACATAATCACTACCATTTTCATCACCACCACCACCATCATCATCAGTCACCATCATCACCATCACCACCATCACCATCACCATCATCACCATCATCACCACCATCATCACCACCATCACCATCACCATCATCACCATCATCATCATCACCATTATCACCATCATCACCATCATCATCATCACCATCACTATTATCATCACATAATCATTACCATTTTCATCACCATCATCACCATCACCATTATCATCATCACATAATCACTACCATTTTTGTCACCACCACCACCATCATCATTATCAGTCACCATCATCACCATCACCACCAGCACCATCACCATCACCATCATCACCACCATCACCATCACCATCATCACCACCATCACCACCATCACCACCATCACCACCATCATCACCACCATCACCATCACCATCATCACCACCATCATCACCATCACCACCATCACCATCACCATCATCACCATCATCACCATCATCATCATCACCATTATCACCATTATCACCATCACCACCATTATCATCATCACCATCACCATTATCATCATCACATAATCACTACCATTTTCATCACCACCACCACCATCATCATCAGTCACCATCATCACCATCACCACCATCACCATCACCATCATCACCATCATCATCATCACCATTATCACCATCACCACCATCATCATCATCACCATCACTATTATCATCACATAATCATTACCATTTTCATCACCATCATCACCATCACCATTATCATCATCACATAATCACTACCATTTTTGTCACCACCACCACCATCATCATCAGTCACCATCATCACCACCAGCACCATCACCATCACCATCATCACCACCATCACCACCATCACCATCACCATCATCACTATCATCACCATCATCACACCATCATCATCATCATCATCACCATTGTCATATCACCATTATCCTCATCACCACCACCACCACCATCACCATCATCATCACCATCACCATTATCATCACCACATAATCACTACCATTTTCATCACCATCACCACCATCACCATCATCAGTCACCATTATCACCATCACCACCATCACCATCATTATCACTATCATCATGGTCTCCACCTCCATCACTACCAACTTCCCTGATACTATCACCACTATCACTGTATATACACACAGAGACTCTGTCTCATCAGATTCATTTGGTACCTCTGACCCCTCTGGGAGCTCTCTCAATACATCCAGTCCATACAAGTTAGTAAAATTGGGTCAGAGCTGGGGGTGGGGGATTGGGTACAAGTGGAGATGGGTTGGAACCCTCTGTTGAGAATGCCTGTCTTGCACAGTCCTGAAGAAGCTGGTGAAACTTACTCGTGCTGTGCAGCTAGCTTCGGCTCCATGTCTAGCTGAGGAAGGATGCTCATGCCGTGGTTCTCTGGCTGGCACATCACTGTCCTCCAATTTTTCCCTCCTTGTGTAACTGTCCTCCAAAATGTCATTGAAAAGCTGCCTTTTGTTTTTTTTTTTTTGTTTTGTTTTGTTTTGAGACAGAGTTTCACTCTTGTTGCCCACACTGGAGTGCAATGGTGCAATCTCGGCTCACTGCAACCTCCACCTCCTGGGTTCAAGTGATTCTCCTGCCTCAGCCTCCCGAGTAGCTGGGATCACAGGCATGCACCACCATACCTGGCTAATTTTTTGTTTTTTAGTAGAGATGGGGTTTCTCCATGTTGGTCAGGCTGTTCTCAAACTCCTGACCTCAGGTGATCCGCCCACCTCAGCCTCCCAAAGTGCTGGGATTACAAGCATGAGCCACCATGCCCGGCCTTGCCCTCTCTTAATCTATTGGTTGGGATAAGGTTGACCCAACTCTCAACTCCAGAAATGGCCCATGACTTGTCTGTCCTGTTAACATATACCAAGCCCTCAGCCCAATGATTGGGTCAGGGTTGGGCATGTGGCCCCAGCCAGGCCAATGAGACTCAATTCTTAGACTTTTTTGTAGAGGACCAACAAATGGTGCCTCTTTTCCGTGGGGTGGGCACGTCTGGTGGGATGTGGTGAGCAGCTACTGGGATCGTCTTTACCAGCAACGGGGAGCCTGGTTGGGACTGCAGGGCTTGGGGAAGGAAGCAGAGAGAGCTGGAGGCAGAGCCAGGGTCCCCGGGATGCCCTCTGCCCCTGTGCTCAGCTGTGTCACCTGAATCCAGCTGTGAACCTGAATCCAGCTGTGAACCTGAATACAGTTGTGTCACCTGAATCCAGCTGTGAACCTGAATCCGGCTGTGTCACCTGAATCCAGCTGTAAACCTGAATCCAGCTGTGAACCTGAATACAGTTGTGTCACCTGAATCCAGCTGTGAACTTGAATCCAGCTGTGAACCTGAATCCAGCTGTGAACCTGAATCCAGCTGTGAACTAGAATCCAGCTGTGAACCTGAATCCAGCTGTGTCACCTGAATCCAGCTGTGAACCTGAATCCAGCTGTGAACCTGAATACAGTTGTGTCACCTGAATCCAGCTGTGAACTTGAATCCAGCTGCATCACCTGAATCCAGCTGTGAACTTGAATCCAGCTGTGTCACCTGAATCCAGCTGTGAACCTGAATCCAGCTGTGAACTAGAATCCAGCTGCATCACCTGAATCCAGTTGCGTCACCTGAATCCAGCTGTGAACCTGAATCCAGCTGTGAACCTGAATACAGTTGTGTCACCTGAATCCGCCTGTGAACCTGAATACAGTTGTGTCACCTGAATCCGGCTACATCACTTTCCTTTGCTCTTTTTGCTCTGCCACCTTGAGTTGGGTTCTGCTGCTTGTCGTCACAATAGCCTGGGCATATCCATTTCCTTCCCTGGATGACCCGTCTGGCAATGCCCCAGCGCAGCCTGTCTCCTCTGGGGCTCAAAGGTCACTTGATGCTCTCAGCTTCCACTTCCCTCTCCAGGAAGCAGGGTGAGCACACCGGCCTCGATGAGCACACGAGCTACACACAGGCTGCTCACCAACCAAGGTGCCTCCTTGGAATCACCAGAAAGTAGACCCTCGGGGGCTGGGCCCTGCGCTTCCCCACCCACCCAGCCCAGCCTGGTCCCTCTGGTTGGATTCTTAGGCAACGGAATGGCCCCTGTCCCTCTATCTGTGTCCCCACCTCACCAGGCATCTGTCCTTTGAGATTCTGAGCTGAGCACAGCTGTGGGCCTCTGGGGACAGGAGGGATGGAAACTGAGAGTTAAAGCTGGGAGAGCCTGGTGGCCTCTTTAGACGTCCTGGCACAGCCCTAGAGGCCAGCGTGAGGACCGAGAGCACGGGGCTACCCAGCCCCTGCCCCAGGAACTCATGAAGGACCCAAGGGCTCCCGGACCTCTGGCCTGGCTGAACAAGTCCCTGGGCTCTGGGCCGGGCTCTGAGCTGGGATGCAGGGTTGGGTGCAGCAGGCCGGGTGCTCCCATTCCAGTTCCTGCAGCTCTGCAGGGAGCTCTGCCCAACCTGCCTCCCTCAGCCCAGGCTCACCCAGCTGTCGACTCACCATGGTCACGACCCCAGGGACGGCTTTTCTTGTTGTTTTAAAAGTGCAGGCCCGGGATCCCCCCATTGCCAACGTGGGACCTCCCACCAGTGTGGGGTTTTCTCATCTGCAAAATAGGCAGAAAAATCTGAAGTTGGCTCTTTCCCAAGTCACGTGGAGGCAGAGGCGGAGCTCGGTGGGCTGAGCGAAGGTGACGTGAGTGGTGAGCGTGTCCGTGTCTCCTGTGCTCTCGACTTGGCACTGCCCGTCACCCCCACGCCCCCGCACGGCCACAGCTGCTGGTGTCCTGGACACTGCTGCTGTTTTGCGAGAGGCCAGAGCCCCACCTCATCCAGAACGTGGTCCGCAGAGCTGCCACCGCCATAGACAAGCGTGGAGACCCCTTTTGTGAGCCTGCAGCTCTGTGATGGGGCACGTAGGTCACCCTGGTGGAGGGCCCTGTGCTGACCTCCAAAGAAGCCTCATTAAGGCTGATGACAGAAAGACACTGGGGGAAGGGCGGCCTCTATGAACACCCCGGGAAGGGACTGGCTGCAGCAGTGTGGAAGCGAAGGACCACGGACGGCAGAGACTCAGGCCGAAGAGCTTGGCTCATGCTCCTAAAAAGAATACAGAAAAAAGTGGGTCATGGTGGCACACACCTGTGGCCCCAGCTACTTGGGAAGAGGCTGAGGCGGGAGGATGGCTTGAGCCCGGGAGGTCGAGGCTGCAGTGAGCCATGATCACGCTGGTGAACAGCCACTGCCCTCCAGCCCGGGCGCACAACCAGGCACACAGCCACTGCCCTCCAGCCCGGGCGCACAGCCAGGCATACAGCCACTGCCCTCCAGCCCGGGCGCACAGCCAGGCATGGGGCTTTGCTTTCATGGAATAATAGCCCCGTGTTGTGGTCACACAGGACCTTGCAGCTGCCACAAGCTACAAGCTGTGTTGCGTTTCTGCAACTCTGGGCAAATAGGGAGCAATGGAATCTTGGTGCCTTCTCTGGGTTTCCGGGAATTCATCTGGGGGCTGAGCCTTCTCATGGAAGGCACACGTGCTCCCCAGCTGCAAGCCCTCCCTCTTCTCGGAACCCCACGGGCCATCCGCCTTCCACTCTTAGATGAACATCCGCTGAGCACAATGGCGTCCCAGGCTGGGCGTGACTCAGCAGACACAGGGCCTCCACCTCAAGGAACTCGGCCTGCCAGGGGCCCCCAAACCCCGACCCCACCCGAGGCGACGGTGGCTCAGGGGGCCCTGAGGAAGGCCCCTATCCCGCCCTTGTCCCGGGTTTCTTCTCGTGTTTATTTTTTCTCCATGTCTCTGTTTGCATCCTTCTGTGTTTCTCCTGCATTTGGAGAAGAGGCGCCCGGTCTCCACGCTGACCACAGCTCTGAGCTCGCCCGTGCGGGCAACGCAGGAGGCCTCAACAGGGTGCCCACTGCCCAGCTGGCTGTGAGTGACGCCTGCATAGCTCAGGAAGGCAGAGACTATGGCAAGTGTATAGGTGAAGCAGGCACTAAAAGACGGACAGCCCTACAGACACCGCCAATCCCCAGAAGCAGCCAAGGCGGCCGTGTCCACCCCCTGCCGGGGGCCCTTCCTGCACAGCTCAGGGATCCCAGCCCTTAGCTGCCACTCCCGACCCAGAGCCTGGGCCCAGCCTCTGCCCCAACCCCGCCAAGCCTGTGTGCACACCCGCCAGGCGGCTCCTCCACCGCCCCTTCCTTCGAGGCCCCGAGCGTTCACCCCAGGCACCACGTTCCCCCAACCCTGGAAGAAACTGCTTCTCAGGGGATGGGCTCAAACCCCCTCGTCCTGCCAGCACCCCTCACTGAAGGTCCCAGTGTTTTTGGAAGGAGGGAGGAGTCAGGGAGGGAGGAAAAGGAGTCAATCAATGAATGCACACCTGCAAGAAGGAGTGATGAACCGGGCGCTGGGGGCTCACGCAGACCCACCTATGTTGTGCTGATTAATCTCCCCCACGGTTCAACATCGTCTGGAGAGACAGGAAGGACTGCAGGAAACTGGCTTTTCTGTCTGGCTTCCCCCAAGGGAGGTGGGTCATGTGCAGGGTCCGTGGCCCCGTTCCACCAGCAGTGATTACAGCAGTAATCCCGAGTTGTGATCGGGAAGCGGCTCTGGCCCTTCCTGGAATAACTTTGTGCTAAGCCTCCCTCCCGTGTCGGGGCAGCCGCGACGCCCCACGTGCACTCAGGCGCCTCGCGTTACACTGAGGCGTGTTTGGTCCGTTAGCTCAGTGGGGGAACGGCTTCCCCTGTGTCTGTCTCCAGTGTCTCGTGAAGAGTGTGGTGGGACTTTTCTGGCACCGCCACTGCCTCCTTCAGTCCACAGAGAGTTGCAGGGGTCAGAATACGGCGTGACGAGGGCTGGGCGGGGGCAGTTGGGGCCCAGCTGTCTCCAGGGTGTGGAGGGGCAGACGGTGTCCCGCCGAGGAGGTTTCCAGCTCCGGCATCAGCCCGGCAGTGAGCACGAAGCCAGCCGTGAAGGAGGATGGCCGGGCGGCCTTGCCTCTGCGGTTCCACTCGGGTGTGCAGCGGGACCACATTCCCATGGGGCTGGGCCCCGACAGGTGTGGGCGTCCCTGCAGGCCTGGCACTCAGGCCTCCTTCCCACCTATCTTCATGCCCTGCTCCCAGCCTCTGGCTGAGTGACGAGAATTCAGAGGGTCAGAGGGGGACACACGACAGCGGAGGAGGCTGGTCACTCAGATGCTGGGCCACCGGGGACCGCGCCTTCCCCCCGCCGACCAGCCACGTGGCTGTGCTTGATGACAACACGGCCTTTTGATGCCTCGTTTGATGCCGAGGGCGAACATTTTGTTTGAAGTCGCTGAGATTAGCGGCCGCGGCCGCCCCAGCAGCCAGCGTTTCCCCCGTGCCGGGGATGTCGTCCCCCGACTCAGTGTTTGGCACTTGCTCGGGGCTTTTTGTTGCAAGTAACAGGAAACTCAGCTCTTGGGGCTGGAGCAGAGCCCACAGGATTCACAGCCCCCGAGTGTAGGTGCAGGGTGGGGAGATGGAGGCATGGCTTGCTCAAGGCCCCAGAGCCGGGGGTGCTGGTCTCTGGTCTCTCCCTCCTTCGGCAGAGGCCCCTCTGGCCAGTGCCTCGGCAGCCAGGCCCACCTGCATGGGGCGGAAGGGTGCACCTGGTGGAGACCCATGGGGCCCTCCCAACCCCGGCCGGAGCTTGCAGGGAGGCCCCGGCACTGTGGGCTCTGGTGTGCCCAGGCGACAGGAGCTCTTACTGTCCAGGCCAAGGCACACAGACCCTTCAGCTCAGCCAGCATCACCGAGGGAGCCAGCGGTGTCTCCAAGCCAAGGTGGGGACTCTCACTGGAGAACAGTGGGGGTTCTTGGCTGGGTCCCTGAACACAGGGTGCCAGAGCCAGGGATGCGGGTACAGTAGAGAACTGGGCTTCTGGGGCTGCTGAGGCCTTGCCCAGCCCTCGCACCCTCTTCCTTCGGGACCCCACCCTTTGGGAAACACCCCCCCGCTCCAGCGCACGGTCCTGGGGTAGCCTCCGTGTGGAATCAGCCTGTGGACCAGCCAGCCGGCCAGGACGGAGAACGAGGCAAGAGTCCGGTGACAGATCCCACGAGCACGGGGACCCCAGAGCTACCGGCCTTTCCCGCCTGGGGAGGGAGAAGTTCGTAGGACCCGGCGCTGGGGGGCTTGTGGACCCCTTTGAGTCTGGAGATGGGCCACAGGCTTCTGCCCTTGATTGCATGACACCCTTCTAGCGCATTCCTCGTTCCAAAATGAGTTCAGATAGATCTTCTGTCACTTGCAACCAAAGCAAACCTGAAAAATGCAACGTTGTCTGGAGCCCGAGTCTCTTCCTTCTCCACTGTGAAGGAACTTCAGGTTTATCCGAAGTGACTTAGACGTGATCAGGCTCCAGCCTCCCGTGCAGTTTGGGGCTGGGCCTGGGCCCAGAGACTCCTGAGGTCTGGTCTCACTGGTGCTGCTGCGGCCTCCAGACCCTCCCACCCCGGGCCCGCCAGTCCCCACCCATCGAAGCGGCGGCCAGTGGGAAAACCACAGAGGCAGCAGCCCTCGGTCCGTCTTACGTCAGCTTCCTCAGTCCTACGTAAACGTGAAATGTTGCTTCAGGAAGCACAGCTGGTTCTGTCGTCTCTGACGAACGACTGAAGTTTAACGTATCCTCACCAGGGACAGATATTGTCAGACCGTCCCCTCTCCTCCTGAGTATTCAAAAGCAGACGGAAGCCGGTGCCGCCGCCTGCCCCCACCGCCACAGACACTCTGGAGCCCCCACTGCTCAGGGCTGCAAGTCCCCTGAACCCACCAGGGCCTGCTCCAACCCAGCTGAGGTTCTGAGACAGGCGTGGCTGCTTTGACAGACACGGGGACCGGGCTGCACTCTGGGCAGTGGCCCCACATGCAGAACGTCCCCTTTGGGAGCAGATTTGGGAGCACGATCTGTTCTGCAGTCCCCAAGCCGGGCAGCTCCCTCCTTCACCCACGCGTGGCCCGGCCCTGGTGCGATTCCACCCAAGACCCCTGCCCAGCCCCAGCAGGACAGTCTTGGCCCAACCTCCTCTCTGCAGGGGTGACCTCCCTGCCCCAGGCAGTCCCCAAGATGCTGCCCGGCTGAGTGCCGGTTTCACACCCTGGGCAGAAGAAGGGATGCTGGCGGCTTGACGTGAGCTCTGCCATCATCCTTTCTCCTTCTGGGCTCCTGGGAGGCACCTGAAGTCGGAGGAGGGAGGCAGCGGCTTCCTGGCCCTGCAGAGAGTGACTCACGCAGCTCGGCGGGGGACGTGCCCGCCTCCAAGGAGCTGGCTCCGCCGTCCCAGCCCCACCATCTGGCGCTTCTGACTCGGGTCTGTTGGTGTTTACTTCCTGAAACTTTGCATTCCCAGGGTCTGCGCCCAGGAGCAACTGTGTGTGGAGAATCGCACTTCCTTTCATATGTTCCAGCGACACAGAACAGCTTGCTTTCAGGCCTTTGCAAAACACAAACCAGAGAGAGAAAAAGAGCCTTTCCAAAACACAAACCAGAGAGAGAAAAAAAACCCCCTTCCCATGAATGCAAAAAGCCGAGACACTCAGAGGGAGCAGAAAGTGCTCTACGAGGTGGGCACCTACGGCAGGTGTGGGCCTGGGGATGCCAGGTGGGTGCAGGGCAGGTAGCAGGTGCAGAACCTTCCACGTGGCACGAGCCAGGCCCAGGCCAGCAGAGTCCACAGGAACCCCACGTGGCACGAGCCAGGCCCAGGCCAGCAGAGTCCACAGGAACCCCACGGCCGTCGGACTTGGGTCCCTGCCCCGTGCATCTGGGTAGCCCAGACCTCCTGGAATTCTTGAGGCAGGTGAGCTGGGGCGAGTGTGGGAAAGAATAGTCTCTCGTGCAGAAGAAAGGCTACGCAGGAGCCCACGGGAACCAGATGAACGGGGGAGTCGGGGGCCTTCAGCGCAAGCAGAGGACGTGGCAACGGTCACGGCTCCCTCTGGCCCCAGGCGCCGTCGGGGCTGATGGCGAGTGGTGGGAACCCACCTGAACCTGCCTAATAGGAGGCGCGTGTAAACCCCCAAGATCTAACTCTGGGGAGATGGCGGTGGACGCTGGAAGGTCGAGTCCCACCTGGCTGCTCTCTCCCTCTGCCAGCCCCATCCACGCCCTGCCGCCTCCGTGCCCTGCTGCAGGAATCGCAGCTGCAGGAAGCCCCCTGCCCTAAGCTCGGTGAGGGGCTGCTGTGGCACCGTCTGAGGGCCGTCCTCACACACGCACCCACCCGCTCTTTACCTTCCTGGCAGCGATGGGGCCCAGGCATGGGGCTCCCAGAATGAGGACGGCGTTTCCACCCTCCTGTGCAGCGAGGGGTGGCTGTGTGACCACCTGGCCATTGGACCTGAGGAGTGGGCTCTGGCTGGAGCTGCTCAGGGGAGCCATCCAGACGCGTCCACGGGCAGTCAGGAGAGCGGGGTGCAGGCGGCAGGGCTGGAGCCATATGGAGCAGAGCCGCTGCGTGGCCACAGAGACGACGGCTGCCTGGGAATCTGTATTTTAACCAAATCGTCTCTCTGATTCCAAGGGAAGAGGCCCCAGAGGGCACTGACTGGCCTCACTTGGGTTGGTGCCCTGTTAGGTCAGGGCCCGTGGTCAGGAACTCACGTGGTCCCTCAGAGCAGCGACAATGAGGGGAGAGGACACATTTCACAGTGGAGGCTGCGCAGGGTGGGGTGGACTCAGCGAGGGGGCTCTCGGGCAAGTTTCTGGCCTGAGAAATGAAGCTGGAGAAATTGTCATCTTAGCATCCATCCCCCTCCACGCTCACGGCAGCCAAGGCCTCTGGGCTCTGGACTGAACCCAGCTGCACCCGTGACCCCCTCTCTGGGAGCTCCGTCCTGCACTGCCTGCCTCTCGCAGGGCCCTGCTGTCCGTGGCAATGTGTAGGGGAAGCTGCCAGGTTCGGTGTCACCAGAGTGAGCCGGGTGCTTCGTCTATAGCAGGAGCCGCGGGAGGCAGGTGGTCGGCCCAGGTGCGGCCGTCGGGCACCGAAACCCACTGTGTTCCCTCAGGGTCTCCGTCCTCGCCCCAGAAGCAGAACCGCTTCAGTCCTGTGGCCTCCACAGCCACCTCTGCGAGTCCCGTGGACAGCGGCTCATCCTTGGCCCAGTGTGCTCAGGCTTCACCGTCGTGGGTGGACGTGGGCCCTGCGCAGCTCCACATGCAGCCACCCTCGCCCTAAGAAGCCCTTTCTGTCCTCGAGGGACCCCTCAACAGTCCTAGTGGGCTCTGTGGCTTTGGGAATGAAGCCCCTGCCACGTCTGCGGCTCACGGCCTCCTTCTCCCTCCGTCTCACCGCGTTCTAACCTCTGGTCCTCTCCGGGTTCCTCGGATGGGCCAGGCCCTCTCCCACCTCGGGGTCCACTGTCCCCTCCATCGGGGTCACTGCCTTCATCTTCCCAACCTCAGCCCCTCCCAGGATGGGTCAGGATGGCCTGGCTTTCTCTTGGCCACCGTGTTCCTTCTTTCACACTCACCCGAGCGTGCAGAAATGCCATGGTGTGATGATCTGATGCGCGTCCGTCTTTCCATCTAGACTGGAAAGCCCCTGGGGACTGAAGTGTACATCAACCACAGTGTCCCCAGAGGAGAAGGGCGGTCGGGTCCCCGGCGGACATGGGTAACGCAGAAGCGTCTCCCCAGCTCACCCAGAAACCGGTCCAGCACCAGGATCTGCACCCACATTGGAGGCACGTGGGGTAGAGGGTAGCGTGCTGCCCGGAGCTCCATCCACAGCCTGCGCTGGGCTGGGTGGACAGCTGTTTTCCATTTAACCCAAGTGGACCCTTGGAGGAGCTGGAAGGCCGGGCTGGAGGAGGATTCCTCAAACCAGACAGCTTTAGTGTCACCTAAGACAAAGCACTTTAATTGTTTCCATTATCTTTGAGCTTTCATCATTCTGGCTATTGATCTTCCCTCATAATGAAGACCATAATTAAGCTACTAGGATGCTGCGGCCGGCTTAACGGCTACCACACAGCTCAGCCAAGGAGCCCACTACGTGAAGGAGACACACCGCCGCCTCCATCTCCCGACCGCCTGTGTCCCGTGTGGTCTGAAGGACAAAGACGGGAAGGGCTGGGATGCAGAGGGGCCCGCGGGGCCTCCCTGGGACGTCCTCTTGGGCCGCAGGCAGGAGCCACCCCCCTTCCCAGGGCCAGACACACAGGAGGGCCTGGCCCCACCCCTCCAGAGCTTATGGAAAGGGAGGATTTGGACGTAGAGGCGGGTTCAGGGAGATGGAGACGGCCCAGGAGGGAGGCCTGGGGCAGACCTCCCCCAACCCCTGACAGCCTCTGAGGAACCAGCGACACCTTGGCCGTGGCTTTGCCGCCTCCAGAACGGTGAGAAAATACGTCTGTGTGAATGGCAGTCCGTCGTCGTCCTCATGGCCTCCACAGAAAGGGGCTCCTGCGGGAGCTGACGCAGGGAACACGCTGTGCTGTGGCCTCCGACACACTGGCCTCAGGAGGAAAAGGGGCAGAGCAGGTGCAGGGGATGTGCTGGAAGGGGCTGCGCAGCCCTGGGGGTCAGGCTGGGCCAGGGCTGGGGGGCGGCAGGGAGGCCACAGCAGGAACGCCACAGTGGCCACGCAGGGCCCAGCCCGATGCTCCCTCCTTCCACGGCACCTCCGCGACGTTTCTTGGGATGTCAGCCTCTGTGATGCCCTGAGCGGCCAGGATTCTGAGGAAGCGCTGGAGATGCTCCCAGCATGACCCTCCCCACCCTCCCTCCCTGTCCCAACTACACACGCACCCCTCCTTCTCAAAGCTGCTCTGAAGGTCGTGCTGCCCGAGGCAGCCCTGCTGGACCCTCGCCTGGGCTTAGGGCGCTCACACCTCACGTGTGCAAGCCCACGGCTACAGAGGCTTCCCTCCGCCGCACGGGGAGAGCTGGGTACCCCCACTGTGACGCGACCTTCTGTACAGCGGGCATCTGGTCACTTGGCGTGTAGGTGAAGGCAGCCCAGGGGAGGGGAGCCAGCAGGGAGCTTGGCCAGGTGGGAACAGGTCCGGGCTGGACTGCATGAGTTGGGCCAAAGTCCAGACCTGAGCTGTCCCCAGGACACAGCCCAGGAGAGCAGCTTGTGCAATGGACCCACCCAGGCAGCCAGGACACTCTGCTGCCCGCACCAACGGCCACACGCTCACGCCTCACTGTGCTGTCTGTGCTCTGAAGATTCTTCAAGGGTTCCAGAGCTTTCTGCAGGAAGAGGCCGACATCAGTCTAACATGCGACCACAAATTACAAGGTAAATACACGACCGCTTTCCTCCTCAAATTATGGGTAATTACACCTGGACTAAGTGTAATAATTACAGACAAAACGCGGAGGATGCTGTCATCGGGCCGACGTTCACTCAGCAAACCTGCCTGCTGTGAAGAATGAATAGCTGTGTCAGAGCCGTAGAAAAGGAGAAAGCTGCCTCTGAAATAGTCTCCATCCCTGCCTCCGCAGGAAGAGAGCAGCTATGACGCCTCCGTTCAGGTGTGCCAGGGCCGGGGAAAAGCGGGGCACTTGGCCTTCCCAGCACCTGGGGCACTGCCACGTCGGCCACCTCCACCCCATATGAACCCCACTCCTCCGAGAGTTCAGACTGGGACCAGTCACACGTGGTGTCCAATGCTGGCTCATTATGCATTTGTCAAAACCCACAGGATGTGCAACACGGGGGCCCGACGCGAGTGTGGAATTTTGTAACTGACCGCGTGTGATGTCGGCCCGTCGGTGGTAACAGGTGCACCTCGCCAGCATAACATGTTAATTACAGGGGACATTGGTGGCGGGGGAGGGGCTCTGTACTTTCTGCTCGATTTCCCATAAGCCTAAACCGCTCTAAAAACAAACATGTGACATAACTTTTTAAATGAACTCAAAATGTCCATTTTCACTTGTGCGCAGCCGCCTTCTCCACTCAGGCGTGTCTCGTGCCCTGCCTGCCTGGCCCTTGCGATGGAGGGCTGGACCCCTTGGTCCCTTGACCTCTTCACCTCTTGGTCCCTTGACCTCTTGGCCCGTGCCCCTCTGCTCTGTTTTCTCCTCGGGGTATGGTAGCAGCCGTCAGCCATCCACTGGGCCCACCCTCCCCTTTGCTTCCTAGCAAACCCGATTTCGTGTGGGGTTTAGCAGGACAGCTTTAGAAACCACACTCCCCAGAGGCATTTGTGGTGACATGTGACCTTGTGTCAAGTCCCCAGGGATTTCTGGGAGAGGCTCAGGCTTTCTGACTTAGCCGTTGCCCCTGTTCCCTCTCCCTGTTGGAATGTGGGTGTGATGCTTGAGGGGTGGCAGCCTCTTTGGGGCCATGAGATCTAGAGACGTCCTCACCGCAGACGGTGGGGTGGGAGTGAGCCTGCGTTCCCACTGATGTCCTCACCACAGACGGTGGGGTAGGAGTGAGCCCGAGTTCCCACTGACATCCTCACCGCAGACGGTGGGGTGGGAGTGAGCCCGAGTTCCCACTGACGTCCTCAGGAGTTACTTCTTCCTGACACTGCCTCTCTGCCCCCGTTGGTTTAAATCTCCAAAGCCGGGCTTCTGTCAGTCGCAGTTGACCATAATCCCAAATGATGGGTGCTGCTTTGGGGACCAGCCCCCACAGGTCCACGTGCAGCATTACGTGGGCAGATCCCCCTTTCCCACGCCGTGGCCTCGGTGTCCCAGTTCCTGGCCAGCAGCCAGCTCAGTGACAAAGGACCAATGACTCAGACTCCAGCCATACCCGAGCCGCTATAGGGACAGGCTTTGGCCAGGATGGAGAGGAGGGAGCTGCTCGTTCCAGTCTGGCCTGGAAACTGCCCAGCTCAGCCCGAGGCCACCACCTCTGCTCATCCAAGAGGCATTCAGCGGTCAGGAGGTCCACAGAGTGGGAGAGGGTCCCACGTCTCAGGGCGGCACCCAGAACCACCAGGCTTGTCTTGCCTCAGGTGATGGGGCAGGGTGAGCAGCTTCTGTGGGCACCATGTCTGTGCAAACAGTGCCCACAGACGGAATTTGGGCCACTTCCTCTTAATTTGCTTAATTTAAACAAAAGGGAACCTTTGTATTGTGCTTCTCAGCCTCCTGCTGGCCCAGAAGCCCAGTGACATCACAGGTTCCTGGCTCAGCATCTCCCTTGTTGTCAGATGAAATCTCTTTCCCAAAGCAGCTCATGGGGGTACTTTGACCTCGAGCCTTTGAGGCCAGTTCTGCAAAGAGGATTTCCAAAAACAGCGGCCAGCGAGGAACCAGGCTCAGAAGTTACTCGTGGCAAGGGCGAGGCCCTCCTGCCTTCCTCCGCAGCAGGCGGGGGACAGGGGCGGCGTCCAGGGTCACTCACAGGCGGGGGACGGGGGCGGCGTCCAGGGTCACTCACAGGCGGGGGACGGGGACGGCGTCCAGGGTCACTCACAGGCGGGGACGGGGATGGTGTCCAGGGTCACTCACAGGCGGGGGACGGGGACGGCGTCCAGGGTCACTCACAGGCGGGGACGGGGACGGCGTCCAGGGTCACTCACAGGCGGGGGACGGGGGCGGCGTCCAGGGTCACTCACAGGCGGGGGACGGGGACGGCGTCCAGGGTCACTCACAGGCGGGGACGGGGATGGTGTCCAGGGTCACTCACAGGCGGGGGACGGGGACGGCGTCCAGGGTCACTCACAGGTGGGGACGGGGACGGCGTCCAGGGTCACTCACAGGCGGGGGATGGGGACGGCGTCCAGGGTCACTCACAGGCGGGGGTTGGGGGCGGCATCCAGGGTCACTCACAGGCGGGGGTTGGGGGCGGCATCCAGGGTCACTCACAGGCGGGGATGGGGGCGGCGTCCAGGGTCACTCACAGGTGGGGGACGGGGGTGGCGTCCAGGGTCACTCACAGGCGGGGGACGGGGACGGCGTCCAGGGTCACTCACAGGCGGGGGACGGGGACGGCGTCCAGGGTCACTCACAGGCGGGGGACGGGGACGGCGTCCAGGGTCACTCACAGGCGGGGGACGGGGACGGCGTCCAGGGTCACTCACAGGCGGGGACGGGGACGGCGTCCAGGGTCACTCACAGGCGGGGATGGGGACGGCGTCCAGGGTCACTCACAGGCGGGGATGGGGACGGCGTTCAGGGTCACTCACAGGCGGAGGACGGAGATGGTGTCCAGGGTCACTCACAGGCGGGGACAGGGGTGGCATCCAGGGTCACTCACAGGTGGGGGATGGAGGCAGCGTCCAGGGTCACTCACAGGCGGGGACAAGGCGGCAAACAGTGTCACTCACAGGTGGGGACAAGGGCAGTGTCCAGGGTCACTCTTAGGCGGGGACAAGGGCGGTGTCCAGGGTCACTCTCAGGCCGTGGCAGAGCCAAAGCCTGATGCCAGGAACCGTTAGGACTGAGGGAAGAGTTTGCAAGTGAGTCTGTGGAAGGCCCAGAAAGCCTCCGGCGGTGCCGGGGATTCCGCCATGTTGGTCATATTCTCTGTGGGTGCCCAAAGCGTTGCCTGCAAAAGCTGAGATATGGGTCCTGTGCCAGCCACTCCTGGAGAGGCAGGAAGGAGAGCTCTGGCTTCGTTTGCTGAGGCCCACAGTCCCTTGACAGAAAAGCTGGCCCAGGCACCACACGGCCATGCTCCCTGTAGATAAGAAGCCTCAGCTCTGGGTTTCTGGCCCAGGTGCCACGCAGCCACACACCATGTACATAAGAAGCCTCAGCTCTCAGTTTCTGGCCCAGTTGCCATGGTGCCACGTGCCACGTACCTAAGAAGCCTCAGCTCTGGGTCTCTGGCCCAGGGGCCACACAGCCACATGCCACGTACATAAGAAGCCTCAGCTCTGGGTTTCTGGCCCAGGGGCCACAGGACCACGCGCCACGTAGATAAGAAGGCTCAGCTCTGGGTTTCTGGCCCGGGGCCACGGAGCCACGCGCCACGTACATAAGAAGCCTCAGCTCTGGATCCTGAGTGTAAAAATCACCGATGAATACTCGGTCCCTGCACCCATCCGGACACTCTCAGCTGTAACAGAAAACCCACCTGAAAAGTGACTGAAAGGATAAGAGGCAGCTCATCCCTCAAAGGGACTGCACGGCAGCTGCCCACCCCACAGCCCCCTCCTGTGTCACCATCCCAGAGCCCCAGGACCCAGCCCTTCCTCATGTCCCTTTGTGAGAGTGAGGACAACTTCCCCGCAGCCCCTCAGACCCTCCCTGGGTCCCGCCGTCAGGGTGGCCTGGCTGGTTCGGGTCTCTCCAACCATGGCGAGGCTGACTGAATTCCACCGTGGGCTGAGGCCAGTGGGGTGTCACACAGGGGCTGGGGAGGGGCTGCCTTCCCTGAGCACATGGCTGCTGCTCAGAGTCTGAACAAAACTGGCCTTGGTTAGCCAGGGAGGGGTTGCCTAGGCAACCACAGTGTCGGTCCTTCTCAAGCAACTGCTGCTCCGCTCAGCTGGACCCAGCCTCACAGGTATGAGAGCAGGAGGGAATCACCCTGTGGAAGGGAACCAGGCAAGCCTGTAGATGTGCCATGAGGGCAGGTGCCTTCCTGGGCACCCAGGGTCAACCCCGCCAGCCAGCGCTGCTACCAGGCACTCTGTCCATCCCAAACGCCAGAATCTGCACAAGCTCCTGGTGGCAGGCCCTGGGGGGTGGCGTCCACTTTCCCTGGATGCCCAGCACACTTAGGTTCCACCATCTGTGGCCAAGAAAAACAAAGTCAGGCCATCCTGTTTGTTCACCCTGGTCTGCCCAGGAATACGGCAAGGAGCTATTAGAGGGGAGTTTGCTAGTAAATATCCACTGAACAGGTGCACACGTGCACACTCACACGTACATCCATGCACACATGCTCATGGAACACATATGCACACGTGCACACTCACACGCACATCCGTGCACACATGCTCATGCAACACACATGCACACGTGCACACTCACATGCACATCTGTGCACACATACTCGTGCAACCCACACATGCACACGTGTGCACGTGCACACATGCCTACATATATGAGCACAGGCCTGCATGCCTATTCTTGTACACACACATGTACACAGCTCATGCACCACACCACATTGAGATCGAGCCCCACAAAAAAAGAAGCTGATTTATGTGTCCAATTATAAATATAATTACCTCTCTGATGCCATTGGCACGACCATTCTGTGAACGCCCAGCGCACCACGTGGCAGGCAGGGATGAGATTCATGAGCGCAGATGAACCAGCACTGGGAATTTTAATTTTTATTTTACTTGAAATTCAACACCAGATAATAACAGCACTGCCTGGATGGAACGCACTTCCACATTCAATTACAACAGAAGCGATCTTTTTAGCAGACGCCCTGGAGGCGGCAGACTCAGAGGTTGTGCGACTGAGGGAGGGTAAAGAAGCCACACCCCCAGTCCTCCAGCACAGCCCCCAAGGGGAGATCCTGGGAACGCAGAGGGAAGTTGTCAGACCCAGGGCAAAGCTGCGTGCGGACGGGCTGAGCAATGTTCAAGAGATGTTTCTGGACTTGGCGGCATCCACCAGCTCCCAGCAGAGGGAGGAGGAGGAGCCGAGCCTCTAGGGCACCACCCCAGGATGCCTAGAACTGTGTCCTGTGGCTCAACAGAGTGGACTCCAGGAGTCAGGGCCCCGGCTGTGAGGTCTCAGCGAGGTCTCAGCCCTCCTTGGGGCAGCCATGACCTCCGACCCCAGAGCCCCCCACCCTCCCACTCCCTGATCTCCCGTCACTGGCTTGCCTCTGTTTCTGCTGAGATCTGGGGTGACAAGGACAGGAGGGGACGCTGTGTTGGCATGCAAGCCCTTTACCCCATCCTCCCTGGTCACAGCAGAGAAAACCGCGCCAGTGTTGGGAGAAACAGCGAACCCAGCGACCCCAGCCACCCCCAGTGACCCACAGCGACCCCCAGCGACCTCAGCGACCCCCAGCGACCTCAGCGACCCCCAGCGACCCCCAGCGACCCCCAGCGACCTCAGCAACCCCCAGCGACCCCCAGTGAACCCCAGCGAACCCAGCCACCCCCAGTGACCCCCAGCGACCCCCAGCGACCTCAGCGACCCCCAGCGACCCCCAGCGACCCCAGCGACCCCCAGCGACCTCAGCGACCCCCAGCGACCTCAGCAACCCCCAGCGACCCCCAGTGAACCCCAGCGAACCCAGCGACTCCCAGTGACCCCCAGCGGCCCCCAGCGACCCCCAGCGACCCCAGTGACTCCCAGCGACCCCCCAGCGACCCCCAGCGAACCCAGCGACCCCCAGCGACCCCAGCGACCCCCAGCGACCCCCAGCGACCTCAGCGACCCCCAGCGACCCCCAGCGACCTCAGCGACCCCCAGCGACCCCAGCAGGGGAGCCCAAGCAGGGACCCGGCTCTTCCATCCACCACTGGTTTTGTCTCCTTAGCACCCATCTCTCCTCTCTTGGAAACTCAACCCCATTCTCAATTTCCCTCCCCAGAATCTATCCCTTCCTCCTCAGCCCTCGATTTCAGTATGAGATGGTTAATTTTAGATGTCAATTTGGCCAGGCCATGGTTTTTGGCTAAGACCAGTCTAAATGTTGTGAAGGTAAATTTTAGATGGAATTAATTTTTTTTTTTTTTTCGAGATGGAGCCTCGCTCTGTCACCCAGGCTGGAGTGCAGTGGCGTGATCTTGGCTCACTGCAGCCTCTTCATCCCGGGTTCAAGCGATTCTTCTGCCTCAGCCTCCTGAGTAGCTGGGACTACAGGCGCCCACCACCATGCCTAGCTAATTTTTTGTATTTTTAGTAGAGACGAGGTTTCACCATGTTGGCCAGGACGGTCTCGATCTCTTGACCTTGTGATCTGCCTGCCTCGGCCTCCTGAAGTGCTGGGATAACAGGCGTGAGCCACCGCCCATGGCAGCAATTAATTATTTTTAATTGTGGCAAAATATGCATGACATAAGTTTTGCCGTTTTAACCATTTTTAACCATTCTTAAAACTGCATCTTCAGCAGCAGGAGGCACATTCATGTTGCTGTGCAGCCATCACCAGCGCCCACCTCCAGAACCTTCCCACCTCCGGAACCTTCCCATCCTCCCAAACGGAAACCCTGTCCCCAGGAAGCACAAACTCCCCACTGCCCTCCCCCAGCTCTAGCAACCTCTGTTCTAAATCTAGCAACCTCTGTTCTCTAAATCTGATGATTCTGGGGACCTCATATAAGCGGAGACGGGATTTGTCCTTCTGTCACTGGCTCAGCTCACTTCGCCTAATGTCCTTGAGGTCCATCCACCTTGCAGCCTGCGTTAGAATTTCCTTCCTTTTTGAGGCAGAATAATGTCCCATTGTATGGGTAGACTGCATTGCGTTTATCTGTTCATGTCAATGGACATCTGGGCTGTGTTCACCTGTTGTCTATTGTGAATAATGTTGTATGAACATGGCTGTGCAAATATCTCTTTGAGACCTTGCCTTCAATTTTTTTTTTTCTTGAGTCGGAGTCTTGCTCTGTTGCCCAGGCTGGAATGCAGTGGTGTGATCTTGGCTGACTGCAACCTCTGCCTCCCGGGTTCAAGTGATTCTCCTGCCTCAGCCTCCCGAATAGCTGGGATTACAGGCACCTGCCATCATGACCAGCTAATTTTTTGTACTCTTAGTAGAGACGGGGTTTCACCATGTTGGCCAGGCTGGTCTTGAACTCCTGACCTCAGGTGATCCTCCTGCCTCAGCCTCCCGCAGTGCTAGAATTACAGGCGTGAGCCACCGTGCCCAGCTATTGCCTTTAACTCTTTTGGATGTCTACCCAGAGAGGAATTGCTGATCCAACGGTAGCTCTAGTTTTAATTTTTTGAGGACCCTCCACGCTCTCTTCTGCAGTAGCTACACCACTCTCCTTCCCACCAGCGATGCACAAGGATTCCAGTTTCTCTGCATTTTCACCAACACTTGTACTTTCCGGCTTTTAGCATGTGTGCGAGGTGGTTTCTCACTGCGGTTTGATCTGCATGTCCCTAATGATGAGTGACATGGAGCATCTTTTCATGGGTTTGTTGGCTTTGCATATCTTCTTTGGAGAAGATTTCTATGTCTCCATTTCCTCTTCGGAGTAATTTGTATTTTCCCAATTGTTAAATGTTTTGACATAGAATAATTGCATGATAGTCAAGGGTTCCATAATGCTCTTTTGATATATATAACCCACACTGACCACATAGGGTAATTAGTGTGTCCATTGTTAAATCAAATCCATTGGCCTAAAGCTGCATCCTTCCACGTTTTAAGTTCGGCCTGAAGGTTTCTCTGTACGTGGTGAACTGTAGCCTACACGGAGGTGCAAACAGACTGTCACCTACTCTAGTGCCAATCACTGAGTTTTGGCCAATCACAGGTGGTCAACTGTTCAAACCGTGTTCAAATAAGACAAATGCCAAGCTGCCACCAATCCGGCTGTTTCTGTCCCTCACTTTCGTTTTCTGTACATCACTTTCCTTTTCCCGTCCATAAATCTTCTTCCCCCACGTGGCTGCACGGGAGTCTCTGCACCCACTCTGGCTCGGGAGGTTGCCCAATTTGCAAATTGTTCTTTGCTCAATTATACTCTTTTAGATTTAATTTGGCTGAAGTTTCTTTTTTTTTTTAACACCGTTGTGTCAAACACGTATTTCTTTCTGTTAGGAGCATTCAATGTCCTTCCAGCTGTTTGAAACTATGTAACATGTCAACTCTGGTCATCCTGTAGTGACATAGACACTCACACCTTCCCCTGCCTGGCCGTAATTTTGTTTCCTTTAACAAGTCTTTCCCCCTCCTTTCCCCTCCCCTTCCCACCATCCAGTATGTTCTATTCTACTTTTTACTTATTTGAGGTCAACATTTTTTAGCTTCCCCATGTGAGAACATGTGAAATTTGTCTTTTTGTTCCTGGCTTATTTCATTTAACCTAATGTCCTCCAGTTCCATCCATGTTGCCACCAATGACAGGATCTCATTCTTTTTCATGGCTGAATAATATTCTGCGGTGTGTGTGCCACACTTTCTTCATCAATCATCTGCTGTCAGACACCCAAGTTGGTTCCATATCATGGCTGCTGTGAACGGTGCTGCAGTCAACACAGGGTGAGGACGTCTCTCCGATGCACTGACTTCCTTCCCTTTGGATAAACACCCAGAAGGGGGGTTGCTGGATCGTGTGGTCCTGTCTGCAGTTTCCTGAGGAAGCTCCGTGCTGTTCTCCACAGCGGTTGTGTTCATTCACCTTCCCACCAACAGGGTGCAGGTTCCCTTTTCTCTGCATCCCTGCCAGCATTTGTTACTTGTTTTGATAATAGACCAGCTCTGACTGGTATAAGATGGTGTCTCCTCGTGGTTTTGATTTGCAGTTCCCTGATGGTTAGTGATGTTGAGCATTTTTTTATAGATCTGTTGACAATTTGCATGTCTTCTTTTGAGAAATGTCTGTTCAGATCATTTGCCAATGTTTTAATCAAATTGTTGCTGTTTAATCTGGTTTTTTGTTGTTGAGTTTTTTGAGTTTCTTGTATGTTCTGGATGTTAGTTCCTTGTCAAATGAGTAGTTGATAAATATCTTCTCCCATTTGGTAGGTTGGCTTTTCACTCTCTTGATTGCTTCCCTCACCATGCAGAAGCTTTTTAGTTTGACATAAACTCCATGTGTTTATTTTTGCTTGTGTTGCCTGTGCTTTTGCGATTTTACTGATAAAATATTTTCCCGACCAATGTCCTAAGGCATTCTCCCTTTGTTTCGTACTTTTGGGTCTTCCACTCAGGTTTTTTATCCCTTGTGAATTGATTTTTGTGTAGGGTGAAAGGTGGGGGTCTAGCTTCATTCTTCTGCATTATGGATATCCAGGTTTTCCAGCATCTTTTATTGAAGAGGTTGTCCTTTTCCCCAGTGGGTGTTCTTGGCACCTTTGTTAAAAATCAGTTAGTGGTAGATAGATGGATTAATTTCTAGGTTATCTACTCTGTTGCATTGGTCTATGTATCTGTTTTTTTAATGCCGGTACCATGCTGTTTTGGTTACTACAGCTTTGTCATATATTCTGAGGTCTGGTAATGTGATTCCTCCAGCACTTTTTTTTTTTTTTTTTTAGATGGAGTTTCACTCTGTGGCCCAGGCTGGAGTGCAGTGGCACAATCTCAGCTCACTGCAACCTCTGCCTCCTAGGTTCAAACGATTCTCCTGCCTCAGCTTCCCAAGCAGCTGGAATTACAGGTGTGTGCCACCACATCCAGCTAATTTTTGTACCAGCTTTGATCTTTTTGCTCAGGATTGCTTGGGCTATTCTGTGTCTTTTGTGGTTAAGAATTTTAATGTTAAGATTGTTAAGATCTTTTTTTTTTTTTTTTTTTGAGACGGAGTCTCGCTGTGTCGCCCAGGCTGGAGTGCAGTGGCCGGATCTCAGCTCACTGCAAGCTCCGCCTCCCGGGTTTTTACGCCATTCTCCTGCCTCAGCCTCCCGAGTAGCCGGGACTACAGGCGCCCGCCACCTCGCCTGGCTAGTTTTTCGTATTTTTTAGTAGAGACGGGGTTTCACCGTGTTAGCCAGGATGGTCTCGAACTCCTGACCTCGTGATCCGCCCGTCTCGGCCTCCCAAAGTGCTGGGATTACAGGCTTGAGCCACCGCGCCCGGCCAAGATCTTTTTAATGTTAAGTTTTTTTCTATTTCTGTGAAGAATGTCATGGGTATTTTGATAGGAATTGCATTGAATCTGTAGACCGCTTCGGGTAGTATGGCCATTTTAACGACATTAATTCTGACCCATGAGCATGGGATGTCTTTCCATTTGTTTGTATCCTCTTCAATTTCTTTCGAGTGATTATAGAGACTGAGAAGTCCCACAGGCTGTCTGCACGCTGGAGAAACAAGGAAGCCGATATCATGGCTCAGTCCAAGTCTGAAGGCCTCGGAAACGGGGAAGGTAATGGTGTGACTCTGAATCCAAGGCTGAAGGCATGAGAACAAGGGGTGGCGGATGCTGGCTAAGCCCTGGGGGCCAAAGGCCAGGGAACCTGGAGCTCTGATCTCCAAGGGCAGGAGAAGAAGGGCATTCCTGGCTGGGCACAGTGACTCACGCCTGTAATCCCAGCACTTTGGGAGGCCGAGGCGGGTAGATCATGAGGTCAGGAGATCGAGACTACCCTGGCTAACACGGTGAAACCCCAACTCTACTAAAAATACAAAAATTAGCCAGGCACTGTGGCGGGCACCTATAGTCCCAGCTACTTGGGAGGCTGAGGCAGGAGAATGGCATGAACCCGGGAGGCGGAGCTTACAGTGAGCTGAGATCGTGCCACCACACTCCAGCCTGGACGACAGATCAAGACTCCGTCTCTAAAAATAAAAAATAAAATAAGAAGGGCATTCCTGTTCCAGGAGAGAGAGAGAGAGAAAGAGAGGGAGAAAGAGAGGGAGAAAGAGAGGGCGAGAGACAGAGAGAGGAAGGAGGAGGCAGGGAGAGGGGGCAAGAGAAAGAGAGAGAGAGGGAATTCACCTTTCCTCCACCTTTTCGTTCACTCTGGGCCCCCAGTGGACTGGATGGGTGAGGGCGGAGCTTCTCCACTCTGTCCACCAACTCAGGCATCACGAAGACACACACAGTAAGAATGTTTCACCAGTTTTCTAGGTATCCCTTAGCCTAGGCAAGTTGATACCTAGGAATAACCATCACAGCCACTGAGGTTTGGCATTAGCTTTTCCCTGCAGCAACACCCAGCCTAGGTTGACTCGTACACTGAAACAGCGAGGGAAGAGCTCCACATCCAGCAGGAGGAGACTGGCTGAATAAATGCAGTGTGTTTAAACAATGGCTACCCCTCCAGCATTTAAATCATGTTATAAAAAGTATAATGTATACAGAATCTATTACGTTTTTAAAATGTTATAAACTCATGCCCAGTACGCACTCGGTTTTGTAAAATTGAGGAGGAGAGTTATGTGGAATACATAACCGAAATGTAAAGTGTGGTTTTCATGGAGCTACAGCTTCAGAGACAACACCTATTTTCTTTTTTACACTTCAGTTTATTTTACTAGTTCTCTACAATAAACATCAAGTACTGACATAATCAGAAAAAGTTTATTTTTCTACATGCAAAAGCACAAAGAACAGTAAATATGTCACAGATGTGGCACATTTGCACAACCCCATTTTTGACACCGAGGACACCCCCGTCTCTCTGATCTGCCTAGTCAGGTCCAGCATCCCTGAGCCAAATCTCTGCAAGTGTTCCAGTCAGGACAGATTAAGTTTCACCGTAAACCAAGAAGCTCATCTTTATTTCTAAGCAATTTATTTAAGAGCCTCCTAAAATCTACTAACTTCCAGGCTGAAAATCATTTAAAATCAAATGAGTTTCCTCGCAGATAAAACTCGAGATCATCCTTCAGCTTTGGGGATAATAGAACTCAGCGGTCCTTTCCTCCCCACGCTGAGCGGGAGATGGGTGATAGAGGAGCGGCATAGAACCTCCAAGGAGGCCCATGAGCCCCACGGCTGTTTCCCAACGCCAGCGGAGGAAGGAGGTTAGAGGCTCCCTCTGCTGTTATCCCTCGGGTGGAGGAAGCCCTGAGCATCCCTCCAGCCCCTGAGGTCCGAGTCCTGGGGGCCCACGCCCCCACCAGCCTGGCCTGGCCTCAATCCCACTTATGCCCAGCCCAGACCACCCCCTGCCCAGTGAGCTCCCCCAAGGCTCTTCCTCGTGGCAAATGAGATTCTCAGAGCCCTCTGGAGAGTGCTAAGTGCATGGGGAGGTCACAGCTGACCCGTCACCCCCACCCCAACTGCTCAGTGCCCCAGACTTCTCACTGTGCATGGCCTCAGGCCGTGCAGAGTCTATCCCACTCCCTCCAGCCTCCTTTTGCCCTTCCTCACCACATCAGTTCACCTTTGTAGCAATAATGCTTAGAAACAAATCACCCGGAAACTCTGGTTTCAACCCGAGTATTTATTTAGCTCACAAGCTGCAGGTCAGGGGTCAGGCTGAGCTCAGGTGACTCTTCTGTCCTCGCTGGGGTCACTCGGGGCTCACTCACTAGTCTGGGGCTGCTTGTCTCTCTGCTGCCACCAGGCAGCTCTGTCCCATCCCTCGATGTGTCTCATTCTCAGCTGGGGAGCCTAGACACTGCTCAGTGATGGTGAAGGAGAGAGGAAGAGCCAGCAGGTGCCTTCCCAGCCTCTGCCCTCGTCCCACCCACGGCCAGACACAGAACAAAGGAACGGAAAGAGACTCCACCCTCGGGAGGGTGAGCGGCTGAGTCACACGGCAGGGGTGGGAGACAGGTGGGTGAGAGCCGGGGGAAATGCAGCGACCCCTCCCTCAGCGCCTGGGCTGGGACCCGCTGGCCCCTACTGACCGAGGCCTGCCCTCCTTGCAGCTCAGCATGCAGCACCACTGGCCCGGGCAGCCTCACCTCCCTCCTCTCCAGCCACACCTGGGCCCAGGAGAGTGTCCCCTCTGGAGAAGCCCCCAAGAGCACCCCAGCCTGAGTCACAGACTTTGATACACTCTGACACTTTCCTTCCCACAGTCGTCACAGTTTGGGACAATCAATGATTCCCCAGTGCGTCAGCCCAGGATGGACGCCGCAGACCGAGACCTTGACCGTTGCATTCCGCCAGGTTGGACCTCCTGGCCCAGGGCAGGGCATGGCAGGTACTCAGTGGACCCTGGTCAGCAGAACAAACAGCAGAGTTGCCACGGGGATGGCCTGGGGGACAGAGCAACCGACTGAATGTGGGCGCTTTGCTATACGTGATTTACTCCTCACCTGAGGTGGCCGAGCCGCTGCCCTGGCGCTGCATCCTCTCTCCCTGGGGGAGGGCCCTGTCCCGAGGGTGAGGCCAACGCCTGCCCTCCCCACCCACCCAGCCTGGCCCACAGGGTGCACTCGCCTCACCCCGTCATGAAGGACTCAGGTCCAGGCCCCTGCTCCTCTCTCCAGCCCTGCTTGTGAATTCCGCACAGCAAAGAGAGGGCCCTTCCCGACAGCGTGGGCTCGGCCTCCAGGAAACATGCTCGGGAGAAACTGGGTGACGTGGATGAATCACTGGTGCTCGGAGGCAAATCGACTGCGACTACTCCCTACAGCAGCCCCAGAGCAATGCCTTCTGGATCCTCACTGTCGTTGTGATACTAAAATACATTATTTTTAAAGACTGTTGAGTGAGTCAAACCCCAGCACTCTCATTACTCTCATTAATGTTCCCAGGTTCAGAGGAGCAAACCCTGGAGAGCTTTGCCCCCCACTCTGCCTGCCTGAGGCTTAGGAAATGTCCAGCACAGAGGCAAGCCCAGGGGACGCGGATGCTGGGGTTGGCTCTGTCTGGCAGCACGAAGGCTCCAGGACTCTGCATAGAGCCCCAGCCCCGGGGCCTCCCCAGGGAGTGAGGGACACCCCTCCCATCTCGAAAAATAAAACCTGCAGGGAATTCACAGTCTGGGAGACCCAGAGCCCAGCACCCCAGGCTGGGGTCACACCCAGCTACGCGTAGCTGAAACCTGACCAAACAGCGGCTGAACACCTGCTCCTCAGAGTGTGGCCCCAGGCCAGCTGCTTCCACATCATGCAAGAGCCCCTCGGGAATGCAGAGCCCCAGGCCCCTCCCCAGAGCTGCCGAACCTGAATCTTACCAGCATCTTGTGCATTTTATCATAGTCCCCAGAGGATCTCTACTCACAGCAAGAAGACCACGGGGACCTGCATGGCTTAAGGCCACCACAGCTGAGGTCTCTGCAAGAAGAGTGCAGGACGCAGCCCCAGCCATCAAGGTGCCATCAGGAACAAAGGGGGACGGGGCAGGGAGAGGGACAGCACCTAAGGAGACACGTCCCTTTAAGTCCCCACAGACCAGAATCCATCCCATGGCCATGCCTAACTGCAAGAGACGTGTGGACAACAGATTCTGTTTCCAGCTGGGCACACGGCTGCCTTGAACAGAAGCAAGGTTTGGTAAGAAACGAGGTGGAGGGGAGTTGCTGCGTGGTAGGCAAGGTCTGCTACACGAATACGCAAAGGGTGCACACTGTCGTTCCCCGCCATCCCCGCGCCCGCAGGAGTCCCCACCTGAGGCTGGAAGAGGCAACCAGTCTGTGGCAGATGCCCAGAGGAAGGAGTCCAAAGCCACCCCATGACACCAGAGCAAAGGGAGTATCTGGACAATTATACTCCAGATGTCAAGGTCAAGGTCACCTGGACACTACAGGGGGAGTGGGGAGGGACAGAGAGAGAGAGAGAGGGAGAGACAGAGAGAGATAGACAGAGAGGGAGAGACAGACAGACAGAGAGGGAGAGAGAGACAGACAGAGAGGGAGAGAGAAAGAGAGAGGGAGAGAAAGAGAGAGGGAGAGAAAGACAGAGAGAGGGAGAGACAGATAGAGAGAGAGGGAGACCGAGAGAGAGGGAGGGAGAGAGAGAGTGGGGGAGAGAAAGACAGAGACAGGGAGAGGAGGAGAGACACAGAGAGAGAGGGAGACCGAGAGGGCGGGGGGAGAGAGAGAGAGACAGAGACAAAGAGAGGGAGAGAGAGAGGGAGAGAGAGGGGGAGAGAGAGAGAGAGGGAGAGAGAGAGAGAGTGGGGGAGACAGAGAGACAAGAGAGAGATGGAGAGAGAGGGGGAAATAGGGAGAAAGAGGATGAGAGAGAGAGAGGGAGAGAAAGGAGGAGAGAGAGGGGGAGAGACGGGGGAGAGAGAGACAGAGAGAGATGGAGAGAGAGAGGGAGATAAGAGAGGGAGATAGAGAGGGAGAAAGAGGGCGAGAGAGACAGAGAGGAAGAGAGAGACAGAGAGAGAGGGAGAGAGACAGAGAGAGAGAAAGAGAGAAAGAGAGAGACAGAGGGGGGAAAGGGGGGGAAAGGGGGGGAGAGAGAGAGACAGAGAGAGATGGAGACAGAGAGGGAGAGAGAGGCAGGGAGAGAGAGAGACAGAGAGGAAGAGACAGACAGAGAGAGATAGAGAGAGAGAGAGACAGAGAGAGGGAGAGAGAGACACAGAAGCAGAGAGAGAGGGAGGGAGAGAGAGACAGAGATGGAGAGAGAGAGAGGGAGAGAGAGGGAAATAGAGAGGGAGGGAGAGAGAGGGGAGAGAGATGGAGCAGGGGACAGACAGAAACACAGGAAACCTAATTCTAGGACCAAAGGAAGTTTTTCATAATTTCTTCATAGTAAAACAACTTAATAATAACCTAAGTTCAATAAAAATAAGAATTTAAAATAAGGTAATAAAATGAAGTGATATGAAGAGAGAGATTGCAGATCTAAGGAAACAAATTGAAGACCAAAATAACACCATTAAGGTCCTAATAAAGAACCTAAAAGCTCTGAGACATATAATAGCACCATTAAAAATCAATGTTTTAAGAATTATGTATACTACTTTTATTTGTAAAACAACCCTTTTATTATTATAGAAGTAATAGATACGCATTTTAGAATATTAGAAAATATAAGCAAAATGAGAAAACACTTGCGGTCAGGAGTTTGAGACCAGCATGGTCAACATAATGAAACCCTGTCTCTACTAAAAATACATGGCGGGCCGGGCACTGTGGCTCACGCCCGTTGTCCCAGCACTTTGGGAGGCCGAGGTGGGCGGATCACCTGAGGTTGGGAGTTTGAGACCAGCCTGACCAACATGGCGAAACCCATCTCTGCTAAAGAAATAAATAAATAAATATAAAAATTAGCTGGGTTTGGTAGCGTGCATCTGTAATCCCAGCTACTAGGGAGGCTCAGGCAGGAGAATCACTTGAACCTGGGAGGTGGAGGTTGCCGTGAGCCGAGATCGCGCCATTGCACTCCAGCCTGCGGGGCAAGAGTGAAACTCTGTCTCAAAAAAAAAAAAATACAAAATAAAAATACATGGTGGCACAGGCCCGTAGTCCCAGCTACTCCGGAAGTTGAGGCAAGAGACTCGCTTGAACCCGGGAGGTGGAGGCTGCGGTGAGCCGAGATTATGCCGCTGCACTCCAGCCTGGGAGACAGAGTAAGACTCCGACAAAAAAATAAAAATGAAAATTCCACGTTTCCACAGTGCAGGCCCTTCAGCCCCTTCCTTGTGCGAACACTCACACAGCCCACACCCGCGTGGACACCCGGCACACACCCCTCACCGCTGCCTGCCTAGATCGGTGCGCGGTCCCCTCCATTCCGTTTCACACTGTTTTGACTCAGCGAATACTCAGGCCTGAACTGACCTAAAAACTGTCCCGGGCAGCAGGTCTGTGGAAAGCAGAACCCACCGAGCGCCACCCGTGGCCCTGGGCTGTCGTGCCACCAAGCAGAGTCCGGCCTGCTGAGCGGACACCGGACGCTGGTTCTGCAGGCGCCTCGGTGGCTGGACGGTCGCGTTGCTCTGCCTGGTGTTCTCAGCTCCACCTCTGCCGCTATCTGGACGCTGCAGGTCACTCTAAAGGCTGAAATCACCAGAAGTCTGGCGTGTGCGCTCTCCACAGGCCGCGCTGTGTCTGTCAAGTTCCTCACAACAACGATGTCAGGCCGCACCAGTGTGAGCCACGGCGAGGTCAGCCCGGGGAGGGAGCGAGCACGGCGGGGTCAGCCCGGGCAGGGAGCGAGCACGGCGGGGTCAGCCCGGGCAGGGAGCGAGGACGGCGGGGTCAGCCCGGGGAGGGAGCGAGGACGGCGGGGTCAGCCCGGGGAGGGAGCGAGCACGGCGGGGTCAGCCCGGGGAGGGAGCGAGCACGGCGGGGTCAGCCCGGGGAGGGAGCGAGCACGGCGGGGTCAGCCCGGGGAGGGAGCGAGCACGGCGGGGTCAGCCCGGGGAGGGAGCGAGCACGGCGGGGTCAGCCCGGGCAGGGAGCGAGCACACGCTGCCGCCTCCATTTCCAGCCGCCTCACCATGCCCGTGTCCGGAAGGTCATCTTCACGGGGTTGCACTGGCGCCCTGTGGACGTGGCCCCTTGTCTGCCATTCCCGGAATTGTTTTAATGCCAGTTGATAATCCTTGCCTGGAGCCATAATGTCACCAGCATTTACTAAGTTATATTTTTCAAATTCTATTATCCTTTCTATTTTGTATTATCTGTCACTGAAAATCAAATATCCCCCTAGAAGAAAATCTTGAAATCAGCAGAGTAAATGTAGATGAAAGAGACGTTGAGAGAGAAGCTAATCAACATGAAAGACGTGCAAAAAATCAACATAAGGAAAAAGGGTTTCCCTGAAGTCAAGAGCCCAGCAAGTGGAAGACATGGTGTATCCAAAGACAAATTTCTCTAAAACAACAACAATAATAATAAACACATTGGACTGGCAGATCTGAAGAGGGTATTATTTTCCAGAAAATGTTGAAAGAAAACATCCGACCCTGAGCACTGAGGGTAAAGAAGACTCTTTAGGCAACAAAAAGTAAACCATTTACAAGAAAACAATCAGCCATACTGGCCTCAGTCGTTCCCATCCGTCTTCGGAGCCAAAAGACACAGGAAAACCACGGCTGGGTGTGAAGGGAATGGCTGCAGGGCCACAGAAGCCACACCCAGCTAAGGCAGCACCCAGTACGCAGGCAGAGGTGCTCACCCTCCAGCATGAAGGATCGTCAGCACACAAGAGCTCTTCCTGAAAACACAGATTCCAGCCGGCAAAGCAATCCAGAGTGGAATCCAACTTCAGGAATAGAGAAGCGGCAGCCACTGTGTTCACGAGAGTACGGGGTCGTGGAAAGACGGCCCATACCCAGTGGCGCAGGAATTACCGTCACAGAGTGCAAACCAGCGTTGCAAAGCAGGACAATCTAAAAGCAAGGATAAAACCAACAAGTCGGAAGGTAGGAGGAAAAGAGGCAGAAGAATCAACACACAAATTCTTCATGTTTTACGGCCATGTCTAAAAGTGTCATATATCCTTAAAAGATGACTCGAACCTTGCAGTGCTTTGTAAACTTTTTACAACAGCCTCAGAGAGCACTCTCAAAAATAAGTTGACAGAGAACTACTCATTTGCCAGTCAAAAAAACTCCGTGAGTTTCCTTTTCTCATCTTAAGCTCAAGTGAATGAAATTTAACTCTGACTGAAAATAGCACCTGCAGCGTGTTCAGTGTTTCTGCTTCTCCGTTATTCACCTGGAGTCACGATCACTGGATACCAGTGCCAGCTTTTCCTGGGCGAAGGCATTTTTTTCCTGGCACATTTCTGCATTGATTAAATTCTTTGTAATGAGCATGTGTTATTTTTACAGAAACAATCGAGTACCTTGAATGGAGGAAAAGCACAGAGGGGCTGGAAGCAACCATGCAGGATTTTACACGTTTTTAATGCTGGGTCATGACCAAAGGAATATTTCCGCCCTGTTCACAGTTTTTTAAATCTTTTTAAAGGAGAGGAACACGGCTCCACCTTTCATACTGTATTTTCCTTTGTCTGTTTCTCATCTGATGAATTTCATTACAGTCCATGAATCTGACACAGCAAAGTGGCCTCACCGCCCTCGGGAGAGGCCCCTCTGTCCTGGCTGCCCTTCAGGTGCAGGCAAAGTGATTCCCAGGGCTCCGGGAACATCCACGTGCCTGGACAGCCCAGGTGGCATTGAGCCGGCCACTGAGGTCACAAATGTACCACAAGGAGAACAAAGGCTGAGGAGGGGTCAGCCGTTGGCCCCGGTCCAGGGGGGTCCTCCTGGTGGACAAACAAGATTTCAGCCACCACAGTGCAATCCCTGAACTGGGGCTAGAGCAGGGACTGGAGCTAAGGGGGTGTCAGGATGTGAGCGAGGCTCCTGCAGCGCCCAGAACACAGAGATCAAAGACCCCAGAGCAAGCCTGAATTCCTGGAGCCCTGGCCTCAGAGCTGCAGCCGCCCTGTCGACGAGTGTGTCCGTCCTCCACCTCTGCCCTCCCTTCCTCGTCCTCAGCTCACACGAGGCAGCACCCAGTACACAGGCAGACAGAAGCCACACCCAGCTAATTTGCAGGTGTGCAGCAAATTAATCCACAGTAGGAGTCCCTGCTCCCCAGGGCCCTGAGCCAGCCTCGTGCCCTCTACCCCCGCCCCAGTCACCCCAAAACCTGAGCAGCTTTTCTCTCCTTGGGCAACTGGCTCACTTCGGGTCTAGGTTGTCACCCACCCTCCTGCCTCAGTGCCTCACTGCGAGGAGAGAGAATTGGCTGTGTGGAGCCCTGCACTGCAGGGGAGGGCGTGGGGAAGACCGGGGTCCGGGGTCAGGGAGCCTGGCCTGCCGCACAGGGGCCCCCGTCCTGGACTAGAATGCCAGAGCCAGGCACTGCCCAGCCACCAGGAGCTGCTCACTCCGGATGGGAGATTGTGTTTCTGAGGGCAGGGAAGAGGAAAAGGCTCCCCACGGCCCTCCCTTCTCAGCCACCCCCACCCTAGCCTACGCCATCTTCTCGGAACGATCTCGAAGGATGTGCTTAGTCTCCAGGACTTAGGGCCTATGGAGGGAGATCCTGAAATTCCACCACAAGACACTCGCACCTGCCACCCCTCATGGGGCAAGGGGCTCACCAGGCCTTCTCAGAGCAGGAGAAAAGCACAGGCCGGGTCCTAGGGAAGGGGGTGACCGTGATCCGGGGTGGAAATCCCTGTAGAGAGGCCGTCACAGGTGGGGTCTGGAACCAGTGTGCCCTCCTGAGATGGGGAGAGGGCTCTGGCCCACCCACCGCCCATGTGCAAACCCTCAGCCCAGGGAGACTCGCTCGCCCACTCAGCAGGCCTTCCCGAGACGGCACCGTGGACCAAGGACACAGCTCAGAGTAAATACACCATGTCCCTGCCCTCCAGGTAACCTGGCAGTAGGTGAGGCGTGTTAATCTCAGAAATAAATGAGCTCCATAAAGAAAAATGAGTAGCGAAGAAGTGGGCATTGCTTGAGTGGGCGGCAGGGGTGGCCGGGGCCACTGAGCTTCTCCCTGAATGATGAGTGGGGAGAGTGGGCTGAAGGGAGGCCCCCAGAACCACTGACCATGCCCACACCCCAGGGCCTGTGATGGGACCGTATTTGGAAATCGATGTCATTGCAGATGTACTGGGTTAAGGATCCAGAGATGAGACTGTCCCGGATTTAGAAGGATCCTACATCCAATGACAAGCATCCTATACATAAGAGAGAGAGAGGAGATGTGAGCTCAGAGAGAGGAGAGGGAGACGTGAGCTCAGAGACGGGGGAGGGAGACGTGAGCTCAGAGAGAGGGGAGGGAGACGTGAGCTCAGAGAGAGGGGAGGGAGACGTGAGCTCAGAGAGAGGGGAGGGAGATGTGAGCTCAGACATGGGGGAGGGAGACGTGAGCTCAGAGAGAGGGGAGGGAGACGTGAGCTCAGAGAGAGGGGAGGGAGACGTGAGCTCAGAGAGAGGGGAGGGAGATGTGAGCTCAGACATGGGGGAGGGAGACGTGAGCTCAGAGAGAGGGGAGGGAGACGTGAGCTCAGAGAGAGGGGAGGGAGACGTGAGCTCAGAGAGAGGGGAAGGAGACGTGAGCTCAGACATCGGGGAGGGAGACGTGAGCTCAGAGAGAGGGGAGGGAGACGTGAGCTCAGACATCGGGGAGGGAGACGTGAGCTCAGAGAGTGGGGAGGGAGACGTGAACTCAGAGAGAGGGGAGGGAGACGTGAGCTCAGAGAGAGGGGAGGGAGACGTGAGCTCAGAGAGAGGGAGACGTGAGCTCAGAGAGAGGGGAGACGTGAGCTCAGAGAGTGGGGAGGGAGACGTGAGCTCAGAGAGAGGGGAGGGAGACGTGAGCTCAGAGAGAGGGGAGGGAGACGTGAGCTCAGAGGGGGGAGGGAGACGTGAGCTCAGAGAGAGGGGAGACGTGAGCTCAGAGAGTGGGGAGGGAGACGTGAGCTCAGAGAGAGGGGAGGGAGACGTGAGCTCAGAGAGAGGGAGACGTGAGCTCAGAGAGGGGGGAGGGAGACGTGAGCTCAGAGAGAGGGGAGACGTGAGCTCAGAGAGTGGGGAGGGAGACGTGAGCTCAGAGAGAGGGGAGGGAGACGTGAGCTCAGAGGGGGGAGGGAGACGTGAGCTCAGAGAGAGGGGAGGGAGACGTGAGCTCAGAGAGAGGGGAGGGAGACGTGAGCTCAGAGAGAGGGGAGGGAGACGTGAGCTCAGAGAGAGGGAGACGTGAGCTCAGAGAGAGGGGAGACGTGAGCTCAGAGAGTGGGGAGGGAGACGTGAGCTCAGAGAGAGGGGAGGGAGACGTGAGCTCAGAGAGAGGGGAGGGAGACGTGAGCTCAGAGGGGGGAGGGAGACGTGAGCTCAGAGAGAGGGGAGATGTGAGCTCAGAGAGTGGGGAGGGAGACGTGAGCTCAGAGAGAGGGGAGGGAGACGTGAGCTCAGAGAGAGGGGAGGGAGACGTGAGCTCAGAGAGAGGGGAGGGAGACGTGAGCTCAGAGAGAGGGGAGGGAGACGTGAGCTCAGAGAGGGGAGGGAGACGTGAGCTCAGAGAGAGGGGAGACGTGAGCTCAGAGAGTGGGGAGGGAGACGTGAGCTCAGAGAGAGGGGAGGGAGACGTGAGCTCAGAGAGAGGGGAGGGAGACGTGAGCTCAGAGAGTGGGGAGGGAGACGTGAGCTCAGAGAGTGGGGAGGGAGACGTGAGCTCAGAGAGAGGGGAGGGAGACGTGAGCTCAGAGAGAGGGGAGGGAGACGTGAGCTCAGAGAGAGGGGAGGGAGACGTGAGCTCAGAGAGAGGGGAGGGAGACGTGAGCTCAGAGAGGGGAGGGAGACGTGAGCTCAGAGAGTGGGGAGGGAGACGTGAGCTCAGAGAGTGGGGAGGGAGACGTGAGCTCAGAGAGAGGGGAGGGAGACGTGAGCTCAGAGAGAGGGGAGGGAGACGTGAGCTCAGAGAGGGGAGGGAGACGTGAGCTCAGAGAGAGGGGAGACGTGAGCTCAGAGAGAGGGGAGGGAGACGTGAGCTCAGAGAGAGGGGAGGGAGACGTGAGCTCAGAGAGAGGGGAGGGAGACGTGAGCTCAGAGAGAGGGAGACGTGAGCTCAGAGAGAGGGGAGACGTGAGCTCAGAGAGTGGGGAGGGAGACGTGAGCTCAGAGAGAGGGGAGGGAGACGTGAGCTCAGAGAGAGGGGAGGGAGACGTGAGCTCAGAGAGAGGGGAGGGAGACGTGAGCTCAGAGAGAGGGAGACGTGAGCTCAGAGAGGGGGGAGGGAGACGTGAGCTCAGAGAGAGGGGAGACGTGAGCTCAGAGAGTGGGGAGGGAGACGTGAGCTCAGAGAGGGGAGGGAGACGTGAGCTCAGAGAGAGGGGAGACGTGAGCTCAGAGAGAGGGGAGGGAGACGTGAGCTCAGAGAGGGGAGGGAGACGTGAGCTCAGAGAGAGGGGAGACGTGAGCTCAGAGAGAGGGGAGGGAGACGTGAGCTCAGAGAGAGGGGAGGGAGACGTGAGCTCAGAGAGAGGGGAGGGAGACGTGAGCTCAGAGAGAGGGAGACGTGAGCTCAGAGAGGGGGGAGGGAGACGTGAGCTCAGAGAGAGGGGAGACGTGAGCTCAGAGAGTGGGGAGGGAGACGTGAGCTCAGAGAGAGGGGAGGGAGACGTGAGCTCAGAGAGAGGGGAGGGAGACGTGAGCTCAGAGAGAGGGGAGGGAGACGTGAGCTCAGAGAGGGGAGGGAGACGTGAGCTCAGAGAGTGGGGAGGGAGACGTGAGCTCAGAGAGTGGGGAGGGAGACGTGAGCTCAGAGAGAGGGGAGGGAGACGTGAGCTCAGAGAGAGGGGAGGGAGACGTGAGCTCAGAGAGGGGAGGGAGACGTGAGCTCAGAGAGAGGGGAGACGTGAGCTCAGAGAGAGGGGAGGGAGACGTGAGCTCAGAGAGAGGGGAGGGAGACGTGAGCTCAGAGAGAGGGGAGGGAGACGTGAGCTCAGAGAGAGGGAGACGTGAGCTCAGAGAGAGGGGAGACGTGAGCTCAGAGAGTGGGGAGGGAGACGTGAGCTCAGAGAGAGGGGAGGGAGACGTGAGCTCAGAGAGAGGGGAGGGAGACGTGAGCTCAGAGAGAGGGGAGGGAGACGTGAGCTCAGAGAGAGGGAGACGTGAGCTCAGAGAGGGGGAGGGAGACGTGAGCTCAGAGAGAGGGGAGACGTGAGCTCAGAGAGTGGGGAGGGAGACGTGAGCTCAGAGAGGGGAGGGAGACGTGAGCTCAGAGAGAGGGGAGACGTGAGCTCAGAGAGAGGGGAGGGAGACGTGAGCTCAGAGAGGGGAGGGAGACGTGAGCTCAGAGAGAGGGGAGACGTGAGCTCAGAGAGAGGGGAGGGAGACGTGAGCTCAGAGAGAGGGGAGGGAGACGTGAGCTCAGAGAGAGGGGAGGGAGACGTGAGCTCAGAGAGAGGGAGACGTGAGCTCAGAGAGGGGGGAGGGAGACGTGAGCTCAGAGAGAGGGGAGACGTGAGCTCAGAGAGTGGGGAGGGAGACGTGAGCTCAGAGAGAGGGGAGGGAGACGTGAGCTCAGAGAGAGGGGAGGGAGACGTGAGCTCAGAGAGAGGGAGACGTGAGCTCAGAGAGTGGGGAGGGAGACGTGAGCTCAGAGAGAGGGGAGGGAGACGTGAGCTCAGAGAGAGGGAGACGTGAGCTCAGAGAGGGGGGAGGGAGACGTGAGCTCAGAGAGAGGGGAGACGTGAGCTCAGAGATTGGGGAGGGAGACGTGAGCTCAGAGAGAGGGGAGACGTGAGCTCAGAGAGTGGGGAGGGAGACGTGAGCTCAGAGAGAGGGGAGGGAGACGTGAGCTCAGAGAGAGGGGAGGGAGAGGTGAGCTCAGAGGGGGGAGGGAGACGTGAGCTCAGAGAGTGGGGAGGGAGACGTGAGCTCAGAGAGTGGGGAGGGAGACGTGAGCTCAGAGAGAGGGGAGGGAGACGTGAGCTCAGAGAGAGGGGAGGGAGACGTGAGCTCAGAGAGGGGAGGGAGACGTGAGCTCAGAGAGAGGGGAGACGTGAGCTCAGAGAGAGGGGAGGGAGACGTGAGCTCAGAGAGAGGGGAGGGAGACGTGAGCTCAGAGAGAGGGAGACGTGAGCTCAGAGAGGGGGGAGGGAGACGTGAGCTCAGAGAGAGGGGAGACGTGAGCTCAGAGAGTGGGGAGGGAGACGTGAGCTCAGAGAGAGGGGAGGGAGACGTGAGCTCAGAGAGAGGGGAGGGAGACGTGAGCTCAGAGAGAGGGAGACGTGAGCTCAGAGAGTGGGGAGGGAGACGTGAGCTCAGAGAGAGGGGAGGGAGACGTGAGCTCAGAGAGAGGGAGACGTGAGCTCAGAGAGGGGGGAGGGAGACGTGAGCTCAGAGAGAGGGGAGACGTGAGCTCAGAGATTGGGGAGGGAGACGTGAGCTCAGAGAGAGGGGAGACGTGAGCTCAGAGAGTGGGGAGGGAGACGTGAGCTCAGAGAGAGGGGAGGGAGACGTGAGCTCAGAGAGAGGGGAGGGAGACGTGAGCTCAGAGGGGGGAGGGAGACGTGAGCTCAGAGAGTGGGGAGGGAGACGTGAGCTCGGAGAGTGGGGAGGGAGACGTGAGCTCAGAGAGAGGGGAGGGAGACGTGAGCTCAGAGAGAGGGGAGGGAGACGTGAGCTCAGAGAGGGGAGGGAGACGTGAGCTCAGAGAGAGGGGAGACGTGAGCTCAGAGAGAGGGGAGGGAGACGTGAGCTCAGAGAGAGGGGAGGGAGACGTGAGCTCAGAGAGAGGGAGACGTGAGCTCAGAGAGGGGGGAGGGAGACGTGAGCTCAGAGAGAGGGGAGACGTGAGCTCAGAGAGTGGGGAGGGAGACGTGAGCTCAGAGAGAGGGGAGGGAGACGTGAGCTCAGAGAGAGGGGAGGGAGACGTGAGCTCAGAGAGAGGGGAGGGAGACGTGAGCTCAGAGAGAGGGAGACGTGAGCTCAGAGAGGGGGGAGGGAGACGTGAGCTCAGAGAGAGGGGAGACGTGAGCTCAGAGAGTGGGGAGGGAGACGTGAGCTCAGAGAGGGGAGGGAGACGTGAGCTCAGAGAGAGGGGAGACGTGAGCTCAGAGAGAGGGGAGGGAGACGTGAGCTCAGAGAGGGGAGGGAGACGTGAGCTCAGAGAGAGGGGAGACGTGAGCTCAGAGAGTGGGGAGGGAGACGTGAGCTCAGAGAGAGGGGAGGGAGACGTGAGCTCAGAGGGGGGAGGGAGACGTGAGCTCAGAGAGAGGGGAGGGAGACGTGAGCTCAGAGAGAGGGGAGGGAGACGTGAGCTCAGAGAGAGGGGAGGGAGACGTGAGCTCAGAGAGAGGGAGACGTGAGCTCAGAGAGGGGGGAGGGAGACGTGAGCTCAGAGAGAGGGGAGACGTGAGCTCAGAGAGTGAGGAGGGAGACGTGAGCTCAGAGAGAGGGGAGGGAGACGTGAGCTCAGAGAGTGGGGAGGGAGACGTGAGCTCAGAGAGAGGGAGACGTGAGCTCAGAGAGTGGGGAGGGAGACGTGAGCTCAGAGAGAGGGGAGGGAGACGTGAGCTCAGAGAGAGGGAGACGTGAGCTCAGAGAGGGGGGAGGGAGACGTGAGCTCAGAGAGAGGGGAGACGTGAGCTCAGAGATTGGGGAGGGAGACGTGAGCTCAGAGAGAGGGGAGACGTGAGCTCAGAGAGTGGGGAGGGAGACGTGAGCTCAGAGAGAGGGGAGGGAGACGTGAGCTCAGAGAGAGGGGAGGGAGACGTGAGCTCAGAGGGGGGAGGGAGACGTGAGCTCAGAGAGTGGGGAGGGAGACGTGAGCTCAGAGAGTGGGGAGGGAGACGTGAGCTCAGAGAGAGGGGAGGGAGACGTGAGCTCAGAGAGAGGGGAGGGAGACGTGAGCTCAGAGAGAGGGGAGGGAGACGTGAGCTCAGAGAGAGGGGAGGGAGACGTGAGCTCAGAGAGAGGGGAGACGTGAGCTCAGAGAGTGGGGAGGGAGACGTGAGCTCAGAGAGAGGGGAGGGAGACGTGAGCTCAGAGAGAGGGGAGGGAGACGTGAGCTCAGAGAGAGGGAGACGTGAGCTCAGAGAGGGGGGAGGGAGACGTGAGCTCAGAGAGAGGGGAGACGTGAGCTCAGAGAGAGGGGAGGGAGACGTGAGCTCAGAGAGAGGGGAGGGAGACGTGAGCTCAGAGAGTGGGGAGGGAGACGTGAGCTCAGAGAGAGGGGAGGGAGACGTGAGCTCAGAGAGAGGGGAGGGAGACGTGAGCTCAGAGAGTGGGGAGGGAGACGTGAGCTCAGAGAGAGGGGAGGGAGACGTGAGCTCAGAGAGGGGAGGGAGACGTGAGCTCAGAGAGGGGAGGGAGACGTGAGCTCAGAGAGAGGGAGAGGTGAGCTGAGAGAGGGAGACGTGAGCTCAGAGAGAGGGGAGGGAGACGTGAGCTCAGAGATGGGGGAGGGAGACGTGAGCTCAGAGAGAGGGGAGGGAGACGTGAGCTCAGACGGGGGAGGGAGACGTGAGCTCAGAGAGAGGGGAGGGAGACGTGACCTCAGAGAGAGGGGAGGGAGACGTGTGCTCAGAGAGGGGAGGGAGACGTGAGCTCAGAGAGAGGGGAGACGTGAGCTCAGAGAGTGGGGAGGGAGACGTGAGCTCAGAGAGAGGGGAGGGAGACGTGAGCTCAGAGAGAGGGGAGGGAGACGTGAGCTCAGAGATGGGGGAGGGAGATGTGAGCTCAGAGAGGGAGGCCACGGAAGGCAGTGGCCAAGGCTGGAGAATGCGCCACAGGCCCAGAACCACAGGCAGCGGCAGAGGCAGAGAGGCCTGGAGTTGGGGGGACTCTGGCTCCGCGCCTCCAAGAGCCCAGCCAGCACGCCTCGGCCTCAGCCCTCCGGCCTCCGGAACAGAGGGAAGGCGAGGTTCTGTCGATTCTGGTGGCCCCATGTGTGCTGTGCTGGACGGCAGTCGCAGGAAACATATTTGAGAGAAAGAGGCAGCTGTGGGTGAGGGTTCCGGGCAGAAGGAGGAGTAGGTGCAAAGGCCCTGGGGCAGGGGCGGTGTCAGGGCTGGAGGCTGAGGGATGGACCCACAAATCCTGTACAACTTCCAGTGCAGAGGAGGCCCCTGCAGGTTCCCAGGCAAAGAAACAATGCTGGAGGCCTTTGTGTGAGGTGAGATGCAGTGTGGCCAACAAAGCAAGAACAAGATGAGGACACACAGGCTGAGATGCAGGGCAGGGGTGGCACAAACCCCCGCAGACCCAACCCTACAGACCATCCCCTAACCATCCCCCGCAAGTCCATCCCCCACTGGGAAGGGTGCCGGGGGACAGGCCACAGCTGCTCCCAAGAAGACGCCAAAGGCAGGAAGGAAGCGTCGGTGCAGACAACAGAGCATTGGAAAAAGCCGCAGAGTCATTTTCTAGAACTGCGGGCGGGTGGGAGGCGTTCGTGCCCATAGCGGCTCCCCGTGAGGCTTCAGCAGATCTGGCTTCATGGAAAGGACCGTGAGGAGACACTCCCTCCCCCCTAGCTGAGCCCACACCCTCAGAACTTCTGCGGGAAAACGGTTTATGAGCTGTGTGTGACCAGGTGGCCGCAGCTCAGGGCTCAGAGGGGCTCTGCCCTGCGGTTCTGAAGCCCAGCAGCTGTGTTAATTGCCTCGTAACGTGGCTGCGGGTTGCTGTATGAAAACAATCGGCATCCAGGCACTGTCCTCTGTCCACAAGTTGAGATTTGATTACTTTTTTATCTCTAAATTAAATTCCCTCTCGTGCTTGTCTCGTTACATTAAATCTCTTTAAATCTTAATAGACTGCAGCTCAGGCCCCTGATAACAGCATCTGGTACTCACGGGTCCCTGGGCCTCAAGGCAAGGACGAGGGAAGGGGATGGCCAGCGAGGCAGCTGGCTCCGGGCACCTGGACGCTGAGGCAGAGGAGAGAGGGTCCTGGGACCCAGGGAGGGTTCTTGCTCCTCAGAACTGCTGCAGACACCAGCAACAACCTTCGAGCAGCCTCCCAGCACCTTTGAGGGGCCTCCCAGGGCAGGAAGAGCACCAGCACCTGCAGAAACGGTTTGCCGGGCTCCTCCCCACTTCCCAGGCTCCTCCCCGCGCTTCCAGACCCAGCTCCAATCTTGCAGGAAGCTCCTGGCCGCGCCCCGGCCCCACCTGGGCTCAGTCCAGCCAGGCTGACCCCAGCCCCACCCTCCGCACGCAGGGCCACCTAGCACAAAAGGCCTTGGCGCTCCTCTGCCTGCACCAAGTTTTGGCCTTTCCCCAACCCTGTCTCGCCGGGAGTGGGGGTCTCAGGCCTGCGGCAGGCAGGGGAGTGGGGGTCTCAGGCCTGCGGCAGGCAGGGGAGTGGGGGTCTCAGGCCTGCGGCAGGCAGGAGGACACAGCCGCGGGCCGGTGGGAGACGCGGTGGCTGACGGAAAGTGTCGCTCTGGCAGGTGACGGGGCCGGGACTGGGGTGGCCTTGCCGCTCAGCTCTCACCCATGCACTCTTCCGAAATTACGCTTGGAACTTGTACCGCGTCAGTGACAATCACAGGCCGCCTGTCTCGGGTGCGCGGATGGGGCCTGTAACACGGCCTGCGTTCATCTTCTGAAACCAAAGACCCCACGCTCCCCGTCACTAAAGGGCTCCGGGGAGGCACAAATGGCCCCTGGTGGCCGCTGTGGCGACTGTGGCCTCGGGGCCTCCTTACGGCACCCGGCCCAGGTTAACCACCCTGTAAGCTGCACGGAGCACCAGGGGCCACGTGAGCTGAGCTGGAGCTGGGGACTCAGGAGGTGCCGTAGCCCCGGCTCACAGGCGTGTCCCTACTCAAGGTCCCCGCGAGCTGTCACAAAAGCAGGAGGAGGCGCCAGGGAGAGGAGGGCTGGGCTGGAGATCCACAGCCGGCCGAGGGCACAGGTGAGGGCAAGGCCCTGTCCACCCAGCAAGGGCGGCCCTGCAGCCTCTGGCTCGCCTCCCTGTGCCCAGGGCTGCAGCCTCCACTTTCGGGACGAGCCACGTTACCTGGCTTAGGTGAAAGTAATTCTATGTAACCACAGACTGAAAAAGAGGAGGATGGCTGTGTGGAGAGAAATTTGGTTATGGGGTCCCAAGGACCCTTGTTCAGCTGAGCCCGCTCCTGACCCTCCCCTGTCCAGGCCCTAACGCAGCTGTTGCTCCTCTCTGCTCATGAAGGGCCTCGTATGGGAACACGGTGCTCCCCGTTTCTCCGGCTGCAAATTCACGCCTGCCCCCGTTCTGAGGAGAAGAAAGGCAGATGGGAGATGCGTGAAGATGGGAGATGCATGACAGGTGCCTTCCAAAGCTATGTGTGACGGGCGCGCTCGAGCACGGCCGCACGTGGTCGGGGATGCGGCCACACCGGGATTTGCTTTTGAGAAACCCTCCTTAATGCTTGCTCAGAACTCTGGGATCATTATTTCGTTATTTGCCTATTCTTGCCTTTTGCTATTTCAGAGTGAAACGCATCATCCTAAGAAGCTCCCTTTTTGAGGGAAGAAAAAGGAAAGAGGTACCGATTTCAATGTTACGGAGGGAAATTTGGGGAAACAACGCCAGGCGCTGCCCAGGATGAGGGTCCAGAGAGAGCAGGTGGCTGCAGCTGACAGCAAAAGACCCCCAAGCTCCGCCATCCAAGCACGTGCACCACCCGGCGGACGAAACGCAGCCGAGGTGACAGCAAATAAGTACAATTCATTCACCAGACCCCAACCACCGCCACTGGAACACAGACACCCAACAGGCCAGACAAAACGCCGCTCCGGACGCCCAGACAAAACGCCGCTCCGGATGCCTCGTGGGACCATCTCCCCGCACTGGGCCCGGCGTCACCCTCTCCAACACTGGGCCCGGCGTCACCCTCTCCAACACTGGGCCCGGCGTCACCCTCTCCAACACTGGGCCCGGCGTCACCCTCTCCAACACTGGGCCCGGCGTCACCCTCTCCAACACTGGGCCCGGCGTCACCCTCTCCAACACTGGGCCCGGCGTCACCCTCTCCAACACTGGGCCCGGCGTCACCCTCTCCAACACTGGGCCCGGCGTCACCCTCTCCAACACTGGGCCCGGCGTCACCCTCTCCAACACTGGGCCCGGCGTCACCCTCTCCAACACTGGGCCCGGCGTCACCCTCTCCAACACTGGGCCCGGCGTCACCCTCTCCAACACTGGGCCCGGCGTCACCCTCTCCAACACTGGGCCCGGCGTCACCCTCTCCAACACTGGGGGTGGTTGCAGGTGACAGAGACCCGAAGAACAGTCACCTCCACAAGAGGCGTTTGCTCTCCTTCCCCCGAGAGCAGAGCCCGGGGGCCCAGGGCCACCAAGACGAGTCCACTCCTCCAAGTCTCAGGCTCTGGGCACCCTCGATCCGCCACCCTGCTCTCCCCAGGGACCCTCGATCCGCCACCCTGCTCTCTGCAGGGACCCTCCAGCCACCCCACTCTCTGTGGGGACCCTCCAGCCACCCCGCTCTCCCCAGGAACCATCTGGCCACCCCGCTTTCCCCAGGTTCTGGCACAGCCCACGGGGGCTGCCCCGCATCTGCCTCCATCTGCACGGGGGCCCCCCCAACCCTACCTCAAACGCTTGCTGGGCCGACTGCACCACCGCCCCAGAGCTTGCTAGAGCACAAAGCCCGCCCAGAAGAAAGAAGAAAGCCAGGAGAGGGAGAACAGCAGACTCCAGACATCGTGGGAACGCCCGGACCGCGCTGCGCCCGGGGCCTGTTACCGTCCCTCTCATCTCAGCTCCTCTCAGCGAGTCGCCTGTTTCTTTGTTTTTTCTTTGTTTTTGTTTTTGTTTTGTTTTGTTTTGTTTTGTGCTTAAACCCCTGTGAGGTGTGCTCTGTCCCTGTGATTAGACACCTGGCAGATTGTCAAAGCTGCGTGACGTCAGGGCTGTGATGCCTTTGTAGCAAGGTGAAGTCCTCAAGTTTCTGTGAGCTCAGATCCTCCGCGTGGGCCCCAGAGCATGGGGGCCACAGGGCCAAGAAGGTGCCTCAGCGTCAGACAACCCTGGAGCCGGCAGACGGCGCCCAGCAGCAGGTATCCCGGGGACCTGCTGACTCCAGGCTGGTCTGCGACCCTCACTGAAGACGCTCTTACCTGTAGGAAGGTGCCGGGGACCTGTATGACAAACCTTCCACTGACCTGTGCTCCAGGAACCACGTGCGGTGCTGAAGTTCAGGCGGCATATCCCACCGGACCGTCTTCACTGCCGTGGCAGCAGCTAACCTAGACTGGCTTAAGTAGAAAAGGAAATTTGTTGATTAGGTCAGACAAATCAACACCGGTGGGTTCAAGGAGTGCTGAACACGGGGCCTGGTGTACCTGGGAGGACGCCCACCTCCCCGGCCCTGCTCTGCTCTCCCAGTTCCAGTTTCAAACAAGCTGCCCCCATGGGGCAAGACGGCGGCAGGGGTCACAGCCAAACCCTCCTGGAAGTGGCTGCAGCCCAGGGTCACCCATCAGTCTGTGTTTGGGAAGAGGCAAGGCTCTGGCCAGTTCAAGAGTAGAGCATGAGGCCCCTCAAAGCACCGACTGGGAAATGGAAAGGGGCTCAGTTCTCAGAGTGACAGAGATACAGAGACTGCGAGACAGCGTCACGCAAATGGACGGGGGCTGGGTCATCCTCAGGGCAGACAGGCACCAACTCACCGGGGAACCACCCTGGAAACATGGGAGGTGGGACTCAGAGCCAGAGGCGGGGACCGAACCTCCAGACCAGACAGAGGACTGACAAAACAAGGAGAGGCGAAAGCACCTCCACAAGAGACAGGCCACCAGGGCCGGGTCCGTTTACTGTTGGGCGACCGCACCTTTCCACGGCAACAACCCCACAACCCAGGAGTTACCACCTTTTCTGGAAATGTCTGCCTAACCTGCTCCTTCATCTGCACAAAATTCAGTGTGGGTATGAATGAGGCTGCAGAACTGCCCTGTGCGGCTGCCCGCGGCGCCCTGCCTGTGGGGGGGCTGTGACCCTGCGCCTCTGTAAAGCTGCTTCTCCCACCACCAGCTGACTCTTGAATTCATTCCTGAGCAAAACCAAGAAACCTCCCAGGCTGAACCCCAATTTGGGGCTCCCCATTCTGCATCACTGGGGGAGAATGAAGGAGAAAGCTGAGTCACCTGGGGGAGGCCAAGGGTCAGTCATCCAAGAGATAATGGGCGCTGAGTCACCATGGACAGTGGACGCCGAGTCACCCCGGACAGTGGACACCAAGTCACCCCAGAGACAGCGGATGCCAAGTCACCCGGGACAGTGGATGCTGAGTCACCCCAGAGACAGCGGACACCAAGTCACCCGGGACAGTGGACGCCGAGTCACCCTTGGGACAACCATTGCCGAACAACAAAATACTGGCCAGCTCCCTCCTGTCACTGGGTCTGTTGCTGCTGTGACATCACGTCACCAGCACCGCAACGGCTCAGAACAACAGCCACGTGTTCCTCACAGTTCTGGGGTCTGGACGTCTTCCCCCCGAAGGCCCTGGGCGGGAGCCTTCTTTGCCTCTGTCGGCCTCAGGGGCCTGCTGGCTGCCCTTGGCATCACCAGGCTTGTGACTACTCCCTCACCGGTGACCTCACCCTCCCCCATGACTGCATCCTCCCCCGTGATCACACCCTCCCCCGTGACCTCTCCCTCCCTCGTGACCTCTCCCTCCCCCATGACCAATCCCTCCCCGTGACTGCGCCCTCCCCCGTGACCTCACCCTTCACCGGACCGCTCCCTCCCCTGTGACCTCACCCTCCGCCGTGACCGCGCCCTCCCCCGTGACCTCGCCCTACCCCATGACCAATCCCTCCGCGGTGACCACACCCTCCCCCGTGACCTCTCCCTCCCCCATGACCAATCCCTCCGCCATGACCACACCCTCCCCCGTGACCTCACCCTCCCCCGTGACGTCACCCTCCGCCGTGACCGCGCCCTCCCCATGACCTCACCCTCCGGCAGACCGCGCCCTCCCCTGTGGTCTTGTTCTCTGCTGAGTGGTCGAATCTCCCTCCCCCTCTCTTGTGATTGACTTTAGGGCTCACCTGGATGATCCAGGACACTCTTCCACGTCGAACTTCTTAATGTATTCACATCTGCTGACTCGTTTTTCCTCCTAAGGCCACAGTCACAGGCTCCACAGATCAGGACCTGAGGTCTGCAGAGGCCATCACTGGCCTCCCACAGGGACCCGCACCGGAGGTGCTGCTGACCAGCTCTGACCAGCACATTGCAACCTGGGAGCCGCTTCGCTGTGCGTGGCCTGCAGTGCATCCTGAACTCCATCCTTCCAGCGTTCTATACGCAGACACACACAGGCACACAGACATGCCAGCAAACCCATATGCATGTGTACATACACACGTATGCACGTATACACTTCCAAACACTTATACACATGCACGCACACACACAGACACGCCAGCAAACCCATATGCAAATGTACACACACACATATGCACACACACGAATACACTTCCAAACATTTACGTATACACATGCAAGCCCAGGTACATGCAAATACATGTGGACACATGTAAACACATGTCACACACACGTGCACAGCATGCTCATATGCACACATGTACACACATGCACAGATAGAGCTGTACACATCAGACATGAACACATACATGTACACATCTACATACGTACACAGTTGCAAATGCACATGCACGTACGTGTGCTTCATGTGTGTATGCATAGATACATGTGAGCATGTACATATACTCATGCACACACATGAAATCACACATATATACACATAGACATGCATGGATTGTGAACATACATATACACGTGTGCATGTATGTGCACATATGCACCTGTGCATGTATGCAGGTACACACATGCCTGCACACACAAACACGCACATATGCACACATGTACACATACACACATGTGAACTCAAACACACAAAACACACACACCCCTGGTGCTTTCTGGGATTGCCTCCCAGTAAGCTACCAACATGTAGGCCCTTGTCTCATGCTTTCTGGGAGAGCCCCAGCCAGTGCCAGGGGAGCTTGTTCCCCCCGCCACCTCCCCCGGCCCTGTGGGTCATCTGCTCACTCTGACCCACCGACCCAGCTGGGGGAAGAACCTGCTCACTGGCCAGTCCAGGTCGTTGGCCCTGTAGAGCGAGGGGTGGAGCCAGCACCTCCCGGGCCACAGATGCAGCCTGTGGGGTGGGAGATTCCTGGAGGAAGACCCAGGACCCTGTTACCAAAGGAAGGGTCCAAGGATGCCAGGAGGCAAAACAAGAGACGTCCAAGTAGAGGCTGGGTGTGCAGGGAGACCCCAGTCGGCTGGACCTACTCCTGCATGTTCCACAGACGTGGCATCTCAGGGACGCCAGTGGGTGCCCGCCCCACCTGCCGGGAGGACCCGGCAAACCCCGCAGCCTGTGCAGAAGCCGAAGGGCCCCGGCCCCCTCTCCTGCCTCGTCTGTGGGTCTGTGGGACGTTCTCCTTCCGTCTGGCTCCCCCAGGACAGGGGACGGCCCTGCAGCACTGCCGAGATCGGGAGGTTGCAGCAGGAAACCGACCAAACGTCTTCAGGAAACGAGCGGGTGAGCAGCTCCGCGGAACGTGAGGCAGCAGGAGACTCACAGGGGTCTTCGCGTCCCACCCCTCCACAGACCCTGGCTCTCCGGGGACCCAGCCCCTCCCTCCAGCAGCGAGGCCTTCTCCTGCAGCGACCCCCATGGGCTTGGGACAGCCCCACCGAGGAGACAGGCCATTTCTCTTACCGTCTCCTGTCTCTGAAGAGAAGGAGGAGGTAAAAGCTGAAAAACAGGAATGAAGTCAGTGGCAAGACCAGCTGGTGCCACTGATGACCAGGCCTGAGGTTAAAAGATTAATTCCCCACTGTAATCACCTCCCGCTGTAGCCACCCCCTGCTGTAACCAACCCCCACTGTAACTACCCCCCACTGTAACTACCCCCCACTGTAACCATCCTCCAACCACCCCCCACTGAAAACACCCCCCACAGTAACCAGCCCCCACTGTAACCAGCCCCCAACCACCCCCAACCACCCCCCACTGTAACCACCTCCTGCTGTAACCACCCCCCACTGTAACCACCCCCCACTGTAACCACGCCCACTGTAACCACCCCCCAACCACCCCCCACTGTAACCACCCCCCACTGTAACCACCCCCCAACCACCCCCCACTGTAACCACCCCCCACTGTAACCACCCCCCAACCACCCCCCACTGTAACCACCCCCCACTGTAACCACCCCCCAACCACCCCCCACTGTAACCACCCCCTGCTGTAACCACCCCCCACTGTAACTACCCCCCACTGTAACCACCCCCCACTGTAACCACCCCCCACTGTAACCACCCCCTGCTGTAACCACCCCCCGCTGTAACTACCCCCCACTGTAACCACCCCCCACTGTAACCACCCCCCACTGTAACCAGCCCCCAACCACCTCCCACTGTAACCACCCCCTGCTGTAACCACCCCCCACTGTAACCAAACCCACTGTAACCACCCCCCACTGTAACCACCCCCCAACCACCCCCCACTGTAACCACCCCACTGTAACCACCCCCCAACCACCCCCCACTGTAACCACCCCCCACTGTAACCACCCCCCACTGTAACCAGCCCCCACTGTAACCACCCCCCACTGTAACCACCCCCCACTGTAACCACCCCCCAACCACCCCCCACTGTAACCACCCCCTGCTGTAACCACCCCCTGCTGTAACCACCCCCCACTGTAACCAAACCCACTGTAACCACCCCCCACTGTAACCACCCCACTGTAACCACCCCCCAACCACCCCCCACTGTAACCACCCCCTGCTGTAACCACCCCCCACTGTAACCACCCCCCACTGTAACCACCCCCCAACCACCCCCCACTGTAACCACCCCACTGTAACCACCCCCCAACCACCCCCCACTGTAACCACCCCACTGTAACCACCCCCCAACCACCCCCCACTGTAACCACCCCCCACTGTAACCACCCCCCAACCACCCCCCACTGTAACCACCCCCCACTGTAACCACCCCCCAACCACCCCCCACTGTAACCACCCCCCGCTGTAACCACCCCCCACTGTAACTACCCCCCACTGTAACCACCCCCCACTGTAACCACCCCCCACTGTAACCACCCCCTGCTGTAACCACCCCCCGCTGTAACTACCCCCCACTGTAACCACCCCCCACTGTAACCACCCCCCACTGTAACCAGCCCCCAACCACCTCCCACTGTAACCACCCCCTGCTGTAACCACCCCCCACTGTAACCAAACCCACTGTAACCACCCCCCACTGTAACCACCCCCCAACCACCCCCCACTGTAACCACCCCACTGTAACCACCCCCCAACCACCCCCCACTGTAACCACCCCCCACTGTAACCACCCCCCACTGTAACCAGCCCCCACTGTAACCACCCCCCACTGTAACCACCCCCCACTGTAACCACCCCCCAACCACCCCCCACTGTAACCACCCCCTGCTGTAACCACCCCCTGCTGTAACCACCCCCCACTGTAACCAAACCCACTGTAACCACCCCCCACTGTAACCACCCCACTGTAACCACCCCCCAACCACCCCCCACTGTAACCACCCCCTGCTGTAACCACCCCCCACTGTAACCACCCCCCACTGTAACCACCCCCCAACCACCCCCCACTGTAACCACCCCACTGTAACCACCCCCCAACCACCCCCCACTGTAACCACCCCACTGTAACCACCCCCCAACCACCCCCCACTGTAACCACCCCCCACTGTAACCACCCCCCACTGTAACCAGCCCCCACTGTAACCACCCCCCACTGTAACCACCCCCAACCACCCCCCACTGTAACCACCCCCTGCTGTAACCACCCCCTGCTGTAACCACCCCCCACTGTAACCAAACCCACTGTAACCACCCCCCACTGTAACCACCCCCAAACCACCCCCCACTGTAACCACCCCCCACTGTAACCACCCCCCAACCACCCCCCACTGTAACCACCCCCTGCGGTAACCACCCCCCACTGTAACCACCCCCCACTGTAACCACGCCCACTGTAACCACCCCCCAACCACCCCCCACTGTAACCACCCCACTGTAACCACCCCCCAACCACCCCCCACTGTAACCACCCCCTGCTGTAACCACCCCCCAACCACCCCCCACTGTAACCACCCCCCACTGTAACCACGCCCCACTGTAACCACCCCCCAACCACCCCCCACTGTAACCACCCCCTGCTGTAACCACCCCCTGCTGTAACCACCCCCCACTGTAACCACCCCCCAACCACCCCCACTGTAACCACCCCCCACTGTAACCACCCCCCACTGTAACCACCCCCCACTGTAACCAGCCCCCAACCACCCCCACTGTAACCACCCCCCAACCACCCCCACTGTAACCACCCCCCACTGTAACCACCCCCCACTGTAACCACGCCCCACTGTAACCACCCCCCAACCACCCCCCACTGTAACCACCCCCTGCTGTAACCACCCCCCACTGTAACCACCCCCAACCACCCCCCACTGTAACCACCCCCCGCTGTAACCACCCCCCAACCACCCCCCGCTGTAACCACCCCCCACTGTAACCACGCCCCACTGTAACCACCCCCCAACCACCCCCCGCTGTAACCACCCCCCACTGTAACCACCCCCCACTGTAACCACGCCCCACTGTAACCACCCCCCAACCACCCCCCACTGTAACCACCCCCCGCTGTAACCACCCCCCGCTGTAACCACCCCCCACTGTAACCACCCCCCGCTGTAACCACCCCCCGCTGTAACTACATGTGCTCTCAACCTATCACTGCCCTTTCACATGGGACCCCTTGGGGGTGGGGCCGCTGTAAACAGGGCTGGCTCGCTCTCTGCTGGAGGCTGGGGCCTGCTTTTCTCTCCGGGTCTCTCCATGGGCTGCTTGGGCTTCATCCCTGAACAGGGCTGCTTTCTAGGAGCCCCGAGCAGAAGCTGCATCACCTGGAAAGTCTAGTTTTGCTCCCACCAAAATCCCAAATCCCCCCAGTTTCACAGGGGACACAGGCCCCACCCCTTCTCAGGAGGGTCCTCTCGCAGGAGAACCTGAGTAGGGGGCTGTTGCGTTATCTTGAAAATCCAGAATCTGCCACTCAGTCACACAAGTGAATGAACGAGCTGGTGGAGAAGACGTCAAATCACCACCGGAGGAGGGGCCGCCCCTGCAGGAGGAGGCTGGGCTGTCCAAGCCAAACTGGTCCCAATCCACTCACACACCCGCGTACTCACACACCCACCCACCCATCCAAACACACATCCACTCATCCACCATTCGACCATCCATCAACCCATCTAGGCATTCACCTATCCCCCACCCACCCATTCATCCAGTCACCCACCCATTCATCCAATAACCCACCCATTCATCCACCAACTGATCCATTCACCCACCTCCCCCATCCAAACACACATCCACTATCCACCATTCGACCATCCATCAAACCATCTAGGCATTCACCTATCCCCCACCCACCCATTCATCCACCAACCAATCCATCCATCTGTCCACCCACCCACCCATTCATCCACCAGCTGATCCATTCATCCACCCACCCACCTCCCCCATCCAAACACACATCCACTATCCACCATTCGACCATCCATCAAACCACCTAGGAATTCACCTATCCCCCACCCACCCATCCACCCATTCATTCATCCACCCACCCACCCATCTATCTATCCACACACCCATCCACTCATCCACCATCCATCCACCCATTTATCCACCTAGCCATTCACCCGTACACCTACCCACCCACCTAATCACTCACCCATTCATCCACCCACCCATCCACCCATCTATCCATCCACACACCCATCCACCTGTCTACACACCCATCCACTCATCCAAACACCCATCCACTCATCCAAACACCCATCCACTCATCCACCATCCACCCATCCATCAGCCCATCTAGGCGTTCACCTGTACACCTACCCACCCACATATCCACCCACCCATCCATCCACCCACCCACCCACCCATTCATCCAATAACCCACCCATTCCTTCCATTCACACACCCATCCACCCTATCACTCATTCATCTATCCATCCACCCACCCACCCACCCATCTATCCTTATTTACTGAGTGTCCACTGGACACCTGCTGTGTGACTGTTCTCCATCCTGAGACAATTGCTCCCTCCCAGGCATAAAACCTGTGTTTTCATGGGCCTTATATGTGAGTGGGGGTGGCCAGGGAGATGAAAGGTGTGTGGGGGGCTCTGCCAACTGTGGGAGGGGACAGACATCTGAGGAGAGCTGACGTCCAGCGAGGGTCCCATCTCCAGCTGCCCAGGTGAGGACCAACGTCACAGACACATTTTCCTGCGTGGCCGGGCAGCTGTGGCCTCAGGGGGCTGGAGAAGGCCTGATGTGGCCTCACAGGCTGCAACCCAAGCCCCTGCCTCCACCTCCCCTGCTTGTGGGGGGTGGGCAGTGAGGAGCCGGGGCCACTGCGGGGGGCTGAAAGGATGTCCATGCTGAGCACGCACCGGCCAGCTTTGAATTTCAGGTGACAGGAGATTTGCTTGTGTGTGTTTTATCTTTTGCCCAGTGATCAATAAAATGTAATTAATTTTAAAAGAAGACCACCGGTCTGTTCTGCACACTTGGTAAACGTGGGAGGTGTCTGCATCGCAGCCGTGAAGGCAGGAGGGAGGAGGGACACGCAGGAGGGAGGAGGGACACGCAGGAGGGAGGAGGGACACTCAGGAGGCCCTGCCAGGCGGCTGAGGAGGAGACGAGGGGACCGCAGGAGGGAGGAGGGACATGCAGGAGGGAGGAGGGACATGCAGGAGGGAGGAGGGACACGCAGGAGGGAGGAGGGACACGCAGGAGGCCCTGCCAGGCAGCTGAGGAGGAGACGAGGGGACCGCAGGAGGGAGGAGGGACACGCAGGAGGGAGGAGGGACATGCAGGAGGGACGAGGGACACGCAGGAGGCCCTGCCAGGCAGCTGAGGAGACGAGGGGACCCCCAGTGTCCTCCTTCCCAGGAGCAGCTTCTCCTCGGACAAGAAAGTGAATTCGTCCCGGAAGTGGCATCTGGGAGGAATCACAGCCCTCAGGCCAGAGACCAGGACATCTGCCAGGTCAGGGAAGGCCCAGGAGCCGCAGGACCGGGGGCACAGTGTGGAGCCTGCAGAGGAGCAGGTGGTGTGAGGCGTGGGAGGAGGGCTCCGGCCCTGCACTCACAGTGATGCTGCGGGACCAGCTGCTGGACTCTGGGACGGAGAGGGGGCGGGAGGTGCTGAGGTGCAGCCAGAGGGGGAGCATCATTGGCCCGGGGGACCCCAGGCAGCCGCTGGAACTGCCGTGGAGCCCAGGAGCCCTGTGGGGCAAGGCCAGGAGGCGGCCAGGGACCCTGCTGCATTCCAGGATCTCAGGGAGCGACCCAAGCAGGAGGCCCGCCTCATGAAGCCATCAGGGTAAACAAACAGCATTTAAAGGCAACGGAACCCTTGTGTTGAGGGCGCCTGGCCCTGGTGCGGAGCTGTGATCTTCGAGACTCAGAAAACAAAGCTTTCCCAGGACCTTGAAAATGTTTTAGACCAAAGAACAAAAACCTTTGCTCCAAAATACCAGAAAAGAAAACTTCTTCTTAGAAATTGATCGGGTTGGGCCGGGCGCGGTGGCTCAAGCCTGTAATCCCAGCACTTAGGGAGGCCGAGACGGGCGGATCACGAGGTCAGGAGATAGAGACCATCCTGGCTAACACGGTGAAACCCCGTCTCTACTAAAAAATACAAAAAACTAGCCAGGCGAGGTGGCAGCGCCTGTAGTCCCAGCTACTCGGGAGGCTGAGGCAGGAGAATGGCGTAAACCCGGGAGGCAAGGCTTGCAGTGAGCCGAGATCGCAGCCACTGCACTCCAGCCTGGGCGACAGAGCCAGACTCCGTCTCAAAAAAAAAAAAAAAAAAAAAAAAAAAAGAAATTGATCGGGTTGGATGACATGTTTAAAACCGGTGTCGCCATATCAAGGAGGCAGGACGGCGTCCAATGCTGCCAGGGCCAGGCCGGGGAGTCAGCAAGACGGCGTCTGATGCTGCCAGGGCCAGCCCGACTTCCCGGCCTGCTCAGCCCCAGGCCCTGACGGACCCCTCTGCGGAATGACTCTGGGTCCCGCAGAACGACCTTGCCCTTGAGTTGCCAGCGGCTGCCTGGTGGGGATGGATGGAGGGTTGGGCCTCGTTCCCCGAGGGAAGGGGCGGGTGCATTTGAACCCCAGGACCTCGCCCTGGAGCCAGGGAGGGAGGGCACAGCCTGGGGAGCTGAGGGGACCTGGGGAAGCTCCCAGCCCACGACAGGACAGTGATGTCACCCGGAGACCGGGTGCTGCCAGTGGGAACTGCAGCCGTCTCTCTCACGGAGGTCCTGTGCTTTGGTGCCCGTCAGGGCCCAGCGAGGATGCAGAAATCCGCCAAGCCGTTTCGCTGGCAGGGCTAAGGGACCAGTGAGGACCACGGAGTGAGGCAGAGGCTCTTCCCACAGAGGGGGAATCAGAGCAGCAGGAACCGTGATCCCCCAGCCTACAGGTGTGGGAGGAGAGGTCGCCCATGCAGGGACACAGCCAGGCCAATGACGTTGGGGGACGGAGACCCCAACCTCTCCCTTCCTGACCTCTGACCTCCTGCAGGTGCCACAGGGGCTGAATCTGACTCAGAAGCCGGTGGCCAGTGCCCCAGTCACAGCACAGGTGGGAGGGCAGCTCCCCAGCCATGGCCAGCAACCTGTCAGGACGTGGACAGGTTGAGCCACGTCTACGGTCCGGGGAAAGACACTGGGGTCTATGGGTTCCTCCCTGCTGGATCCTGAGGGGCTGTCTCTGAGGGGTACAAAGTTGTGCCCACAGGCCCTGGCGTCCTCCAAGAGCTTCTGCTGTTCTGAGGTTCCTGCATCCAAACAGGACCACATGCCCTGCCCTGGAGCCCCAGTACCCCCACTCCGTCCCGTGAGGAGCACATCCGTGGCCAGGACCACGGAGCCCCCCACCCCCAGCACCCCCACTCCGCCCCGTGAGGAGCATATCCGTGCCCAGGACCATGGAGCCCCCCACCCCCAGCACCCCCACTCCGTCCCGTGAGGAGCACATCCGTGCCCCAGGACCACGGAGCCCCCCACCCCCACCACCAGGCCCCAACAGGGCTGGGCCAGAGGCCAAGGTGGAACCAGAATCCTGAGGACCCACAAGGCAGCAGGGTCCCTTCCCCAGACTGCAGGCAGGAGCCCCTCACCCTTGACCCCTCTGAGGACCTCCTGCTCCCAGCAGTTCTGCAGCTAAAATGCTGCCTGGTCAACACCCTCCCATGACTCCTTCCCTGGCTCTGTGCTAATGAGGGGGGTGTCCAGAGCCGGCAGGGGCGTGTCCAGAGCCGGCAGGGGGGCTTCCAGAGCTGGCAGGTCCAGGAGCGGATGGCAGCAGCTGCAGAGGTACCGGCAGCCAGGCCAAGATGCCGCTATGGCCGGTGGAGGACTCGGGTCCCTGGGCTTCTCAGGAGGGGCTGCCTGTGGAGCACCGCCGGGTCCTGCTGGGGGTGTGCACAGAGGCAGAGGCGGTCCCGGGAGGTCCTGGGGAGCAGGCGGCCCTGCTGTCCCCTCCGAGAGCCTCCCTCAGCTGCAGCCGGGTCCCTGTTGTCCGACTTCTCCTTGTGTCCAGCCCGTGGGGGTCACCAGCAGGATGGAGAGGTGGGTGCTCCCCTGCCCCGTGCCTTGGGGCTGTATCCCAGCCGCAGGTCCGTTCACCGGAGGCCCTTCGTCCCCAGCCTGGCTCTCCTGGGTTCCCAGAAACTCCACTTCCTCCCCTCTCCCTTCTGGGGTGGGCACAGGTGGAGCTGCAGTCAAACCCTCAGAGACAGAAAGCAGAAGGGGAGCCAGCGGCTGGGGACGGGGCGTCATGTTTCATGGGGACCCAGTTTCCGCCCGGGAAGAGGGGAAGGGGGCCGGGTTTCCGCCTGGGAAGAGGGGAAGGGGGCCGGGTTTCCCCCTGGGAAGAGGGGAAGGGGGCCGGGTTTCCGCCCGGGAAGGTGGGAAGGTTCTGGGCGCCGTGACGGGGGAATGTGCTTCACGCCACTGAGCTGTGCACTTAAAATGGTCCTGGGGTAGATTTTATGTTATGTGTATTGCACCACATTTTTAAAAAATAAATACATTTTTAAAAGCAGATGGCAAAAATGCCAGGTGCGCTGGACCTGGGGAGGAAGCGGGAGTGGCTGCCTTCTCTCTGCCATGGTGCAGCTTCCAGGGCCGAGTGCGGCCCCGCCTGTGCCTAGTGAGGGCTGAGCACACACAGATGGGCTGTTTCTGAGAAGCACATTTAGGCTCTTGGGACAGCAGAGGGAGACTCGGGGCCTGGGGCTCCCACCCCACATGGCAGGTGTGTGCTGGGAAACCAGGGGGCTCCAGGCACATCTAAGGCAGCACCTATCCAACTCGCAGGGCCCCGGGCTGGGGCCTTGCTCCTGCCCAGTCCCGGCCCCTGGAGGACCCTTTTGTCTGGCGCTTCTCCCACAGAGCCCCCCAGTGCCTGCACCAGAGCTGGGGAACCCGCCGCTTGGCCCTGTGGAAGGCGACGCCCTTTTCTGTTCAGAAGACAAATGAGGCAATGGCCTGCAGTCAGCGCCCCAGAGGGGATGACCTGGGGGACACCCCAGACCCCGCCCGTCCCCCCACCTCCAGCCCTGTGGGCCTGACCCAAGGCTCTGTCCCCCAGGGAAGTCCAGCCACATCCTGCCTGAATCCCAGACCCCAAGAACAGTGAGGTGAGAGGCCCATAAACAGGCCTATGGGGCAGGTGGGCAGAATGACCCACCATGTAGAGACGAAGGACCCCCTGCCTGGGGAGAAGAAAACACAGGCCCTCTGATCGTCCTGAATAGAGGGGCTGGGGGCCCAAAATCTCCCTCCCCCAAGTTCCAAACGCCATGGCAGAAAGGGTCTCCAGCCCTGGGGGTAACAGACGGCCCACAGCAAGGAGCCGGGCTTTCCTGGATGGTTTCATAGCTGAGCCAGGTTGAGCCGAGGGATGCTGCCCTCGACATTCCCAGCAGGCGCGGCTCAGGAGCACCTCGCCATCTGCAGCTCCCTGGGGGACGAGAAGGAACGGCAGCCACCCCTTTCTTGGGCACTTTCGGCTCCGCCGAGAAGACTCGACACGCAGAGACCCTGCTCCTTGTTAAATGGGAATGAGGCGTGGCACAGACACAGGGCAGCCACCTATCACCGCACAGGTTGTCCACTGCCCAGCTCTGGGGCCAACCCCCTCGGCATCTGCGCAAACCGTACCTCCCGCGTGACGACCGTGTCCGGCCTGCTCACCTGTGCGAGGCAGCCCCGCACAACAGGTCCCCAGGCCACAGGAGCACCAGAGGAGAAGCCATGCCCACCGCGAGGGCCATCTGGGTTCACTTCCCTGTCTCCACTCAACCCCAGGCCCACAACCACAGCCACACAGCCCCACATAGCATCATCATCTCTGGGATCCATCGGCGGTGGGGGGAGCCATCTCCCACCTCCCACCTCTTACCTCCCTCTGCTTCCCCAGGGCACGCACTCCCTGGCTCCTGCGCAATGCCTAGCAGGGTCCAAAATGCACCTGGATGCCCAGGAGCCATCGCCCACCCCACAGGCAGCCCCAGGAGCCATCGTCCACCCCACAGGCCCCCAGGAGTCATCCTCCACCCCACAGGCCCCAGGAACCATCGTTCACCCCACAGGCAGCCCCAGGAGTCATCGCCCACCCCACAGGCCCCCAGGAGCCATTGCCCACCCCACAGGCCCCCAGCCATTGCCCACGCCACAGGCCCCCAAGAGCCATCGTCCACCCCACAGGCAGCCCCAGGAGTCATCACCCACCCCACAGGCCCCCAGGAGCCATCGCCCACCCCACAGGCAGCCCCAGGAGCCATCGCCCACCCCACAGGCAGCCCCAGGAGCCATCACCCACGCCACAGGCAGCCCCAGGAGCCATCGCCCACGCCACAGGCAGCCCCCAGGAGCCATCGTCCACCCCACAGGCAGCCCCAGGAGCCATCGCCCACCCCACAGGCCCCCAGGAGCCATCGCCCACCCCACAGGCCCCCAGGAGCCATCACCCACCCCACAGGCCCCCAGCCATCGCCCACCCCACAGGCAGCCCCAGGAGCCATCGCCCACCCCACAGGCAGCCCCAGGAGCCATCGCCCACCCCACAGGCCCCCAGGAGCCATCACCCACCCCACAGGCCCCCAGCCATCGCCCACCCCACAGGCAGCCCCAGGAGCCATCGCCCACCCCACAGGCCCCCAGGAGCCATCGCCCACGCCACAGGCCCCCAGGAGCCATCACCCACCCCACAGGCCCCCAGCCATCGCCCACCCCACAGGCAGCCCCAGGAGCCAAAGCCCACGCCACAGGCCCCCAGGAGCCATCACCCACCCCACAGGCCCCCAGCCATCGCCCACCCCACAGGCAGCCCCAGGAGCCATCGCCCACCCCACAGGCCCCCAGGAGCCATCGCCCACCCCACAGGCCCCCAGCCATCGCCCACACCACAGGCCCCCAGCCATCGCCCACCCCACAGGCAGCCCCAGGAGCCATCACCCACCCCACAGGCCCCCAGCCATCGCCCACCCCACAGGCCCCCAGCCATCGCCCACCCCACAGGCAGCCCCAGGAGCCATCGCCCACCCCACAGGCCCCCAGGAGCCATCGCCCACGCCACAGGCCCCCAGGAGCCATCACCCACCCCACAGGCCCCCAGCCATCGCCCACCCCACAGGCAGCCCCAGGAGCCATCGCCCACGCCACAGGCCCCCCGGAGCCATCACCCCCCCACAGGCCCCCAGCCATCGCCCACCCCACAGGCAGCCCCCAGGAGCCATCGCCCACGCCACAGGCCCCCAGGAGCCATCACCCACCCCACAGGCCCCCAGCCATCCCCCACCCCACAGGCAGCCCCAGGAGCCATCACCCACCCCACAGGCCCCCAGCCATCGCCCATCCCACAGGCCCCCAGCCATCGCCCACCCCACAGGCAGCCCCAGGAGCCATCGCCCACCCCACAGGCCCCCAGCCATCGCCCACGCCACAGGCCCCCAGGAGCCATCACCCATCCCACACGCCCCCAGCCATCGCCCACCCCACAGGCAGCCCCAGGAGCCATCACCCACGCCACAGGCCCCCAGGAGCCATCACCCACCCCACAGGCCCCCAGCCATCGCCCACCCCACAGGCAGCCCCCAGGAGCCAAAGCCCACACCACAGGCCCCCAGGAGCCATCACCCACCCCACAAGCCCCCAGCCATCGCCCACCCCACAGGCAGCCCCAGGAGCCATCGCCCACCCCACAGGCCCCCAGGAGCCATCACCCACCCCACAGGCCCCCAGCCATCGCCCACCCCACAGGCCCCCAGCCATCGCCCACCCCACAGGCAGCCCCAGGAGCCATCGCCCACCCCACAGGCCCCCAGGAGCCATCGTCCACGCCACAGGCCCCCAGGAGCCATCACCCACCCCACAGGCCCCCAGCCATCGCCCACCCCACAGGCAGCCCCAGGAGCCATCGCCCACCCCACAGGCCCCCAGCCATCGCCCACACCACAGGCAGCCCCAGGAGCCATCGCCCACCCCACAGGCCCCCAGGACCCATCGCCCACCCCACAGGCCCCCAGCCATTGCCCACCCCACAGGCAGCCCTAGGAGCCATCGCCCATGCCACAGGCCCCCAGGAGCCATCACCCACCCCACAGGCCCCCAGCCATCGCCCACCCCACAGGCAGCCCCCAGGAGCCATCGCCCACCCCACAGGCCCCCAGCCATCGCCCACCCCACAGGCCCCCAGGAGCCATCGCCCATGCCACAGGCCCCCTGGAGCCATCGCCCACCCCACAGGCCCCCAGGAGCCATCGCCCACCCCACAGGCAGCCCCAGGAGCCATCGCCCACCCCACAGGCCCCCAGGAGCCATCGCCCACCCCACAGGCAGCCCCAGGAGCCATCGCCCACCCCACAGGCCCCCAGGAGCCATCGCCCACCCCACAGGCCCCTAGGAGCCATCGCCCACGCCACAGGCAGCCCCAGCAATTCAGAGACAGTGTGCTTGGTCGGGTCACAGCGTTCATTCCCGCGGCTCTGATGTTGGAACAGTGGTTACCTGTGTGGCTCCAGCACCCGTTCCACTGATGCCAACACACACACAACACAGGCCCATACGCACACACAGGCCCACACACAACACACACACAGGCCTCACACACATACACACGGGCCCACATACACAACACAGGCCCACGCACTAGTGCACACGTGCACACAGAGGCCCACATACACACACAGTCCCCCACACACAGGCCCCCACACACACACAGGCCCACACACACAGGCCCCCCCACACACACAGGCCCCCACACACACACACACAGGCCCCCACACACACACACAGGCCCCCCCACACACACACACACAGCCCACACACACACACACACACAGGCCCCCACACACACACACACACAGGCCCCCCCCCACACACACACACAGGCCCCCACACACACACAGGCCCCCCACACACACAGGCCCCCACACACACACACAGGCCCCCCCACACACACAGGCCCCCCCACACACACACACACAGCCCACACACACACACACACACAGGCCCCCCCACACACACACACACAGCCCACACACACACACACACACACAGGCCCCCCCACACACACACACAGACACACACACAGCAAATCAAGTGACTTCCTAGAACAAAGAACAGCCACTTTAAGATAATTTGCTGCCTAGACGGTGAAGAGCCAGCAATTTTCAAAGGGCAGCTTCATTTAATTACAAACAAAATCCAAGTGCTGCCCCACGGCCTGAGTGGTGAGTGGAGGAGGGATGTGGACGCCGGGCTCTGCCCCGGCCAGCGGCCCCGACTGTGGAAGGAGCAGCTTAGGGGGAACTGCCTCCTTGGACGGGGCTTGGCCAGTCGGTCCCACTGGCCAAAGGCTCTGGGGGAGTCCAGCCAGGGGTCACAGGCCAAGAAGGCTGGGGTGTGGGCAAGGGGGTCTGGAGTGTCAGCCAGGGGGTCTGGGATTTCTGGCTGGAGAGTCTGGGGGCCAGGGATCTGGGATGTGGGCCACAGGGTCCGGGGGTGTCAGTCAAGGGGTGCGAGGGTGTCCGACTGGGGTCTGGGAGTGTCAGCTGGGGATCTGGGGTGTCAGCTGGGGGCTGGGGTATCTGGCTGAGGGGCTGGGGGTGTTGCTGGGGGCCTGGAGGTGTCAGTGGGGTCTGGGGTGTCAGTGGGGTCTGGGGTATCAGTGGGGGTCTGGGTGTCAGTGGGGTCTGGGGGTGTCAGTGGGATCTGGGGGTGTCAGTGGGGGTCTCGGGGTGTCAGTCGGGTCTGGGATGTCAGTGGGGGCCTGGGGGTATCAGTGGGGGTCTGGGGCTGTGAGTCTGGGTTGTCAGTGGGGGTTTGGGGGTGTCAGTGGGATCTGGGAGTGTCAGTGGGATCTGGGGTATCAGTGGGGGTCTGGGGTGTCAGTGGGTGTCTGTGGGTGTCTGTGGGGATCTGGGGGTGTCAGTGGGGGTCTGGGGGTGTCCGTGGGGGTCTGGGGGTGTCAGTTGGGTCTGGGGTGTCAGTGGAGGTCTGGGGGTATCAGTGGGGGTCTGGGGCTGTGGGACTGGGTTGTCAGTGGGGGTTTGGGGGTGTCAGTGGGGGTCTGGGGGTGTCAGTGGGATCTGGGAGTGTCAGTGGGATCTGGGGTATCAGTGGGGGTCTGGGTGTCAGTGGGGGTCTGTGGGTATCAGTGGGGGTCTAGGGTGTCAGTGGGATCTGGGGTATCAGTGGGGGTCTGGGTGTCAGTGGGGGTCTGTGGGTATCAGTGGGGGTCTAGGGTGTCAGTGGGGGTCTAGGGTGTCAGTGAGGGTCTGGGGGTATCAGTGGGGGTCTAGGGTGTCAGTGGGGGTCTGGGGGTGTCAGTGGGGGTCTAGGGTGTCAGTGGGGGTCTGGGGGTGTCAGTGGGATCTGGGGTATCAGTGGGGGTCTAGGGTGTCAGTGGGGGTCTGGGGGTGTCAGTGGGGGTCTAGGGTGTCAGTGGGATCTGGGGTATCAGTGGGGGTCTAGGGTGTCAGTGGGGGTCTGGGGGTGTCAGTGGGGGTCTAGGGTGTCAGTGGGGGTCTGGGATGTCAGTGGGGGTCTGGGGGTGTCCGTGGGGGTCTGGGGGTGTCAGTGGGATCTGGGGTATCAGTGGGGGTCTAGGGTGTCAGTGGGGGTCTGGGGGTGTCAGTGGGGGTCTAGGGTGTCAGTGGGATCTGGGGTATCAGTGGGGGTCTAGGGTGTCAGTGGGGGTCTGGGGGTGTCAGTGGGGGTCTAGGGTGTCAGTGGGGGTCTGGGGGGTGTCAGTGAGGGTCTGGGGGTGTCAGTGGGGGTCTGGGGGTGTCAGTGGGGGTCTGGGGTGCCACGTGAACCACCATAGGCAGGCACGTTAGTCCTGCAGGGCTGCCTGGGCTGTTTCAGCACATGGAGGTTCCAGAGCAGCAGGCGGTTCCCAGAAGACAAGCTGGGTTCCAGCACCAGGACCTGGGGTTTCTGGCCCAGAGACCACAGCCCTGTCTGTGCCCGGCGCTGAGGGCACAGCAGGTCGTCCTGGCGGTCTTCTTGCCAGTCCTGTGAGGTATCAGGAGCCTAAAAGGCTGGTGAGGCGCTGCCTGCCCGCCCTTGCTCCTCTGGAGGGTAACCCAGCTCCTGCCCCTCCCTGGCCGGCTCCCCGGAGCGGGCTGTGGTCGGTGGTCCAGGGCTGCAGAGCGCTGCTACCCTCTAGTGGGCATATGGGGTCCTGCAGCCCAGAACCCTACCCCGGCCCACGGGAGTCTCTGCCCCCACGCACCTGGACTTCCTCCTGCAGCAGGGACCCCGGAGGCCCCTCCAGTGCTCCCACCTCAGCTCCCAGGAAGACCTCAGGGTCTCGCCCAACCAAGTCGCTTCCCCCAAGAGCCCTCCCTCCAGCCCAGGATCTGCCACACCTTGTCCCAGCCGCTGCCCCATGCTCAGTGAGACCTGCGTGGTTTTGGAGGACGTTGGCTGGGGTTTCTAGACTCTCGCTCAACCGGGGGCCCCTCCAGTGACCGTAGTAGAGTGGAGGGTCTGGGGCCTCCATCCAGGCTGCGGTGGTCTGTCCCTCTGCAAGCCGCTGTCTCTGGGCTCCATGCTCTGGCTTCGGAAGTGGGAACGAGTGTTGAAATCCAGCCACCCTCAGGGGAAGGCCTGTGGCTGGGGGTCTCGCCCTGCAAGCCTGTCCCGGGCACAGAGAAGGTGACAGCTTCTAGGAGAAGGTGCATTCCGCAGCTTGAAGGCACCAGCATGAGGGGAACAGCAGGTCACGGAGCCCCTGGAGACCCAGGCAGGAGGCAGACCCCCACCTAGGCCCGGGTTGCACACAGGGCAGGGCAGAGACTGCGGGAGCCGGGAGGAGGCCTGGGGTCTGGGGAGCCCTGCCCCACCCCAGGAAGCCGTGGAGCACCCGACCAGGCGAGTGAGGCTCTCCCCCCATTTCACGGCCATGCACAACCGTGGGCCCCCGTGGGTCTGGGGCCAAGACCCAGTTTCCCTGAGGGTGAGTATCTGTGATTTCTCCCCCAGCAGAGAGGAGGGCCTGGGCCCTGGCACCTGCACCCCCGGCACAGGGACAGTTCTGGGAAGGGCACGGCGCCCGTCCTGGCCGCTGGAGGACGGGACTAACCCTCTGGCCAATAGGGGTCTTGTTGGCTCCGGTCTGTGCCAGAGCCACCGACAGGAACCCTGGGATCAGGGGCTGGGGCAGAGCCCGGGAGCAGGGTGGGCCTCGAGCTCTCAGGCACCGCTGCACCTGCGGCTTCCCTCACGGCCTCTGGCAGAGTCACTCAGCCCCAGGGGCCCAAGGATGCCCTCACACAGCCCTGGCACCACGCCTGGCACGGCCGGGCTCTCTGCACCTGGCGTGGGGCTCCCCGAGGCTGACTCAGAGCTGGGGGTCCAGGGAGTCTACATCCTGATGTGCTCCTGGGCAATGTGGATGCCGCTGTTGAGGGACCCCAGCTGGAGAACCCCAGTCCCAAGTGTACCCCCTCCCCACACCGGACAGCTGGGCCTCTGCCTGAGAACTGCCTCAGGGTCTGTCCCCGCCCAGAAGTGCCGCCCCAGATCTGCGGGCACAGACTCAGCCTCCTGGTGCTCTCCCGGCCCTGCACCTCTCCACCCTCTGCCAAGGGCACCCCGTCCCACAGCCCTGAGGCAGCAGCTCCCTCTTGGGTGAGCCACACCGCCAGCTCCGTCTCCTGCACCCTGGGGTCCTGGCAAGTGTCCTGGGGCCTGTGGAGCTGCCGCCCCATCCTCAGGCCGCAGAGGGTGACACAGCCATTTGTCCAGGCTCCCCACCAGACCCCTGCAAGGACGGTGCGGAAGGTCAGCTGTGGTGGCCTCTGGTGAAGGATGTCCCCTCGCCCAGGAAGTCAGGGGCCCCTCGCCCTCACTGTAGCAAACACACACCCAGGACCCTCTCCCAAAGTCAAGGCCACAGCCAGGCCGGGGAGGGCATGGCTCCTACCCCACTGGAGGACGGGAATGCGGGGCCGCCGCGTGTGAGAACCCCGTCACGGCGGCATCTCTGGGGACCAGGCAGGAGTGTCCAGAAGAGAAAATAGACGCACTTCCCATTGTTTTATCTTCTCTGTAGCTTAAGTTATATTTGACCCAAGGCCAGAATTCAGTGAGGTGCCCTGGGCTTCTCAAGGAGAGGACGTATTCCCTGTGCCACTCCACAGCCAAGTGCAAACGGCTGCTCTCACGAGCGCCGCTGACCGGCTCCCAGCACCACTTGAGCTGTTCTCTAAAAGGATGTCAGGCCAGCCTGACGATTAAGGCCAGCTCAGGGCAGGTGGGTAGCCCTCCCAGGCAGGGCCGCCCTAGCAGCCGGGCCCCAGAGCCCTGGAAACCTGGTCAGCAACTCTGTCCTGGCCTCCCAGAGAGGCCCCCATGCCCGGGGGACCCGAGTGTCCCAGCTGCCGGCTGCCTAACGAGCCACCCGGAACTTAGTGACGGCCCACCCTGTCCCCGGAGTGAGAAGGACTCTTGGTTACAGGTGAGCCACCACCCACCCAGCTTCGAGCCAGGGCAGGGGCCACCTCCAGATGGGGGTATGCAGGTCCCAGGTTCCGAGGTCTGGAGGAGCACGTGGGGACACGGCAGTGGCCGTCTCTGGAAACACGACTGGCTGTGGTTTGAGGAACGTGTTGCCACTTCCCGATCCTGGACAGAGCCTTCTGATGGATAATAGGCCACAGACACAGCCAGTGCGCCCGGCCTGAGACCCCCACTCAAATCCTGCGGACCCTGAGGAAGGAGAGCTCCGGCCAAGAGAGGAAGAGAGGGGGCCCGGTCAGGTCTCTGGAGTTGAGACCTCGTCCCTAGAGGGAGCAGAGGGGCCTCCCTCCCCACCCCACAGCGGGTTCCTACGGGAGGAGATGCCTCCAAAAGGACTGACAGCCAGCAGCACCCAGTGCAGGAAGGGCCCCACACCCCAGAGGTCAAGGCCAGAGGGCCCAGAATGGCCCCTGAAGGGTTGCAGCTCGGGGCCCTGATGCTCCCTTGCTTCCTAGTGCTCCTGGGCCCACCCCTGCCAGCCCCCAACACCAGGGAGTCCACAATGAACCTCCCACCCCCTTGCTGCCCACAGCCCCGGAGAGGCAGGGCAGGGGGTTCTCAGCCAAGGCTGACCAGTAGCTGAGCGGGGCCCAGAGTCCTGCTGTGGCCGTGCCACTGACCTGAAACCAGGCCTGGTGGGCAGGAGGGAGAAACAGACACATCCCACCTACCTCTGCTGAAACCACACACAGAAGCCAAATGTCTCGCACCCACCCAGCCCCATGGCAGTCCAGCCACTGTCCTGGTCTCCACACCAGGGTCCTCCGCCCCGGCACAGCCGATCCCTTGAAACAATGTCTCCAATGTGTTGTTCATGGTGCTGGGGTCAGCGACTCAGGGGGCCTGGCTGAGGGGATCCTTGCTGGGGACTCAGGAGGCCTGTCTGGCGGATCTTCACTGGGGTCTCTCGTGTTGTGCCGCTGGCCAGGGCTGTGTCCTATGAGGGTGACTGGGCTGGACATGGGCAACCACTGGCCCGGTTGCGGGCTGGGTGCTCCCTGGCTTGGTGGGGGTCTTCCCAAGGTCCCCCACACAGTGGTCCCGGGATCAGAATCTTCAGGCAGTGGCCGCCCCTGCAGTGCAGTGGCTCCAAGAACCAGGCAGAGGCCTTGGGCCTTTCAAGAGCCGGCCGCGGGACTAAAGCCTACGGTGTCACCCCTCCATGGCCCACAAAGTCAGGGAGGGCTGGACCCAGCTCTGTGGGAAGCGTGGCAAAGCCATTGGGCACACATTTCAGCACCGCCCGCAGCCTCCTGCCTGTCCCCCTGCCTGTCCCCTCCTCCCACGGCCCAGCCTCCTGCCTGTCCCCCTGCCTGTCCCCTCCTCCCACGGCCCAGCCTCCTGCCTGTCCCCCTGCCTGTCCCCTCCTCCCACGGCCCAGCCTCCTGCCTGTCCCCCTGCCTGTCTCCTCCTCCCACGGCCCAGCCTCCTGCCTGTCCCCCTGCCTGTCTCCTCCTCCCACGGCCCAGCCTCCTGCCTGTCCCCCTGCCTGTCCCCTCCTCCCACGACCCAGCCTCCTGCCTGTCCCCCTGCCTGTCTCCTCCTCCCACGGCCCAGCCTCCTGCCCAGCTGGGGCCGAAACCAACGCCACCCACAGGGCCTTCCTGCTCTCAGGTCAGAGCCCGAGCCAGGGGCCTGCAGAGCCCGCAGGACCCGCCCAGCTTCCCCTCTGGCCTCCGACTGTGCTGCCCCGGCCGTGGCCGCACCGCCCGCTCTGCGGCCGACACTTGGAGCTCTCCCACCGCCAGGCCCTTCCCCCCCTGCTCCTCCTGGCTGTCCAGGCGGCCGGATCTCGCTCCGAGCACTCCGTGTGTCTGGCGTGGTCTCACGCACACCTTTGCTTCCCGTCTACCCTGTCCCCATGGGGATCTGAGGCAGCCGAGACTTGTCCTCTGGTTTCCAGCTGCTTCCCCAGCAGGTGGAAGGCTGCCCAGCACATACACGCAGAGCATCCCTCATGCAAAAATCCAAAATCAGAAAGCTCCGGAATCTGAAACTTTCTGCGCACTGGCATGAGCTCAGGTGAAAGGCATGAAATGCCCATTGGAAGAGTTTGCATTTCAGAGTCTGGATTTTCAGAGGAGGGATGCTTAACTGAATAAGTACAAGTCAAGTATCTAAAATGAAAAAAGATTACAGGTGTGGTGGCTCACGCCTGTAATCCCAGCCCTTTGGGAGGCTGAGGTGGGGGGATCACTTGAGCCCAGGAGTTCAAGACCAGCCTGGGCAACATAGCAAGACCCTCTCTCTACAAAAAACAAATGACTAGCGAGGTGAGGTGGCACGTGCCTGTGGTCCCAGCTACTCGGGAGGGACTTGAGGTGGGAGAATCGCTGAAGCAATCAGGTCAAGGTTGCTGTGAGCTGTGATTGCACCTATGCACTCCAGCCTGGGCAACATAGCAAGACCCTGTCTCAAAAATAAAAATGAAGAGAGGGGAGGGGAAGGGAGGGGACGGAAGGGGAGGAGAGGGGAGGGGAGAAGAGAAAGAAAGGAAGGCAGAATCCTGGGCTCCTCTAGACCTCTTGGAGGAGAATCTTTATTCTAACAATACCCGCAGTGATTTACTGCACACCGAGTGTTTAGACGCTCTGTCCCATGAAGTGGGCCCTGGGGCAGGGAATTCAGTGGAGAGGGGGTGTCTCTCCCACAGTCCACAAAAGAGAAACAGGGAAGAAACACCAAGGCTCAGAGGTCAGAGGCTCCTCCGCATCCTCCACAGCCTCTGCAGCCTGAGAGCTGAGTAAGCGCCACGGTGGTTGTGAATTTCCCCAAATATATTGTCTTGTTGATGTAAAGTTATCCAAATAAGCTCTGGACTCCACAGCATTCAGTGCCTGCTGAGATCCTTTTGAAAAGGCATAATTCAGGGCCAAGCGCAGTAGCCCATGCCTGTAATCCCAGCACTTTGGGAAGCAGAGGCAGGCGGATCACAAGGTCGAGACCAGCCCGGCCAACATGGTGGAACCCCATCTCTACTAAACATGCAAAAAATTAGCCGGGCGTGGTGGCAGGCACCTGTAGTCCCAGCTACTCGGGAGGCTGAGGCAGGAGAATCACTTGAACATGGCAGGCAGAGGTTGCAGTGAGCCACGATCACCCCACTGCACTCCAGCCTGGGCGACAGATGGAGACTCTATCTCAAAAAAAAAAAAAAAAAAAAAAAGGCATAATTCAGCTGCCACATGGTAACTTTCAATGGGCCCCTCATTTTACCTGCAAACTGAAAGGGGGGCAACTCCGAGCTACCCTCTAACCTTTTCCTTCCTTCCTCCACTCAGTTTTCTTGCCCGGGGAGATGCTCTGAACCCGCTCCCACCTCCAACCCTGAAATCCGTTCTCCAGCCTGAACGCACAGGGCAGCTTTCTTCTCTCTGCCTCCCCAACCAGATGTTTTCTGTAGATGATTTGGCATCTGGCTGTGCCCTCCCAGCCCTCCGCTGCCCACACACTCCCTTTCGTGAAGGTTCTATTCTTCCTGATCCAGCTTCCTAATTTTTTTAATCAGAAATGTTCCAGGAACTAAATTGGCAAAGACCCTCCTTTATGGGTGAAAGGGAAGGAAAACAGAAAGCATTCACCCATCCTGAACCTTGCCGTGGTCGGTCACGGTAACATGTGTTGCCTGACAACCCTTTTGTGAAGGCAGAACAGCCATCAGGCTTTGGATCGATGACTGGCTGAGTGCGTTCGGGCTGGTTAATTCACCGAAGTACAAAAAGCAAAGCCAGAGTTAAGAGATGCATGTTCCCATGATATAAAAGCGGAGAAGTGGTGTCAACAGGGCATTGTTAGAGCTATTTCAGCTGGAGATGTGTGGAAAGAAGTGAAATAGAAAAAAAAAAAAAAGCTACATTTCAAGGGAAAGAAAATTAGCCACAGAGGAAACACGACGCATGGTAAGTACGAGGAACTGCGTAAAGGCTGGGAATAAATGTATAGCTCCCATACACGCTCTTGAAAGACTATTCAACGTTCTCTGTCAGAGATTATTTGTTTGGTTGCAAAACCTAGAAACACCCTCACGATTGGGAACCACATTGAACTCAACAATTTTTTTTTTTTTTTTTTTTTTTTGAGATGGAGTCTCACTTTGTTGCCCAGGCTAGAGTGCAACGGGTGATCTCGGCTCACTGCAACCTCTGTCTCACAGGCTCAAGCGATCCTCCTGCCTCAGCTTCCCGAGTAGCTGGGATTACAGGCACCCGCCACCACGCCCAGCTAATTTTGTATTTTTGGTAGAGACAGGGTTTCGCCATGTTGGCCAGGCTGGTCTCAAACTCCTGACCTCAGGCGATCCATCCACCTCGGCCTCCCAAAGGCTGGGATTACAGGCATAAGCCACCATGCCCGGCCTAAAATGCTTTTTGGTTTTTTTTTAAAGGAATTGATTGTTCGGCCGGGCGCGGTGGCTCAAGCCTGTAATCCCAGCACTTTGGGAGGCCGAGACGGGCGGATCACTAGGTCAGGAGATCGAGACCATCCTGGCGAACACGGTGAAATCCCGTCTCTACTAAAAAATACAAAAAACTAGCCGGGCGAGGCGGCGGGCGCCTGTAGTCCCAGCTACTCGGGAGGCTGAGGCAGGAGAATGGCGTAAACCCGGGGGGCGGAGTTTGCAGTGAGCTGAGATCCGGCCACTGCACTCCAGCCCGGGCGACAGAGCCAGACTCCGTCTCAAAAAAAAAAAAAAAAAAAAAAAAAAAAGGAATTGATTGTTTTGTTGTTGTTGTTGTTTGGAGATGGGATCTCACCATGTTGCCCAGGCTGGTCTTGCCCCATAATCAAAATGTTCCAGTGCCTTCAGGTAAGACTTAATCCAGCATCTCTAACGTTGCCTCACATGGGTGGGTCAAGTTCAGGCTGCAGAAGAGGCTGCCTCAGGTGACCAGTCAGGCACATAGCGACTTCCTCCCGATGCCTGGCTGTGTCCTGGCCAGGCGTGAGTTCAGAGTAGACCCACATCTGGTAAACTGGGCTTTATGATTTCGGGGCCTGGCCAATGTTGGTGTTTGCCTTTGTGATGACTGTGAAAAAAGACTTTGAAGCAAATTAATGGTGCAAAATACTGAAGGAGAAAATGTCCAACTTACTATTTAAATCCCATTAGCAAAGTCAAGATTGCCATGCAAATGGAAATTATTAATTTGGTGTGTGTGTGTATATATATATATAATTATATGTATATATAATTTTTTTTTTTTTTGAGACAGAGTTTCGCTCTTGTTGCCCAAGCTGGAGTGCAATGGCGCGATCTTGGCTCACTCCACCTCCCAGGTTCAAGCGATTCTCCTGCCTCAGCCTCCTGAGTTGCTGGGATTACAGGCACCCGGCACCATGCCCAGCTAATTTTTTGAATTTTTAGTAGAGACAGGGTTTCACCATGTTGGCCAGGCTGGTCTTGAACTCCTGACCTTAGGTGATCCACCCGCCTCAGCCTCCCAAAGTGCTGGGATTACAGGCATGAGCCACCATGCCCAGCCGAGATTGGTAATTTGGGATAACTTCATCGATTTATTAAGATAGGTCCTGCAGATGAATTAACCCACATCAGAGGAATCAGATGAGAGGACTCTAGAAATGGGGGCTGGGAATCCCAGAACAATCCCCAGGAGATCCCCGAGATAGGAAACTCCTGTGAAGTTTGAGATGCCCACTGGACGTCCCAGGAGGGCATGGAGTGTGCAGGTGGGTGTGGGAGGCTGGAACTGGCATCCAGGCCAGTGACAGAATAGGCAGGAACAGGCGTGGAGGCCATGAGACCGGGTGAGATGCCGGGGCTGAGTGTGGACGGGGCAGTGAGAGGATAGGCATGGAGGCCATGACTGGATGAGGTGTCAGGGGATGAGTGTGGATGGCGCAGAGGACAGGCTGTAGGTACCGGGTCCTGAGACCGGATGAGATGCCGGGGGTGCGTGTGAATCAGGCAGAGGAGAGGCTGTGGGCACTGGGTCTCCAAGGTGCCCCCTCAGGGAGGAGAGAGAACCAACAGCCACCAGCCCCATAGCAGGAGGACAGTGAGAAGGAGGGGATGGGGCGGCGTGGGGTGGGGGGTGCCTGGAAGTCAAGGGAAGACACCGATTCCAGGAGAAGGACTGGACGGGTCGGCGTGGAACTAGGATACCCGGCCATCGCGACAAGTCTCAGGAACAAGCACAGACCTCAGAGGCTGCCTGACATCACTCCTCCTTGGGGTCATGGCCTGGGAAGCCCCATGGCCTCTCTACTGGGACAGTCACTCAGGCAGGTTCCGGGAAGGGGAACAGACTCCACCTCTCAATGGGGACAGTCAGTTCTGGAAGAGCAAGGGGGCCTGGAAACACCTGGGGAAATGCCAGCCGCAGCAGGAAGCAGGACGATTCAGCCTGGCGGGCACAGGGTCCAGACCCTCCCGCTCCACGACCAAGGGCGGCAGCTCCCCCTGCAGACGGATGTCCTCGCCGGAGCCCAACCTGCCAGTCCACACTCTAGGAGCTGCCATTAGCAACTAGTCCACCCCACACCAATGTGTGTCAGGGTCGTTCTGATGCAAGTTATGGAAACCAACTCACAGAAAACAAGGGGATGAGGGAGTTTTAAACGCAGGCGTCCAGGCGCCTTGGATTTCACAGAGGGCTCAGATAACATCATTAGAGCACAGTCGTCTCCGCCTCTGTCTCTCTCTGTCTCTCTCTCTCTCTCTCTCTGCCCCTTTCCATCTGTTTCTGCCTCTTTCTCTTCTCTGTTTCTCTCTCTCTCTCTCTTTATCTATATCTCCATCTCTGACTCTCTCTCTTTGCCTCTCTCCATCTGCTTCTGTCTCTCTCTGTCTCTCTTCTCTGTTTCTCTGTCCCTGTCTGTGTGTCTCTCTATCTCTATCTCTGTCTCTGCTTCTCTCTGCCTCTCTCCATCTGCTTCTGTCTCTCTGTGTCTCTCTCCTTCTGTCTCTCTGTCTCTCTCCTCTGTTTCTCTGTCCCTGTCTCTCTGTGTGTCTCTCTTTATCTCTATCTCTGTCTCTGCCTCTCTCCATCTGCTTCTGTCTCTCTCCCTCTCTCTCCTGTTTCTCTGTCCCTGTCTCTCTGTCTCTCGGTCTCTGCCTCTTTCTCTGCCCCTCTCCATGTTTCTGCCTCTGTCTTTCTCTAACTCTGTGTCTCCTGTTTCTCTGCCCCGTCTCTCTGTCTCTTTTTCTCTCTCTCCCTCTCTCTGCTCCCTCCATCCGTTTGTCTCTCTGTGTCTCTCTCCCTCTATCTCTGTCTCTCTCTCCTGTTTCTCTGTCCCTGTCTGTGTGTCTCTCTATCTCTATCTCTGTCTCTGCTTCTCTCTGCCTCTCTCCATCTGCTTCTGTCTCTCTCTGTCTCTCTTCTGTTTCTCTGTCCATGTCTCTCTGTGTGTCTCTCTTTATCTCTATCTCTGTCTCTGCCTCTCTCCATCTGCTTCTGTCTCTCTCTGTCTCTCTTCTGTTTCTCTGTCCATGTCTCTCTGTGTGTCTCTCTTTATCTCTCTGTCTCTGCCTCTCTCCATCTGCTTCTGTCTGTCTCTCTCCCTCTCTCCTCTGTTTCTCTGTCCCTGTCTCTGTCTCTATCTCGGTCTCTGCCTCTTTCTCTGCCCCTCTCCATGTTTCTGCCTCTGTCTTTCTCTAACTCTGTGTCTCCTGTTTCTCTGCCCCGTCTCTCTGTCTCTTTTTCTCTCTCTCCCTCTCTGCTCCCTCCATCTGTTTGTCTCTCTGTGTCTCTCTCCCTCTATCTCTGTCTCTCTCTCCTCTGTTTCTCTGTCCCTGTCTCTCTCTGTCTCTATCTCTATCTCTTTCTCTCCTCCCCACCCAGGCCTGTCGGCCTCAGGCTGCTCCACTCCCTCCGGGACCCCACAGGCCTCCGCACCACCTGCAGCGCAGACTCTCCCCTCCTGCTCCTGCGAGCCCCGCCAAAATCCCGGGCCTGGCTTTCATTAGTCTAGCTGGGATCACGTGCTCACCACTGAGCCAATCATGGTGTCCAGCGGGCCCGGAGCCGAGACGTGGGCCAATCAGCAGTGCTGGGTGGGGTACTGGGCGGGGCCTGGGCGGCCATGCCCCTCCCCTGAACAAGGCGGACCAGGGGAGAGACCAGCGGCGCGGAGGGCGGGGCGGACCGGGTCCGCGGATGAGGAGGGGCAGGGGGCGCGGAGTCTGCGGGCGGAGCAGGGGCTGGGCCTCCTGTGGGACCGGAAGGGCGTGCGGTGCCCAGGACAGGGCGGGACTTTCACAGAGGGCGACAGGAAGAGTGAATTGCCATGTCCCAGCTCTGCCACTGTGCTGTGTGGCCTCGGGCAGGTCACTCAACCTCTCTGTGCCTGGTTCCCCGCCTGTAAAGTGGGGCCAGCAAGCAGGTGCTGTGGGGTTCACCCTGATGTGTGCGTCACTCAGAAGGGCGGCTGCACCTCTAAGTTACTGTCACAGCAGAGACCTCCCCCGGGCGAGGGGACTGGATCCACAGAGAGAACATGGGCTGCCCTCCAGAAAGCACCTCCCGCCCGCGGGGCACGCAGAGGGCCCAGGAGTTTCCCTTCCCGGGGCGGGAGCTACGCATCCAGGATCCAGCTGCAGACCCACAAGGGCCTGGGCTGCAGGATCCCCAGGCCAGTGACCTCCACCCTCGCCTAATTGTCCCAGCTGCGTCTCCTTCACGCCTAGTTAGATTTTGTTGTAAAGAGATAAAAAGCTGTTACTTTGTATCAGCAAGCCGTCTTTTTCTGCAGGACTGAGTTCGCCAAAGGGGAAGGCGGTGGGGGGCAGAGGAGTAGAAGGAAGGGGGGACGTTAATAGACTTTGGAATAAAATCCTGACAGACTCCAATTGATTCTGCAGCCTGAGAAAAATGGAGTGCAGAGCAAATGAGATTTATGCGCTGTTAACTGTAACTGTCTCTCAGTGTCTGCACCAAAGGCTGTTAAAATGGTGATTTTTAGTCACGTATGGAAATTGTGTGTGAAGAGACGGATGAACCGTCTGGGAGCAGTCTCCTTCCACGCCGTGTCTTATACACAGCGATATTATCACCAGTGACATAATGTATTATGGGTGTAATTTAATCCAAGCATCTAAAGGTACACGCAAACCAAAGGTTCCTGGCACATGTTCCACGCCTATGGTTACCAGAGAACTGTGGGGGCTGTGAAGACAGTGGTGGGCCTGTCAGTCACTGGCACCTGGTGGCCCGTGGGGGGGTCTCACCTCTCCCAGCTTGGGGTGGGGAGGGCTGGGCCCACTTCTACTCATGCGCCAGCCCCGATCCAGGACACTGCTAAGGAGACCAGCCCCTCCCTCGGGGACAGGGCCCTGGGGGATTGTCAAGCCCTTCCTCAGCAGGGCAGAGCTGTGCCCACCCTGCCGCGACCAGCTCCTCCACAGATGCCTCCCGTGGTGTTTCTTGTCATTGTTCCTGGGGGACGTGGAAGTGTTCTGGACATTGCTGAAAAACAGCCCTGGGTCCCACTCCCCTCACTGGAGAAGCAGAGCTCTATTCATGCTTGAGGGAGTATATCAGTCAGGCTGGTCTTGGCTGGGCTGTGTAACAAACAGCCCCACACCACAGCACCTGAGCACTTCGCAGATGCACTTCTTTCTCACACAGGCGTCCAGTGTGGGCCGGCAGGGGCCTTTGCTGTTTGTCATCACTGGGGTACAGGGACCGAGGTGTCAACACACATCCACAATCCCCAAAGCAGGAAGCTTCATGAACTCATGTTTAAAGGCTAGAATTTCATTGGCCAAAGCAGGTCACATGGCCGGGCCTAACGTGGAGAGAGAGGGAAAGCATAATCCTAAATGTATCTGGAAAAGGAGACCAAAATATTAGTGGGCGGCACCACTGACTTCCACGTCTGCCTTCTGGACTAATTGACTGTGTTCACTCCCCATCATGGCTCCCCAGGTGAGACGACCCCAAACCACAGCCATATCGGGTCTGGGTGACCCCAGACACCTCTTCACTGGAGACTCACGGACTGAAGAGGTTGGTCGCTGCCTCCCTCACACTCGGCACACAGTGGACGGCAGGGAATGGACACGACGAGCCCCAGCAGCGGGGAGAGAGAGAAGGGAGATGGCAGCAGTCGCTGGTGCACGGAGGACCTGAAACCCCTGGGAAGGCCCCGGAGCGCCCACCCTGGTGCTGGTCCACGCTCCTTCACTCAGTCCAGATTCAGTTCCTCCTGAAGGTCACCTCCTTTTCCGCCGTCCTCCGAGGTCCCTGGCTCTGCCCTCCAAGAGGTTTCCGATTCCTCCATGACCCTTCTCGGCCAGTATGAGGCGGGTACCCGGGACACGCCTTCCTCGGGGTGGGTCAGTGTTCGCCGCCCGCCTCCTGGGCGCAGGGGTTAGTGGTGGTTTCCATTAATGCACACGTTTCTCTTGTAGACTGAATGGGTCCCGTCCTGTCGTCGTGACTCTCTCAAGACCCCAGGAGCTTTCTCATCTCCGACTTCAGCCAGCTCCACAGGCAGCAGCCGCCCCTGCAGCTCCTCCGCCGTCAACCCTCCCAGGGCCGCAGAGCTTCAGCCAGCTCCACAGGCAGCAGCCGCCCCTGCAGCTCCTCCGCCGTCAACCCTCCCAGGGCCGCAGAGCTTCAGCCAGCTCCACAGGCAGCAGCCGCCCCTGCAGCTCCTCCGCCGTCAACCCTCCCAGGGCCGCAGAGCCTTCCGCCCACGCCGGTGGCTCGGCTGAGTTTCAGGGGCGTCATCCCCTTCTCTCTAGCTGGTCGCTTTCCCCTGCGCTGTTTTGTCCCAGTGAAAAGCACCCCCGCTGCACCTTCACCGTGAGATGCCTCGATCCACGAGAGAGGAACCAGGGCTGTGACACCGTGCCCTGCATGAAACTCTTCTCAGAAGCTGCATTTTCATGATCACGGTCTACAGTCGGCCGGCTCTTCCAACGTTCTGGGAGTATAATATTTTAAAATCTCCTTGTTCACTTTCACGCCTGCTGGCAGGATGGACAATTCCTGTCTGGGTCTGACTCCTCAAAACATTTCACTGCCGTGTCTGCGACGTGCGATTTTCCAGCCTTTCCCTAGAGCTGCGGTTTCATCAGGTTCATGGTCCAACTTCCAAGTTGCCGAGTGTTCCACACGGAGTGTGCTCCGGCCTCTGCCCCGCCTCCCCTCTGTCCTCCACGTGAGCAGGACACATGCTCCAGGTGCCCTGTGGCTGTGGCAGCACCTCATTTCTCGGAGCTGCTTTCTGTGCTGTCAGGACTGTTTGGTTCTGCTGCTCTAGCAAACAGTCCCCAGACTCAGTGCCTTCAATGGTGAAGGCGTATCTCTCTCTCAAGCAACTGCTCTCACATGTCCTCAAGGGACCTGCTGTTTGTCCTCACTCAGGGACACAGGCAGAGGGATGATCCCTTTGACACACCTTTCCGTGAGGGCTCGGTTGGCCAGAGGAGGAGATGTGGTGAAACATGCTGGGCGGGGGAGGCCTCTGCCGGGGCAGATCGGGGCACCTGCTCACATTCTCACCGCAACGCAGGCACGAGCTCACACCCAGATTTGCCCTCCACTCCCGCAGTTTATTCCTTGAACAAATGTTTGCTGAGACTCCGCCATGGGTCAGACACTGCTCCAGGCCCTGGGGGTGCTGCAGGGGAGAAAGAAGACGCAGGAGAACCCTGCCCTTGTGGAGTGTGCATCCCAGTGGCGGTGGGTCAGGTCAGCAGCTGGGAGGACCTGATGCTGATGAATCCTGCAGAGACAAATACGCAGGGGTGGCAGGGACACGGGAGGAATCTGAGGCTAAGCAGGGAGGTCAGGGAGGGGCTCACTGAGAAGCTGATGTTGGAAGGAGTGAGGGAGCAAGCTGTTCACACATCTCAGGGAACAGCATCTCAAGCAGAGGGAACCACCTATGCAAACACAGTGGGAATGTTCAGGAAACTGCCCCACGTGGCTGGAGGCCAGCCAGGAAGCAAGGAAACAGTAGGTCGTGGCCAGAGGGTGACGAACGGGGCAGGGCCTGGGGCGGGTGGCTGGAGGGTGACGAACGGGGCAAGGCCTGGGGCGGGTGGCTGGAGGCTGAGGAACGAGGCAGGGCCTGGGGCAGGTGGCCGGAGGGTGACGAACGGGGCAGGGCCTGGGGCGGATGGCTGGAGGGTGATGAACGGGGTAGGGCCTGGGGCAGGTGGCTGGAGAGTGACGAACGGGGCAGGGCCTGGGGCGGATGGCTGGAGGGGGTGATGAACAGTTCAGGGCCTGTGGGGGGGTGATGAACCAGGCAGGTCTGGGGAGCAAAGCAATGGCCAAGGGGTGACAAACAGTGCAGGGCCTGGGACGGGTGGCTGTGGGGGGATGAATGGGATAGGCCTGGGGAGCAGGTGGTGGCCAGCGGGTGATGAACAGTGCAGGGCCTGGGGTGGGTGGCTGGAAGGTGAATGGTGCAGGGCCTGGGGCTGTTGAGACACTAGGAGCTATGAGCAGGGAAGTGCTGTGAGCTGGTCTGGTCTTGACACAATCGTGCTGGCTCAGAGGAGAAGGCAGGGTGGGCCTGCGGCATCTACTGACTCCTGCATCACAAAGGGTCCTACACTTATCAGCTCCCGTTTTCCTTAGATCAAGGATCAGGTGTGGCTTGGCTGGATCCCCAGGCTCAGGGTCTCAGGCTCAATTTGGGCTCAGCTGGGCGGGGGTCTCATCTGACAGCTCCACTGGGGGAGAACCGGCCTCCAAGCTCAGGCGTGTAGTTCTGGGCAGGATTCAGTTCTTTAGGGCCTCAGCTCCTCACTCGCGTTTAGCTGGAGGCCACCCTCAGTCTCTCGCCCCATGGCAGCTCTCAGCACAGCTGCTGGCTTCACCAGACCATGGGAGAGGGTGAGTGGGATGAGCAAGACGGATACAGGGTCTTTCTGTGACCGGATTTGGAAGTGACATCCCATTGCTTTTGCCATTTTCTATTCATTCGAGATGAGCCACAGGTCCTGCACATGCTCAAGGGAGGGAGTGCATGAGGACTGAGCACCAGCAGGGGTGCCCTGAGCCGTGTGAGGCTGCCCCACAGAGGGCAACAGCAGGAGCTGTACCAGTCCAGGCCTGAGACAGCAGTGGCTTGGACCAGCATGGCCGGGGTGGAGGCCATGAGAAGCAATCGGATGCTGGGTACTTGCTGACAACAGGCTCTGCTTCAGGCTGGGAGAAGAGCTGCACCTTGGCCTTCACCTGAAGGGGGCTGCTGTGACCTGAGATGGGGCAGCCATGACCCGTGACCTGAGATAGGGCAGCCGTGACCCATGACCTGAGATGGGGCAGCCATGACCCATGACCTGAGATAGGGCAGCCGTGACCCGAGATGGGGCAGCCGTGACCCATGACCCGAGATGGGGCAGCCATGACCCGAGATGGGGCTGCCGTGACCCATGACCTGAGATAGGGCAGCCGTGACCCGAGATGGGGCAGCTGTGACCCGAGATGGGGCTGCCGTGACCCATGACCTGAGATGGGGATGCCATGACCTGAGATGGGGCAGCCGTGACCCATGACCTGAGATTGGGACGCCGTGACCCGAGATGGGGCTGCTGTGACCCATGACCTGAGATGGGGCAGCCGTGACCTGAGATGGGGCAGCTGTGACCCATAACCTGAGATAGGGACGCCATGACCTGAGATTGGGATGCCATGACCCAAGATGGGGCTGCCGTGACCCATGACCTGAGATGGGGCAGCCGTGACCTGAGATGGGGCAGCCCAGCTCCACTCTAGACAGGGTCCCTCCCGTGCCCTGGGACCTTCCTCCCGGTAGAAGAGGAAGGTGAAGAGAGCGTGGTGGGAAACCCAGGAGCCTTGAGAGCAGCAGGCAGGGCAGACAGTCCTCATGGAGAGACACCCACGCCCAGCTCCAGCCACCTGCCCGGAGCACAGCAGCCTGCCCGTTGTCACTACCAAGCTTGCCACCACGTGAAGGGGCTGCCCCGAACCACCAGCCCTCCCACTAATCCACTTTAAACCCACGATGCGGATGCGGTGGGGGCCTGTAAGCAGCTTTTCAAGTGAGAGACAATGTCCCACACGGCGCGTTGCCCAGGAGACTGTGGGGCTGAGCTGCAGGCTGAGGTTGGCCACTGTGTTTACGCTTCCGTATGTGTTCACCCTGCTCCACCCCAGGCCCAGGAGGGATTCAGAGGCTGAATTCCTGAGAGCACGAGCACAAAGAAAAATTCATGGGAAAATGCAGACAGGCAACGGGAATTTGCTGTCAGTCCCAGCTTCCCCATGTACCTTTCGGCTCAAAATACTCCCTGATCTGCTCATCCCCACAGGTCCCAGAAGGGAGCAGACAGCCAGCCTGGGAAGGCGCCGACTCAGACAGAAACTGATCCAAGCCCTGGTCTCTGTCCCCGCAGACGCAGACGCCCTGGGAAAGGAAACCTGTCCGAAACCTGCGAGTCCCAACTGACAGCTGCCAACAGCAGCCACCCTGCTGCCTCCCTGACCACACAGCCTCTTCCCCACGACAGTGCCGCTCAAGTTCCTACCCCACCGCCTGGGACTTGCTCACCTCCCCACGTCCCGTCCACCTCCCGGCCTCCCCGCCTCCGGGAGTCCACCTCCCGCCCGCCTCCCAGCCTCACGCCCGCCTCCCTGCCTCCCGTCCACCTCCCCATTTTCACACGCGTGGGTTCTCCCATCCTCAGGCCTTAGCTCAGACGTCCTTTCCATGGGGCCTGTGGGAAGCAGCCACCTGCGGCCACTGTCCCTCTCCCAGGGCACTGGTCACTTCCTGAAACCCGCTCCTGGCCCATCACCCGTCTCCCTCCCCAGGCTGGAAGTTCCCGAGGTCCCAGGCCTTGAATTTCCCCAACAGCCCCTGTGGCCCTGCCCACAACAGGAAACCGCGGAAGGCAGCAGAGTCCGGGGTGCCCCTGTGGGATGCCTGCCTGACGGCGGGGCTCAGGCAGGGACCCTGACGGGCTGCAGCCCCTCGGCAGCCTGCGTCCTCTGGTCCTGGGGGAGCCACGGGTGTCAGGAGCCTGCCGGTGGGCTCTGGACAGGAACCTGGAATTTCCTAGTTCCTGGGAGGCAGCCACCAGATGGCAGCGTGGGCACGTCCTTGCCTGGCCCCTCCAGCACAGCCCCCAAGCCCAAGAGGACTGGGCAGATGGCCAAGGAAGGGAAGGTACCCTCCCCCATCCTGAGCAGGTGGCCATGAGGCCTTGGCAGACCTCCCACCCTGGAGCTGGGCCGCTGGAGCCTGGCGTAAGACATGTGGAAGGGCCTCGGCTCCTGGTGCCTAGCCCTCAACACATCTGAGCACACCTACGCACGTCGGCACACACCTGAGCACACCTGCACACACCTGGGCACATCTGCGCATACCTGGGCATACGTGCACACACTGGAGCACACCTGCACACACCTGCAGCGCTCATCGTCCCTATGTGACCTGGAGTAAGTCACCTACCTCTTGGTGCCTGAGTTTCCTTATCTGTGACAGTGACGACGGCCACCCTGGAGAGCTGTCATGAGAACGAAATGAGGTGATGCCCTTACAGGTGTGTAAGGGCGATGCCTGGCACATTGTGGGGTCATCTGAGGGTTGCTCATCATCCCCCATCCCGGAAGCTCGCCACCATGCCCAGGTGTGCAGCCCACAGACAGCTGCAGCTGTCACAGCCATGTGAGATCACAGAGAGGCAGGTCTGGGAAGGGGCTGCCAGCCCTGGTCTGGTGAACAGCAGGCGGAGCACCAGCTGCAATGCGGTGGGGAGCAGTGGCGGCCGTGGTGCAGCAGGCATGAGCCCCATGGGGCAAGGCAGCAGCCCACACACAGCTGCAGCTGCTTCCTGACTTGCAGGGTGTGGACTCAGCCTTGCTCCACCTTCTGTTTTTTTAAAGAAAAGCTAATACGAGGTTTCCGTAGTGTAGTGGTTATCACATTTGCCTAACACACAAGAGGTCCCGGCTCAAAACTGGATATTATGGCCGGGCGCCGTGACTCACGCCTGTAATCCCAGCACTTTGGGAGGCCGAGGTGGGTGGATCACGAGGTCAGGAAATCGAGACCATCCTGGCTAACACGGTGAAAACCTGTCTCTACTAAAAATACAAAAAATTAGCTGGGTGTGGTGGCGGGCGCCTGTAGTCCCAGCTACTCGGGAGGCTGAGGCAGGAGAATGGCGTAAACCTGGGAGGCGGAGCTTGCAGCGAGCCGAGATTGTGCCACTGCACTCCAGCCTGGGGACAGAGTGAGACCATCTCAAAAAAAAAGAAAAGAAAAAGAACAAAAGCTGGGGCCAGGCGGTGGCCCACACCTGTAATCCCAGCACTTTGGGAGGCTGAGACGGGCGGCTCACAAGGTCAGAAGACGGAGACCATCCTGGCTAACACGGTGAAACCCTGTCTCTACTAAAAATACAAAAAATTAGCCGGGCATGGTGGCGGGCACCTGCAGTCCCAGCTACTCGGGAGGCTGAAGCAGGAGAATGGAGTGAACCCAGGAGGCAGAGTTTGCGTGAACTGAGATCGCGCCACTGCACTCCAGCCTGGGCAACTGAGCAAGACTCGGTCTGAAAAAAAGAAAAGAAAAGCTGGGAGTCTGGATTTGGGGGCAGAGGTCCCACGTTTGGAAACACTGTGCTGTTCAAATTTGCAACATGCCTGGGTGTTGGCCACGGCCCGAGAGCCCGGGGGCGACGTCAGCCTCAGCATCAAGGTGGGCTCCAGAGTCCACACTCACACTGCACGTTCTGAGTGTGCACCCGTCTCCCGGCAGGCCTGGGCTGCTTCCATGGGTCTGAAGCTGCAGACGACAGGATCCGCCTGAGATGAGGCTGCTGTGAGCAAGATGTCTTCTCTCTTGGATTCAGGATCCACCGAGAGAGGTGGAAAGGAAATATCATTCCCCGGCCTAACCATATGACAACTGCAACGACAGTCCCCGCCCAGCACCCGCCCTCCTGCGGGCCTGGCTCACCGGCAGGCGCTCCGCTCCCCAGACGACGGCCCCGCCCAGCACCCGCCCTCCTGCAGGCCTGGTTCCGCTCCCCAGACGACGGCCCCGCCCAGCACCCGCCCTCCTGCAGGCCTGGCTCACCGGCAGGCACTACCCAGATGTGGCTTGACCTGTGTTGAGCCAGAGCCCTAGGTCCAAAGACTTGAGTTTCCAGGTTTGGAATCGGTGTCTACTCATATGATAGATTGTGCCAAAAACACACAAATGGCCAAAACAGTATTTTCAGTCCTGTGTGTTCTTCTAGACCTTTGCCCTCCCCCTCAAGCCCCCCTGAGAGGAGCCCTGCTCCCCTGCTTGAAAATCTGGTCCTCATGGCAGGCTGGGGAGGGGAATGGGGCAGGAGGTTGCAGCCGGCCCACCTGGTCTGCTCCCGGCTCTGGGCTCTGGGCTGGGGACTCTAGGCTGTCTCGTGGAACCAGCCACCAGGCTGTGTGGGAGCCCAGACCACATGGAGGATCCCCTGCAGGTGTCTGGTCACAGCCCGGCCAGGGCTCAGCCGACAGCCACCATGACCCACCGGGAGCCTGAGCCTTGGGCGACCTCAGCCCCCAGCGTCCAGGCAGCCCAGCTCCTGCCAAGTGTAGCAGAAACAAGCTGTCCCCAGCAAACCTGCCTGGGCTGTGGATTCATGATAAAAATCAGCCCTGGTGTTGCTGCAGGTCACAAAGTATGGGGGTGGTTTCTGTGCAGCAGCAGGCGACAGGGACATGTGCCCAGCACCAAGCGACCCTGTGCAGCTCAGCCTCCTCCTGGCATTTTCACACCTGTAAACTGGGGACCATCGGGGCCCCCTCTCTTAGGAGCAGTGGAGGGTTCCGCATGTACATACGTGGTACTCGGTAGACTGGTGTCCACCCAGAACCTCAGGCTGCAGCCTCATCTGGAAACAGGGCCTTTGCAGGTGGAGTTGGTTAAGATGAGACCCAGCCCATGAGGGTAGACCCTAAGTCCAAAGACAGGCATCCTTATAAGAAAACAGAGACATGGAGGAGACGCAGGGAAGGAGGCAGAGACTGCGGCACTGCGGCCACAGCTGGGACCTTGGAGCCAGCAGAGGCCAGAACGGATGGCAGGATCCTCCCCTGGAGCCTCGGCCCAGTGACGCCTGACTCCAGACTCCGGGCCCCAGGCGGGGAGCACATGTTCCGCTGCGTTTCGTCACTAGCGTGTTGCAGACGCCTATGAGCCTTTGCCGCTGCCCATCCCGTTCCCTCGAGAACTTACTGTTCTATATTCTCAGAAGGATGGAAAACTTAATTTTTAAATTACACAGAAAGAAAATCCTCCTGCTGCAGGCCCGCTACCTTCTAATGGGACGCCTGGGATGGAATCTTCTAGAAAGCACGTTCTGTGCTCAGTAGAGATGGTAGTTTCTCATGGGTTTTCCCAAAATGAGAAGCACCGGGAGGGGGGGACGTGGGGACCCTGAACGGCCCTGAGCACACACAGTCACTGCTGGTTTCTCCAAGACGCCCAGCACAGAGGCCCAGGGACAGAAGGCCAGCCACAGGGCACAGCTGTCCCGGAGGCCTCCAGCGACTCCATAACCCTCCCAGCGCTGTCCTGGAGGCCCCCAGCAGCTCCGCAGCCCTCCCGGCCTGCTGCTGGGCTGCTGAAGGGCCTCAGCATTGGCTGCATTTCCAAAACCAGCAGCTCAGAGGCCCCATGGGAGATGCTGCCAAGTGGGGCCCCGAGAGGGGCTGGACCGCAGCTGTTTGGAGGCTTTCTTCCAATGCACGGCCTCCACATCTTCCCTCTGCCCCCACCCCCGCCGTGGGAAGCCCTGCCAACAGCGTTTAACTGACTGTGTAAGGCTGGGCCTCTTGCCTTCCCACTCCTGTCCAGCACAGTGAGGAACTGTTCCATCCATCAGAGATAAAGGCCTCCGCAGAAGCCGGGAGCCGTGCCTTCGCATGTGCACACCTGAGGGCTCACGTGTCTGTGGGTACTCAGGGTTCTATATGTACACAGATCTGAATGCGGGCGCATGTGCCTGTGAGCACGCACATCCCGAGAGATGCATGTCTGCTTATCCACGAGGCGCACGCGTGTGTCTGGATATGCACAAGTGCGCGTCTGCTCGTGGACACGCAGAGGCAGGTGGGGCTGTGCACATGTGCCTGTCTGCACAGGAGGCTGGAAACATAACCGCATGTGACTTGAGGGCCCGTGTGTGATGGTGTCGGGGTCTGTGGCCTGCTGGTAGGCGTGTGTGTGTGTGTGCCAAGGTTGCATGTGTCTGCATGTTCATGCTTATCTCGGCGTGTCTGCGTGTTTGGTGTACACAGTGGATGTCTGTGTGCATGTGCTCTCTCCCCGTCGGCACGCAGTGTGCATATGGTGGGTGCAGGGAAAGAATGTAAGATCGGGGAGCTGGAAAGGACATGCCCTCACCCAGCCAGCCGAGGAAGCCTGTCCTTCGTTGCCATGGCAAGCACTGGCATCTGCGCGTGGCCTCAGCACAGCCCCTCCCCCCAGGCTGGCTCCCAGGGCCCCAGGCAGGCGCTGCTCACCAGGGCAGATGCTTCCCCTGCGGGTGTGGCAGGCTGAGGTGGGAGCTCAGGGGCCCCTGCGCCTGCAGAGGGAGAGGGTCTCCCCAACACCGTGGTCAGGTGCTGGACGGACCCCTGAGCTGCCCCCGTCATCCTGGCCTGGCCAGAGGCAGTGACAGGCAGACAGCCCAGAGCAGGGACACACCTGGAGTCAGACCAAGGCTGCAGCCCGGCCCAGCAAGCAGGGCATCGGCCTGTGGTTTCTGGCTTGAGAGCCACTGGGCCCCAATATCTCCAAGGCCAGAACAGTCCCTGGAGTGAAGGGGTGTCCTCCCAGGGTGCCCGGAGCCCAGGGAAAGACGGGACGGCAGAAGGAACTGCAGGGGGCGCCCAGAGGTGTGCAGCTGAGACCCCGTCACCACATCGCGGCGTCCGTCAGGCATGAGTTGACCCTGGGGAGACGTCGGCGCCGTGCCCAGGGTCACCAGGACCGTGCTGAGCCAAAGCGCCCCAGCAGCCCGCCGCGAAGCTCGTGCACCCACAGGCGCAGCCACGGGGCTGGTTCTGACCCAGGGCACGCCACCCACTCTGCGGCCTCCGTCTTCATTGGTACAACAGGGGCCACGGGGCCCAGTGTGTGTGTCCTGTTCCAGAAAGTTCTAGAGACGGCCTGTGCCCTGTTGCTGCTGTTTGATCTACACTGAGGATCCGCTGTGAGTGTAGCCGCCTTCATCCATCATCTCAGCTGGATCTTCAGGAGAATCTGCTGCGGCTTCATCAGGGAGCTGGATGTGCTGCCTCACCTGCCTCATCTGCGCTTCTGTGTGATAGAGGTGGCTTCTGTCCCTAAACCTCAGGAAGCCACCTCCGCCAGCTGCCAGCTTTTCTTCTGGAGCTTCCCCACCTCTCTCAGCCTCCATAGAATTGAGAAGAGTTACACCTTGGTCTGGATCCGGCTGTGGCTTGAGGAGACGTCGTGGCTGGTTTGATCTGTGCCGACTGCTGCAACATTTTCCACATCGGCAACAGGCTTTTTTGCTTCCTTTCCATTTGTGTGTTCACTGGAGTAGCTCTTACAATTTCCTTCAAAGCCTTTTCCTTTATACTCAAAACTTGGCTAACTCTTTTGCACAAGAGGCCTGGCTTTCAGCCTGTCCAGATTTTGGCATGCCCTTCTCACCAGGCTTAGCCATTCCTAACTTCTGATTTGAAGGAGAGACCTGCAACCCTTCCTTCCATTTGAACATTGGAGGCCACTGGATGGTATCACGTGGCCTGACTTCAGTGCTCTGTGTCTCAGGGACTAGAAGGGCCCGAGGAGAGGGAGGGGGATGGGAAGCTGCCGGTCGGTCGAGCACTCAGAACACACAACATGTATTGATGAAGCTTGCTGTCTTATGTGGGTGCAGTTTGTGGTGCCCCAAAACAATGATCACACTAACATCAAAATTCATTGATCACAGATCACCGAACAGATATAATAAAGATGAAAATGCTTTGGCCGGGAGCAGTGCCTCAAGCCTGTAATCCGAGCACTTCGGGGGCCCGAGGTGGGCAGATCACCTGAGGTCAGGAGTTTGAGACCAGCCTGGCCAACATGGTGAAACCCCGTCTCTACTAAAAATACAAAAATTAGCCAGGTGTGGTGGTGCGTGCCTATAATCCCAGTTACTTGGGAGGCTGAGGCAGGAGAATCACTTGAACCCGGGAGGCGGAAGTTGCGGTGAGCTGAGATCACGCCACTGCACTCCAGCCTGGGCAACAAAATCAAAACTCTGTCTCAAAAAATAAAAGAACATGTTTGGAACTGTAAGAGCTACCAAATCCTGACACGTGGCAACGTGAGCACAGGCTGTTGGAAAAGTGGCATTGACAGATTTGCTCCACAAGGTGGCCACACCCCCAGTGTGTAAAACACCCACCAGTGACTGCCGTGAGCAAGGCCGGCCTGTGAGCCCAGCAGGTGGGGGTCAGCATTTTTCTCTCTTAAAGGGGCTGTGGGGATTCCAGCATGTTACAGTCAAGGCAGCCAGGCCCCCAGCTTCACTGCGGGTGGGAGCGGAGGGTCGACTCAGAGTGGGCCCCGTTTATTGACCCTGTGCCGGGGCTCTGCAGACACAGCCCAAGCCCCCAGCTCCAGCCCAAGGCAAGCCCTATCCTCAGGGTCCCCTTCCCACACTCAGCCCGGCGGCTCACCTGTTGCAGCAGCAGGGTTTACCGCCTGGATGAGCAGTGTCAACATATCCCAGCCTTCACCACATCACAACCCCGGACACGTGACCTTGCTGGTGGAAGCTGGCATTTGTCATCATTGTCCTCATTCTAGGGCCCCAATGAGAGGTGACAACGTGCTAGCAGCCCTCGCTCTCGGTGCCTCCTCTGCCTTGGCATCCACTCTGGTGGCGCTTGAGGAGCCCTTCAGCCTGCCACTGCACTGTGGGAGCCCCTCTCTGGGCTGGCTGAGGCCGAAGCCGCCTCCCTCTGCTAGTGGGGAGCTGTGGAGGGAGAGGCGCGGGCGGGAACCGGGGCTGCGCTCAGCCCTTGTGGGCCAGCGCAAGTTCCGGCGGGTGGCAGCGAGGGCTCTGCCGGCCCCACATTGCAGCCCGCCATGTTGGAGCCCCCTGGCCCCCCTCCATGTCCGAGCCCCTCCCCCTGGCCATATCCGAGCCCCCTTCCCCCACCCCAAAGCCGAGCCTCCCCGACGGGCACCGCCCCTACTCCACGGCGCTCCGTCCCATTGACCGCCCAAGGGCTGAGGAGTGCAGGCGCGGCTGGGGGACTGGCGGGCAGCTCCACCTGCAGCCCGGGTGCAGAATCCACTAGGTGAAGCCAGCTGGGCTCCTGAGTCTAGTGGGGACTTGGAGAACTTTTATGGCTAGCTAAGGGATTGTAAATACACCAATCAGCACCCTGTGTCTAGCTCAAGGTTTGTAAATACACCAATCAGTACTCTATCTAGCTAACCTAGTGGGGACTTGGAGAACTTTTCTGTCTAGCACTGTGTGTCTAGCTCAGGGATTGTAAATGCACCAATCAGCACTCTGTCAAAACAGACCAATCAGCTCTCTGTAAAATGGACCAATCAGCTCTCTGTAAAATGGACCAATCAGCAGGATGTGGGTGGGGCCAGATAAGGGAATAAAAGCAGGCCACCCAAGCCAGCCAGTGACAACCGGCTTGGTCCCCTTCCACAGTGCTAGAAGCTTTATTCTTTGGCTCTTTACAATAAATCTTGCTGCTGCTCACTCTTCGGGTCCATGCTGCGCCTTTATGAGCTGTAACGCTCACCGCAAAGGTCTGCAGCTTCACTCCTGAAGCCAGAAAGACCACGAACCCACCGGGAAGAACAATCAACTCCAGACACGCTGCCTTTAAGAGCTGTAATGCTCACCACAAAGGTCTGCAGCTTCACTCCCGTCAGCGAGACCACAAACCCGCCAGAAGGAAGAAGCTCCAGACACATCTGAATATCTGAAGGAACAAACTCCGGACATACCATCTTTAAGAACTGTAACACTCACCGCGAGGGTCCGCGGCTTCATTCTTGAAGTCAGCGAGACTAAGAACCCAACAATTCCGGACACACCGGCAAGTAGCGGCCTCTCGGGAGAACACAGCCAAGCACCATCAGAGAGTGTCATGGTTTCACTCACTGTCACATGCCCGCCGAGGACCGAGACTATGCTTTGGTCCCCAAGAAGAGAGACCCTAACCCCAAAGGAGAGAGAGCCCCTGAGCCCGAAGGAGAGAGACACGATGACCCTGAAGGAGACAGACCCTGAGCCCAAAGGAGAGAGAGACCCTGACCCTGAAGGAGAGAGAGACCCTGAGCCCGAAGGAGGGAGAGACCCTGAGTCCGAGAGAGGGAGAGACCCTGAGCTCGAAGGAGAGAGACCCTGAGTCTGAAGGAGAACAAGAGACCCTGAGCCTGAAGGAGAGCGAAACCCTGAGCCCAAAGGAGAGAGAGACCCTGAGCCTGAAGGAGCGAGAGAGACTCTGAGCCCGAAGGAGGGAGAGAGACCCTGAGCCCGAAGGAGGGAGAGAGACCCTGAGCCCAAAGGAAGAAGAGACCCTGAGTCTGAAGGAGAGTGAGAGACCCTGAGCCCGAAGGAGAGAGAGACCCTGAGCCCAAAGGAAGGAGAGACCCTGACCAGAAAGAGAGAGAGACCCTCAGCCCGAAGGAAGGAGAGACCCTGACCAGAAAGATAGACCCTGAGCCCGAAGGAGGGAGAGACCCTGACCAGAAAGAGAGATAGACCCTGAGCCCAAAGGGGAGAGAGAGAGACCCTGAGCCCGAAGGAGAGAGACCCTGAGTCCGAAGGAGAGAGACCCTGAGTCCGAAGGAGAGAGACCCTGAGTCCGAAGGGGAGAGAGAGAGACCCTGAGCCCGAAGGAGGGAGAGAGAGACCCTGAGCCCGAAGGAGAGAGACCCTGAGTCCGAAGGAGAGAGACCCTGAGCCCAGAGGAGAGAGACCCTGAGTCCGAAGGAGAGAGACCCTGAGCCCGGAGGAGAGAGACCCTGAGTCCGAAGGAGAGAGAGAGAGAGAGACCCTGAGCCCGGAGGAGAGAGAGAGAGACCCTGAGCCCGAAGGAGGGAGAGACCCTCAGCCCGAAGGAGGGAGAGACCCTCAGCCCGAAGGAGAGAGAGTGCCCCTGAAGGAGGGAGAGACCCTGAGCCCACCTGTCCCTCTAGCCCACCAGGCTCCCTCTCAAATCGAATGGCTCTGCTCCTGCCCGCTACCCCACCGGCTCCCCGGCACCCTCTGCCAGGGGCAGCAGAGCAGGCTCAGAAGCACCTGGCTTCCGCCCCAGGGCTTTGGGGTAAGAACACAATGAGACTGGATAATTCGCAATAGAAACTTACTTCTCACAGTGCTGGGGGCTGAAAAGCCAAGAGCAAGGCAACCGCATTTGGTGAGGGCTGCTCTCTGCCCAAGACAGCGCCTGGCATGCGGTGTCCCCTGGAGGGAGGAATGCAGGTCCTCCGGAGGCAATGGTGGGAGGGACAGACCCCTGATAAGGCCCCTTCTAGGGGCACTAATCTCACGCACAGGGAAGGGCCCTCAGGCCGGTCACCACTTCACACCATCACATCGGCAAACAAAAAAATTGGCAGGTTCCTGGTTTATTTTCTTCTCCCCAGACTCCACCCCCGACCTCACACAGAGCAAGGGGAACTCAGTAGGTATCTGTCAAATGAATAAACAGAAGAAAGGAATGTGGGGGGTGGGAGGAAAGGACTGGAGAGGAGGGGAGAGAGGATGGAGGGGAGAGAGGATGGAGGGGAGAGAGGAAGAGCGGGAGGGAGGATGGAGGGGAGAGAGGACAGAGGAAAAAGGAAGGCAAGGAGGGAGGGAGGAGGGAGGGGACAGGCGCTCAGTGGTGAAGAGCAGAGGAGTAGCGGCTGGCCAGGCCTGCCCAACACAGGGATGGGCTGTTCCCAGGGCCGGGGGCTGACCCCACAAGGCTCATGCAATCAGGAGCCAGGCTTTGTGGGTGCAGGAGCCGGACAGCAGTCCCCAGCCACACACCTCAGTCTTGGTGGGCATCCGGGAGGGGTGCCTGGGCCAGTGCTGGTGAGCACTGCACTGCCCCCGTGACCCCTGAGCCAGGGCTGAGGCTAAGTGCACATTGCCTGCCTGCCTGCCCTCTTGGCCTGGGTCTGGGTGATGTGAGAACCTTCCCACATCCACGTCCCCATGTCGCTCTGCACAGCTTGGGTGCCATGGCTGCCACACTCTTTTTTTTTTTTTTTGAGACAGAGTCTCGCTCTGTCGCCCAGGCTGGAGTGCAGTGGCCGGATCTCGGCTCACTGCAAGCTCCGCCTCCCGGGTTCACGCCATTCCCCTGCCTCAGCCTCCCGAGTAGCTGGGACTACAGACGCCCGCCACCTCGCCCGGCTAGTTTTTTGTATTTTTAGTAGAGACGGGGTTTCACCGTGTTAGCCAGGATGGTCTCAATCTCCTGACCTCGTGATCCGCCTGTCTTGGCCTCCCAAAGTGCTGGGATTACAGGCTTGAGCCACCACGCCCAGCCAACTGCCACACTCTTTATACGTGTTTTAAAACCCACAGTGTGGGCCGGGCACGGTGGCTCACATCTGTAATCCCAGCACTTTGGGAGGCCGAGGCAGGCGGATCACGAGGTCAGGAGATCAAGACCATCCTGGCTAACACAGTGAAACCACATCTCTACTAAAAACACACAAAAAATTAGCCGGGCATGGTGGCGGGTGCCTGTAGTCCCAGCTACCCGGGAGACTGAGGCAGGAGAATGGCGTGAGCTCGGGAGGTGGAGCTTGCAGTGAGCCGAGATGGCGCCACTCACTCCAGTGTAGGCAACAGAGCAAGACTCCGTCTCAAAAATAAAAAAAAAACCCACAGTGCATTGTGAATATTTTGTTTAAACAGTCAATTATCTTTGACGGATACTTCATCCATTTGTCAAATCTCAGGTATTTGATTCACCCACACCGTGGCTGTTCCTGGCCACATCTGCGCTGCTCCTGCTGGGAGGACACGCCCACGCCCCACAGCGGTCCGCTCACCACCGCTCTTTCAGGTGTTACCTCTGAAAACACTCGTTCAGCCTAGTCTCTGAGAGAGATTCTTGCTGAGTAGGAGATGTAGGCTGACAGGTTTCTTCTTACGACGCTGCTCCCGCATGGGATCACTCGCATTGCTCCTCAGGAAAAACGAGGTGGGTGTTTTCCTCCGGTGACCCGGAAGGTGACCTTCTGTGGCTGGCCAGGCACTCTGGCTTTCGTGGGTCTCTGTCCCATTTCTTCACCTTTTGTGTCATTGAGGCTTGTTGAGCTTCTATCATCTATGGGTTCACAGTTGGTGTCAGATTTGGAAATCTTCGAGTTAAGATTTCTTCGTGGCCGGGCGCGGTGGCTCAAGCCTGTAATCCCAGCACTTCGGGAGGCCGAGACGGGCGGATCACGAGGTCAGGAGATCGAGACCATCCTGGCTAACACGGTGAAACCCTGTCTCTACTAAAAAAAAAAAAAATACAAAAAAAAAAAAAAAGATTTTTTTGTATCTTTTCAGTGTCTCTCTGGTTGGCTCTTCTTCAGGGACCCCCATATGTATTACAGTTGTGTGTTGGGTACTCTCACACTCACGGGGGTACTGGGCCCCTGGAACCCGCAACTCACGCAGGTTGCTCTTTTAACTTACTGTATTATTTTTCCTGTTTTATATGGTGCTATATCGTTTGCTCTGTCTTCAAGTTCATTCATCTTTTCTTTCATATGCAGTCTGTGAATCCCATCCATTGTAGCCTTAATATCTAGAAGTTTGGTTTGCATATTTTTAAATAGTCTATGTTTCTACTTAGCTCTTTGAACACAGGGAATGCAGTTATGATGACTGTCAGTGTCACTGTCTGGCAATTCTAACACTTGTGTTAGTTCTGACCAGGATTTCGTGGTGGATTTTTCTGCCCTTACGGGTGGGTTTTCCTGCTTCCCTGTACGTAATCTTTGAATTGATGGCAGACATTTTTAACATTGCCTTTGTTGGGTGTGGATGTTTGTGTTTATGTGGAAACATTCCTCCACCTTTTTCTGGCATGCAGTTCAGTTACATGGAAAAGGTTTGGCCTCTCAGATCTTACTTTAAAGTGTTGGGTCAGGTCAGGTTCTGCCCATTTTGTCCACACTAATTATCCCTCCTTGGGGAGCAAGACCCTTGTGAGATGCCACCGCCACCACCACCCTTGGGAGGCCTCCAGGCTGGGGGGTGGGCACTGTAGGCTGCTGGTGTAGCGCCCCGACTCTCTCGGACAGTTTTGCCTCTGGCCTCCGGAGGCTTCCTCCCAAGCTGCAGGGGTCGGGGCTCTTCTGAACACTTTGTAGGACTCCATACAGCCCTCTCCCCTCCATACTCTGTCCTGGGTACTTTAACCCTCTGGGACCCCCAGAGCCCTCTGTCTCCTCCGACCCGGTGGTCTGCTGGGCTCCACCAGGCCCCGCCCTGTCTGCAGCCTGGAGCGACCCCGGAGGCCAGGGCTGGGAAACGACGAGCCCTGCCTTGTCTGTGTCCCTCTCAGGGATTCTCATCCTTTCCAGCCTGGTGCTTGATGTCCGGAAGCGCCTCTTCTGTCTGGGGCTGCTGTGTTTTCAAACGGGACGGCGAATCTAGTCCTTATTACTCCATTTTGGCCAGAAACAGAAGTCCTCCATGATTTATATATATATATATATATATTTTTTTTTTTTTTTTTTTTTGAGACAGAGTCTCACTCTGTCGCCCAGGCTGGAGTGCAGTGGCCAGATCTCAGCTCACTGCAAACTCCGCCTCCCGGGTTTTACGCCATTCTCCTGCCTCAGCCTCCCGAGTAGCTGGGATTACAGGCGCCGCCACCTCGCCCGGCTAGATTTTGCATTTTTTTTTTTTTTTTTTTTTTTTTTGAGATGGAGTCTGGCTCTGTCGCCCAGGCTGGAGTGCAGTGGCCGGATCTCAGATCACTGCAAGCTCCGCCTCCCGGGTTTACGCCATTCTCCTGCCTCAGCCTCTCGAGTAGCTGGGACTACAGGCGCCCGCCACCTCGCCGGACTAGTTTTTTTGTATTTTTTAGTAGAGACGGGGTTTCACCGTGTTAGCCAGGATGGTCTCGATCTCCTGACCTCGTGATCCACCCGTCTCGGCCTCCCAAAGTGCTGGGATTACAGGCTTGAGCCACTGCGCCCGGCTGATTTATATTTTCAATGGAGTCTTTTAAAGAGGCACAAAGGGGGGTGCTCTGCAGGCATACAGAAGCCCCCTGTCACTCCTCCCGCCTCGTCTCTGAACCGCTGTGGGGTGGGGAGGGGTCTCTCTCTCCGGCCCACATCACTTTCGCCCCACCCAGCCAAGGCTGCGTTTCCCTCGCCCCCACCCCAGCCCCTCGCGTTGGTAGTGGGATCAGTTTGGTATCCTGAGGCTTCTCTCATTTATCCTTTATCACCATCTGCCCCACAGCAAGCAGGCCCGGAGCCTCTGCAGAAGGCGGGAACCAGGTTCAGGCCCAACGCCGGTCTCTCAGTGTGGCAGCCTTGCTCCCTAGCAGAAGGCCTGGTTCCTACTCTGCAGCCTTGGCTACCAGGCACGGAGAACATTTTAGCAGAAACACCCCTGGAAAACCACTTCCTGGCCGGGTCCCAGCCGAACACCACCCTCCTCCTTCACCCCAGGGCTCCGTCCCCATCTCCAGGCTCAGCCCAGCACCCAACCTCCCCCCACCTAACCCCCAGTCTCACTGCATCTGCCCGGGCCATCTGCCTTCGCCCTGCCTCACTAACACAGTTATTAATGAGCAATTTTCCTGTAATTACAACGCAGTTATGCCAATTACCCCGACCTGCTGACAGAGAGCATTCACTTCCATGTGGAATTAGCCCCCAGGCCTGAGAGGAGGCAAACACTAGCCCCTCATTCGCTGTCCCCCCACCCCCACCCCCACCCTGCCAGCCAGCACCACTCTCCATCCACTCTAGGCCCTGAAGGAAGGAGGGAAGGGCCGCGGGGAGGAGCTCTCAGATCCTAAGGCCCCTGCAAGGAAGGCTGTGAGCTTGGCCCCACCCCACTGCCAGGTCCCCAGACAGCTCCCACCTCGCTCCGCGGCCTCCTGAAGGGACCACACTCCCCTGGCTCCTCCAAAATTCGCCAATGAACAAACAGCACGCGCAGAGGGCCCCGCCACCTGCGTGCTCCTGGCCTCAGCCCTCCCTGTTCTGAAACCGCCTTTGCACAGACGGTCGCAGTGAGGAATCACGACAGTGGAAGAGGCCAACCTGACCCGCTCCACCTGCCTCCACCCCAAGCCACCCGGCTCCTTCCTGAGCGTGGGCCAAACCAAATTTGAGAAGAACTTGGTTTACAGTTTGAGACAAAAATGATAACAGCCCCTCCCCAAAACAGACTTCCTCCTCGCTTGGGAGGACCACCAGACCCCCTTGCAAAACCAACAAACCGGAGGATTAGGAATTCCGGCTCCGGGTTCACGCAGAGGCCACAGGACCCCTCCCAGCCGCTCCTGTAGATGACGACACAGCCCTAAGTCCTCCCAGCCGCTCCCGTAGATGACGTCACCGCCGTAAGCACACAGGGCGCCCTCCCGGCCGCTCCTGTAGATGACGTCACCGCCGTAAGCCCACAGGACGCTCTCCCAGTCGCTCCTGTAGATGACGTCACCGCCGTAGGCCCACAGGACGCCCTCCCATTCGCGCCTGTAGATGACGTCACCATCACCGCCCACAGGACTCCCTCCCAGCCGCTCCTGTAGGTGACGTCCCGCCGTAAGCCCTAAGATTGATGCTGGAGCGGTTCTTCAAACCCTGCGTTTTGACGGCTCAGCTGGCGCCACTCGCGGGTCAGCTACCTCCTCCGGTCTGTGGCTCCCATCCAGGAACCCACTGGGCGCAGCAGGACAGCTTCAGCCCCTGTGATTTCATCCCGGACCAACCAACCAGCACCCCCACTCCCTAGCCCCCTGCCTGCCAAACTATCTTGAAAAAAACTCTAGCTTCCAAATCTTCAGGGAGGCTGATTTGAGTAATAATAAAACTCCAGTCTCCCGCTAGCTGGCTCTAGATGCACTAGACTCTATTGCAATTCTCCTGTCTTGATATATCGGCTCTGTCAGGTCAGGAGAACCCATTGGGTGGTTACAGTTTCAAGGCTGTAGTCATAGAAATATCCACTAATTAAATATCTGTTTATGCGTAGGTCCCACCCCCACACCCTCCCTGCTCAAACTGCCTGCAATCCGGCACAGCTTTGTTGACAATGTACCCATCAGCCAACAAAATGTAACAAAATGCACTTTCTCTGTTATCTCCTGCTGCCTAATAAACCTCCCCAGGAGATGGAGGTTGCCATAAGCCAAGATTGCACCATTGCACTCCAGCCTGGGCAACAAGAGCAAAACTCCGTCTCAAAAATAAATAAATAAGTAAATAAGCCTCCCCAGAGCTTGGTGGCCTAAACAGCAATCTACCGTGAGTGCTCAGGGCTCCGGGGTTGACTGGGCTGCACAGGGTGGTTCCTGCCTGGGGTCTCCAATGTGGTTGCAGCAGATGCAGGCTTGAGCTGTCCAGCATCACTCTCTGAGTAGCCTCTCCACGCTCAGTTTGGACCCCCTCACAGCATGGCTGCCAAGGTCATCAAGCTTCTCAGCAGGCAACTGGCCTCCCCCAGGACACACCCACGAAGCTGAGGCAGGAGTTCCAGGGCTACTAAGACACAGTCTCAGAGTCGCACTCTGCCACCTCCAGCTCATGCCACTGGCTACACAGGCCCAGAGTCCATGCGTCCCAGGAGGCACCATCCTGAGAGGCCATCTTACAAGTGAGAAGTGGGTCCCAGGAAGTGGGGTGCCACCATGATTAGCACCCCAAATATGTGCCATCACCTTTGGAGTCACGCAGAACCTGGGGGTCTCCAGGAGTCTACGGGGGATGGTGGGAAGGCTGGGGAAGAGGATAGAAAGGAGACCCCCGCTGAGGGGAGGTGGAGCGCTGGGATGGACCACCTCTGGCCGTGGGGAAGGTCATGACCCGGCAAGGACCTGTCTAGACAGAGGCTGAAGTGGGGGGCGGGAAGGCAGGGGGGGCAGGCACGTGAGAAGCCATGGAGTTTGCAGAATCTGGAGGAATCAGGAGGGCCCAGGACAGTCTTTTAAGCCAGTACCAGGTTCTCAAAGCAAGAAATGGCCTCTGGCCTAAGGGTGAAGACCTCAAAGGCATGGCTGTAGCAGCTTTGTTGAGATTTGCAAGATTCACAAGTGTGTCTCGTAGACTCGGTAGACAGGCCTCTGAGAACCTTGAGGATGCCCTTCTGCAGCCCCCCCAGGTCTCAGCCCAAGGAGACAAGGGCTTGCCCCACCCAGTGAGCAGGTGTGGGTTAGCTCAGTCACGCTCACAGGAGACGCACGAGGTTCTACAGAGAGCTCTGTTGAGGAAGTGCCGTCAGGGAGAGGTGGCTTGGTGTGCAAAGAGGCCCCTTAATGCTCAGGCGGCAGGCTAAGAAGCTGCCCAGCCACAGGCACAGGCCACCTCCTGCAGAAGAGGGACCTTAACTCTGACCACAGTCAAGAGCCCAGGAGACAAAGCCTGAGGCCACAGAGTCAGCTCCCAGGAGCAGGTGGCGCTCACCTAGAAGCTGCAGGTGTGGACCTGGCTGGACCTCAGGTTTCTGCCAACAGTGTCTGCCCCTCCTGTCCCTGCTGTTTGAACGGAGGTGTCGGCGTGACCGTCCCGCCCCTGCCTTGCCATCACAGATACCCCCCAGATAAGTGCACGCCTGTGATCCCAGGCTTCTTAGTTCAGTTCCTCAGATGGAGAGGAGCTGCAGATCGAGATGTGGGTGAGAGACACTGACGGCCTCCTCCCCAGCCCTCATTCTGACATGATCAAGGACTCCAAGCCTGGGCCCGAGGACGCAGCGGGATGAGAGGCCGAGGTCTCCAGAGGCTGAGTGTGTTTTCACGTGGAAGGTCGAGTGAGAGGGCGGCCGCCCCTTGTGCTGGCTTCTCTCTCGATGAATCTGGACTGGCCCCGAGCTACCGATTGAATCATCCCAAACTGGGTGACTTACACAAGCCTCTCTCCAGCTTCCAAAAGTTCCTTGGCTTGAGGATAACTCGGCAACCTCCCCTTGTGGAAGGACCCCTGTCCAGGCCTCATCTTTGCTCATCACATCTTCAACGGCCCTATTTCTAAACAAGCTGACCCCCAGTGACCCTTTTTTTTTTTTTTTTTTTTTTTTTTGAGAGGGAGTCTTGCTCTGTTGCCCAGGCTGGAGTGTCGTGGTGCAATCTCGGCTCACTGCAAGCTCTGCTTCCCAGGCTCAACTGATTCTCCTGCCTCAGCCTCCCGAGTAGCTGGGATTACAGGCACCCGCCACCACACCCGGCTAATTTTTGTATTTTTAGTAGAGACGGGGTTTCTCCATGTTGGCCAGGTTGGTCTCAAACTCCTGACCTCGTGATCCGCCCGCCTCGGCCTCCCAAAGTGCTGAGATTACAGGCATGAGCCTCCACACCCTGCTGAAAAAATTTACTTTTTTAAGAAGAGAGAAGTGCTTAGGAAATTCAAGAAACTTCCTTTTTTTTTTTTTTTTCCAGAAATTGTCCCTCTTGGAGCATGCTTTGAAAGTCTCAAATAAAGGCTGTTATGTTGTGGCATTCAACCATTTTGTCTGAAAAGCAACTTCCAAAAATCAGCTGTGGATTCATTGTGTTTCTTTCTAAAAATGAATGTTGTAATTAACACTACCCAGTTTCATAAATACACAAAACATATTTTCTTGCATTCTAGTTTCAGGTTTCAGATGGAAACCTCCATTGATATCTCTAGTTCCTTCAAGTCTGTTGAAATGTCACCTTCCCTGTAGCAAGCGTATTTTAGGTAAGGAGTAAAGGCAGCCTGCCCACCCCCCACACCCCACTTCCCCTTGCTTGTTTCGTCTGTGACGTGCTTACCTATGATGACCGCGGCTCACATCCCCCCATCAACCTCCAGGGACCCCGGGAGGGCAGAGAGCATGTGCTTTGTTCACTGTTGCTTTGAAAGTGCTTAAAACAGTGTCTGGTACATAGCAAATGTTCAGTTAATTTTTTTTTTTTTTTTCAGTTTTACTTTTCACATGTAAGCCTTTAATCCACTTGCAGTACAGTCATCCCTCGATATTCTCAGGGGTTGGTTTCAGGACCGCCCTTGGATCCTGAAATCGGCAGGTTCCCAAGGGCCTGTTATAAAGTGGCCTGGTATTTGCATAGAGCCTACTCACCTTGTCCCGATACTTTGTCATCTCTGAATTACTTGTAATACCTAATTCCGAGTAAATGCATCCCCTGGCATCCCCGGATACCTGCCTGCATCACACAGTCCTTGCCTGTCCATCTCGCAGCTTTACAGCCCAGGAAGGGCCCAGGCCCGGCTCCTCCAGGCCTCCCCCAAGTCCCTTTCCCCCAGCCTTGGTCCCGGAAACAGCCGCTTGAGGTGGAGGCAGTGAACGCTCAGGGTGGAGTTGCAGGCTAAGCCCTCCTAAGCTGCCTGGGAGAAGCGCTTTTCTGCCAGCAGCTCTGTGGAGGAAAATTGATTTCCTTGGTAATGAAGTGTTAACCCGCTGGGGGTGCTCGGAGCCGCGCCAGGCAGGCGGGAGGCCCCAGTTTGCACAGGCAATCTTCCCAGACACGTCCCAGAGTCCCCGCCCCGAGCTGCCTGGGGCCTGGGCGGGCCTGGAGTGACTGAGGGCACACAGACCTGCTAGCAGGGTGAGCTGAGCCGGCAGGGCCCATCTCCTCAGGCTGGGAGGCTGTCACCTTGTAATCAAGGAGGCTCTGTCACCTTGTAATCAGCCGGTGGCCCGCTGCCTGCCAGTTCAGGAGAGTCACACATGCAGTAAAATCCTCCAAAATCAAATACAGCTGCTTCTGCTCCTCCTGGAAAGGCGATGAGAAGCCCCGGAGGCGGTTAGCGAAGTGCCTTTGAGCCTTGGAGCCCTCCGCCTGGGCTGCGGCTGCTGATCTTCCAAGCAGGGCCATCTGAACAGGGGAGGCTTCTCCCAGGGCCCCCTGGGTTGATGTGGGGCCTCAGCCGTCTCCATTCCGGAGGCTGGGCCTCTCCTTGATGAGGGTCACGCCCGGCAGGGAGGGCCAGGCAGCATCAGCGCAGGTGTGACCACTCTCTCCCGCCCTCATCCTACGCTGCCCCATGGCAGGCCCCCAGGGGCTACGCAGCCTTGAATCCCCTCAGGGAGGGCCCCAGGGCCCTTGTCGAGAGCTGGGCGTGCCCAGCAGCCTGCCTAGCTCCCGCAGGGAGGGGTCCGTCTCTTCCTGGCTGTGCTGGGTTTTCCGGTCTAGGCCAGTGAGGAACCTTCCCACCATCAAGCCCAAGAGCCTCCTCGAGGCCAGAGCCCAGCGGAGCCCCCTGCCTCCAGCCCAGGGGGCCGAGGAAGAGCAGGTGAACTGTTCTGAGACCCCGACCAGTTCAGGGTATCCAGGAGGTGCCGGGGCACCCTCTGCACAGCTGGGGTGTCCTCCCGGGAGGTCACCCCTCCTGCTGTCACTGGCCCGCGAGGCATCTGGAGGGCCCACGCCTCCCGGTGGCCCCGCTGGGGGGTTGTCACTGACGTCCTTTCTGTGGCTCGGGTGACACAGACGGTGACTCTCCAGGGCAGGGCAGAGGCTGGCAGGGCTGCCCGGTGTTCCCTGACCCTGGAGGCTCCGAGGAGGGAGGGGAGGATGCCAAGCAGGGGTGGGAGCTTAGAGTCCCCCCAGCAGCTCGTCTGGCCACACGAGTCCTGCAGGGTGGTCTGGGATGGCCCCTTGCCCTCTGATGTCCTCTTAGGCTGGGCCAGTGAGGAGCAATCACAGGAAGGTGGAGGGTCAGGGGTGGAGGTTGGAAGGCAGAGGGCGGAGGGTGGGTGGGGGCGTCCGTTCTCCTGAACGGCGGTCTTGCTGCGTAGTTCCTCCATCTCACACTGCAGGACCTGTCTCTTCCCCGGTCCAGGACCTGTCTCTTCCCCGGTCCAGGCTGAGGATGGTTTTAGCGATTTCCCCGGGTTCTGTGCCCTAAATCCTGCCACACTTCAGCCACATCCCCCTCATTACTCCCAATTCAGATTCCCAGGTGGAGGGGCCAGCCCACCCTGGCCGCGGTGGAAGGGCAGCCCCTGACATGCACAGCCTGTGGCCCACAGAGGATGGGGTCTGTGTTCTGAGGAGGGTTCCCAGCCCCCATCAGTCAAGGCAGAGACGAGGAGGAGGCCGTGAGGCTGGAGTGGTGTGGCCACAGCAGGAGGCTGTGAGGCCGGGGTGGTGTGGCCACGGCAGGAGGCAGTGAGGCCGGAGTGGTGTGGCCACGGCAGGAGGCGGTGAGGCCGGGGTGGTGTGGCCACGGCAGGAGGCGGTGAGGCCGGGGTGGTGTGGCCACGGCAGGAGGCGGTGAGGCCGGGGTGGTGTGGCCACGGCCCAGCTGGAGGAGAGGGTATTTGCACGGGATCCAATGGTGTTTCCCCAAATTCACATCCACTGAAACCTCGGAATGTGGCCTTATTTGGAAATGGGGCCTTTGCAGGTGTGATGTTAAGTGAGGATAAGGTCATCTTGGATTGGGGTGGGCCCTAAATCCAATGAAGGGTGTCATAAGAGAGGAGAGACAGATACACACAGAGAGGGGATGACCATGAAGATGGAGGCAGAAATGCACACAGATACACAAATACTCAGGGAAGACGAACAACAGACCAGAGGGGCCATCAAACGCTCAGGGATTTTAACTTCACCTACTGCGTGTTTCAGTCTTAAAATGTCCACGATTCTTTTGTCATGATTTCCAAGTTTCTGACGAAATTCTCTCTCTTGCATATTTTCTTGAATACACTGGATGCTGCAGTTTTAAACTCGAGTCACTGCTGCATCTGTTTCTATTGACTTTCCTCTGCTGCTGCTGCTGCTGCTGCTGCTGCTGCTGCTGCTGCTGCTGCTGCTGCTGCTGCTGCTGCTGCTGCTGCTGGTTTTATTACCTGGTCCTGTCACCCCCGTGCCTGGATGTTTTTGACTGAATGCTTGGCATTGTGAATACAAATTTACAGCGGGCTTGGGTGATGCTGTCTCCTCTGGAGATGACTTGCTTCTCTTTAGGGTGGTAGTTAGGGTAGGGGCGACTGCCGTGACCCCTTCAGGGCCGGGACTGCTGGAGGCCGCCAGTCTCTATGAGGCTGCTCTCCTCTGGTCCCCCTCACTCCCAGGCTGCAGCATTCAAGGGCATCAACAGAAAGCCTGATGCAAGTTCTTCCCTCCCAGCTCTGACTCTCAGGCACCCTGAGGCTGCCTCAGGGAAACATGAGGTCTCCTTCTCCCTGGGGCCATTGCCCCTCAAGTCCTGGCTGCGTTGGTTACCCTCTGGCCCCTTTGAACAGCCACCTGTTCCTCTGACCCAGTTTTGAAAGCAACTCCCAGGAGCAGGTGCGCTTGGACCATGCGGCCCTGCGGTCAGACCCCTCACTAATCTCCCCTTCAGTAATCCCGTCCAAATGTGGCCACATTCTGAGCTCGTCCTGGTGAATTTCAGGGACTCTCTTCAACTCAGTGCGCCGTCCCCCACAGAGCAAGCCACCATCCTGCTGGGGCAGCCTTGGCCGCTTTGCCCCCGCTGGCCCCATCACACTGCCCCCCAGTCATCGCGCCTCCAGGAGGGTCCTCAAACGCTGCAGCCCTCCATCCTCAGGCCTGGAGTTGGCTGCTCCTCTGCCTGTGTGCCCCTGCCTGCACCCCAATACGCCAGGATCTCCCCACACCTCCTCATTCTACCATCACCTCATGGAGACGTCCTGGTCACCCCGTGAGGCGTTGCTCACGCCCTCTCTGGCACTCCACAGCCTTGAGGGGCACTGACCACGGGTGCCTCCACCCACTGTGCCTCCCGACCAGACTGCAAGCCCCCCAGCCAGGGCTCATCCGGGTTCACAGCTGTGTCCCGCAGGTCTGCAGTGCCTCCTGGCTCGAGGTAGGCCTGGATCCTGTTGGGGGAGGGGCAGCCTTCATGACCAAGGGTCTCCCCGGCTGTTTTCAGACCAGGCTCGCCCGCCGGGCTCCTGATCACCTTCCTGGGCAGCCTCTCCAGGAACCCAGGAGCCGGAGGACGGCTGATGTCATTGAATTCCGGAATCCGTCATGACGGGGAAGTGGATGCCTGCAGTTTGTGGGCTCAGCTGACGGCCGACACCTTTGGGGCTTTGTCACTCCTCACACGGGGAGGCTGATGAGAGCCAGGAGCTCTGCGGTGCCTCTGGCCGGCTGCTCCAGTGGGCGCTGAGCTCCAGTTAACCTCCCTGGCCCTGGGGAGCGGGGCGTCAAGGCTGGGGCTGGGGGTTGCTGGCATCGGTGCCCAGGCTCAGCCTGCAGGTGACAGGCCCCAAGGGGGAGGGGAGCACCCCACAGCCCTGCCGCTCCCTCTGGATGCTTGGCCTGCACCCTGCCCAAGGAAACTAGGAGCCGCGGTCATGAGAAGGGCAGAGGAAACCCCTGGCCAGCTAGTTAAAGGGACTGGGCAGAGCACAGCAGGCTTGGTCAGCAGTGATGGGGCGGAGAGATGCCTTCTCAGAGTCCAGACACAAGACAGCTGTGGCCAGCTCTGCACCCCCGGCCTCCTGGGAAGGCCCCGTCTGAGTTCCTGGGCCAGACGAAGAGAGATGGGTGGAGTCAGGGAAACAGCTCTTGGCGCTGAGGGGATAGTCAGTCTTAGGTCCCAAGGAGGGAGGGTTAGGAGTGAAGGTTAGCTGTGATTGGTGGTGGGTGGTGGGGGGGTGTTAGGATTAGGATTAGGGGTAGTTGTGATGGGTGTTGGGGGGTAAGGGGGTATTACGTTTAGGGTTGGGGTAGATGTGATGGGTGTTGGGTGTAGGGTGTTGTTAGGATTAGGGTTAGGGTAGATGTGATTGGTAGTGGAGGTGGGGGGTGTGGGGTGTTAGGATAGGGTTGGGGTAGATGTGATGGGTGTGGGGGTGGGGGGTGTTAGGTTTAGGATTAGTGCTAAGATTAGGGTTGGGGTACATGTGATGGGTGTGGGGGTGAGGGGGCGGGGGTGTTAGGATTAGGGTTGGTGTTGGGGTGTGATATGTTGTTAGGTTTAGGGTTGGGGTACATGTGATGGGTGTGGGAGGTGTGGTATGTTGTTAGGTTTAGGGTTGGGGTACATGTGATGGGTGTGGGGGTGAGGGGCGGGGGTGTTAGGATTAGGGTTGGTGTTGGGGGTGTGATATGTTGTTAGGTTTAGGGTTGGGGTACATGTGATGGGTGTTGGGGTGAGGGGGTGGGAGTGTTAGGATTAGGGTTGGTGTTGGGGTGTGATATGTAGTTAGGATTAGGGTTGAGGCCGGGCGCGGTGGCTCAAGCCTGTAATCCCAGCACTTTGGGAGGCCGAGACGGGCGGAACACGAGGTCAGGAGATCGAGACCATCCTGGCTAACACGGTGAAACCCCGTCTCTACTAAAAAAATACAAAAAATTAGGCGGGCGCCTGTAGTCCCACCTCCTCCGGAGGCTGAGGCAGCGTAAACCCGGGAGGCGGAGCTTGCAGTGAATTGAGATCCGGCCACTGCACTCCAGCCGGGGCGACAGAGCGAGTCTCCGTCTCTAAAAAAAAAAAAAAAAAAAAGGATTAGGGTTGGGGTACATGTGATGGGTGTGGGAGGTGTGGTATGTTGTTAGGTTTAGGGTTGGGGTACATGTGATGGGTGTGGGGGTGAGGGGGTGGGGGTGTTAGGATTAGGGTTGGTGTTGGGGGATGTGGTATGTTGTTAGGTTTAGGGTTGGGGTACATGTGATGGGTGTGGGGGTGAGGGGGTGGGGGTGTTAGGATTAGGGTTGGTGTTGGGGGATGTGGTATGTTGTTAGGTTTAGGGTTGGTGTACATGTGATGGGTGTGGGGGTGAGGGGGTGGGGGTGTTAGGATTAGGGTTGGTGTTGGGGGATGTGGTATGTTGTTAGGTTTAGGGTTGGGGTACATGTGAAGGGTATGAGGGTGAGGGGCGGGGGTGTTAGGATTAGGGTTGGTGTTGGGGGTGTGGTCACAGGAGGATTTGGCTTTTATTCTTGGGGAGGTGCTGCACTGGGCTGAACAGGGCCCCAGCACCAGCCTCCTTCTCTGACCGGATGCTATTTAGACCTCTCCGCCGACCACTGTGTCCTTGGAGCCCCTCCCTCTGCTCCGTGCCTCTCCCTGAGTTTGCTCTTCTCTGGGGTAAGAGTGAGGACCGCCTTTGGCTTCCAGGCAGGCAGCTTGGAGGATGGGCAGGGCGAGGAAGTGGACTCTGCCTCTTGCAGGGAATCTGAGGCCAGAGGTGGCTCTGAGCAGCCCAGCTGTGCTGGGGGCAACTGGGGGAGGGCTGCGGCCACCCCAGGGCTCTCCTCGATGCTAAGCCAGCATCTGGAAGGCCAAGGGGAGCCAGCTGCAGATGGGGTGGGAGCCAGGGTGACCAACCACTCATGTTCCCCAAGATGAAGGGGGCCGTGGGGGGTCCCAGGCAAACGTGGGAGATCTGTCACCCTCTGAGAGCAGAGTCCAGTGGGGACAACGTGAGTCTGGGCAGGACCCCTGGGAGGGGGCAGCAGGTCACGGGGCCCCCTGGTTTCCAAGGAGCAGACGTTGCCAGGGGAGAGGAAGGTGCTGACACTGGGCAGAGGCCCAGGCTGAGGAGAGTGGGGTCAGGGCCACCAGGAGCAGCCCGGGGCAGTAGCCCCCACCTCACAGCAACACCTGGACAGACACCAGTGGGGGACCATAGAAAGGTCCAGGATCCATGGGTTATGCCCACCCACAGCAGACCCTGTGTGTGTGTGCGTGTGAACGTGCGTGTGAACATGTCTGTGTAGACGTGTGTGCATGTGGATGTGCGTGTGTGCATGTGGACGTGTGTGCATGAACATGGGTGTGTGCGTGTGAACACGGGTGTGTGCATGTGGACGTGTGTGCATGAACATGGGTGTGTGCGTGTGAACACGGGTGTGTGCATGTGGACGTGTGTGCATGAACATGGGTGTGTGCGTGTGAACATGGGTGTGTGCATGTGAACATGGGTGTGTGCTTGTGGACATGTGTGTGTGAACACAGGTGTGTGCTTGTGGACGTGTGTGTGAACACGGGTGTGTGCGAGTGGGTGTGTGCGTGTGAATGCGGGTGTGTGCTTGTGGACGTGTGTGTGTGAACATGGGTGTGTGCATGTGAGTGGGTGTGTGAACACGGGTGTGTGCATGTGAGTGGGTGTGTGCGTGTGAATATGGGTGTGTGCTTGTGGACGTGTGTGTGTGAACACGGGTGTGTGCGTGTGAGTGGGTGTGTGCATGTGAACATGGGTGTGTGCATGTGGACGTGTGTGTGTGAACACGGGTGTGTGCGTGTGAGTGGGTGTATGCGTGTGAACATGGGTGTGTGCTTGTGGACGTGTGTGTGTGAATGCGGGTGTGTGCGTGTGAGTAGGTGTGTGCGTGTGAACATGGGTGTCTGCATGTGGACGTGTGTGTGTGAACACGGGTGTGTGCGTGTGAGTGGGTGTGTGCGTGTGAGTGGGTGTGTGCGTGTGAACACGGGAGTATGCGTGTGAGTGGGTGTGTGCGTGTGAACACGGGTGTATGCGTGTGAGTGGGTGTGTGCGTGTGAACACGGGTGTATGCGTGTGAGTGGGTGTGTGCGTGTGAACATGGGTGTGTGCCTGTGGACGTGTGCGCGTGAACACGGGTGTGTGCGTGTGAGTGGGTGTGCGCGTATCAGTGTGTGTTTGTGGATGTGTGTGTGTGAACACGGGTGTGCGCATATCAGTGTGTGTGGATGTGTACGTGTGAGTGGGTGTGCGCGTATCAGTGTGTGTGTGTGGATGTGTGTGTGTGAACACGGGTGTGCACGTATCAGTGTGTGTTTGTGGATGAACATGGGAGCTCAATGCAGGTTCTGCTTCCCCCCCATCAGAGCTGCCCTGGCATCTGGCTTTGACCTTAGGATGGGGCGTGACCTTGGGAGGCCGTGAGCTCTCCCCTCGCGCTGTGGAAGCCCTGGGGACTCAGGGCTGCGTGAGAGGAGCCATGCCACAGCCAGCGACAGCTCCTGATGTGTGAGCAAGGCCAGGTGAGACCTCCGCCCAGCCGAGCAGCTGATGAAGCCACAGAGGTGACCCGGGGAGCTCAGCAGAGGGACCTGGACAGCAACTCCCCGCACCTGAGACTTGCAGACCCTCGGCAAGCGCAGGTGTTCACTGCCTCGTAGCAGAGGTGATATGCAGACGCTGGACCTCAGCGCACTCACCTGCCAGAGAGGAGGTGAGGGCCCCATGGGGTGAGGGGTCCATGGGGGCAAGAGGCCTGGTGTGGTTGAGGGTCCTGTGGAGTGGGATGAGGAGCCAGCCCCTGCCCTTGCCCCAGGCTGAGCAGGACCACCTGGCCAGGGCGCGTGGAGCTCCTGGTGCCGGGCGTTGTCCCCAGGACTTGGTGAGGCTGAGTCGTGCCCCAGACCTGTCTTGTCCCGGCCCCAGCACCCAAGAAGGTTCCCCTGCATGGAGAAGGGAGCTCGTGCTGGATGGAGGTCAGACGTGGCCGCCGTGCTAATCCCCAGAGCCTGCGCCTACGTCAGGTTACCGGGCGGGGGAGTGACGGCAGCAAATGTTCAAACTGCTGATCAGCTGACCTTAAACACAGTTACCTGGATTATCTGTGGGCCAAGCGCAATCACAAGGGCCCTTGAACAGGGAGGAGGAGGCAGGAGACGAGGCCGGGAGACGCTGCAGGGAGACTCCGCGGACGCAGCAGCTCTGAAGACGCAGGGAGGGCCTGGCCCAGGTGGGCCACTCCTGGGGCTGACGAGGCAGGTGACGGGTCCCCCCCAGGCCCCAGTGGAGCTGGCCCCACTCACCCCATGCTGGGCTTCCGACCTCCAGAGCTACGAGATGATAAATCTGCACGGCATTGCGGTCACTTGCTCTGGAGGCCACAGGAAGCTCTCATATGGCAAGGCGTCAGGAGAGAGGGCTCCGTCGGCCTCCACGCCCACCCAGTCCTTGTGCTCGAACCCCTTCCTGAGCCCATTTCTCCACCGGGAAGGGCTGGGTCGGCCCAGTGTGTCTCACACAGGTGGTGCACTGGGCCCCAGGGGACTGAGCTTGGAAGGTGAGACTGCAGGACGGGGCCGAGCCCAGGAACTCATGCTTAGGAGGCACCTGACGTGCCCTGCGACTCGAGGGCTGGCTGCTCCCGGCTCCCACAGACACGCGGCTCCCACAGACACACGGCTCCCACAGACACGCGGCTCCCACAGACATGCACGGTGAGCTGCCTTTTCCCCGTAGCAGCGATGAGCAGGCAGAGCTCTCCTTCCTGGTTTGGGTTTCAGCCCTGGTGCTGCTGTTGCATTTTGGAGAGAAGATGGTTGTGGGGCCGTCCCGTGCGCTATGGGAAAGTTAGCAGGGTGCCTGGTACGGTGGCCGGACTGCGCCTCCCACGGAAGATACACTCACATCCTAACTCAGGTACCTGTGAAAGTGACCTTATTAGGAAACAGGGTCTTTGCAGGTGTAAACCCGCTGAAGTCACACTGGGTGGGCCCTAAATCCAATGGCCAGTGTCCCAGCAAGAGGAGACACAGAGAGAGAAGGTGTGCGCTTGGAGGCCAGGAACGGAGCAATGCAGCCACAAGCCAAGGATGCCTGGAGCCCCCAGGAGCTGAGAGAGGCAGGAAGAAGCCTCCACGGGAGCTTCCAGAGGGAGCATGGCCCTGAGACACCTGGATTTCAGGCTTCTGCCCTCGGAAATGTGGGAGAGAAACCCCGTCGTTTTAAGCCCCGGGGACTTTGTGGCCGCAGCCCCGGAAGGTGACATCCCCACCCCACAGGCATCGATGCCCAGACCTGGCAGCCAGAGGTGTGTCCAAGCACCACCAGCTGTCCCCGGGAGCAAGAGCACCACCCTTGAGGCCGCTCTGGTCTGACGGGGTCCCCATGGCACCGTGCGGTGCTCCCCTCCCAGGGGAGGCAGGAGGCCAGGACCCCATAGGACCGCAGCCACCCAGTCCTCCCTGGTGGAGGGCACAGCAGGGGCCACAGAAGGGACCCTGAGCCTGCAGGGAAGGCTCAAAATAGACCATGAGCAGCTCAGTCCGTGTCTGCAGAGAGACTGTGTCCCTCGACCCAGACGGGACTGAAATGGACAAACAAAAACGTGAGAATAAGTATTAGGAGGAACAGAAAGAGACTGTTCCAGAGCAGCCTGTCAAAAGTCAGCAATGTGAAGCAGGAGGGAAGGCCAGGGACCAGCAGGACGGGTGTCGTGGGCGGCCTCCAGATGGAAGCGGGAGAAGCAGATGTGGGAAGAGGGGAGGTGACGGGAAGGTGAAGATGAGGCGGGTGAGTGGATTGGTGGGTGGACGGGCAGGTGAGTGGGTGGGCGAGTGGGTGGATGGCTGGGTGGGTGGGTGAGCAGGCAGGTGGGTGGACAGATGGCTGTGAAACTTTGTATCCTAATCAGAGGGAAATGCAGATACGTATTGAAATCTCAGCCTTGCCAGGCACGGCGGCTCACTCCTGTAATCCCAGCACTTTGGGAGGCCAAGGCGGGCGGATCACGAGGTCAGGAGATCGAGACCATCCTGGCTAACACGGTGAAACCCCGTCTCTACTTAAAAAAAATACAAAAAAAATTAGCCGGGCGTGATGGCAGGCACCTGTAGTCCCAGTTACTTGGGAGGCTGAGGCAGAAGAATGGCGTGAACCCGGGAGACAGAGCTTGCAGTGAGCCGAGATGGTGCCACTGCACTGCAGCCTGGGTGACAGAGCGAGACTCTGTCTCACAAAAAAAAAAAAAAAAAAAGAAAAGAAAAAGAAAAGAAAAAGAAAAATCTCAGCCGTGTGAATACAGGCATATATCGAATCTGGTTTCCATTCCTTCAAACATTCTGTGTGCTGTCAGTATTGATTGACCATTTCCCGCACTCATGTAGCATTCACTGTGTGTCTGGCACTCTTCTCCACACTTATTTAATTTTAACTCATCTGGTCTTTGCAGCATCCACAAGGGAGGTGCTGCTATCCTCCCCCTTTACAGGTGAGGAGACTAAAGCTGAGGGATGGAGTGATCTGCCAGGATCAGTGGCCGAGTGCAGATATGAACGCTACCGGCGGCACCTCAGCCCTGCACTGGCCTCGGGCCCCGCACCACCTCAGCCCTGCACTGGCCTCGGGCCCCGGCCATGCTCTGCTGGGTCCACTGCCCCTCGGTGCACCCTCCATGCCACCAGCTCCCAGCTCATTTCCAGGGGTGGTGGTGCCCGAAAGCTGAGCCTGGGATAGGCCCCTGGGACCTCAGGGGTGAGGGGGCAGGAAACTGAGCATCACACTTTTGGCTTTCACAGCAAGAGGCTGCCTCTGCATCCCACCCGCCCGTGAGGCGGAGAATTCCCCACACAGGATGTGGGCTCAGATGCTGGGTAGGCAAAGAATGGCCAGTGGCCACCGCACCTGTCCTGTCCAGAGAGGGCAGGAGGCCTCCCCTGTGACTGGGGTTTTATCAAATTTCTCTTGAAATTCCTCCTTTTTTTTTTTTTTTTTTTTTTCAGAGACAGGGTCTTGCTCTGTCGCCCAGGCTAGAGCGCAGTGGTGTGATGTTAGCTCACTGCAGTCTGGAACTCCTGGGCTCAAGCCATCCTCCAGCCTCAGCCTCCCGAGTAGCTGGGACCACAGGTGCCGCCACCATGCCCAGCCCGATTCCTCCAGTTGTGTGTGGTCTAGTTCTATTCCGCACTGCTCGGCACACAAAGGCTCGTGTCTGTTGAACCTTTGGAAGGCACAGGACATTTTTATCCCTTTATAAACTCAAAACATGATCCTATCTATGTTTAAAAAGCAGACGTGAACAGCGGTGGACATGAGGAAAGGCCAGAGGCAGCAGCCAGCCCATCTCAGGCACGTCACTGTGGAAGCAACAGCCGGAGGAGCCACAGAAAGCAGAACTCCCAAAGCCACCCACGTACGTCAGGTCTTAGCTCGGATCTCCTGGAGACAGGCCCTGCAAAGGAGCTGGGTTGGGACCAGGTTTATCGGGGCGTGATCTTAGGAGGCAGCCATAGGAGGTAAGGAAGGCAGGGTGTGCAGAGTGCAGCTGACCCAACCGGCCGGGCTGACCCATGGGACGCCCTGGGCTGAGACGCTGTCAGCACTGCCCCAGTCTGAGACCACCTTGGGAGGGGTGTAACCTTGTGCAGGGCGGCTCTCCGCAGCGGAGGGCAGCCCCAGGGGAGGACACGGCTGGGGACACCAGCAGCAACGTCCCAGCGCAGCCAGGAGTAGGGAGGGTCGGGGGGCCATCCAGTGCCCACGACACTCATGGACACAAAAGCCAACCAGAGAAAACCGAGTCTCCAGCAAAGAGCCGAGCGCTGAGTGTGGAGTGTTCACCTGTCTGTCCCGTTGCCCATCTCTATCCCAGGCAGGCCCTCCCCGGTCTTGCCACCACACTGGACCACCGTGTGGACCCTGTGCTCACCCAGGCCTCACCTTTCAGCCCCCTAAGCTGGGCCCAAAGCAGCAGACTGTGTTGTGCAGATGCTGTGGCTCACGGCCCCCACTCCCTGCTAGGCAGAGGTGCCGGGTAAGACAGGATAACCAATAAAATTAGAACGTCAGAGAAACAGTGATTTTTTTTTTTTTTCTGAGATGGAGTCTCGCTCTGTCGCCCAGGCTGGAGTGCAGTGGCACCATCTCAGCTCACTGCAAGCTCCACCTCTCGGGTTCACGCCATTCTCCTGCCTCAGCCTCCTGAGTAGCTGGGACTACAGGCACCTGCCACCACACCCGGCTAATATTTTTGTATTTTTAGTAGAGACGGGGTTTCACCATGTTAGCCAGGATGGTCTCGATCTCCAGACCCCATGATCCACCCACCTCGGCCTCCCAAAGTGCTGGGATTACAGGCGTGAGCCACTGCACCCGGCCAAAACACAGTGATTTTTGGCATGAGTTAATGGGGTGCATGAGACCAAAAAATTATCCATCGCCAGCAGGGGCTGAGGAGGAGGGAATGGAGAATTATCGGTTAACAGTTGCAGGGTTTCTCTTTGGGGCAATGAAGAAGTCTCAGAAACAGATGGTGGCGGCGACGGCACAACAGTGCGACTGGAATTAAGGCCGCTCCAGACACATTCACAATGGTTACAATGGCACATTTTATGCCGTATATATTTCACGACTCTTAAAAAATAATCCCAGCCGGGCGCGGTGGCTCACGCCTGTAATCCCAGCACTTTGGGAGGCCGAGGCGGGCAGATCATGAGGTCAGGAGATCGAGACCATCCCGGCTAACACGGTGAAACCCGTCTCTACTAAAAAATGCAAAATCTAGCCGGGCGAGGTGGCGGCGCCTGTGGTCCCAGCTACTTGGGAGGCTGAGGCAGGAGAATGGCGTGAACCCGGGAGGCGGAGCTTGCAGTGAGCTGAGATCGCGCCACTGCACTCCAGCCTGGGCGACAGCCAGACTCCGTCTCAAAATAAATAAATAAATAATCAATAATCCCCAAAACCTCTGACTCTTACACTTTAAATGGAGAGTCATATATGACAATTACACACAGCTCAACAAAACCGCTGTGCGAGCCGACCAGAGCCCTTCCCCGGGACTTCGGAACCAGATTGAGGAAGAAAGCCCACCCCTCTCCAATAGGGGGCGCTGTGGGGCACGTGTCCACGTTTCATGCCGCCCGGGAGAGGCTGTGCTTGGAAAGACGCGGGACAGAGACAGGCAGGCAGCAGGGAAAGCAGCTATGGAGTCTTGACTGCAGGCCAGACACAGCAGCTCACGCCTGGAATCCCAGCACTTTGGGAGGCCGAGAGAGCGGTATCACCTGAGGTCGGGAGTTCAAGACCAGCGTGGCCAACACGGTGAAACCCCGTCTCTACTAAAAATACAAAAATTAGCCGGGCGTGGTGGCGGGCGCCTGTAGTCCCAGCTACTCAGGAGGCTGAGGCAGGAGAATCGCTTGATCCCAGGAGGTGGAGGTTGCAGTAAGCTGAGATCTCGCCACTGCACTCCAGCCTGGGCAACGGAGAGAGACTCCATCTCAAAAAAACACAAAAACAAAAAACAAAACAAGCCCTAACCGCATGGAGCACATCTGCACCCCCCTTCCAGCTGCACCTGAGGCCCACCCACACCTGACCTCCCAAAGAGTCCTTTGTTCAGCCTTCCTCCAACCAGACAACCTCCAGGATCCTTCCCGTGTGGCCCTTTTTCTGCCCAAGTCAGTTGAAGTTAAAGTTGGGTGTCTGCCATTTGCAGCAACAGCAAAAAAGGAACATTCAGAGACACGGGTGTCTGGAAGCTCATTCACCTGTGGGTTCTCCATAACCTGAGATAAATGCTGGAGTTCAGGGCAGCTCAGGAAATGTTTGATATATAAACAAAGAAAAGGACAGCTTGGTTCCTGACAGCTGAGGGTGCCAGACCCCTCAGGTCTGTCTCCTGCCCTGAGCAGGCAGTTCGTGGCCTCAGCCCTGACTGAGGGGATGCCAGGAGCCTGGGCAGGGAAGATCAGGGCTTCTAGGCCCAGAAGCTGGAGAACTGGGCCGCATCCCCCTTCTATGGCTCCCTCGGGCTTCTGGTAGGTGATAGTGGCATTCCAGACAGCATTCTTCCAGTAAGATGTGGCCTGCGGCAGAAAACTCAGCTTACGCAGCAAGGGAATGCAACGAACCGTGCATCTGTGAAGTCCACGAGCAGTGCCAGCTTCAGGTATGGATGCATCCAGAGGCTACCGGTGTCCTCCAGTCTTTGTCTCTCTGTGTCCTTGCCCACCGTCCTCCATGTGAGCATCCAGAAACCCAAGCCTACACCTCCTGCCCCAAGACCTGAGGGAAGGAGGGAACTTTATTCCACTCACTGCCATCGAGGTCCTGGGTCATGCCCCAAGACTGGGCCAATCACGGGGCAAAGAGGAACAGGGTGCTCCCACTGGCAACGCCTGAGGGACACACACACACCTGGACCCAAGGATGGAGTGGAACCATGGGCCGAACACAGGAGAGCAGCATTTCCCAGAGGAAAATGGGAACTGTTGCCAAAGACAGGGCATGGTGCACAGTCCTACTGCCCACCGTGTGCCCACCCGCGCCTCCTCTGTCCTGCTCAGAGAGCCCCAGTTTTGTTCCAATAAGAGGCAGAAGCCTCTCAGTCTCAGGAAACATAGATTCCATCCCCCAGCCTTGTGATGAATTCTATTTGGATTGAGACAGTCACAGTAAGTCCATCACCCTTGCCTGATTTCCACTTTCCCAACCTCCTTTGCAACAAGCAATGCCATGAGACACTCTTCTGGTCAATGAGATTTGAGAAGCCAGGTGGGAGCTCCTGGCTGCTACACCACTGTTTATTTGCCTCTCAGCACAGGGTGCTAGAATGCGGATATGATGCCTGGAGCTGCAGCAGCCTTGTTGGGTCAATAAGACATCAAGTAGGAGAAGCAAAAGCCAACACTGCTAGTAATATTCTATTTCCTGATTGTTACATTTGTAACATGTAACACACAACATTTTGTGAGAATTCAAGGAGCTGCGCATTTTTGTTAGTGTGTTACACCTCGCCAACACTGTGTCACACCTCACCAACACTGCTACACCTCGCCAACACTGTGTCACACCTCGCCAGCACTGTCACACCTCACCAACACTGTCACACCTCGCCAACACTGTGCCACACCTCGCCAACACTGTGTCACACCTCGCCAACACTGTCACACCTCGTCAACACCGTGTCATACCTCGCCAATACTGTTACACCTCACTAACACTGTGTCACACCTCACTAACACTGTGTCACACCTCGTTAACACTGTTACACCTCACCAACACTGTCACACCTCGCAAACACTGTGTCACACCTCGTTAACACTGTTACACCTCACCAACACTGTCACACCTCACCAACACCATGCCACACCTCGCCAACACCATGTCACACCTCGTCAACACTGTGTCATACCTCGCCAATACTGTTACACCTCGCCAACACTGTGTCATACCTCGTTAACACTGTTACACCTTGTCAACACTGTTACACCTCACCAACACTGTGTCACACCTCATTAACACTGTTACACCTCACCAACACTGTGTCACACCTCATTAACACTGTTACACCTCACCAACACTGTGTCACACCTCGCCAACACTGTGTCACACCTCATTAACACTGTTACACCTCACCAACACTGTGTCACACGTCGCCAACACTGTGTCACACCTCATTAACACTGTTACACCTCACCAACACTGTCACACGTCGCCAACACTGTGTCACACCTCGTTAACAGTTACACCTCGTCAACACTGTTACACCTCACCAACACTGTGTCACACCTCATTAACACTGTTACACCTCACCAACACTGTCACACCTCGCCAACACTGTCACACCTCATTAACACCATTACACCTCGCCAACACCATGTCACACCTCGTCAACACTGTTACACCTGGCCAACACTGTGTCACACCTCGCCAACACTGTGTCACACCTCGCCAAAACAGTTAAGTAAAAATCTAATACCCTGAGGATGGCAGAGCAAACCCCTGAAAACATGGGTGAACTGGTTAACCAGCCTCAAATACTGTAACTCTGAGCTTCTGATTCAGAGAATAAAATGGCTTTGTTGCTTAATTACTAAGTTTTCTAATACTTGAAGCTGAATGCATTCTTGATTAACCCAAAGAATGACTGGAGGCTGGGTGGCAAAATACTAAGGTGCACTCTTCAGGAAATCCCCACACCCCAAGGCTGACCCTGAAGAGCAGAGTTCCCTCCCTCTTCCTGCTGAAAGGTGAACCATCCAGCACAAGGGCGCTCAGCCCTGAGAACCATGCCTTCCCCATTCCCAGCTTCAGCAGGGAGCTTGCCATTGCTGGACAGGAACTCCACTCCAGATGTCTCCCAGCCTTAGTCTTGTTCCAGAGATACTGAGATTCAAAAGGCCCTCTGGCCAAGCACCCAGAAGGTGAGCTCAGCTGTGGATGGGGATGCCGCCTGGGGACAGTAAACTACGAGGCTCTTTCCTGGTGCCAGCACATCCAGCTTTCTCTCCTGGGGGACACTTCTTCCCACAATCCCCTCCTTGTGAAAGCATAGTTGAGTTCTCTTTGAGAAAGGGAGTACAACAGAGATTGGACACAGGCATTCTGACCACCCATAAATACCAGCCAGTGACTCACAGTGTGCCTGAAGAGAAACAGGGGAGCCTAACTAGGAATCTGAACTGGATTAAATAGTACCACTATCACCATCATCATCAGCATCATCATCACCATCAGCACCATCACCATCACTATCATCATCAGCATCACCATCAGCAGCAGCATCACCATCACCATCATCACCATCATCACCATCACCATCATCACCATCATCAGAATCAACATCACCATCATCATCACCATCACTATCATCAGCATCACCATCACCATCATCATCACCATCAGCAGCAGCATCACCATCACCATCATCACCATCACCATCATCACCATCATCGTCACCACCATCACCATCACCACCATCATCACCACCACCATCATTTCTATCACCACCATTATCATCACCACCATTATCACCATCACCACTACCATGTCCATTCCCCATCCCACTACCACCACCAGCATCATCACCATCATAATCATCTTCATTGCCATCATCACCAGTGTCACCATTATCCTGTGCTCTGGTTCCCAGTTGGGCTCAGCAGCAGAAGCCCCAGAGCAGGTCCTAGGGCTCCTGGAGAACCGCCTCCCTCTCCACTTCCCCTCTGCATCCCCTTTCCATGGCTGCCTCATTTAGCCATGTTCTGGCACCACTAACTTCTCCCCTGCCCTTGCTGGCTTCTGGGTGGTGGTGGCTTCCCACAGTGCACATCCCTGCGTCCTCAGCAACCCTCATGGGTTCCCATCCTGCCTGTCCCTGAGGAAGTCGGGCCTCAGTAGCCCCCTCACAACCTGTGCCTGTTTCCTGCTGAGACCCCCACTGGCATGGGCTTAGTGAATACACGTAGAGCAGGCAGGCAGGCCCAGGGGCTTGCATTTCTAGGGAGCCCAGAGCAACAGCCCCTGCAGGTGCTCCAGAGGCAGAGGGCGACCCGACACCACCCGGACAGGAAGCAGGCTCTGTGTGGAGGGAACACTCAAAGAAGAGACGCCAAGGTAGCCCAGTCCCCAGTGTGGACCTGAATGTCTCAGGGGTTGGGGATGGTGAGTGTCTGTCTGAGTGCAGGTTGCGGAGGGACAGTGCAGGCCGTTCTGGGGACGGGCCAGGGAGACCACAGGAAGAGCCTGCACACCTTGCTCTCAGAGGCAGGGCCCCGGGGCGGGAGCTGCCTTGCAGAGGAGACCAGCCCCCGGAGTGCTTGCTGCTCAGTTGAATCCATGTGTGCTCAGGAGAGCACTGACAGGAAATGAGTGCTCTCCGGTGCGGGACAGCTGCTCCCTCTCTGAAAGAGGGCACCCTGTGTGCCCAGAGCCTGAACCCTCCCTTCACTGGTGGGAGCTTCCCCGGAGCTGAGCCCAGAGAACAGACCCTGCCGGGCGTAATCTTGGATCAGATGCCAGGGAGCTAAGGACGGTGACACCCCCACATGGGCCTGCTGTGCAGGGTGAAGGCAGACGGCAGCCTGGGGGTCTCTCCTCCCCTGCCAACCTCTGTTCTGTGCCCTGGCGGTAACTTACAGACCCTTGCTGGGCTGCCCTCCAACTTCCGGTAAGATTTGGTCATGGAAAACTGTGGGGAGTCTGGAGCCAAGAAGAGGGAGGTCGGAGGTCAAAGGTCAGAGGATTTATCCTTGACTCCTGAGGCTTTGAGCTGACCACAGCCCCTCCAGGCAGCCCGCTCCTCCCTCCCTCCCCTGGGGCCTCTGTGTCCTCATCATGCCCTCAGCCTGGCCCACTTTTCTGGGAGTCTCCCCAGGAAGGACAGAACAGAAAGTGTGGTGAGGGAGGGTCCAGCCACCGCAGCCTCCCTGGGTCTCTGCTGCCCGTCCCCCCCACCTTCCTTTCTCTTCAACTCCACAGGATGCTTTTCTCCAACCATTTATCTCTCTTTCCCATCTCTTCTGTCTCTCACTCTCTTTTCTTTGTGTCTCTGTTTCTCTTTGCTCCCTGCATCAGCTTCCTGTGGCTGTCTGTCCGGGGACACCTGTGCCCGGGGACACCTGTGACCGGGGACACCTGTGATCAGGCACACTTGTGCCTGGGGACACCTGTGACCAGAACACCTGTGCCTGGGGACACCTGTGCCTGGGGACACCTATGACTGGGGACACCTGTGACCAGGGATGTGTCCAGGGATGCCTGTGCCTGGGGACACCTGTGACCGGGAACACCTGTGCCTGGGGACACCTGTGACTGGGGACACCTGTGCCTGGGGACACCTGTGACTGGGGACACCTGTGCCTGGGGACACCTGTGACCAGGGATGTGTCCAAGGATGCCTGTGCCTGGGGACACCTGTGACCGGGAACACCTGTGACCAGGGACACCTGTGCCTGGGTTACCTATGATCAGGAACACCCTGTGCCTGGGGTCACCTATTATCAGGAACACCCGTGACCAGTGACATCTGTTCTGGGGACACTTGTGCTGGGGACACCTGGACTCAGTCGTGAACACCCCGCCGGCCAGTCATGCAGGGAGGTCGGGCTTCCTCCATGGCAAGGTGGAAAGAGAAAGCTGGGCGAGGACCAGGCCTCAAGGACTGAGGCCGGGATTGGAGCTTTGCTGAGCCCAGAGCAGCTCCAGGTCCAGGCTCCTCCCTAAGAGCTGAAGGCCTTGAGCAACTGGCAATTCATGCTCACCTCGGGGTAATGGGATTACAAAATATCCTTCCACATAGGGGCTGTCATCGTAGTACATGAAATACAAAGACAAGCAACCCAGCCAAATGTGGGCAAAGGACTCGAATAAGCATTTCCCAAAGTAGATACACGAATAGCCATGAGCACAGGGAGAGACACTCAGACATCATTAGCCATAAAAGCAACGCAAACCCAAAGCAGAGGGAGAGTCAGCTCCACATCCACTTAGATGGCTGTTTTTTTTTTTAAGGGAAGGGTTGGGGATGTAGAGAAACTGGAATTCTTGCACACTGCTGGCAGAAATGTGAAATGGTGCAGTCACTGTGTTAAAACACCTGGTGGCTCCTCAGAACGTTAAATGTAAAGTCACCAGGTGACCCAGCAATTCTGCTCCTAGGCATATGCCCAAGAGTGCACAGGAACATTTGCTCTGGCATTCTTCATAATAACCAACTAGCAGAAGCAACCCAAATGATCATCAACTGATGAGTGGGTTTTAGTGGTGGATTCACACAACAGACTACTAGTCAGCAATAAAAAGGAATGATGGCCAGGCACAATGGCTCATGCCTATAATTGCAACACTTTGGGAGGCTGAGGCAGGTGGATTGTCTGAGGTCAGGAGTTCCAGACCAGCCTGGCCAACGAGGCAAAACCCCGTCTCTACCAACAATACAAAAAAAAATTAGCAGGACAAAAACCCACATTTGGCTGGGTTGCTTGTCTTTGTATTTCATGTACTACGATGACAGCCCCTATGTGGAAGGCTTTTGTTTTTGTAATCCCATTACCCCGAAGTGAGAATGAATTGCCAGTTGCTCAAGGCCTTCAGCTCTTAGGGAGGAGCCTGGACCTGGAGCTGCTCTGGGCTCAGCAAAGCTCCAATCCTGGCCTCAGTCCTTGAGGCCTGGTCCTCACCCAGCTTTCTCTTTCCACCTTGCCGTGGAGGAAGCCCGACCTCCCTGCATGGCTGACGAACCTGTAGTCCCAGCTACTTGGGAGGTTAAGGCAGGAGAATCGATTGAACCCCAGAGGCGGACGTTGCTGTGAGCCAAGATCACGCCACTGCACTCCAGCCTGGGTGACAAGAGCAAGACTCTGTCTCAAAAAAAAAAAAGGAATTAAGTACCAATATAGATGACAACATGAGTGAACTCAAGCATCACACCCAGTGAAAGAGGAAGGCACAGAAGACCACACCCGTGTGTGTGAAATGTCCACAACAGGCAGATCCACAGAGAGATGCAGGTGAGCAACCTGGGGCTGGGGTGGGAGGAATAGGGGGAGGAACAGCTAGTGAGTGAGGTTTCTTTTAGGGATGATGAAAATGTTCTAAAATTAGATGGTGGTGATGGTTACACAACTCGGTAAATGTATTAAGTCACTGAATTGCACACTTCAATCCATAAGTGAACTTCATGGTACATAAATTATATCTCAATGGAGTTGTGTAAAAAAAAAAAAAAGATTAAATGACTTATGTTTCTCAGACACATAGTCCAATGCCTGCCATGTGTATTGACTCCCTCACCCTTCCAGTCAACACTGATTACGCACCTGCTGTTTGCATACACTGTCCCAGACACAGGGGACCCAGCACTGAAGAATGGTACAGATGCCCCACCCTCAGGATTGTGCAGCCCAGTGAGGAAAACATACAACAAACAAGAAAATTCAAAATATCCATGGCCGTTTGTGGCGGCTCACGCCTGTAATCCCAGCACTTTGGGAGGCCGAGGTGGGAGGATCACTTAAGATCAGGAATTCGAGACCAGCCTGACCAGCTTGTTGAAACACCACTCAACTAAAAACAAAAAACAAAACAAAACAAAAAATACAAAACTTAGCCGGGTGTGGTGGTGCACACCTGTAATCCCAGCTACTCGGGAGGCTGAGGCAGGAGAATCACTTGAACCTGGGAGGCAAAGGTTGCAGTGAGCTGAGATGGTGCCATTGCACTCCAGCCTGGGGGACAAGAGCGAAACTCCGTCTCAAAAAAATAAATAAAATAAGATAAAATATATATAGTAGGTCAGGGGTGATTCATGCCATGGAGAAAAAGTAAGGGAGGGGGTGGGGCATGTGGGGCACAGGGCACCAGGGGAGCCAGGAAGGGTCCCCATGCACAGTCACGGCCAACTGACCTTCAGCAAAGGTATTAAGGACACACGACAGGGAAGGGGGCGTCCTCAATAGGTGGTGCTGGGAAAAGTGGAGGAGGACGAAAAGGCCTCATCCAACACCACCTACGAAAATCAACTCAACACAGATTAAAGACTTAAATGTAAGACCTGACACCACAAAACTCTTGGAAGAAAACACAGGAGGAAAGCTTCTTGACATTGGTCTGGGCAATGATTTTTTAAAATATGGCCCCAAAGCACAGGCAACAAAAGCAAAAATAGGTGAGAATACAACAAACCAAAAAGCTTCTGCACAGCAAAGGAAACCAACAGAGTGAAAAGTCAACCCACGCGGGGAGGCGGGAATATTTGCAATCCATGTATCTGATGAGGAGTTAATCTGCAAATTGTAGAAGGAACTCAAACAACTCAATAACAAAAACAAAGAAACAAACAAACAAACATTTTAAAATGTGCAAAGGACCTGACTCTGTGTGTCTCAAAGGAAAACATGTAAGTGGCCGATGTGTAGACGAAATAATGTCCAGCATCACTAATCATCAGGAAAATCAAATAAAAACCACATGAGGTACCAACTGGCACCTGTTAGGATGACTGTCATCAAAACGCAAAAGATAGCGAGTGTTGGTGAGGACATGGAGGAAAGGGGCCCGTTGCACTCTGTTCCTGGGAACGTCGTTGGCACAGCCACCATGGGAGACGGCAGGCAGCTTCCTCAAAAATGTGGAAATAGAGCTTCCACAGGATCCAGCAATCCCACTGCTGGGTGTCTATCCAAAGAGTTGAAATTAGCACATAGAAGAGGTGTCTGCACCCTCGTGTTCATCGCAGCACCATCCCAGCAGCCAGGACACAGAATCAACCCAAGTGTCCATCAGTGGATGCATGGATGAAAATATGTGAGAAATACACACACATGCACACACACACACACAGGAGTGTTATTCCACAGGAGGGAAAGGGAAGGGGAGGGGAAGGGAGGGGCGGAGAGGGAAGAAATCCACACACATGCACACACACACACACAGGAGTGTTATTCCACAGGGGGGAAAGGGAAGGGAAGGGAAGGGGTGGGGGGAGAGAGAGAGAGAGAGGAGAGAAAGGAGAGAAGGGAAAGGAGAGGAGGGGAAGGGAGGGGAGGGGAGGGGAGGGGAGGGGAGGGAAGGGCACGGCAGGGCAGGGCAAGCCTGCCATTTGTGAGGACACCTGAAGGGCATTGTGCTAAGTGAGATAAGCCAGGCACAGAAAGACAAATAGCCCGTGGCCTCACTTGAGTAATGTGTGAAAAAGCTGAACTCATAGAAGCAGAGAGAACAGTGGCTGTCAGGGCCAGAGAGGGGATGGGGAGTTGAGGGTCACAGGAAACAAAGGTGCAGTTATGAGATTAACAGGTCCTAAGATGGAATGAACATGGTGACTACAGCTAATAATAATGTGTCCTTCATTTATTTATGTATTTATTTATTTTGAGATAGGGCCTCCCTCTGTCGCCCAGGCTGGAGTGCACTGCAACCTCCACCTCCCAGGCTCAAGTGATTCTCCAGCCTCAGCTTCCCAAGTAGCTGGGACCATAGGTGTGCACCACCACGCCCAGGTAATTTTTTTTATATTTGTAGAGAAAGGGTCTCGCTCTGTTGCCCAGCCTGCGTGTCCTCTATTTAAAATTTGAAGTGTTCTCACCACAGACAGAAGTAACCATATAAGGTGATGGGTGCATTAATTAGCCCAACCGTGGGACTCATTTCACAATGCATACATGTGTCAGGTTGTGATGCTGCATACCTTGAGTACACATGGTCCTGAATTGTCAACTATACCTCAATAAAGCTGGAGAGAGAGAAAGAAAGAAAAGAAAAGGTGTCTCCAGGACTGTGACGGGGGCAACAGGCCCCAGGGCACTCACAGAGACCGGGAATGCAGGTGCAAAGGTCCTGGGGCAGTGACGAACAGGAAGCAGGAAGAAGGGCCAGAGGTACAGGGATGGGGCCTGGCTGACCTCCACGCCCAGAGCCTTCCTTTCCCAAGTGGGAAGAAGTAAGAGGTTCCTGTAGAACAAACGCCAGGGAAGAGGTGGCACGGAGCCCCAAGGGGGCTCAGGCGAGGGTCCAGGCCAGGTGGGCAGGCGGGGGCAGCACTCTGCAAGGGCAGGAGCCGTCAGAAGAGCGTCGGCTGTCCCCGGAGAAGGCCCTCTTGGAAGGAGCGAGCTGGTAACAGGAGTTGGGGGGCGGATTTGGGGGTCAAGCGCAGGTTCCTGAGTGGCCAGGCGGTGAGCGTCTGCACTGCCCTGCAGACCTCAGGTATCACTGGCATCTTGAAGCAGAAATGACATAATCAGGTTTTGCTTTAGGAATAATTATCTCTATCCCCAAAGCCAGCAAGCATATGAAGAGATGCTTGAAATCATCAGTCATCAGAGAAATGCAAATTAAAACCACCACGATGATCCCGTCCCACCATCAGGCTGCCAAGATGAGAAGCTGGATCTGCCAAGTCCTGGTAGGGGTGTGGGGGCATCCTCTGGAGGGAGGGAACCCTCATCCACTGCCCCATGCCCGAGGGAGAAGGGGTGAGGCGGCCCTTAGGGAGAGCAGCCAGAGCCGGGGAAGGGCTGGGAAGTCCTCACCCAGGTCCATGGGGGCAGGTCCAAGGCTGCGCACCGAGGCGCCATCATGGACCCCTTCTCTGCCAGCCGCCGGCAGTTCTGGGGGTCAAGCATAGGGAGCCCTGCCAGGGAAGGTGGGACAGGAGATCAAGCCCTTCCACCAAAGCCTGCCTGGAGAGACAGCAGGGCCTGTTTCTGATCTTTTTTCTAATTTACACAAAGGCACGACATGGGCTGGCAGGAGCCCTGAACCCGGGTCCCTTCCTGGAGAGGGCGTGGGCAGCTCGTGATGGACGCGCACTGGTTCTATCAGGGCGGGCATCATTTGCTGCAGGAACAAACAGCCCCGAAACGGACCCACTCGCAGCCACACAGGCTCACTCCCCACCCACTTCAGGATTTACGGGGCTCTGGTCCACTTCACCCCTTGCCTCCAGGCCCCAGGCCTGGGCGGCCTCCCTCTCACCGCGCCTGCGCGGGTTTGCCAGTCCTCAGGGCTGTGGCCCGGCTGCGCTCCTGGAAGCCGGGCCCGGTGTATCTCCCTGATTCCCGGGGCGGCGCCAGCAGAGGCCGGTCAGGACCAGAAGTGCCCGACCCTCAGGGTCCTCCTCAGGGCCGCTGCGGGATCACTTAGGCGCCTCCGGAAACAACACTGTCATTGCACAGGAATTTTCAAAACACGACTGCCCTTCCCCTCTCTCCGCGGTGACCCCTCCCTCCCTCCGCGGTGACCCCTCCCTCCCTCCGCGGTGACCCCTCCCTCCCTCCGCGGTGACCCCTCCCTCCCCCCGCGGTGACCCCTCCCTCCCTCCGCGGTGACCCCGCCCCCTCCCTCCGCGGTGACCCCCCCGCCCCCTCCCTCCGCGGTGACCCCTCCCCTCCCTCCGCGGTGACCCCTCCCTCCCTCCGCGGTGACCCCTCCCTCCCTCCGCGGTGACCCCGCCCCCTCCCTCCGCGGTGACCCCGCCCCCTCCCTCCGCGGTGACCCCGCCCCCTCCCTCCGCGGTGCCCCCCCCGCCCCCTCTGCGGTGACCCCTCCCCCTCCCTCCGCGGTGACCCCGTCCCCTCCCTTCTCGGTGACCCCTCCCGCTCCCTCTCCGGTGACCCCTCAAGCTCCCTCCGCGGTGACCCCTCCTCCTCCCTTCGCTGGGTCTCCTCCCTCTCGCTCCGTGGTGACTCCTCCCCTCCCTCCGCGGTGACCCCTCCTCTCCCTCCACGGTGACTCCTCCCCTCCCTCCGCGGTGACTCCTCCCCTCCCTCCGCGGTGACCCCGCCCCCTCCCTCCGCGGTGACCCCTCCCCTCCCTCCGCGGTGACCCCTTAGAAGCGCTAAATGGTGCTGATGTGTGTTCTTAGGAATGTTCTCAACCTTCAAAGTTCAAAAGGCTCACGTGATGGTGTCTATGCAACGTGTGCGCATCCGTGAGGACGTGGTATCTGCATCCGCGTGGCCAGCGTGTCCCTCTAGAAACAAACAGGCCCCTCCCGTCCTCCACGGCGCTGTGGTCCAGGCACCCCCTCATCAGCGCTGCAGGCCCCGCATCTGAGCAGCCATTCCTGCAGGAAGCCCCTGAGGCTTGGGGTGGCCGTTGCCACCACATGGTCCTGCCAGCCTCACTGGGGCGTCTCCTGCCTGCAGCTTCGGCCCATCCACCACACTCAGCTACCGTGTGAGTCTCTTCAGGACACCACAACAAACACGGGCCGGTGGCTTAAATCACATGCACCCATCACCCACCCCGGAGGCCGGGGCACCCGTCACCCGCCCCGGAGGCTGGAAGTCCCCACCTCGGGGCCAGCAGGGCGGGTTCATCCTGTGCCTCCCTCCTTGGCCGGCAGTCGGTGTCTCCTCCGTGCATTCATCTGCGGCCCCCTGTGCCTGTCTGCATCCTTACCTCCTCCTTGTCCATCACAGGTCGGTCATCACGAGCCAGTTATCACCGGCCAGTTATTACAGGCCAGTCATCACGAGCTGGTCATCACTCTCTAAGCCGCTGTCTGGGAACTTTTCCTCCCCGATCTCCTCTTCATATTGCATCACCCGTGGGACTGGATCAGGGTCCACCCCAACAACCTCGTTTTACCTTGATGGACTCATTAAAGACCCCTTTTCTGAATGCAGTCACATCCTGAGGTCGTGGGGCTGGGGCTTCAGCGTGTGGATTTGTGGGGGACATAGCCCAGCCATCACAGCTCCCAAGCCCACATCTCCTCAGAGCCCCTGGTGGCCCCCCAGGAGTCTCCTCACCCATGTGCTCGGAACTGAACTGGGGACTTCTGCTCTATGTCCAGCAGAACCTGACTCCATCGCAGTCTCCAGTGCCCATGCCAGAGACCCCACAGCCCTCATCCTGCAATCGCGAACCTCACGGCTGCCACCCCCCACACTGACCATGCAGCTTCTGACCCCACAAGCCTTCCTGAAGAGGCCCTCAGACCCATAGCTATGCCGGCCAGGGTGTCCCCACGCCCTGCGCCCTGGCAGGAGCCCCCAGAGGCCAGGACGGCTGGAGTGCCCCCAGCTTCCATCTCTCCCCAGCCCGCCCTCTCCTTCCTCCGACACGTTCTCCCCACGACACCTGGCCTGTTGGAAACAACCCCAGCCCTGAGCTCCCCTCGGTGCTTCCGGCGCTTCATGGGGTGCAGCCTCCCCACCGGCCCCCAGGCTGGACCGCACCCCTCCCACTGCTGGCCTCCAGGCTGGACCGCACCCCTCCCACTGCTGGCCCCCAGGCTGGACCGCACCCCTCTCACTGCTGGCCCCCAGGCTGGGCCGTACCCCTCCCACCACCGGCCTGACTGCACCTTCCTCCTCCCTCCAGGTGGCTCCCGGCTCCACTGGCCTCCCCGGCTCTGGGCCTCCCTGCAGGGCCCCCTCACCCCGAGTGCCTCTTCCAGTGGAAGCCCTGGAACGCACAGGTCAGATCGGCTCCTGCCCCTGAGCTTCCCTCCCCAGCCCTGCTGCAGCTGCTCCGGTTTGCTCAGGTGGGGCCTGTGCCCCTGGGTCAGCATCCACCCCCTGCACGCCACAGAGGCTCTCCAAGTCCCTGCAGAACTGAGGGCCGATTCCCAGCCTGACCACACTGCAGCTGTCACACAGCCTGGTGGAGCAGTGACGTTTGGGCTGACTGTGGTGGCTCCTCCCAGGTTGGGAGCCTGAAAGTGCCCTCCCATCCCCCGCCCCACCTCCCTACAGCTGAGGCACTAGGAGGTCCTCCCCAGTCATAATCACCAAGATGCATCCCCGACTCTCCTCTCACCCCACCTGCGTCTGTCTCCCCTGCCTCCTCAGTGGGCTAGTCTGGGCTCCTCCTGGAATCAGTGGGCTAGCCTGGGTATGTCCTTTTGGGGCCAGTGGGCTAGCCTGGGTGCATCCTCCTGACATCAGTGTCTGGAGTTGGGCTTGTGATAGGTTCACAATCACTTCCATCCCTTCTGTGAAGCACCACAGCTGGCCGGGCCCTGAGGTGGGGGTGAGAGAAGCCTAGGTGGGGGTGGGAGAGGCCGAGGTGGGGGCAGGAGAGGTGGGAGTGGGAGAGGCCGAGGTGGGAGTGGGAGAGGCCGAGGTGGGGGTGGGAGAGGCCAAGGTGGGGGCGGGAGAGGTGGGGGTGGGAGAGGCCGAGGTGGGAGCAGGAGAGGCCGAGGTAGGGGCGGGAGAGGCCGAGGTAGGGGTGGGAGAGGCCGAGGTGGGGGCGGGAGAGGCCAAGGTGGGGGCGGGAGAGGCCGAGGTGGGGGCGGGAGAGGTGGGGGTGGGAGAGGCCAAGGTGAGGGTGGGAGAGGTGGGAGTGGGAGAGGCCGAGGTGGGAGTGGGAGAGGCCGAGGTGGGGGTGGGAGAGGCCGAGGTGGGGGTGGGAGAGGCCGAGGTGGGGGTGGGAGAGGCCGAGGTGAGGGTGGGAGAGGTGGGAGTGGGAGAGGCCGAGGTGGGGGTGGGAGAGGCCGAGGTAGGGGCGGGAGAGGCCGAGGTGGGGGCGGGAGAGGTGGGGGTGGGAGAGGCCGAGGTGAGGGTGGGAGAGGTGGGAGTGGGAGAGGCCGAGGTGGGGGTGGGAGAGGCCAAGGTGGGGGTGGGAGAGGCCAAGGTGGGGGCGGGAGAGGTGGGGGTGGGAGAGGCCGAGGTGAGGGTGGGAGAGGTGGGGGTGGGAGAGGCCGAGGTGGGAGCAGGAGAGGCCGAGGTAGGGGCGGGAGAGGCCGAGGTAGGGGCGGGAGAGGCCGAGGTAGGGGCGGGAGAGGCCGAGGTGGGGGCGGGAGAGGCCAAGGTGGGGGCGGGAGAGGCCGAGGTGGGGGCGGGAGAGGTGGGGGTGGGAGAGGCCGAGGTGAGAGTGGGAGAGGTGGGAGTGGGAGAGGCCGAGGTGGGGGTGGGAGAGGCCAAGGTGAGGGTGGGAGAGGTGGGAGTGGGAGAGGCCAAGGTGGGGGCAGGAGAGGCGGCCATCCCCAGCACCCTCCTGCTCTGCACCTGAGGATCCACCGGGCCGTGCACCTTGGGGGCCCTGGGCTCCATCCATGACACTTGGTGCTCGACCGGGGGCTGATTCCTGAGCTCTGGCCCTGGGGATTCCCCTTCTTGATACACGTTTTCTTCTCTCCTGACTGCACAACCCCACACAAGTCAGGGCATTCTGAGTTGTGACGGAAAAGGCAACACAAAGTGGTTGAAGCCAAGGGAGAATTTAGTGACTCACATAACCAGGAAGTCCTGGAGTGGGCGGCTTCGGTCTAGCTGGATCCAGGGGCTCAAAGGACATCATGGGGTCCTTGCTTCTGTCTCCCTCCCACCTTCACTCTTGGGGTCAACTCCACTCTCAGACCAGGTCACCCTTCCCGCACGATGCCCACAGGGGCCCAGTTCCTATCCTCCCAGGAAACGCTCTCCCCAGGAGCCTCCGGGAGGAACCCCCCTGCCCACACCTTGATCTGGGCCTCATGAGCACCTTTCAGAGGCCTCCCCCTTCGAGGTGTCCCACACACCATGTTCTCTGCTGGGAACTGTTTCCTTCATGACACTCACGTGAGCAGCTCCCTGTGCACCGGGCGATGTTCCAGCCACGGGGGTCAGCAGTGAAGGGACAGAGTCCCTGGGGCTCATGGTGTAGTGCGGGCAGCACTAAACCAGTGAAAGCCACCATTGGTCCCGTGGGCACCAGCGCGGGGCAAGGTGGCCTGGTGCCACCCTGAGGGGCCCGGCCACGCCCCTCTGAGAAGGCACGAGCGGAGGCTGCCAGCAAGGAGAGAACACGGGCAGAGGCCCCGAGGCAGGAGACGCTCTGAGGCCTGCATGCAGGGTGGGCAGGGGTGGAGAGAGTGCCCAGAGGTGGGGGGGGGGGTCCCAGGACTCAGGCCGCGTTGGGAGTCAGCATGTGCTTCTGAGGATGCCTGTCTATCGGTGCAGGCCACAGGGCGCTGTCCAGCCCGGCAGGAGCATGCTCTCAGGAGGGAACCTGCATTGTGTGACTCACAACCTCCCAGACCCGCCTTAGGAACGAAATTCAGACCTCCAAACTGACCAGGACACGGGAAGGGTGGGAGTGGGCCAGAGTGGACTGTAGGAGGCCGGGGTGGGCCGCAGGAGGCCGGGGTGGGCCAGAGTGGACTGTAGGAGGCCAGAGTGGACTGTAGGAGGCCGGGGTGGGCCACAGAAGGCCGGAGTGGGTCAGAGTGGGCCAGAGTGGACTGTAGGAGGCCGGGGTGGGCCACAGGAGGCCGGAGTGAGCCGCAGGATACCGGAGTGGGCCAGAGTGGACTGTAGGAGGCCAGGGTGGGCCACAGGAGAACGGAGTGAGCCGCAGGAGGCAGAAGTGGGCCGCAGGAGGCTGGAGTGGGCCAGAGTGGACTGTAGGAGGCCGGGGTGGGCCACAGGAGAACGGAGTGAGCCACAGGAGGCAGAAGTGGGCCGCAGGAGGCTGGAGTGGGCCAGAGTGGACTGTAGGAGGCCGGGGTGGGCCACAGGAGGCCGGAGTGAGCTGCAGGAGGCAGAAGTGGGCCGCAGGAGGCAGGAGTGGGCCACAGGAGGCAGGAGTGGGCCGCAGGAGGCAGGAGTGGGCCACAGGAGGCAGGAGTGGGCCGCAGGAGGCCAGAGTGGGCCCTTCCTTGTGTTGCCTGCACGGTGGGCTGCTCTTCTCACCTACGCTCCTGACGCGGGGGGTTGCAGCCACCTGTCGCTGGGACACCATCTCCCTTCCTGCAGCTGCCATAAATGAACCACCACAGACTGGGTGGTTTAAAACCACACACTTACCCTCTCACAGCCTGAAGTCCCAGAGGGCCTCCTAGGGCTGACGTGGAGGTGTGGGAGGCCGGGTTCCTCTGCAGGCTGTGGGAGGGTCCCACCCTTGAATCTTCCAGCATCTGGAGGGTGCCGAGCCTCCCACAAGGATGCTTGTGAACAAGTCCAGGGCTGCCTGGACCACAGAGGGCTCCATCACCATCTCAAGATCCTCAGCTCAACCACATCCACCAAGTCTCCTTGCCACGGAAGGTGCCACATCACAGGCTCCCAGGACCGGGCATGGAGCTCCCAGAGCCCAAGGCTGGTCCCCACGGCCTCAGAATCCTCCCTCAATGCCCTGAACAGACTGGTGAGGGGTCAGGACTGCACCTCCGGCTGCGGCCGTCAGCTCTGCCTCACTCCCCAAACAGCCGGGAACAAGTCCTGTGGGAAACACTCCCCTACTGCCCCGAAGTGAGGCCCCACGCCGGACAGGTACAGGCCACCGCCGCCTCTCCCTGGGCCCTGTAGCAGCCTCCTCAGCCCCTCAGCACTTCTACTTTTGGCCCCCGGCCCACGGTCCACAGAGCAGTGCAGAAACCCTTCTAAATACAAGTCAGATGTCGGCAGTCTCGCCCTAAACTCAGACTGGAGAAATGAGGAAAGGGCTCCAAGGGCCGTCCCGGGAGATTGTGTGGGCTGCACACTCCATGACGCTGGGAAGCGCATGGGGGAAAGAGGGAAGTGGGGAGATCAGCTTGGCCCCTCGCCCCACCCCTGACCTTGCCGGAGGATTGAACTCCGCAGGGGCAGCCCCTCCAGGGTCGCCAGCGGCCCTCACAGAGCCTCTGGGAGAGCCACAGGGATGCCTGGGCTGCCGTGGCACCTCCACCTCACGCACCCCAGGACACATGCCCGTGTCTCGCTGTGCTCTGAAGCTCACACTTTCGAGTGTGGCAGCAGGGGGGCACCTTCCAGACCTTTCTCCGCACTTTCAGACGCTCCCAGGGACCCTCAGGAAAGGCACAGCTCCGTCCCGCTGGGCTCCTCCCTCTCACACGAGCGGCTGCAGCCCTCCTGCTGCATGGCCTCTTCCCTCCGTGACATCACCTCCAGAGTGACCTCATGCCTTTGCCGCAGCAGCGTTTGCACTGAGGATGCTGCCGCGCCAGCCTTTTCCGTAAGGAAGGCCACAGGGAGTGTTTCTAATGTTCTATCACAGACGGGGCTCTGGGGCAGCTGCTCTCCTCGGGGGTTTCTAATGAAACTCCCAGCTCTCAGCTGGGAGTGTCCCCTGTGTCCTCCAGGAAAGACACTGGCTTCAGGGGCCAGCCTCACCGGAGCTGCTGCGTCCAACACGCTGGTCAGCTTCTGTGGGTGAGGTTTGGGTTTGTGGGATCTTCGAAGGGCTGATTACGCATTCAGGAAAGAGAAACTTCCAGACCATCCATAAGGCCCCAGGCCCCTGTCATTTCCTCCTGGTGGCCCTGCCACCCTGGCCCTGGGGCATGGTGCATGTCCGGGGTGGCTGTCCATACCCTGTGTGCCCCAGGCTCCCCTGCAGCTGGGGTTCTAGGCAGCCCTGCCAAGTGGAAGGGAAGCCGTTCTGGCCTCCACGCCGGTGAGGTTGCACCCCCAGGGACCCAGCGGCCCCTCCCATCGGCAGCCCTGGCCCCTGTGCACTGTGGGCCTCCCTGAGGCTGTCCTGCTGGGCTCTCATCTGCATGGGGTAGAAGCTCCCCTTCTTGGGAGCACCCCATGGCCGTTTTCCAGGCTCCATAACAAAGTACAGCAGAAGGCTGGGTGCAGTGGTTCATGCCTGTAATCCTAACACTTTGGGAGGCAGGCAGATCACTTGAGATCAGGAGTTCGAGACCAGCCTGACCAACACGGTGAAACCCCGTCTCTACTAAAAATACAAAAATTAGCCGGGCTTGGTGGCAGGCGCCTGTAATCCCAGCTACTCGGGAGGCTGAGCCAGGAGAATTGTTTGAACCTGGGAGGTGGAGGTTGCAGTGAGCCAAGATCATACCACTGCACTCCAGCCTGAGTGACAGAGTAAGACTCCGTCTCGAAAAAGAAAAAAAAGAAAAGTACAGCTTAAAGCACAGAGACCCGATGTCCAGAATCAGTGTTAGCAGAGACACGCTGCCTCGGGAGGCTCCAGGGGAGGACCCGCGGCTTCTCCCGTTCTTGGTGGTTTTGGCCTTCCCGGCTGTGTGGATGCGTTGCTGCAGCCTCTGCTCCCATCCCCACGTGCTGTCTCCCCTAGGCCTGTGTCTCTTTTCACAAGGGGACCGATGTTTGGATGTAGAGCCAAATCTGCGAACTTCATTTTAAGATTTGCAATTACATCTGCAAAGACCCAATTTCCAAACAGGGTTACGTTCTGGGGTTCTGAGGGTTGGGACTTCAGTGAGTGATACTGAGGACACGAGGTAACCCGTAACACAGCCTCCTCACTTCCTTCACCTGCAGCGCATCTGCGTTAGTCAGGGGTCTCCAGAGAGACAGAGCCAGCAGGACACGGAGAGAGACGGGCGCGGGGTCTGTCAGGGGAACCGGACGATGGAGGTTGGGAAGTCCCACAACAGGCCGTCTGAAGGCTGGGCAACGCCGATGCTGCTAGCGTGGCTCAGCCCAAGTCAGAAGGCATCAGAACCCAGGGAGCTGAGGGTGCGACTCAGCCCCAGGCCACAGGCCTGAGACCCGGGAGCTGCCGGTGCAAGTCCTGGAGTCCAAAGGCTGGGGCGCCTGGAGTTCTGGTCGGAGGGAAGGAGAGGAGGCGTGCATCCCGGGGGGCTGCCGTGGGGAGACACGCATTCCCCTTTTCTGTTTCTGTTCTCTCTGGCCCCCGGCCCACCAGAAGGTGCCACCCACACTGAGGGCAGGTCATCCTCACCCCTGCCACTCGGACACACACTGCAGTCTCCTCTGGAAACACCTGCACAGAGGCAGCCGAAAGTCACACTCTGCAGGTCACCAGGAGCTCCCCATCCAGTCCCGTTGGCCCCGAGAGTGTCCCAGCCCCCTAGTGCCCGGGATGGCTGCACAGCCCTTCTAACGTTTATGCGCCTGACCCAGTGTCCCAGCCCCCTGCTGTCTGGTCTCATTGGCACCGAGAGCGTCCCAGCCCCCTAGTGCCCGGGATGGCTGCACAGCTCTTCCGACATTTGTGTGCCCGTCCCCATGTTAAATGCCTCTCTGCCTGAATACAGACATATTTTTGTTTCCCCAAACTGATGCTGTCAGATTGCAGCCAGAGGCCAAATCCAAACAGAACATCCAATGAAGAGCGGCTCAAACTGTACAGACAGCCACTTCCCGGATGAAATGTCTGGAGGCAGCTGATCCAGGCCGCCCGCTCCCCATTCTGTTATCTCTCTTTCTGCCCCACTGTCTCAGCACGCTGGCTCTTCCTCCTGGAGCTCGCCGCCTCATGAGTGCAAAAAGGCTGCCACAGCTCCAGGGAGTACCTGCTCACAGGGCAGCATTCAAAGCCAGGAGTGGGGCGAGTGGGCAGGATGACAAACGGATGACATCTTTGTGCGTCCTTCTCTCTTCATCACAGATGGCATCTTCCCCAGATGCCCTTGCAGACGTCGCCTTACATCTCACAGGCCTGGCTCACCCATCCCCTGGTCTCACATGGGGAAACACAGTCACCCAGGCTCCAGCCAGGCATGACTAGGGTGGACGGGAGCCTGCAGCTGACCCACAGAGCTGGGAGGGATATGAGCGCTCACGGCTGCAGACACTGAGATTTGCCTTCGCTGGGACGCAGCAATGACTGACAGATGTGCCCAGACATAACTGGGACCTAACCAGGACCTAACCCGGACATAACTGGGTCCTAACCAGGACATAACCCAGATATAACCCGGACATAACCAGGACATAAACCGGACCTAACCGGGACCTAACCGGGACATAACCCGGACATAACTGCGACATAACCAGGACCTGCTGGCCGTGGGAGGTGGGAACAGCTCGGGCCCAAAAACCAACAGTGCGGCACAAGCAGCACAAAGGTGTCCAGAGAGCTGCCCGGGCCCAAGAGAGCTGCGTGGGGTGGCTGGGACACCTGCAGGGAGGTGGGTAGGTGGGGTGCGGACTCGAGCCCCAGTGCTAGCCCAGTGAGGCAGGTGGGCCTCAGGTGGGGACCTGGCCCCCTACAGTGTCCGTTCCCATCTAGTTTTAGGGCCTGCCTCTGCCTCCTCAGTCTGTGGTCTGGGTAGACTGAGGCCTCTCAGTCACAGCTTCACACCCCCCAGCCATGGGGGCTCGGTGGCCTGAGATGAGCCTGTTCAGAGAGGACTCAGGACTTTGTTCAGAGCTTCATAAAACTCTACTTTTCCTGTTGACATTGAACCCCTTAACTCCCCACTTAAAGCTGAGGCCACTGGAACCCCTGTCCCTGAATCCAGCCCTGCCTGAAGCTGGGGGCGTGTCTGGAACCCCACAGGGTATGGGCTACTTTGGGTTTGCATTTCTGCCATCTTCAAGGGAAACAGCCCACGCTCATCCCGGCTGCTTGTCCCTGGCCTCTCCCCCTTCCTGCAGCCTGATCCCACACCGGGCTGGGCACCCCACTGCAAGGGGCAGACTTGGGGGCCGGGGCCCAGCACAGGGACCCTCCTCCCGACCCACAACGTCCCTTTCTGGTGTGAGCACCTGTGCAAGCTTGTGCACTCTCACACTGCACACAGAGCGTGGCTGGCTGAAACACTCTCCAAGGAGAGCCAGGGAGTGGCCGCCAGGAGAGAAAGGTGAGTGTGGTAATGGGGAGAGCCAGGCGCACGGGAGCTCATGGAGATCACGGTGACGGTGACGCCATGTCCTGCGGAACTGACTTCCTCAGGGAGACTCCAGCGCTCCTGACCCAGACTGGGAGGGGCAGTGGCAGGCGGTGGCTGGAGCCCACGGTGCTGCAGGCCTGGAGTGGCCCAAACCCCCTGGGGTGCAGAGGACGGGGGTTTGCAGCAGTCTCACGATGGCAGGAGTGTAACAGGCCACTCCGTGTGGCTCCCTCTGCCCTCTGCATTCCACTCCTGCCTTCCAAATGCCTGCTGGTTTTCTGTGGTCATCCCTAACCCAGAGCCGTCTGGCGAGGAAAATTCTAGGAAATTGTCTGCTGCTCAGCAGGGCCCACGTGGCACAAAGCCACCATCGGCGTCAGGAAGGAGTGGCATTGGGTTAGAGCTTGGGGGACAGAGAGGGCCCAGGGGAAGGGACGGCAGGTCTCAAGCCCCTGCGGAGAGAAGACACCTGCTCCACTGGGTGAACAGGGAGGGGGCGGCCCGCGGAGCTGCAGCAGGCTCAGAACCAGGCAATAGCATATCTTCAGGAGCAGGATGACTGCAAGGGGGCACGCTGGGGACCCCAAATTCTCAATTGCCTTGACACGTGGCTCAAGGCACATTCTAACTGCAATTCCAGGAAGAGGCCACCTGACTGGTGTCACCTGGGTCGCCTGCATGACAAACTGGGCCACCACACCCCATCAGAGCAGAAGGCACAATTTCTCTGCTCCATGGAGGCTGGTCCTAGCCTTGAAACTTCCTGGACAGACACAACATGAGGCTTCAAGCATGGGCTTCTCCTAGGCTTCTGTGGCTCTGCTCAGCCTCCTGAGCCATTGAGGGAGAATAAACGCCTGCATCCCACAGAAAGAGGCCTGTGGATTACAGCTGGGCCTGACAAAAGTCCGAACGAAGAAGCAAAGCCCTTGTTGTCACCCTGCAGCCCTGTGAGCAAGGCATCGTCACTGAGAGCCCAGGGGCTGTTTGTTACACAGCATTCTCGAAGTGAGAGCTGACTGACATTCCTTTGTTCCTTTTCCAGGGGACCATGGGGCCTTGGGACCTGCTGTGTCACCAGACGGCACCCACGAGAGCAGACTATGCATCTAAAATCCACTGAGATGCCATTATGGGAAGCAAGAGGGGCGGATGCGGAGGGCTGGAGCCGACAGCTGGCTCAAAGGTGGGGCTGGGGGCTGCAAGAAATGGAACATACTTTCTGGCTGTCATCCCACAAGCAAGTTTGAAACCCAAAGGACAAATGGCTTAGCTGATTTATAGGGCCTAATTTGGATCTGTTGGAGCAAATTGAATTTTGAATACAATTTCATGTCAATTAACTTTGCACACAGCATTACAGACGGCAGTGAAGAAATCCCCAAAGCAAAGGGCAGTGGCTAAGACGGAGGAGCTGACGCGCCATGCCGGAGACACAGATGCTCATAGCACCACTCAGGGCTCTGCCAGAGGACGCTGTGCCAGGGAGCAAGGGCCGTGGATGGGTGAGGGTCTGGGCTGGGGGCTGTGGCTGGGTGAAGGCAGGGGCTGAGGGTCTGGGCTGGGAGGGCCATGGCCATGTGAGGGTTTGGGCTGGGAGGGCCGTGGCTGTGTGAGGGTCTGGGCTGGGGGCCGTAGCTGTGGCCGTGCAAGGGTCTGGGTTGGGGGCCAGGGCTATGGCTGGGTGAGGGTCTGGGCTGGGGGGCCAAGGCCATGGCTGGGTGAAGGTCTGGGTTGGGGGCCAGGGCTGTGGCTGGGTGAGGGTCTGGGCTGGGGGCCGTGGCCATGTGAGGGTCTGGGCTGGGAGGGCCGTGGCTGTGTGAGGGTCTGGGCTGGGGGCCGTAGCTGTGGCCACGTGAGGGTCTGGGCTGGGGGCCGTAGCTGTGGCCGTGTGAGGGTCTGGGCTGGGGGCCGTAGCTGTGGCCGTGTGAGGGTCTGGGCTGGGGGTCAGGGCTATGGCTGGGTGAGGGTCTGGGTTGGGGGCCAGGGCTGTTGCTGGGTGAGGGTCTGGGCTGGGGGCCGTGGCCATGTGAGGGACTGGGCTGGGGGCAGTGGCCGTGGCCATGTGAGGGTCTGGGCTGCAGGAGGATGTACTCCAGTGAGCCTGTGCTTCCTGGCAGGCTGGGGTGGGAGACGCAGCTACGCTTTGCAGAACCCCTGCCTGCGAGTCGCTGTGCGTGGAGGATGGACCCCCTTCCTGGGCGACTGGAAGGATGAGTGCTAAGGGGTGTGATGTGAGCAGGAAAGGGACCTGGGCTGGTGGTGGGGCCAGAGAGCTGAGCCCCAGGGGCCGGGAGGGAGTTGTGGCAGGATCTGTGGGCCTCCAGCAGTGCGGAAAGAGAAGGGGCTTCACTGGCAAGAGCTGGGGAAGAGAGAGTGAGGAGGGGGCTCGAGGGCTTGATGGGCGACGGTGCGGTAGGGACATGCCAGGCACTCGCCTATGGCCCTGACTGTGCCCAGGGCCCTGACTGTGGCGCATTTAAACGCATAGTTCCCAAAGTGTGGTCCCAGACCAGCAGCCCCAGAGAACCTCAGACGTGAGGGGTGGGGAATCCTGGGGTGGGCTCAGACATGTGTGCTCACACCTCCCTCCCGTCACGGATCTGAGGCCTCTATTGACTCACACATGGATTCACACACACACCCAGGGGCTTTCAGACCCCCGACAGCGGGATGCCTCGTCACCACACCACCCCCACTTTATAGACGGGACAACGGAAACACAGAGATGTTAAATCATTTGCCCAAAGTATTCTGAGTGGGTGGCAGAGCTGAGGCTGGGGCTGAGGCAAGCCGGCTCTAGAACTTCCCGTCCAGCGTGGTAGCCATCAGCCCCACTGGCTATTATATTTTAAAGTCTATAAATAAAATTTATAATCCACTTCTTCAGTTGCACTTGCCACGTTACAAAGGCTTGAGCCACCTGTGGCTGGTGACCACCATCAGAACAACCCAGCCGTTTCCCTCCACTTCCGAGCTCTGCAGGCTGCTGGTCTAGGGGTCTCCTAGCCGCCGCAGTTTCTACCTTCCAAAGCACCCCATCCTGCCTGGGGCAAGAGAGGGCAGATGTGTGAGCACACAAACTGAAAACCAAACAAGCACAGGAGGTCCGCCCTGCACCGCACCAAGAAGTCAGTGGGAGTGGTGGGGGGGCTCGTGGTGCAAGCTCTGCCCAGGGCCCTGGCAAGCCCCGGGGAGGTTCGGAGTCCTGGGTGGGATGTCTGGTCACTGCGATGCGTGCTCCTGGAGACACACAGCCCGGTCCACAGGCAGGCAAATACGCATCTGTCAGAAACCACCCCCAGCCCGGCCTCCCTCCCAAGGGCTTCCCATCCAGCACGTAGCCCAGCTGCTTTCTCCTGGAAGAGAAGGTTCCCAGAGCAAGCCCTCTCTGGGGAGCACCTGAGCCCAGAACTCCAGAGATGGCGGCTGGTCCCTGGTTGGCCATCTGAACACCTGGAAATGGATCAAAGGAGAGAAGGCACCTGGGGACGCCTCCCCCAGGACAGCCAGGGAAACCCAGGGAGAGTCCAAAAAGGAAGCCCCTGAGGAGGTCTACAGAGCCCCTGCCCTTCACTGGGGTCACGCATCTGAACGTCTTCAGAGACCAGATAAAGAAACAGCGTATTTCTATAATCAGAAACTTCCGGCTGGGCGTGGTGGTTCATGCCTGTAATCCCAGCACTTTGGGAAGCTGAGGCGGGCAGATCACCTGAGGTCAGGAGTTTGAGACCAGCCTGGCCAACATGGCGAAACCCTGTCTCTACTAAAAATACAAAAAAAATTAGTCAGACGTGGTGGCACGGGCCTGTAGTCCCAGGCACTCAGGAGGCTGAGACATGAGAATGGCTTGAACCCGGGAGGTGGAGGTTGCAGTGAGCCGAGATCACGCCACTGCACTCTAGTCTGGGTGACAGAGTGAGAACCTGTCTCAAAAAAAAAAAAAAAAGAAACTTCAAAACCAGAACCTCAGACCTTCCCAAGCAATTGTTCTGGGGAAATGGGGTGCCCACAGGATGCCCCCTGCAGTCTGACTGACCTCTGGGCCCAGCCTGGGGTGGGGTGGCCTCTGGGAGCCTCAGGAGCAGGTGAGGACTCCCAGGCTGCTCGGGAAGGGGTCTGTATCTAAACAAGAGCCTGAAATGCCATCTGGGTGACCCTCGCCCACATTTCCTGGCCTTCTGTCCAGGGAGGGGAATTCGGGAGCAGGCGTGCATGGAGAAACTGCTCCCGGTCCGCTTCTGTCTTCCTAATGAGGCTTTTAAAAATCAAAAGGGAGGATGCTGGAGGGTGAAACCACGGTTTAACAAAACCCGGAATGGGAAGAGGGGGAGGCGGGCCCTGCCCCCACCCTGGGGAGGCTTTGATGGGGAACCAGAGAGCGGCCTGGGTGGACAGGAGGAGGCTGGGTGAACAGGAAGTCCCCCCACACCAGTGAGCTACTTTCCCGACTGCCTCAGCCCAGCAAACAGCCCGTGATGCCCGGACCACACCCTTCCTGCCCCGCACAAAAGGCCGCCAGTCGCCTCTCCCAGAGGCATGGTAATGTGGACCCCGCAGAGTAGGCAGGGACCCTTTCCCACTAAGGGCAACCGAGGGCACCCTCCCTTCTGCCCTCCAGCAAACCACCATTCTCCTCCGAGGGCCTGTGCAGGGCTGTGGCCCCGACCTGAAGCAGAGTCCCCATGACTGCGTAGGGCTCGAAGTCGCCACTCCTCGGGGAGGCCCTCTGGACCAACCAATGCCCACTCTCTGTGACACCTCCCAGTTCGATTTTCTTTCTTTTTTTTTTTTTTTGAGACGGAGTCTCGCGCTGTCACCCAGGCTGGAGTGCAGTGGCCGGATCTCAGCTCACTGCAAGCTCCGCCTCCCGGGTTCACGCCATTCTCCTGCCTCCGCCTCCCGAGTAGCTGGGACTACAGGCGTCCGCCACCTCGGCCGGCTAGTTTTTTGTATTTTTTAGTAGAGACGGGGTTTCACCGTGTTAACCAGGATGGTCTCGATCTCCTGACCTCGTGATCCGCCCGTCTCGGCCTCCCAAAGTGCTGGGATTACAGGCTTGAGCCACCGCGCCCGGCCCGATTTTCTTAAGATTATCCCTGGCTGATATTCTACTTGGCCCTGTGTTCAGGGTCTCTCTCCCACTTCTAAGAGGGTCATCTGTCTCAGCCGCTGCGGGGTCACCAACAGCGCCTGGACACAGGAGGCACCCGGCGAATACGCGCTGCGTGAATCAATGACTCCAGTGCCCACGCGCAAGGGGCCCCGGGGCTCAGGAAACCCCACCGGGCAGGCCCCTCCGAGCTCGGCCTGTCCTGGGGGTGGAGGAGGAAGTTCGCCCCGCGCCTGCCTCGCAACCGCAGCCGCCCCCGTGCGCTTCCTGCCCGCGCCGCCCTCCGCACTGCGCTCCGTGCCAGGCAGCAGCCCCCGCCCCGCTGGGCGCGTTCCCCGGGGTCTCGGTGGCTGGAGTTGCTTTCTTGTGGGACTTGGGGGCACGTGGCGCGGGGCGGGGACGCGGGCAGACCCCTCTCGCATCCTAGGAAGCCCGGGCGGGTCCGCAGGGGCGCAGGGAGGGGGCACTGCCTGGCCGAGGACCCTCCCCCGGTCCTCCTCGCCCTTTCCCCGTCCCTTCCACGCTAGCCGAGGGCAGGACTTCGGTTCCGCAGGACCGGAGGCCCCTCGCCCTCCTCGGAAGTCGCCCGCGGCCGAGGACCCCCGCCCCGCAGAGGAGGCTGGCGCTGCCACCGCCTCCCGCTTGGAGAGTACCGCCCGCAGGTGCCCGCGGAGGGGCTGGAGGGGCCGTGGACGCCCAGCGCCCTCCCCTGAAGGAGCTGCGCCGACCACCGCGGGCTGCAGGAGAGGTCGGGGCGCCGGGGCGGGGCGCGGCTAGGGGGCCAGGCCGAAGGGCGGGCACTTGCAGGCGGGGCGGGACCTGAATGAACTAGCGCGGCCGGCCGGGGCGGGGCCGGGGTCTGCGTGAGCGGGTCGAGGAGGGGGCGGAGCCTGCGGGGCGGGTAGGGGCGGGGCCAGTGTGAAGGGGGCGGGAAGTGGCGGAGCCTCGTGAGCGGGGCAGGCCGCGTGAACGTGAAGGGGGCGGAGCCTGTGTGAGCGGGGCGTGGTCGGGGCGTGGTCGGGGCGGGGCGCGCGGGCGCCCGCGGCGGCCCTCACTTCCTCTGGCGAGCGCAGCCGGGCGGAAGTGCGTCAGTTGTTATCTGTTCGGGGCGCCGCCGCCGCCGCCTCACGAGCCCGGTGCCCAGGAACCCGGCCGCCTGCCCGCCTGCCGCCCGCCGCGCCCGCCCGGCCCCGCCCGCTCGGCTCGATAGCCGCGCCGCGCGCATGGGGCGCGCCCCCGGGGGGGCGGCCGAGGGCCGCTGAGCGCCGGGCCCGCCCCCGCCGATGCGCCCAACCGCCCGCGCCGGGGGTCCCAGGCCGCGCCGGGCCCGGGGCTGAGCCGCCCCCCGCGCCCGGCATGCCCGGCCCGGCCCGCCGCCCGCCGCCGCCCAGGCCCCGAGCCCGCGCGGCGCACACTCAGTCCGGCGGCGCCGCGTAGCCGAGGGAGCCCGCCTGCTGCGAGCCAGGCGCGGGGCGTCAAGGTCACCGGCCCGACGGGGCGCACGCGCCGCCATGGAGGCCAAGGTCCGCCCGAGCCGGCGCTCGCGCGCGCAGCGGGACCGTGGCCGGCGCCGGGAGGCCGCCCGCGACGCCCGCGCCCAGAGCCCGTCGTCGGGCGACGAGCCCGAGTCCAGCCCCGGCAAGGAGAACGCGGGCCTCCGCGGCGCGCCCCCCCGAGGCGCCGCCCCCGCGCCCCGCGCAGCGCGTCCCCCGCGCCGCCGCCGCCGCGAGTCCAGCTCCCAGGAGGAGGAGGTCATCGACGGCTTCGCCATCGCCAGCTTCAGCACCTTGGAGGCCCTAGAGGTAGGTGGACGGGCACAGCTTCGCCCGCGTCGGGGCGAGAACGGGGCCCGGAGTTGACGCGTTGGGCGGTCCCGGGACCCCTGGACTTGTGACCGCCCGCGCCGTGGGCACCCCTGAGGGAAGCCCCGGCCACTCGGCCCCCGTTCCAGGGACCCTGGGTGCTGACCGCTCTCCCAGACCGTCGCATCTGGAAGACACAGCAGCGTTGGGTGGGTTTAGGGACGTTTTGAATTTCAGAGGCAAAGAAATCCACGCTTAGAAATCGTGGGCTGTCTGACAGCACTGTCGGCCTTTTATCAGTTGTGTTTCTGTTGCCAGCGTATCGCTCTGCTTGGTTCAGGACGTGCTAGGGAGCAGTGCTGGATCTTAGGGAGGTGGTGATAAAATGGATACTCCGCGGGCCATCCCGTTCCCCCCTCCCTTCGAGGGCTCTGCTGAGAAGAGGAGAAGGAGGGTTAATCCCAAGACCCCTCTTGGTGACTGTTGCTTGCTGCATGGTTAATAGGTTGGCAAAAAATACTGCTTGTCTGGCTGATGGACAATATTTGCTGAGCAAATACTGCCCCTCTTGCGTGAACCCAGCTGAGCAGCGAAGGAAATTAAATGCTGTCCCAGAGTTGGGGCGGGCACTGTCTCCCCAGGACTGGCCTGGGCAGGAATGCTAGCCAGGTGCCCTCCACCAGGGCAGAGACCCCCTCAGCGAGGTGTGTCTCGTGTGGCGCTTACTTTGGGGGACCCTCATCTGCTGGACTTTGATTCCCAGAATCACCCTATTTCCAACCCCTCTCACTTTTCCAGGGGCTTGGGAGCCCATGGCCTGAGATCCCCCTGTCTCGGAAGCTGAGCTTTGGGAAAAGGGGAGATGGCTACTGCAGGCCCCTGAGGCAGCAAGTCCTCTTCAAGTTCTCATCCAAACTCTCCAAACTAGAGAGCCTTGGGTCAGGGCTGGTGTCCAGGGAAGTGGCCCCAGAACAGGTGCCGCTTCATGTCCTGAGTGCACGGCAGAGCTGGGGCTTCATGTCCCGAGTGCACGGGCAGAGCTGGGGCTTCGTGTCCTGAGTGCATGGGCAGAGCTGGGGCTTCGTGTCCTGAGTGCACGGCAGAGCTGGGCTTCGTGTCCCGAGTGCACGGCAGAGCTGGGGCTTCGTGTCCCGAGTGCACGGCAGAGCTGGGGCTTCGTGTCCCGAGTGCACGGCAGAGTTGGGGCTTCGTGTCCCGAGTGCACGGCAGAGCTGGGGCTCCTGTGGGCCCAGGACGCAGGGGTGGTGCTAGGCCCATCACACAGCCTGGCCATCCTCTGTCGTGCACACTGGGTGACTCCAGGGCTGGCACACGCCATGCTCTGTGCTGGGACGGGGTGGCCCTGGGGCTGTCTTCTGCTCTCTCAGTGGTGATAATGACATGGACTGCATGTGTACTGGGCACGTACTGCAAGCCAGGCCCTGCGCTCGGCTCCTGCACTGCGGCTGAGACCGCGACGATGCCCACCTTCCGGAGCCGTCACTGCCCGCCCGCACCTCCTGGGTCCCTAACGGCGGCCTCCTTGCTGCTCCAAGCGGGTCAGCCCTTGTACCCTGCTGTTCTCTGCCTGCTTGATGTTTGGTGCCTTTGTGTCTCTGCAAAAATGTCACCTCGGACTCCTCTGAAGTGGTGCCCCCCACCCCCGTCAATGTTGCCCACCTTCTTCCTGTCATCCGCGCTCTGCGAAGCTGTTTTAGGATGTCTTTGCTCTCCATGTTTGTCTCCCGCAAGAACTTGTAAACTGAAGGAGAGCAGACACTGTCCTCTGTGTCTCCTATGGGGTCTGGTGCTGGGAAGAGCTCGGCGTGTAGAAAGTGCCTGGGAGACCCAGGGCCAATCCCAGGCCCATGTGCTTTGCCCTCAGTGGCTCTGACTGGCTGTCCACCTGCTCCAGCAGGGTCACGTGCCGCCGCCTGCAGGCAGTGGGTTCAGTGGGTTTTGGTGACTTCGACTTAGACCAGCGGTCCCCCAGGTCATAGTGAGACAAGTCTGTTTCTGCGTGGCATTAACACAGCCACGGCACCCCGGGGTGGTTTCATGCCCCTTCCTCTGCCCTTCGGAGCCTGCCTGGGAAAGTACGGGGCTTCTGCACAAGTCATAACCTCATGATCGTCCCACACGTGTCTCTTGGTTGACCACATTTTTTGTCAAAGTGTAGTGGTTTTTCCCCAAAGTTCAGATAAATCATAATCATATAAATAGTAATGACTGATTAAGTAAGTATTCTCTCCACCTGAGCTGCCCTTCACAGGCATCAACTCGTTTACTCCTGGAGGAGCAGCCTGCCCTCGGCTCTGCCTCCTTCTCTCACAGTCTCTCTGTCCCCACCCACGTCTTGGGGGATCTTCCTACTCTGGGATGTTGGAGGATGGGACACTCAGGAGTCGGAGGAAGCCCTTGTAACCCCAGAGGCTGGCTCGTGCCCGCGGGACACTGCAGTGATGTAAACAACCAAACACAAGTGTAGACTTGCCGGGGAGGTGTAGCCTGCCTGCAGGAGTCCTGTTACCTCCTCCCAGACCCCACATGTGCTGGGACCAACTCCCAGCCCCGGCCCCTGGGGCAGGCCCCCCACTCACAGCCCCTTCTTCCCCCAGGCAGACCACCCTCCCTGCCTGTCTCAACAGGGCCCCCTCGCCCTGTGCCTGGGGCAGGTCTCTGTACCTCTTTTGTGCCCCATGCAGGTCCCTGCCCCTTTTCTGTGCCCTGGATGGGACACATAGGTCGTTCTGTGCCCGAGGCAGGCCCCCACACCCGTTCTGTGCCCTGGGCAAGCCCCCGCCCCCTTTCTGTACCCTGGGTGGGACACACAGGCCATTCTGTGCCCGAGGCAGGCCCCCCACACCCGTTCTGTGCCCTGGGCAAGCCCCTGCCCCCTTTCTGTACCCTGGGTGGGACACACAGGCCATTCTGTGCCCGGGGCAGGCCCCCACCACCTGCACGTTTATATGTGCTCCTGTAGCGGAGGAGGAGTCCCCCCTTGTCCTGTCCCTGTGTCTGTATGTACTGTGAACACAGCAGGCACTCCCTAAATGTTGGCGGTGGTGGTTGTGGGCTGAGGAGGGCCAGGGTCTGGCCTGGCTCAGGGTGTGCTTGCAGCCCTGGAGACAGCATTAATGATTAACGGAGGATGGAGACAGGAGCCCTGTGGCAGGGCTGAGGACCTGCAGAGGGGCGTGCTGGACTGGGTGTGCTGGGGTGGGTGGGGCGGTATGGCTGACCTGAGCCAGCCGTCTTGATTTTCTACTCTCAAACCAGGGGCAGTGGTTTGTGGGGACAGGAGGCCTGAGGAAGCCCTGCTGGCCTCTCCCTTGCTCTTGCTCTGACCGGGGACTCTGGGTGCTTGGGAATATGGCTCTTGCTGTCCCTTTTGTATCCTGTGACGGCTCTGTTCCCTGGTTGTACTGACCAGAGGACACAGGAAGCCCCCTGCCCTTGAAGCAGTGCTGTGACCGTACGTGCCCGGTCAGTGCTGCTGTTCTCTGCCTTGGGTCCTCCCAAGAAGGCTGGGGTCTGAGAGGTGTATCCAGGGCTGCGTCAGACCGCGTCTTCCCAGATAGCAAAGGCCATCCTTATCTGGCCTCAGGCCACAGAACAGGTTGTGCTGGTCCCTATATCTCCCGGGAGATAGGCCAGGCCCGCTTAGCCCAGTGGGCTGCACCGCCCATTCCCGCATGCTGGCCACACAACCCCAGCGACGCTGGCCACGGTGCTCTGGGCTGGGCCTGGGCCACAGGGAGGTGGCAGAGTGCCCGGGAGTACATTGGCCACCAGCTTCAGGCGGACACCACCATTCTGGTTTGGTGTCTGTGAGTTTTTGTTGATTTGTATTTTTCAAACAACAAATCACTTTCACCTGGTGACTTTCACCTGGTTCACACATCAAGCTCCGTAAGAAGGTGTGTGCTGAAGCTTGAGCTGTTCCCTGACTGGCAGACGGCCACTCAGAAGGTCCACGTGTGTCCTGGGAATAAAGGCGGAAGGAAAGCACCCAGCATCCCAGCTTGGTGGCCAGCGGCCTCCTCTAACGCCTGTGCTTCCACATTCTCTGCTCAGCATAAACCACAGGACATCACCCAAAACGCTGCTGAACCTGCCGCTGCTGAACCATGCACAGACAGGCGGGAAACTTGTGCTCGAGAAACCCCAGGCTACTGATTGTGTGCGGCCCCCGGCCTCCCAGGGCTGTCCATGGGCGAGCTGTGACCCCTGCTGAAAATGGCCCAGAACGCTGGTGGGCTTAGGGTGTGAGCCTGGAGCCAGTGGGCCTTGGCCAAGGGGAGGGTACAGGTTTTTGGACACAGCCCGTGGTGGGGAATGTGAGAGTGTGAGGGACTGGCCCAGGCACCTTCCTGCCCTGCCCTGCATCCTGGAGGCTGAGCCAGGTGGTCTGTCTGTGAATCCCTAGTGGGCCTGGTGGGCTTCACAGAGTGGCCAGGATTCCAGGAGCAAAGGCCCAGGCATAAAATCTGGGCTGGCTCTTGGCTGCTTGGGGCCGGAAGTATGACCTGGCCATGTTGGGGCTGGGCCCGGCCCGCCGAGCACTGCATGTGGGGCCTGACAGTGTCACTTGGACCTCCGGGCACCGCTGAGACCACACTGTTGGTGGTGCCAGTGGGGGCTGAGTTTGTGCCGGGGGCGCTGTGAGTCCACACCTGGCTCAGCTCTCAGACAGATGGGGGTGGGGCTGAGACCGCAGACATTTGGGCTCAGTGAGGAGAGCCAGGGAGAGGGCAGGCTTCGGCCCAGGGAACTCCTTGTGGCTGCTTCCTGGTCTCCAGGTGGGGAAACTGAGGCCCAGCGAGAGGAAGTGCTTTACCCACAGCCATGGGGCAGGGGTGCGGAGCTGAGCCAGGGCCCGCCCTGTGACAGTGAGGGGCTGCCTGGAAGCTGTGTGGATTCCTGTTCCTCCCAGAGAGTCTCACAGCCGTGGGCAGGGGCTGCTCCCTCAGGGGAGGTGGATGCAGGGGCCATGAAAACAGTCACTGGCCCCTCGGTCCACGTGGGTGCCCGCCACCTGTCCAGGCCCTGTCTGGGGGCCAGCAGCTCCCCAGGCCCTGCCATGGCTGTAGCGGGGCCTGCACCTGGCCGCTTTGGCTCTGAGAAGGGTTCTGCGTCCTTTGCCTGTGGCTCTGCCCCTCGCGGGCCCTGCCTGGTGGTTTGCTGGCCTCGGGGTCAGGGCTGTTACAGTAGGATGGTCCCCGGCCCTCTTCCCCATCCCCTCCCGCCTGGATCCCCTCCCGCCTGGCTGCTTGGCCCTGTCACTTCTTGGCTCAGGTTTCCAAGGCCTTCCCGTCCTTGCTGTGGCTACGCCGCGTGCCTGTGCATCTGCACGTGCTGCGCACCTTTGCGGTCGGGGTCTCCCAGGGGTCCCTGTGACTCACTGCACAGTCCTCCAGCAGGGAGCCAGACCCACACCAGACCCGGGCTGGCCCCACCCCCTCTTTCCCGGACTAGACTCTCATGCCCCAGCTGCACCAGCTGCCCCAGCTGTCCTGACGGGAGATCTGTCCCCAGATGTCCCCCATCTCCTGCCTTTGTGGGATTGCTTCTCTAGAGAAAGAGAAGTGCCCTGAACTGGCCCTGCTGTCTGTGGGTGGCAGTTTTAAGGCTCCTGATGGTCGTGAGGGCCTGTTCCCTGCCGAGGGGCCCGTGTTGGGTATTTACCCGGGCTTGTGTTTTTGTCACTCTGGAAGCCTCGTTTCGCTGTGTTTTCTGGCTGGTTGTTGCTGTTTGTCTAAGAAAACTTTTTCCCACCTGGCATCTCTACCTGGGCACTTTGTTGGATTCTCTCGTCAGCACAGACAGTTTCTAGGGGACTCTTGGGGGGTTCCCATAGGCCCTGCTGGCATCTGCACATGGCTGTGACGTTGCTGCTTCCCCGCATCTGTGTTGCGGGACTCTTCGCACCTTACTGCGTTTGTGTGTCTGGAGCGTGAGGATTGGTGTTGCTGTTTGCGGGTATCTTTGTCCCTCCCTCCTTCCCTGTTTCCCGGCATTCTGATGGGCGCCCTGTGTTTTGCGGGATGCGTCTCTGGTCCAGCATCAGGTAGGGGTGGCCCTGCTCACCCAGCTTATGCCGCCTCCCTGCGCTTTCTTCCCAGGCCCCACGGCACCCGTGCTGCTGCTGTCGGTCTGTCCTTGAACTCCGGACGTGGCCCTGGTGTCTCCTGTGTTGGTGGAGTCTCATTTTGGGTTGCTTTGCCGATGGTTCGGAGTTTTGCCGCCCTGTTTCTAGTAGAGTTACTTCCGCTGGTTCTGCATTTTGGTTAGGAACTTTTCATCTTTTTCTGTAACGACAAAATGGCATAAGAATTAACCGCTTTCTCAGCACCTGGACAGAACATTTGGGTCCCAGTACTCCAGCCCATTTAATGGTGACCAGTTAGAGACCCTAAGTCAGCATGGTTTGGGGTGGGGACACGGGTAACGAGGGAGGGGCCACGGGACCACCTCATTAGAAGTGGAGGCTGGGGGAGAGGAGCCCGGGGTGCCCTGGCCAGGTCAGGAGGGCCTTCTAAGTAGGAGGACCACAGAGCTGGGCCAGGGTCCCGGGGCGGACCCAGCCTGGCTGCTCTGAGTCAGAGGCAGCCACAGGAGGAGCCCAGCCCACCTGAGTCCCCAGGAGCCCCCTGAGTCCTGCAGGAGGAGCCCAGCCCACCTGAGCCTCTAGGAGTCTGAGTGACCCCTGTGTCCCAGGCTGTCCTCTCCCTCCGGACTCCCCCTCCATACTCCCCTACCCAGATGGCACCAGGACCCCCTCTGGCCTCAGCTCCTGCATATTTCAGGAGCCCACAGGCGTGACCACCCTTCAGTGCCCCAGCCTCCTGCCCCTGTCAAGATGAGCTCAGTGAGTGGCCCCAGGCTAGAATCCAGGCTCTGGGCCTCGGGACCCCTGGGGCACCACCTTACCCCTGCTGAGGCAGTCCCGGGCTGGGGATCTAACCCTTCTCAGTGGCCCAGGGTCAGGCCCTGACTGCCCCTACGTGGCCCATGACAAAGCCATTTGTCCCTAAACAAGGGTCAGCATGTAAGCAGCCCCCAGGTCTCTGAGGAAGGGCCAGGGCTTGTGGCATGCGATGTGTGTGTTTGTGCCCTGCATGTGCCTCCCCGAGAAACCCCTCGGGCCTGATGTCCTCCCCGGCCCCACCCCAGGAGCATGTGGCATCTAGAGTGGTCGTGTGGCAGCAGCTGGGAGGCCCGTCGCTGAGCCTGGCCTGCACTCCCTGGGAGAGCTGGCCCACAGGGCCTCTGGGGAGGGTGCCTGCTGTTTCTTTGGGAACCTGGGGAGGTGGCCGGTGGGGAGAGCTGGCCATCCAGATCTGTCAAGCCCCACAGCTGCGTGCCCCCATGGGTGTGGGTCCCTCTCCGGGCCCCGCGCTCACGGTGAGGCCTGTGCGGGGGGGCACGGGGCCGGGGGCTGTGTCAGGATGTGACAGCAGTCAGAGTGTTCCAGTGGGGAGGCCTGCAGGACCCACAGGCCCCCAGCCACCCTCGCAGAGGCTCCACAGTGGCCACCTGCCTGTCAGACACCTTCTGGCCAATCTCTGGAGGTCCCAGCTGGAGGCTGAGCTACAGGCTGTCCAGGACTGCAGCAGAGTGGATCTGTGGCTGCCCACCCCTCCCGGCCCCTAGCCCTCCACTCTTGTCCTTCTCCAGACCCTCCAGGGAAGTGAAGAGGATGGACCATCCCCACACACATGTCCTGGTCTGCCCCTACCAACCCCATGTGGGGATGTGGGTTGTGGAAGTCTGGGGTCTCCTGCTGTACAGCCTGGAACGTCCAGATCCCGTGGGAGCTGTGAGAGGTGCCGGGGCTCCTCGAGGCGCTACTGCACAGGGCCCTCCATCCTGGTCAGCAGGGTGGCCCTGGGTGGGACTTGGCTGTGCCCCTCCCTGGGTGGGCCTTGTAGAGCTGGGTGGGGTTGTGCTTGGATGGACACCGACCTGTTCTGGGGGAGGGAGGCTGGAAGCTGAAGAACCATCAGGTGTTGGTGTCCCTGTGGGCCAGGACAGCTGGAGGTGCAGCTGCGGCTACCCTGTGTGATGGATGGAAACTGAGGCTTGGCCATGGTACTCACCCCACTGTGGGGTGGGCAGAGAGGCCGACAACCCCAGCCAGGTCCTGTGGCCACCTGCTCATGCTCCCGTCCGCTCAGGAGGCTTCCTCCACCCTCACCACGGCAGGCTGGGCCCCTTCGGCCTGTGTATGTGACCAAGGGTACCTGCCACCTCTGCTGTCCCCCGGGACAGTGCTCTGTGCTCTGTAAGGCCTCCAGGAGCCTGGGTGGCCAAACTGGTCCCTGGGACTGGTGGGCCTCATCCGGCCTCGGCAGCTGCCCCGCCCATTCCAGACCTCTGCCCAGGTCTTGCTGCTGCACAGTGGAGCCTCCAGGGCCAGCCCGGCAGAGTGGTGCTGGGCAGCAGTGGTGCTGGACCTCTGGGAAAGGCCAGGTGAGCTGCTGGCCAGCAGGGAAGAATTCTGAGCTGTTTTGCTTTCCCTGACGGACTCTACAAGCGTTTATTGAGCCCTGGCTGTGTGCCAGGCCCTGGGCCAGCCCCCAAGATACACCCACAGGCCCCGTTGCCACTGAGTATTGGGATGGCAGTAAAGAGGCTGTCGTTGGAGTCACAGAGGAGACCGTGAGGGCTTCTGGGGAGGAGTGCAGGTGTGAGGGGCAGCACCGAGGGAGGAGTGCAGGTGTGACGGGCAGCACTGTGACATGGCGGTTCCTGAGATCCCGTCAGGAAGGGCACGGGTGGCAGGTGGTACTGGTTTGGGGTGCCTGTGGCAGGCTGTCTGGAGACGGCTGGGGGACTGCAGGGCTGGGGGTGGGGCACTGCGCAGTACCTAAACTCCGTGAGATCAGGGCAAATGGGGCACTTGGTTCCACGTACCTGTAGAGGACGACAGGTGCCCTGAGGAGTGTGAGGGACAGAACAGCCACCGAGCCCCAACTCTCTTGGCGCAGCAGAGCTGTGCTGATCTGGTTTGTGTAGAAAGCTAGCCTGTGGGGTGGATGGGGTTCCCCAGAGCTGTGCTGATCTGGTTTGTGTAGAAAGCTGGCCTGTGGGGTGGATGGGGTTCCCCAGAGCTGTGCTGGCGTCAGAGAGCAGGCTGGGTGGGCTGCTGGTCCCTCTGCAGCCCAGACAGGCGTTGAAGTCTCCATGCCCATCTTCTCAGCCCATGTGTGTACCATGTGTGTGCACCCAGGACCCTCTGGCCAGAATCCGTGGTGTCTGGCTCAGGAGGCACAGGCACTGCCCTTTGGACTCTGCAGGAGCCATCAAGTGTCTGGGGCTGGGAGCCGCACGCTGTGACCCTGCCCCACTGAGGCCAGAGGGGCGCCTGCCCAGTCTGTGGCCACCACCTTCCCTCTGTTGAGAACTTGGTCCTGGCTGGGCGGCTGTAGGTAGCAGAATAACTGAGTGTGTCCCAGGCTTATGCGCGGCCCCACCACCAAGCCTTGCTACTGAGCGGTGGTGACAGTGATGGAAAGGGCAGCAGTGCCCCAGCTCCAGGCTCAGGCACAGCTCCAGGACTTCGTGTGCGTCACGCCCACTCCCCTCAGCAGCCCCCATGGCGGGTGCTGTGCGGTCCCCATGCTACAGATGAGGAACCTGAGGCACAGCCATGCAGTCACTTCCTATATCTACACTGCTGGCGAGTGGCTGAGCAGGATCAGAACTCAGGCATGGGCTGGAGGCTGGGGCTCCCCCTCTCTGGCCTGGGGCCATGGGGCCGGCCTCTCTGCTCCCTGTCCTCTGTCCCCCGTAGGGCCCTGGTCCTGCTGTGTGTCCAGACTGGCCTCCAGGGAGTCCTGGCCCTGTGGCTGTCCCCTGTCCTGGTCCCTCCACCCACCCAGTCTACAGTTTTCTAAATCAGACGTCGTCTAACTGCTTCCCTGCCTGGGAGCCCAGAGCCCTGCAGACTCCGTCCAGCCCGGGACAGCCTGTTGACACTCTTACAGGGAGTCCAGGCCCTGCAGACTCTGTCCAGCCTGGAAGAGCCTGTTTGTGCCCTCACAGGGAGCCCAGGCCCTGCCACAACCCCACCCTCACTAACCTGTCCTGCTGTGGCATCCCCCACAGCCCTTGGCGCCTGCCCCAGTTGCTGCTGCTCGTACCACAGCAGGCCTCTGGCTGTCCTCGGCCAGACCCTAATCCCATGCCCCACTTACCTGCCTGCTACACCCTGTCCTATGGCCGGCATGGCTGCGTGCCTCTCCCCAGGGACTGTGTGGCTGGGAGCCGGTCGGGGAAAGAGCCCAAGGGGCCTGCAGCGACTGCCCAGGGAGGGGGACCGTGATGTGGACCAGGCCCCCGACGTGGACTGGACTGGGTGGGGGCTACATTGGTTCCCCTATGACTCTCCTCCCCTAGACCCTGAGGTCAGAAGTGGGTTGGCCTCTCAGTCTGTTCATTCTTGGGGCTCAGCCCCTACCAGCCCCCAGCCCTGGGGGTCGTGAGTTCTGTGGGCGCAGCTGGACTGGAATCCCGGGATAAAGGTGGGGCCGAGCGGCGGCTGCCCCTGTGGTCCTCGTACCCCAGGCCTGTGGCTTTAGCGACACCTGGCTGGCGTGGGCCCGGGCCGCCCCCCCGTGGCTGAGGAAGAGGCTCTGTGTGTCCCAGGCTGCTGCGTGGGATCACCTGTGGCAGCTGCCAGCAGGGGTGAGTGGCTGGGGGAGGGGCTCCCAGGGCCAGGAGCCTCAGAGACCAGTGTGGGCTGACAAAGCCCAGCCCCGGTGGTTGGTGCACTAGGTGCCCTTGCTGCTGTCGTGAGTTCACAGGGGCCAGAGTGAGCCACAGAAATGAAGCCTGAGCCTGCCTTCTGCTCGGGGCCAAGGCCTTGGACAGGAGTGAGAGAGGCTGCTGTGAGCAAATGCACGGCCCATTCCTGTGCAGGGGCCGGGACAGGGGTCTCTGGAGAGGTTGGGGCCCCAGCAGTGGACTCCTCGTCATCCCAGCAGTGGTGGCCACACAGCAGGGCCCAGCATGCAGGACGGCCCTGGAGCAGGACACCCAAGCTGGTGGCTCCTCCCCTTCCTTCGGCTGGCTGCCCAGACGTCAGCTCACAGGGTCCTGCCCTGCATCCCCTCTTTGGGGACAGCCTCACCTGCCCGGTGTCTCCATCTCCTGGCTCCTTTCTGTTCTCTTCATCTAAATCTAAATCCAAAAGATCTCCCTTTCTTTTTATTCTTTTCGTTGTGAGGAAGTCCGTGTGTACAGAGAGTGCACGGACGGGATGTATGTTCGTTTTGAAGTGTTGACCTCCCAGGTCTGAGTGACACGTCCCTCTCAGTGTGTTGACTACCATCCTGATGTGTCCTCATGCCCCAACCTGCGGCAGCCCCCCAGGTTCTTAGGGACAGAGGGGTCAGCTGCCTGCTTTCCCCCGCTGCCAGCATTGGTGTGGGCTGTCCCTCCAGGGGGCCTTTCTAGAATCCTTGGCAGACCCCACTGGTGGCCGGGACAGGCTCCAGCCCTTCGTCACCTCCCTCCTGGCAAACTGCCACCCTGGGCCATCTCCCTGGTGCTGCCTCAGCCCTCCATACCCGGCTCTCCATGCCTGGCCCTCATGGCCACCCAGAGGAATCCTGCAGAAGGCCTTTGGTTTGAAGGGCGAGGCTGCAGGCCACAGCCAGGTGTGATCCGTGGCCTTCCAGTAAATTGGAGCTGGTGGGAGGAACGCATCAGTGAGGCTCCGAGTTCACAGCGGGACTGACCTCCAGGTGTGGCACGTGACAGTGGCCTGCTGGTTGGGCTGGTCAGAGGGTAACTGGGCAACCTCGTTCACTCTCCAGGCTCAGCCCCTATCAGACGGTTCTCCAGGCGTGGCTGGACTGGAACCCTGGGATAAAACCAGGGCCAAACAGTGGCTCCACTGTGGTCCCCACACCAGCCTGCCCCTCACACCATCCCCCACTTCCCTGCTTCAGGCCTCACGCCCACTATCCCCCTGCACGGAATGGGCTGTGCATTTGCTCATGGCAGCCCTTCTTACTCCTGTCCAAAGCCCTGGGCCCCGAGCGGAAGGCAGGCTCAGGCTTCATTTCCGTAGCCCACTCTGGCCCTGTGAACTCACAACAGCAGCGAGGGCACCTAGCGCACCAACAACCGGGGCTGGGCTTTGTCAGCCCACACTGGTCTCTGAGGCTTCTGGCCCTGGACCAGAGGACCCCTCCTATTCTCTCCCACTTCTGTCCCCACCCCCTCGTGTCTACTTGCCATGCACCCTGCATTCACACCTGTCCTGGCACCACTCCATCTCAGGCAGCACTGCTGTTCTCCCTGGCACCGTCACCAATGGCCTGGGTCTCCGACTTGTCTCCAGGTAGCTCTTCCCGGCCCACACAGGGCCAGGCCACAGCCTCCACAGCTCCCAAGGAGTGGGGTGCAGCAGTAACGGCCAAGCTGGGCCTCACAGCGCCCCGCCTCCCCCCCCCCGCCCCGGGAGCCCTGACCCTGCCTCCCTGCCCCTAGAGTGCAACCACGTGCCCTCACTGGGTGTTCGGGAATCTCAGCCGTCCCTGAGAGGCAGCAGCCACCATGCTTGTGGCGGTCCTGCAGGGGCAGCCCAGCTCCCAGCTGCTGGTCCCTTGCTAGGCGAGAGCCGCAAGCTCGCAGGACCACATCCTGGAGGCCATGGGAGCAGCTGGGCACAACCTGGAGGCCTCTGGAACAACTGAGGTGTCAGTGAGGCTTGCTGGGCAGTCCCCGTGGGTGCTCGATGTGGGGTCCCCATGAGAAAAAACCGGCCAAGGTGACATTGGGACACCCTGGGCAGGGGGGAGACGTGGGGGCTGTCGCCCACTGGGTGGGTGTGAGCCAAGGGAGAGAGAGGTCATGGTGGGAAAGGGTCCCATTCCCACCTTTGCAGCTGGAGGGGTGATAGACCCAGTCCCCACACGGGGCTGTGAGTGGGGCTCCCTGTAGGGTCTCCTGTGTCAGCTTCTGTTCAGCTTTTGACCCCAAGGCAGAGGGGATGGCGGGGCACAGGCCACCACAGGACCTGGGTATGGGAGGCAGCCGTGCCAGCTGGGCGCTGAGCGGACGCTCAGGTGCTCTGCAGAGAGAGCTGTGGGGTTTGCGCCCACACTGAACACAGTTGAGAGGCAGAGGCTCTGGGCTTTGGGCCTGAGCTCTTGGAATGACAGAGACAGACCTGACGAAGGTGTGAGCCAACAAGGTTCTGGGAGCCAAGCAGCTGCATCCTTCCTCAGCCTCCTGCCCCCAGTGGAGAGCAGCTTCCGACCCATCCGAGAAGATCCCCGGGGGCTCCCTCCCCATGGAGAGCAGCTTCCGTCCCATCCGAGAAGATCCCTGGGGGTTCCAGGCCTGGCTTTGCCTGGGGGAACGTGGTCATCACTCTGGGTGGGAAGCAGAGGGGCCTGCCAGGGAGGTGAGGTCTTGGGTAGGCGGTTCTCCAGAGCCTCCTGCCTGGTGACAAGGAGGGGAGAGGCCCCTGCTGTGGTTTCAGGAGCAGGGCGTGGCCACCTGGCTGCAGGGGGTAGGCCAAGCCTGGGCGGGAACAGGCAGCCCCGTCCCCAAGAGGGGGCAGCAGTGCTCTGTGTGTGCTGGGGTAGAATTATTTTATCTCTGTTTGCGTCATTGTAGTGTAGTTAGGAATGTTGGTGGTGCTGTATAGTAATGACATTAAGAGAGCCAAAAGTAGTCGCATAGAATTGCTACAGGAGAATCTGTCTAGCAGTGTCACATAAGCCTGCGCCCAGCCCTGGTGGTCCTCCCGGGAGGGGAGCAGGGAGGTCTGGGGCCCTAGCCACTACTGGGGGTACTGGAAGCCACTGCAGGGAGGGCCCCCACCGCGCTTTCCTGGAGGGCCCCTGTGTGGTGCCACGTGTGCTGACCCCGGTGTGCACTGCAGACCTGTGGGGGGGTTCAGGGCCTCCACTGCCTCAGCCTAGCAGGGGTTCCTGCAGCTGGGACAGTGGCCTGAGGCGGCCGGCTGGCACCTCAGAGCTGGGCTGGATGGTGGGTGGTGCTGGGGACACAGCTCCTGAAGCCTTTCCAGGCCTCTCGTCTGTGTCTTCATTCCACACTGGGGTGGTCACTGCGGCCAGCACGTGGGGTCCTGTGTGTGTGGATTAGATAATCAGGGCCCAGGCCCGGTGCGGTGGTGGCTCACACCTGTCATCCCAGCACTCTGGGAGGCTGAGGCGGGCAGATCACCTGAGGTCAGGAGATCGACACCAGCCTGGCCATGTGGTGAAATCCCATCTCTACTAAAAACACAAAAAAATTAGCTACACATGGTGACCTGTAATCCCAGCTACTCAGGAGGCTGAGGCAGGAGAATTGCTTGAACCTGGGAGGCAGAGGTTGCAGTGAGCCAAGATCGTGCCACTGCACTCCAGCCTGGGCAACACAATGAGTCGCCGTCTCAAAAACAAACAAACAAGAAGATAAGCAGGGCCTGACCCACCACTTAGCAGAGTGCCTGGCACAGCCTCACTGCAGAGAACACGACGAAGTGGGTGAGCGCGTGGCTGCTGCTGGTCTCCCTGGCTCCATGCAGGGTCCCTACCCAGAGCTCATGTCACTGCCCGGTGCGAACCTTCTGGGCCTTTCTTCCGTGGAGCCCAGGCACCTTGGTGTGGTGGTTGGCGCCACCCATGGGGGTGGGGCCGTTGCCCAGTTTACAAATGAGGACCCTAGGGCTGCCCAGGGCACGCACTGTCCCTCAGTCCCTGGGGACTGCCCCCCATCTGGCCTGGACTCCTGTCCCAGCCCCACCCCCACCCGTGGTCTGCCCCAAGGGGGACTCCGGTCCTCACAGGAGCGGGGGTGGCCACGCTGCTGCCTGTCATGGTGGCCTTGGACGGGACGCTGTACGGTGTCTGAGCTGTACCACCAATCCCTCAGGTGTATGTGCAGTGACTGAGCCACTGGGCAGAGTGGGGTGTCAGGTGCAGTGGTGGGGCTGGCAAGGGTCCCTGCCTGGGCCTCCTTGGTCATGCCTCTCTCAGCAGCTGGGCAGGGCAGGGCAGTGCTGTGGCATTGCTGTGGGGCCTCTGAAACCTGCCAGGCGCAGCCCACAGGGCCGGCCTCACCCTGAAAGCCCCGGAGTGGCCAGGAGAGGGGCCAGCCGCATGGCTATCCCAGGCCTGGGTACCTTTCCCACTGTCTCAGGGCAGCAGGCAGAGCGCTGGCTCACACCTCAGGAGTAGAGTCCTGGGACAGCCCTCCCAGAGCTTCCTGGGAATGGCCTCCGTTCTCTGCAGTGAGCGTGGCTGCAGCGCTGGCTGGGGGTTTGTGGGCACAGGGGCTGCGCCTGGAGCCGGAGACGTCGGAGGCCTCTCCTGCCCGGTGTGGGCACCCACTCCTGTGCTGTCTGTTCTCTAGAATGTTCACTCAGCAGCGCTTGTGAGCCCTGCCTGGGGCTAAGCAGGGGGCAGGACAGATGGACGTTCTGGTGCGCGTCAAACGGGACAGGAAACTCACTGCCTTGTGCTGGGTGTGGGGCCGGGGCCGGGAGGGAGCTGGAGGGTGGGTCTGTGGACGAGAGGAGGGGCAGGCAGGAATCTTTATATTTTTTTGAAAGCAAAGTAACACTGAAGCAGGTTTACAGAAAATGTGGTAAATGTAAACAATTTGCCCTTGACACATGCATCCTTCTGGGCAGCTGTGAACACTGGCGATGGAGAGAGGTGTGGAGCGGGCCTGGGGGAGCATCTGTGCCCTGAGGGCACCACTCGGTTGTGCCTTCTCATATCTGCCCTTTGCCTGTCTCCTCTGACTCTTTGCCCATTAGAAAGACAAATCCTAGCTCAGCGGTGCCCTGCATGGCAGGCTGCCCTTGCAGGTTTCATAGTTACTGTGAAAGGTAACACCTTGATTTGTTCCTACTTTTGATCCAGCGCTGTGAACAGCCGTTCTCTCGGCTGCAGCCTTTGATTTGTCCAGGCTTAGACCCTCAGAGCTCAGTGGGACTGGGATTGGATCCACAGCTGCCTGGGACGGGCAGCCCTGACGGATCCTGGGTGGATGAGCAGGAACTCTCGAGACCACGGGCTCTCGGGCTTGAACAGGCCGCTCACAGCAGGGCTGTGGGCCTTGAGTGGTGGCTCTGCAGAGAGCACATGGCAGGAGCTGGGTCTTGGGGAGACAAGGAGGCCTCCTGGAGCCGGAAACAGCGGAGCTGGAGTGACAGGATCAGCCCTCATGGGCAGGGGGCCTGGAAACGCTGCTGGGCCTCTCAGGGCCTCCAGCTCAGACTGGTGGGGGTGGTGCTTGTGTCATGGGGAGGGCTCCCAGCCGGGGAGGGCGTGGCCGGCAACACCATGGCTGTGTCCCTGTCATCTGTCCTTACTGGAGGGACAGCCAAGGTCCTTCTCCCCAGGGACGCCGTGGCTCTATGTGGGGGCGGGTCCTCCTCCCCAGGGACGCCGTGGCCCTCTGTGGGGGTGGGTCCTCCCCGGGGACACTGTGGCCCTCCTTGGGGGCGGGTCCTCCCCAGTGACTTCCCAGGGTCCTTGGCAGCAGCTCTGACGTGGGTCCTGTCCTGGGCTTCACTGCTGCTGTTTTTCTCACAGCCGTGCTCTCCCCGAGAGGATTCTATCCTTTCGTGGATGCTTGTCGCTGGCCAGCTGGCTCCTCTGTATCCTAGACTTGATGCACCGTGTATGTCTGCGCCAGCCCTAGTGCTAGGAGCTGAGCCAGCATACAGAAGATGCTTACTAGTGGTTTACTAGTAAGTGTAAACCACTAGTAAGTGTAAGTGTAAACCACTAGTAAGAGTGTGGGGGTGGGGACCCCAGAACCTGGGGTTGCCCGATGTCCACCGGCAGGGCGGGAGCTGGAGTGTCCTGGGGCTGTCCACAGGCTAGTTGGTGCTCTGAAGGAGTTGACATGGGACGAGAGGGACCAGGGGAGGCCAGCAGGTTTACAGGGGACCTGGGGGTGTCCCCAGGGTCTGATAGCCCAACGGTGAGCCCTGGGAAGCATCTCTGTCCCAAATCCACAGACCCATCTGGGAGCACTGGCCAGACCCCCTCAGGCCCTCTGGAATACAGTGTCACCTGGGGAAGCACTTCCCGTGGGCTGTCGCCTGGAGGAGCACTTCTTGTGGGGCCTGGGTGTCCCCTGGAGAGGCTCCTGTGGTCCCTGGCCCCCACTGCAGGGCACTCGCTCAGTGTTGAAAGACAGCCCTGGTCTCAGCAGGGCTCAGAGGGGGCAGTCCTGGGCAGCCCTGGGCTGGCCTCCTGTGAAACTTACTGGAGATTCCCTGCTGGGCTAAGCTTTGTCGGGCCCCTTTGCTGGCTGAGCCCTGGGAAACTCCCACCCCGGTCCCACTTCGGCATCTCACCTGCCGTCTTCCGTCCCCTCAGAGATGCCCTTCCCAAGTCTGGAGGCTCCTTCCCCTGAGAGCTGCTGAGGTGGGTGCTGTCCCAGGTGCTGTCCTGGGCCCAAGGCCCTGGGGTCCCGCCAATTAACTGGCGTTTCCCTGTCTCCCTGCAGAAGGATATGGCCCTGAAGCCACATGAGCGGAAGGAGAAGTGGGAGCGTCGCCTCATCAAGAAGCCCCGGGAGTCGGAAACCTGCCCCCCTGCGGAGCCGAGTGAGAACAGGCGGCCCCTGGAGGCAGGCAGCCCCGGGCAGGACCTCGAGCCCGCCTGCGATGGGGCGAGGAAGGTCCCACTGCAACCCTCCAAGCAGGTGAGCAGGTCCCTCCCCGACCGGGAGCTCTGCGTCGGGTCAGTGCTCACCGCCCCGGGGCCACGCCAGCACCTGGACACCACCCCATGTGGCCCCCGGGCCTGCCTGGCAGCGCGTCCATCGTTGTCAGGCTTGGGGTGCAGGACACGTGGACAGGGCTGGGCTGAGCAGAGGCAGGAGCCCGCTGGGTCACGGAGGGGTCGTGACGTGCCTAGGGCCACAGCAGGAGAGGTGCCTATCTGGGGCAGCAAGGCGCGCGTGCCGGGCTGGGGCGCCAAACTGATAGGCCGGCCCCGTTTCCCTGCCGTGTCCATCAGGCTCCGCCGACTAGAGGTGTCCAGCGTGTCTATAAGGAGGGGTCCAGGCGCATTGCCGAGGGCTGTCCTGTCCACACGCAGCGCCATCTGCTCACGTGTGCGGCGTGGGGAGGGGAACGCTTGGTCCCGGCGGTGGCTGCAGGCACGTGACTGTGGTCAGTGGTCAGGTGCGTGGCCCAGCTGGGAACAGGGCTCTGCCTGCCCTGCCCAGGGGCCTCCTGCCCAGGAGGGGCTGTCAGAGCAGGTGGGGGCTTCCCTGGCGCGTGGGGCTCTGTCCTGGGTGCGGCTCAGCCTGCAGCTGCTTCCTCTGCAGGGGGTCCACTGGTGTGCGCCTTCCTTCCTTCCAGGGTGGGGCTCTGCGCGGTGTCCTCGGCTCCCCTTGGCCCCCTTGGGAATTGGGCTGCTGGAGAAGGACAGCATGCCTCCTGGGCCCGGGCTGGACGGGGGTTCCGCGGGCGGTGACACCTGCCCAGGTGGACACGTGCTCTTTCTTCCATGCAGGTGTGCTCCCCAGAAGGGGGGCCGCTCCCAGCCAGCCACTGGGACCAGAACGGCCCGGCCCAGCGCCAGCAACAGCTCCAGCCCAGCCAGCCCAGCCAGCCCCAGGGGTCCCTCCCAGCCCCGTCGGCACTCCCGGACCCCGGGCAGCCCTGCCAGCCCTCCCAGCGGCCACTCCTGGGTCAGCGCAGCTGGCCCCAGCGGTCACTTCTGGGCCTGAAACAGCCCTGCCAGCCCCGGCGGTCACTTCTGGGCCCCGGTCAGCCCTGCCGGCCCCAGCGGCTCCTTCCAGCCCCAGATCAGCTCTGCCAGCCCCAGCGGTCACGCCTGGCCCAGCCCTGCCGGCCGCATTGGGCACTCCCAGGCCCCAGGCAGTGCTGCCGGCGCCTGCGGTCACTGCTGACCCCGTGTCACCACTGCCGGCGCCTGCGGTCCCTCCTGGCCCCACGCTCCCTTCTGGTCCCCTGCCTGTACTGCCGGCGCCTGCGGTCCCTCCTGGCCCCAAGGCACCGCTGCAGGCGCCTGCGGTCCCTGCTGACCCTGTGGCACCGCTGCCGGCCCCTGCGGCCGTGGGCCAACCCGTGTCACTGTGGCCAGCCCGGCAGGGCATCCTCAGGACAGCGCAGCCGGCCCCTGTGGTCGCTGCTAGCCCAATGCCAGCGATACCAGCCCCCACGGCCACTCCTCACCCTCCGACCACGCCGACGGCCCGCCAGCTTCCTCCCAGGACAGTGCTGCTGCCCCCGGCGGGCCTTCCTAGCCCCGTGTCAGTACGGCCAGCCCCGAAGGTCCCTGCTGGGCCAGCCCAGCCGTCCCCGGCGGTCACTGCTGCGCCCCAGGCAGCCCCAGCGGTTAGTGGAAGCCCCAGAGCAGCCTGGCCCACTCACGCCTTCACTCTTGGGCCCGGGACGGCCAAGGCAGCAGAAGCAGCCGCTCATGGGCCCGGAGCAGCCCTGCCCACCCAAGCGGCCGCTCATGGGCCCGGAGCAGCCCTGCCAGCCCCTGCGGCCGCTCATGGGCCCCAACAAGCCCTGCAAACCCCAGCCGTTGCTCCCCATTCCCGATCGCCCTTCACTCCTGGGGCAGCCAGGCCCACCCTGCCGGCCTCTCCTGGGGCTTCTCTGCCAGCCGCGGCGGTCCCTGTTGGATCTGGTGCCAGCCCGCCAGCCGCGGCTCTCGCTTCTGGCCCTGGGCCATCCCTGCCGGCCCCTGAGGTCACGGTGGACCCGATCCTGTGCCCCCGGGGTGGCCCGTCAGGCCCCATCTGTGAGCCCTGGAGCCTGATGCCTGCAGGCACCTCCCCATATGGGTTTTCCAGCCCACTCCAGTGTCAGCTGCACCCTGGCAGGGCCCTGAGGGCCAAGGCTGCCTTGCCCTTCGGGCCGGAGATGCTTTGCTGGACTAGCCTGAGGCCTTCTCTAGATAGGGCTGGGCTGTTTGTCATTGGAAGTTGAGGCTCGGCTGGAGGCGGGAGCCCCTGCAGGGCCATGATCAGGCTGAGGCCCACCACACCAGGAGGAGAGATGAACCGGCATCTGCGTGCTGCCCCGCCATGCCCCCTCTCCCCCCACTGGTGTCACAGTGCCCCCACCCGCGTTGCTGCCTGTGGTGTGCGTGCCCTGGGAGGGGAACACAGCCCCCGAGGGCGGGGAGCTTGCTGGGGGCCCCTCAGCGTCTTTCTGTGCCTCTGAATTGACAATACTGTCCTTGCATCTCTGAGTCTGCGTGCACGCTTGCCCCAGGCGTGCCACCTGTGCAGAGCGCGTGAGCCTGGTGTGTGCGTGCTGTGTGCGCATGCGCGCTGTGTGCACGTGCGTGCGAGAGAGGGCGTGAGTGAGTGGTGTGCTGGGCAGGAAGGATCTGTGGGGTGCTGCAGTTCCTGCAGAATAGCCCAGTGGTGAATGGTGAAGGTGTGGGTTTCGGTTCAGGCCCTCCTCCTGGTAGTCAGGAGGTGCTGGTGTCCACCTCCAGGGCCCCCAAGCTGCAGGGGGCACATGGGCCCATCTGGTGGGTCAGGAGCTGCAGGGGACCCGGAGGCTCCCACCCCCACCTCTCAGGACTCTGCCTCTACCACCCCCGTGGGCATGTACTGATGGGTTGCCCGCAGGGTCTGCAGGTGAGGGGGAGCCCGTAGGGTGGGCAGCGCCTTCTCCTGGCTTCCCCACAGTCCCCCGCAGTGTCCCGTCTGACTGTTGACCTGCATGCAGTCGGGCACACTTCACACTACAAGGCTACCCCTGGGCCCATCCCTGCCCCTTCCACGGCCCCCACCTGTGGTCAGGGGTTGCCACCCCCTCAGGACTTGGTCTCGAGGCAGCCCCACTCGAGTCTTCTGGAATCTGAGGCACGCCACTGGCCCAAAAGGGAGGGGGTGTTTGAGGGGGCTCTGACTGTCTCCAGACCTTAGGGGAGCTGGGCAGGCTGTAGCCAGTGGCCCTCCAGAGAGCAGCGTTGACCACCTGGACGCCTGCGCCAAGTGACAGGAGACCCTGGTCCTGCAGGCCTGGTCTCGCCCAGCTGGGCGGCCTCGGGTGTCAGAAAGGGGGGTGGGTGTCCCTGGCTCCCAGGCCAGGCAGCTGCTGACCCCCAGTTCCCTGCACTTGCTCCTGAGGACTCCACACCCGCAGGCCCTCCCGGGTCCTGACCAGCCTCTGGTGCAGCATCTGCTTTGGCCTGTGGGCCCCCTCGCTCCCCACCCACGCAGGCCCCTTCCTCCGGTGCTCACCTGGGGCCTCCATCCCAGAAGCGCAGGGCTTATTTTTCTGATTAAAGAAAATAAAAAGTGCCGTGCCACTATTTTTTATAACAGCATCAGCGTTTGTAATTTAAACAGACGAGCTTGTGTCTTAACGTGATTTATTCCCACAAACAGCTTTTGTGCTGGGCTTGGCTCGGGGTTCATTGCACTCTGACCAAACAGGGGAGACCTGGAGCATCTGTTCTGGCCTTCCTGCCCGCCCATCTGAGGCCTGGAGTGGGGGTCTGTACTGTGCTCGGCATGCAGGGTGCTGGCCTCCAGATCCCCCCACCGCAAGGCTACTGTGTGGGCCAGTGTGGCAGGGGTCGAGATCCCCCTCTCAGCTCGTGCCTGGGGGACACCCATCCCCGGGGTAGGTGCCCTGGGCACTGGTGAGGGAGGGTGGTTCAGCCCAGCGTCCTCTGCGCGGCCTGTCAGATGCTTGTGTTCTCACAGAAGGCCGGGTCATGGAGGGGCCGAGTCCTGGCTGCGGCACCCTGGCTGAGCTCCGGGCTAGACCTGGCACACTTGGGGTGCGGGCTTGGAGGGCGGTGCCATCTCAGTCACCCACACAAGCCATTGTCTCGCAAAGGGGCTGGAGTTGCCTTCAGACGTCTCTTGTTATGCATGGGGGACAGTGGTGATTTAAACAGCCTCCTGCCCTCCTTCCACGCTCGGGCCCCCGCCCCCACTGCCAGGCTCCTGAGAGTACAGAGGGGGCCGAGTGAGTAGAGTCATGTCTGGGGCAGGCCCCAACGGCTTGAGGGAGTGGGGAGGGGCCATTCGTGCTGGAGCTGAGCAGTGGCACTTGGCTGCCCCTTAATGGGGAAGGCCAGGCTGCCAGGGAGGGCTGAGGAGGGCTGGAAACTGCAGCCTGGCTCCCCGTGACCAGCAGCTGGGGGTGCAGAGGACACCTGTGGAGGAAACATTCAGGACCCAGAGGGGCTCCCAAGGCCTGGCCATGATTCTGCAGCCTCCAGCTTGAACCCATTGTCTGCACTGGCCTGGGGTCAGGGTGCCACCATGGGGAGGGCAGAGACACCAGAGCCCTACGGGGCTGGACATCTGTGTTGTGTCCTGAGGCTTGCACCCTGGTGGGGACACTGCTGCCAGGTGTTGCCCTGGGAAATGCAGATTCTGTGTGGCCAGATCTTTGATGTTTCTGAAGAGCTGGAAATCCAGGTTTCTCTGGATTTGGCAATGTTGAAATGTTGGTGGTCAGTTCTAATTTTTATGATTGACTTTGCTGACCAGAAGACACAGCTGCGGGCCTGCCAGGCCTCCAGCAAGTGGGATTTGGCTCCCATCACAGGCAGCAGATCGGAGCCTGAGGCCTGGGTGGGACGTGGCTTGTTCTCTTGTTTCTGGAAGGGGTCAGTACTCAGTGGGAAGGTGGGCTTGGGTCCTGGCTGCTGTAGAGAGGGTGGGGGCAGCGCAGCCTGAAGGTTGAGGATGGAGGTGTCTTCCAGGGGGTGACTGGGGATATGGGGGAGGCTGTCCGCTGCCTGACTACAGAGACCCTGTTGCTGCCTCAGGAACCCCTCTGGAGACTGGGGCCTGGGTGCAGTGCTTTAGTGACCATCAGCCTTCTGGTCACCTCTGCGGGGGCCTCTGCCCACCTTGCTGTTGTTGGCACAGGCAGGCTGGTCCCCTCCCATCTGCAGAAGGGGTGTGGGGAGGGCATGAGCCTTCTGGGAGAGGCCGAGGCATGTTCCTGCAGAGCCCGTGGCAGGTGAGGGCAGTGGTGGTTTTGTTGGGGGCGGAGAAGGGGAGATCGGGGTGGATTCCTGGAAGGTGGGTGACACTGAGGCTGTGGCAGTGGGGCCAACCCCACGAGGGGCCTGGAGCTCTAAGGCCCTCAGGTCCTCCCCAGGTCAGGCCAAGTCCATGAGCCATCGCTGAGCAGCCCCCAGGGAGGGCGGGGTTGAGCGTGGGTGACCTCCCGGCAGCTGGCCCAGCATTCGCGCCTGGTGTGTGGGCCTCTGCCTGCCAGCCCTCTTCTGAGGGCCCTGTCTCTCTGACTGAACCCCTCGCTGCAGGTGAACAGCCGCAGTCCCACCCCCAGGCCCCGCCCTGCGTGTTAGAAACGCCACCTGCTGGGCCTTCCCCGTTTGCTCATTCAGGACCCTTATCTAGGCACCTAGGACGATGAGCTCCGCCTCTTCTAGCGTCATGGCTCGGCTCCTCCGTGTGTGGGGAGACAGGCTGGGATAGCGTGCTGGGCGACTGTGGTGAGGGCAGAGACGCAGAGGGGATGGTGGGGTGGGGGGGTACCTGGATGTGCAGAGGCCGGAAGGCAGGACCACCCACAGGTGCCCAAGGGAGACCCAGGGCCACCCAGAAGTCCAGGGGGAGTCCTGGGGCCTTGGAGGGATCTGAACAGGGCCGTGACCTGACCCGGGATCTCCCTGGCTGCCCTGGCGTCCTCCCAGGTGGCCCGTACCAGACTGAACTGGGCTGGCATTGACCGGGCCGAGGCCACCAGCCATCCTCTAGCCAGAAGCTGCAGTGATAGGGGACATCCCTAGCAGTTCACAAAGCTGTGGGAAGACTCTGAGGGAGAAGGGTTTCCATGCGGAGCTATAGGCCCGGCCACGGTGCAGGGATTTGGTAAGAAGCCTCTCTGAGGGCTGGTACACGCCCTGCAGGGCTCCCTCGGGGTACCCTGGGACCTGGCAGAGGGCAGCTTCTCATCCAGCAGGGGTGGGCAGGGCCCTGGACTCTCCTAGGGCAGCACTGTTTAATAGGAGTATTGTGTGAGCCACATACAGAATTAAAAAATAAAGTAAAATTCATTTTAATAGAATACTGCATTTCACTCCATGTACTTTAAAAGTAGTAGTTCAACAACGTGATCCATATAAAAATTATCAGATCTTTGTTACTCTTTTTTTTTTTTTTATACTGAGTCTAGGAAAGCCAGTAGGTGTCTTACATTTACAACACTTTTGAGTTTAGACTGGTGGCTTCTGTGCGCAGTGACCACAGGGCTGACAGCAGGGAGGTGTGGGGGGCCCAGAACGATGTGCCCTCTGTGAGTGCTTATCTCATGCCCGTGCTGTTCCCAGGCGCCTGCTGTCATCTCCTTATCCTCTACCTCATCGGCTGTATGGTTTGAGCGTCCTCATGCATCAGCCCAGAGTGTCCCGCCGGGACCCAGGATGCCCCCCTCACTTGGCACGGACAAACCAGACGCACCAGTTTCTGTCTTTCCCCATTTCAGTGGGTGAACCTGGAACCGCCCAGATGATGGGCTAGAAGTTGACAGGCATTCTCCTCTCCTCACTCCCCTGTCCTCCCACCCAGCACACCCAGCCAGGCAGGTTCTTTTTTTTTTTTTTTTTTTTTTTTTGAGACAGAGTCTTGCTCTGTCCCCCAGGCTGGGGTGCAGTGGCCGGATCTCAGCTCACTGCAAGCTCTGCCTCCCGGGTTTAGACCATTCTCCTGCCTCAGCCTCCCAAGTAGCTGGGACTACAGGCGCCCGCCACCTCGCCCGGCTAGTTTTTTGTATTTTTTAGTAGAGACGGGGTTTCACCGTGTTAGCCAGGATGGTCTCGATCTCCTGACCTCGTGATCCGCCCGTCTCGGCCTCCCAAAGTGCTGGGATTACAGGCTTGAGCCACCGCGCCCGGCCTACCAGGCAGGTTCTTAACTTCCACCTCCTGAATCTCCCTCTGAGCTGAATTTCACTGGAAAATAAGGAATACTACGTCAAAATGTATGGGATGCAGCTAAAGCAATGCTTAAAGGAAAACTAGCTTGTGCTTATAATAGAAAAGAAGAGCTCAAGCCTGTAATCCCAGCACTTTGGGAGGCCGAGACGGATGGATCACGAGGTCAGGAGATCGAGACCATCCTGGCTAACACGGTGAAACCCCGTCTCTACTAAAAAATACAAAAACTAGCCGGGCGAGGTGGTGGCCGCCTGTAGTCCCAGCTACTCAGGAGGCGGAGGCAGGAGAATGGCGTGAAGCCGGGAGGCGGAGCTTGCAGTGAGCTGAGATCCGGCCACTGCACTCCAGCCTGGGCGACAGAGCGAGACTCCGTCTCAAAACAAAAAACAAAAAAAAGAAAAGAAAGATCTAGAGTCTTAAGATTTTGCCTTAAGAAACAAAACAAAAACAAAAAAAAGGAAGTAAACCTATAAAGGAAAGCTGTAGTATAGACAAGAACGGAAATGCAGAAATTGATGAGGCAGGCCGGGTGTGGTGGCTCACGCCTGTCATCCCAGCACTTTGGGACCCCAAGGAGGGTGGATCACCTGAGGTCAGGAGTTCAAGACCAGCCTGGCCAACATGGTGAAACCCGTCTCTACTAAAAATACAAAAAATTAGCCGGGCGAGGTGGCGGGCATCTATAGTCCCAGCTGCTTGGGATGCTGAGGCAGGAGAATGGCGTGAACCCAGGAGGCGGAGCTTGCAGTGAGCTGAGATGGCGCCACTGCACTCCAGCCCAGGCAACGGAGTGATAATCCATCTCAAAAAAAAAGAAAAAGAAAAATTAATAAGGTGGGAAACACGATAGAGGAAATAAAGCCAAAAGTTGTTCTCTGAAAACATTAACAAAGTTGAGAAGTCCCTAGCTAGATGAACCAGAAAAAGAAAACACAAATTACGAATATTAGGAACAAAAGAGGAAATACCGTTATAGGCACTGTAGACACGAAAAAGGTGACATGGGGACAGTTTTATTCCAACAAATTAGGTGAAGTGGGAAAATTACTTGGAAAACAAAACAAAACTGATGCAAGATGAAATAGATGATCCGAATAGTTTTGTTTTTTTTTTTTTTTTTTTGGAGACGGAGTCTCACTCTATCACCCAGGTTGGAGTGCAGTGGCATGATGTTGTACAAGCTCCGCCTCCTGGGTTCAAGCAGTTCTGCTTCAGCCTCCTGAGTAGCCTGATCACAGGCATGCGCCCACCCACCCAGCTAGTTTTTATATTTTTAGTAGAGATGGGATTTCACCATGTTGGCCAGGCTGGTCTTGAACTCCTGACCTCAGGTGATCCACTCGCCTCAGCCTCCCAAAGTGCTGGGAACAGGTGTGAACTACCATGCCCGGCGTAGGTAATCTGAAGAGTCTTACATCTGTTAGATGGAGTTTCTGGATGTCCACATTTACTGTCTTCAGTGCCACCTCCCCCAGCCCGCTCAGCACCCTATCACCAACCTAACACATGAAGTCTTTTCTGATTGTCCCAGGCACGTTTCCACCGGTTAACACACGTCAACTTGTTTAACTGCAGCCCCGTAACTATTCCCATTTGCCGGATGAGGATGCCGAAGGAAAAAAGCCGCCTCTAAATAACTTGCCCAAGGTCCACACGGTGAGCAGCTGGACTGGGATTCAACCCCAGCGGCTTGGCTTTGTTGTGGAATCTGCACCCGTGGCCATTCTCTGGAGGGCAGCTTTCTGGGCCTCAGTTTTCTTCTCTGTAAAGTGGGGATGTTACTAAATAGTCCATTTGTTTTTGGGTGGTTGAGATGATAAAATGAGCTAACATGCAAGGTGTGTGCTGTCTGCATAGCTGCGATTATGATACCGGTTCTTGCTTTTATTACTATGAATTCTCAGAGTAATTTCTCCCGCCTCCTGGGCCCGGCCTGGCTGGTTTGAGGCCCAGACGCCAGAGGCTCGTCTTTGTCCTGGTTGCCAGGCGGGCGAGGGTCTTCCCGTGCGGGGCCTGTGGAGAGAGGCCCTCGGTTAATCAGTGCCTTAGACTCTGGGCCTGGACCTGCCACCTGCAGGGAGCAGCAGGCTGGGTCACAGGGTCCTAGAGCCTCCTCTCACCCGACAGGGCCCTCCTGCAGACCAAGAGTCGGCCCAGGGGAAGGGGCCGCCCGGGAGGCTGGGGGCCTTGCCAGCCAGGGTGCTGTCAGGTGGGAGTGGAAGAGGAAGGCTGAGCACCTGGGCCTGGCAGGCACTGCTCCCCACAGCCTGGGGAGAGCCAGTCCAGGGTGGGTGTGACCACCTCTGCTTTCCCAGCCTCACTCTGTTCGGGAAGGCGCTTCCGTTCCGCATCCACTTTGTACTTTTGGTTATTCAGCCCCTGTTCTGGGCCCGGGGCTGCAGCGACAGACAAGACAAGTGACCGTGCGGCCCTCGGGAAGTTGAATGATAACTGGGACGATGGCAGAGCAAGTGGAGACTGTTCTGAGTGTGAGCACAGTCGTGCCTGGGAAGGAGAGCAGGCACCGTTCGACCAGGCGGTCAGGGAAGAGCGCTCTGTGTCTGAGTGTGAGCACAGCCGTGCCTGGGAAGGAGAGCAGGACCGTTAGACCAGGCAGTCAGGGAAGAGCGCTCTGGGTCTGAGTGAGAGCACAGCCGTGCCTAGGAAGGAGAGAAGGCACCGTTCGACCAGGTGGTCAGGGAAGAGCGCTCTGGGTAGATAGCCGCCCAGGCCTCTGGTGGCGTGTGCCTGAGGAGCCGAGCGGGCATGGGGTGGGCAGATAGGGCTAAGGAGGGACCTGGTCTCATGCAGAGGGAAACCACTGAGGGTTTTAAGCCAGGGAACAACGTGAGCTTGTGTGTTGTTACAAACTCATGATGGAGGCAGCACGGTTGTGGAGGCGTCGGCGCCAGTGAGCGGGCTGCTGCAGCTGTTCAGGAGAGTGGCAGTGGCTCGAATTAGGTCATTCATCTGTCGGACAGATGGGGCGTAGTTGAGCAAGACCAGGTGATGCAGCCCAGGTGGCCCTGGCAGAAGCGGTGCAGCCCGGGAGTCCAGAGGGGCCAACTCCAGACCTGGCGACACACACCTGCTGGAGTCCACTCTGACACGGAGCATAGCTGCTGCTCCCACCCATCCTCCAGCACACAGGACTGCACTGGCAGGGCCTTGCAGACACTCACATGCACTCACCCAGACACACTAGTGTCCCCAAGAGCCTGCTGGCAATGCGTCTCCTAGGCCTTAACTCAGCCAGCATCCCTCATATCATCTGTAGTGTATCTCATCCATTCATCTACTTGTCTCTCCATCCATCCACCCATACGTCCATCATCCATCCACCCATGTATGCATGCATGCAGCCATCCATCCATCCACTCGTGCATCCATCCATCAACCCATCTGTCCATCCATCCACCCATCTACCCATCTGTCCATGCATCCACCCATGCATCCATCCATCCATCCACCCATCTGTCCATCCACCCATGCATCCATCCATCCACCCATTTGTCCATCCATCCACCCGTCTGTCCATCCATCCACCTGTCTGTCCATCCATCCACCCATGTGTCCACCCATCTACCTGTCCATCCAACCACCCATGCATCCATCCACCCACCCGTCTCTCCATCCATCCACCTGTCTGTCTATCTGTCCACCCATGCACCCATTCATCTACCCGTCTGTCCATCCGTCCACCCATACGTCCATCATCCATCCGTCCATCCGTCCATCTACCATGTATGCATCCATCCACCATGTATGCATCCATCCATCCATCCATCCACCAGTCCATCCATCCACCCATGTATGCATGCATGCAGCCATCCATCCGTCCACTTGTGCATCCATCCATCTACCCATCTGTCCATCCATCCACCCGTCTGTCCATGCATCCACCCATGCATCCATCCATCCATCTACCCATCTGTCCATTCATCTACCCATCTCTCCATCCATCTACCCATCTGTCCATCCACCTGTGCATCCATCTATCCACCCATCTGTCCATCCATCGACCCGTCTGTCCATCCATCCACCCATGCATCCATCATTCATCTGTGCATCCATCCACCCATGCATCCACCCATGCATCTATCCATCTACCCATGCATCCATCCATCTACCTATCCACCCGTCTGTCCATACATCCACCCATGCATCCATCCATCCATCTACCCATCTGTCCATCCATCTACCCATCTCTCCATCCATCTACCCATCTGTCCATCCACCTGTGCATCCATCTATCCACCCATCTGTCCATCCATCGACCCGTCTGTCCATCCATCCACCCATGCATCCATCATTCATCTGTGCATCCATCCACCCATGCATCCACCCATGCATCCACCCATGCATCTATCCATCTACCCATGCATCCATCCGTCTACCTATCCACCTGTCTATCCATCCATCCACCCATGCATCCACCCATCTACCTGTCCATCCAACCACCCATGCATCCATCCATCCACCCATGCATCCATCCACCCACCCACCTGTCCATCCATCCACCTGTCTGTCCATCTGTCCACCCATGCACCCATTCATCTACCCATTTGTCCATCCATCCACCATGCATCCATCCATCCATCCACCCATCTGAATCACAACAGAAGAAGGTGGAGCAGCATACTGGAGTGTCCCATACTTGGGGGGCAGTACCTTGCTCCCCTGACACTGTGCTGACTCAGGGAACGCTTGGTCTCTCCTAAACATTGCCTGAGTCCCTCTTTACTGTACCTGCCTGTGCTAGGTAGGCAAGGATAAAAGACAGCCCCTGCCCACTGGGTGCTCATAGTCTACTGAAGAGAGACACAGAAACAAATACTTAAGGGACTGTGGGAGCGTGGAGGAGCTCTTTACCCAGCCTGGTTGGCATGTGGAGTGAACAGAGTGTCAGGAACAGTTTCTGGAAGCAGCAGGGCCACAACAACACTGTGTGGTGTTAGCCTGGAGGAGGGGAAGGCATGCTTTGCTAATACCAGGGTCCTGGAGACAGACAACAGAGTTTCCCTCATTCTGGAGCTTCTGACTCCCCACTCGCAACTCTGAGAGTCGTTCTTCCCATAGGCTATGCAGTCTCATACAGCTGGGCTGCAGTGCCAGATCTCACCAGTAGGTGCTGCCCTCAGCTCAGTGTGACTCCAGCCTGAGCTTCGAGCTGTGGGTGCTAAGAAGTGGCTACCCCTGGCCGGGCACGGTGGCTTACACCTGTAATCCCAGCACTTTGGGAGGTTGAGGCAAGTGGATCACGAAGTCAGGAGTTCAAGACCAGTCTGGCCAAGATGGTGAAACCCCGTCTCTACTAAAAATATAAAACTTAGCTGGATGTGGTGGCGAGTGCCTGTAATCCCAGCTACTAGAGAGGCTGAGGCAGAGAATCGCTTGAACCCGGGAGGCAGAGGTTGCAGTGAGCTGAGATCTCACCACTGCACTCCAGCCTGGTGATAGAGCAAGACTCTGTCTCAAAAAAACAAAAAACAAACAAACAAACAAAAAAAAGTGGCTACTCCTCCAGTCTGAGGGTTGTAGGTTGAGTATGTGTGGAAGAGAGCCCAGAGGCTGTGCAGGTAGCGTGGATGAGTGGTGAGGAAGTTGGGCCCCCCTTTCCAGTGCCCCCACCAGCAGGTACACAGCCCTCCTTATACCTCTTCAGCACACCCTCCCAGCAGCTGTGGGAAAGCTCCCTTTCCCTGGCTGCTTGTGCTGTCTGGGATGCTCCCCAGGGCTCTCCCATCTCTTTCTTTGCAGATGGCGATTTTCCTGAGGCAGCCCCTGCTTAGGTTGACCCCGGAACTGGGTCACTTCCTTTCCCCATCAGGCTCACCTTGGGAGTACAAGTTCCGGAGCAGCACCAGTGACCGCCACAAAGCCCCTGCCCTCCGAGCTCCCGAGGGTGGGGACAACAGTCCACAAAACAGAGCAGGATGCAGTCGCTGGTGTCACGTGCTGTGGGTGTGGCATCAGCTCCTCCCGACCAGGGACGTGAGCCCAGCCCCCAGGAGGCAGTGGCAGGGGCCTGTGGTAGGGCCGAGGGCAGGACAGGGCATAGCGTCTGCCTGCACGTCACCTGTGGCCCGGGCAGATTCGGGACGAAGGGGGCCCAGAGTCGGGCTCTTCCCTTGCTAAATATGAGGGGCCCATAGTCGTCATTCATAGCTCAACAAGGCGTAGAGACACTGTGAGGGATCTGGGGCTGTCCCGTTGGGAGCGAAGGCAGCGGAGAGAGGTACCACCCACCCACAGTGGTGCCAGGCGCCTGCTCTCAGGATTCAGGGACGGCTTTGGGGGCTCATAAAACACAGAAAACCTGGACCAGCTGGGAGCTGGTAGGGACTGTGGGAGGTGGGGAAATGGAGCGTTGTGGACGATAGCAGCCACACCCTCTTTGCTCTGCCCTGCCCTGAGCCAGGGAGCGGGACACCCACTGTAGTCCCCTGAGGCTTCTCAACCTTGGCGGGTGGGGAGCTTGGAAAGTCTGAAGTCCAGGCCCATGACGTCCAGTCCCTGGGGGAGGCCCAGGGGTCCTGAAAGCTCCCTGAGGGAGCACTGTTTGCACCAGGCCAGGAGCCTTGTTCTAAGGGGCTCAGCTCCTTAGGAGGAAGCAGGGACTGCGAGGAGGGAGCACAGGCTGCGGGGCTGGGGCAGGGGTGTGCTGGGTCCACACACATTTCCACTAGGACACGGGATGGTGGCAGTTCCGCCTCTGCGTATCTGTGCTCCATTTCTTCAGGGGCGTCACGTTCCCGTCTTCTGCTGGAACTGTGGCCCAGCCCAGCTAGCGGGTGTGGGGGCCTGACCTCTGCCCCATCTCCCAGGGGGCCTGCCCTTGGCCTGGCAGGTCTGAGGAGGCCACAGGACCCTTCTCAGGGTTCTCCAGGGTCCACATTAGAACAGCAGCCCAGGCAGCCCCTGACTCCTACCCTCCCTCCCAGGCCTGCGGGTGCAGAGGCTGGAGCCATTGTCGCCGGCCAGTCTGAGATCATGCACCTGTAGGATAGCCCTTGTCTGAATGTGACACCGTGGGATGGGGTGTGAGAGTCCCCCGGGTGTGATCCGATTGGTGTGAGGCTCACCAGGGCTGCAGAGTGTAGCTGTCGGAGTTGTGCACTGCACCACTCCAAGGCTGCCATTCCCGCCGTGCCGTATGTGGTGCGCGCGTTTGCCCTGACCATTGCACGTTCCCAGGGAGGGCACCTTCTGCTCAGTATGTACACAGGGATACGGGGGCTGGTGTGGGGCCTCTTGGGTGCTCCACTTTGGGCAGGGCCTGTGCAGGACAGTGTGTGCTTAGAGCCTTGGGGCGGGTCTGGGGAGTAGGTGGGACGATGAATCAGTGAGCCATGTGCATGGGACACGGTGTGTACAGGGCCAATGTGACTGCCGTGGTGGAGAGGGGCGTGGGTGCGTGTATGCGGCCGGTGCATCCCCTCAGCCTGGGGCGGTGTGTGTGCCTGCCAGTACCTGTGGGTCTGTGTGGGTCTCTGTGCGCCCCAGAGGGTTTCCTGGCTGCTTCATGATGGAACCTCTGCTGGCTCCTGTCTCTCTGGCCCCTTCCCAGCAACAGGACAGCTCAAGGGCACTAGTCCTGGACAGGCCAGGCTGCACCTGAGCCCCTGACTGAGCCTGAGCCTCCCAGTGGAACCACGTTTCTGTGGCCAACCCAGAGGCAGTGATTTTTGGACGTGCAGCCTAGAGCTGGGGGACGGTGTGGAGGGAGGGGGTTGGTGAGGGGAGGGGACCCTGGGGGAGGAGCTCTCTATGCCTGGAGCCACCATGTTCCTGCGGTTACTGCCAGAACCCTCAGGGCCCCAGTGCTCTTGGGACACGGTCCTGGCCCCACCAGCAGCTGGTCTGTGGCTGCCCAGTGGAGTGCAGCTTGCAGGAGCAGGTTCCTGAGGGTTCAGGAAATTTGAAGCCGGCTGTTAAACTGTTAGTGGCTTCCATCAACTGTGGTTTGGGTACTAAAGTCGCAGAAACTGGCAGGCGCTCCACGCTGGCCCGCTAGGAGCTGTTCCTCACACTCTGCTCCTGCCACACACCCCACCTGCTGACATAACTGGACAGACTCAGCCTTCCTCCCCCTACCCTAGGAAGCACAGGCTCAGTGGGGCAGCAGGGCGCACTGTGAGGAGGGCAACTTGGGGCTGCAGTGTGTGTGCCGGGCCTGCTGGGCTGTTGGCTGTTGGCGCCATCAGTGAACTGCGTCCGGGGCCCTACCCGGCCTGCGCTGCCTGTCCCCCAGCACCTGCCACCTGGCAGATGGAGCCACCTTCTGTGTGCACCAGGAACGGTTGCTCCTTTGTCACTCTGGGAGGGCAGGGGCTTGGGTCTGCTCTGCTAACTGCCCAGAGCGGTACCTGACTCGTCGGGGCTCCACGGGCGTTGGTTGGATGAGTGGACAGATAGGTGGGCACACTTCAAGGCTGGGGTGGGCACAGGTGCAGTAGCTCCTGCCCACCCTCCACGGCAAAGGGGGCACCCTCTGGCCCCAGACATGGACGTGTCTCCAGGGACTGTGATCTTGTCTCTCCAGCTCCTCGAGGAGTGGACGTGTGGCCTCCCTGGCCCCTGGCGTGGCTGGTGGGCAGCACTGAGAAGCGGCTGGACTGAGGGCAGCCCCCTTGGCTGTTCGGGGTCCTGCCTGGGGACAGAGTGGGGTGACCAGCCGTGCCCTACGTCTAGGACACAGGTTCCCAGTTCTACAGGGTTTTTCGAGACTTGGGACTTTCAGAGCTAAAACCGGCCACCCGAGGAAGGGGAAGAGACCCCACCCCACGACCTGCCTGGCCAGCTCTCAGGGCCTCCAGCTGTGGGAGGAGCACACGCAGGGCAGCCCGCTGAGCCCCTCTGCGGGCGTGGGGGTGAAGCATTCCGTCTGTGCCCAGCCCTGACCGGAGATGGCTTTTGTGTTGGTGTGAAGTGTGGAGAGGTGCCCTACTCCTCACGGCTCCGCTGTGTGGGTGTATCTTAGCCCCGCCTCCCCTCCCACTGGCTGGGTGTCCTTGGGCAGTGAGCAGCCTGCACCACTGTACTCAGCAGCCCTGTGGCAGCCTTTCCTGTCGCCGCCAGGTCCTGCCCTGAACCGCTCTCCCTAGCAGTGAGTGCAGGGCTCATGGGGCCGTTGCCAATGGCCAGACCCCCAGCGGGCCGGTGACACACGGTTCCTGGAGCGGGCCTGGAGACTACTTCCTGACAGGCTCTGGGGACGGTGATGCTGCATTTCCAGGACCCCACTTTGAGAACCACTAGGAGTGGGACCCTTGGCTCCCTGTGGAGGTGAACGGAACTCTTGACGGCCCCAGCAGGGCAGCACGTGTGGGACGCGGCGGGCAGGGCTGCCCGACTGAGACCCTGATGCCAGCTCCAGGGGTGAGAAAGGAGGGGTCGTGAGAGTCCAGCTGGTGACAACAGTGACACCTGGTGGCCTGGAAGGTGCCGGCCCCAGGATCCGCTGCACTGGCCATGCCACCACCTAAACCTCATTGCACCGAGGGGCCCTGCCAGGATTCCGGAATGTTACAGTTACAGACGCTGAAACTGAGGCTGGGGGAGGCCAGTCCCTTGCCCAAGGCCACAGTGCCGGGAAGAGCCGGGCAGCCTGGACAGGGTCTGTGAGGGCTACTGCGCAGCCAAGCAGGTCACTAGCCCGCCACCCTGCCCCCAGCGCCTGCCCAGTAGGCTCAGACTGCTCGGGGGCTGCGTCCCCGCCCAGCCGGGGCCTCCTCCAGTGCGGGCTCCTGCTACTCTGCGGCCTGATGGACCTCATGGGCCCGGGGCATTGGACCTCAGGGCCCTGGGTGACATCCCTTAATTGGTACTGGCACTGTCTGCCTTGTGTGCACCGTCAGCCACACAGGGAAGGGGTGCGGGACCCCGGAGGCCTGTTGCTGCAGGAGGTGCACGGAGCGGGCTCTGGCTGCGCCCGAGGTCGGCGGGGAGCCAGGCTCATGGCTGTAGCGAGCCACACCAGCCGGTCCTGGGACAGGTTTCCCCAGGCTGGGGCGCGCTTCTGCCTAGGATGACTCAATGTAAAGGGCCTCACTGGGGCCCTGGGATGCGAGGCCTGGGGGCCCAGACGTGCTGGGGCATGTCGCCACAAGGTGCAGAATTGTTCTAGATCCAAGGTGGCCAGAGAGAGAGACTGCTGGGCCTCCACGGGAGGCTGGGAGCTGGCTGTGCGGGGCGTCCCTGCTGGGTGCTGGCCAGCAGGAGCTCTGGCCTCTCACTTCCCTCAGCGTTGTGCAGATTTGAAATTATTTCCAAGTAGGAAAATTAAATACATGCAGGGCTCTGGGTTTGGTCCCTGTGTGGCCACTTAACCTGTCTGCACGTCTGTTTGCTCATCCGCGAAACGTAAAGGAAAATAGTTTCTACTCGGGGCCACTGTGTGAGCAAACGTGTGAGTGCGTGCAAAGCGCCTGGGCCAGGCCCTGGCATGCAGCAGCGCCCATGCTGGATGGTGTCAGAGGTGGTGGCAGTGGGCAGTGAGTGTGGCCGCTCCCTTCTGCAGGTGATGAAACCGAGGCATGGGGAGGCTGAGCAGTGGCCCAAGGGCACATGGCCAGAGACAGGCAGGTCCCACCACCATCTTGCTGCTTACCCCGGGGTGGTGCCGACCGAAGGGGGTGGAGTGGGCATAGCCAAGGGACAGTGGGTGGTACTGAGGCTTGGCCTGGAGGTCGTAGCCCTGTACAGCCAGATGGGGTGGTGCTAACCAGCCAGCGGGCGGCTTGGCTGTTGAGGCCGAGAAGAGCCCAGGGTGTGGGAGAAGGCCCCACCCGTGGTCCCCAGCACCCCCAGGATGTCTTCAAAGTCAGTGGCTTGTGGAAGGGGCGGCTCCGAGCACATGGCGGTTCTCATGTCACTGAGCCGGCGGGTCCTGGGTGGGTCCTCCCCATCCTGGTAGAGTGTGTTGTCAGTGTGTGAGCCGTCAGCCGGGATGGCATTCCTGGCTCTGCAGAGCTCTGTCCTGCTGCTGCTCCCGTCCCCAGACCAGGACCCGGCCCACCACAGCACGTCACATCCCAGAGCGCCCAGTGGCTGTTGGGGCCCCCGGGGCCAGGGTGCCGGGAGCAGGCACGTAGCCCTAGCTAGCGGGCCCCGATGCGGACATGGTGAGGTGGAGTTTTGCCTGAGACAGTGTCTCTCTCTGTCCCAGATGAAGGTCACCGTGTCCAAAGGGGGCGACCGGGACAGTGACGACGACAGCGTCCTTGAAGCCACCAGCTCCCGGGACCCGCTCAGCGATGTGAGTACCCACAGCTGCCTGCGCCTGGAGGCTCCCTGAGTCTGGGCCGCCTGCCCGCTGCGTCCTGCACAAGGGCATCCAGGAAGCCGCTGGTTAGGGCCCGGTTTCCCATGAAGGCGTTGTCTTAGCAATTAGCATTTTGCCTTCATTAAAGCATGATTTTTTACTCATTAGGACTTTCCCCATTAGGAGAGATTTAAATGAAGAAACGGTGAGCGAGCTAGCAGGAGCCCAGAGCCCAGAGCCCAAAACGTTCAGCCTGCCTTGGACGCTGCGCCTGCACCGCTGGCCCTGGGGGTAGAGGGCAGGCGGATGGCGGCGGAGCCTCGAGATGGGCACCCCTGGGCCACCGCTGGGGATGCCTGGGCTGCCGTGGGTCCTGCCCCGCTGCTGGGGACACCCACCTGCCTCGTGGGCTGGGGCAGGAGACAGGTGGAGTGTGGAGGCAGCAGGGGCCGGGGTTTGTTAAACGTCAGCGGAAGGTGCTTCTTTCACCCTGATCAGGTCTGGGCCGAGCGTCCCAGGCTCCCGACGTGCCCGTGCCAGGCAGAGGCACACACTGACCTGGGTCAGGACACGCCTTTGGTGTCCCTGAGAGAGGCCCCTAGGCCCCAGGTCCCCGGGGGGCCGGGACCCCCCACACTTAGGCTCTCATGCTGGATTTGGCCAGTGACAGGGCTGGACCCTGAGAGCGCGGCTGTGGGAGCACCGGGCTGGGGCCTGGAAGAGGCCGGAGGCGTTGACACCTTTTCCCCAGCTCCTGCAGGTGTGGGGGGTGGGCGGTGGGAGGAGTTCCGATGAATGGAACCTGAGGCATCTCATTATCACTTAAATGAAGGCCTCATTGCCCGTCTCCCCATCTTGTTGCCACAAGTTAGGAAAATAGACTGGGAATTACCTGGGGTCGCCGCTGCCCTGGTTCTTCCTCTGATTGCCAGCCCATGGTGAATGAAGTCACATTCTGGGCACAACGCAGCAGCTGGGACTGAGGCTCAAACCCGGGGCGACAAAGGCCCCCCACCCCTCTGACAGCCGGGAGCTGGCGGGTGGGCCCATCGGGACCCAGGGCCTTGGGCTCTGTCCCCTGACACCCTGGGGCCCTTCAGGAGCTGACCTGGCCCTGGCAAGGGTCTGTCTGGGGAAGGGGAGGGGGTGTCCTCCCCAACTTTGTAGTGGGGGTCTTGGATTGGTTTGGGAGAGTGGGGGGCTGCTCTCAGCTGGCCCCATAGCCCCCCTTTTCCTCCTCTGCCCTGCCCCTCGGGGTGTTGGATCTTTGCATCTGCCCCCTGCTCCCCAGGCTGCTCGGGACCCTCTCCGTGAGCCCCACCCTGCCTGGCTCAGTGACCCACCCCATCCACTACAGCAACCCTGAGCCTGCTTCCCCTCTACTCCGGCTAGGGGAGGCCCTGGTGGTCAGAGTGTGTAGCTGGTGTGATCCACACCTCTGTCCTGAAGACCTCACAACACCCACTCAAGCCAGAGGGATCCAAGGGTATGGGGGCCCCCAGCAGCCCCTGCAGACCAGAGGGATCCCCACGAAGGGTGTGGGGGGCCCCCAGCAGCCCCTGCAGACCAGAGGGATCCCCACCAAGAGTATGGGGGACCCCAGCAGCCCCTGCATACCAGAGTGTGCCCTGATGTCTGAGGGGCTCCCAGCTGCCATCCCCCAGCCCCGACCCCTTCACCTGTCAGGCCCCTGTGGTAAACCCTCCTTTGAGGGCTCCATCTGGCACCTTCTCCAGGAAGCCTTCCATGACTAGCCAGGGCACCCTCCCCGAAGTCCTGCAACTGTGGACCCCTCTGGTGGGTGGGCACGGAGGGAGGTCAGCAGAAGCTGGGGCCCTGGGCCGGCCTCCCCTAGGTCTTCCTGCCTCCTCTGAGGAGCGTTTCTGGTGGGGCCTTCCCTCTTGGGGACAGGGAGCTAGCCACGGGTGTCTCTGTGGGAGCCTCCTCGGGTTTGGATCCCAGAGCTGCTGCAGGGGAGCCTCAGACTGGCTGGGCCAGGAGGACACAGCCCCGGGGAGGACCCCACCACGGCACCCCCATGACGCCGAACTCTGTCCTCCTCCCCGTGGCCTCAGCCCTCGTGCCCCCTGCCTGTGAGGACGTCTCGCTGGCGGTCTTGGGCCTGGGCATCTGGACCTGTCCCCACCAGGGAGAGGTGCTCAGCCGGGTTATGGGCTGTAGGGCTGCGGGGCTGCGGGGCTGCGGGGCAGGTGGCCGGGTGCGTCCCTAGGAGTTTGGGTCAGAGCCGCAGCCTCACTGACTGTCCCCTCTTCCTTCCTGCAGAGCTCTGCGCAGGCGGTCTCAGGGAGAGGCTACTCTGTAAGTCCCCCAGCACCCCCCCAACCATCTTTGTCCCCTTGGGGCCTTAGGACCGGGCCCCCACCTCACCTGTCCGAGGCCCCACAACCTAGCTCACCCGTCTTGTGCCCGCTTTCCCTCTGAAGCCCCAGACTGGTTCTGGCCTCAAGCACCATGGGGCTGGCGGGGAGCGGGCAAGCTCCGGAGTGAAGATTCGGGGGAGTCCTGCTCGCGGTTTGCCAGAGGCCCCCAGGCTGACGTGCTGCCCCAGGGGGATGGGCTGGCCCTGTGGCTGTGGCCCTGCCAGGAGCCTCGGAGTGGTCAGCCTGCACAGACCCCAGCTGCGGCTAAGGCTGCCGGGATCCGCGGGACCATGGCCGGGCTGCTTCCTGGGGTCCTACTGGGGGCCTGGGACATTTGGTGTGGAGGTGTCCGTGGTGTGAGCAGCCGCCTCCAATGCCCCAACCGGTACCTGCTTCAGCCCGGACAGAGAGGACTGGGCCCAGGTTGGGCACTGCAGAGCAGCACCCAGGGAGCCAGCACCCCGTGGCGGGCAGGGGGAAGGAGACCCGTGTGCAGCCTTCATGATGGGTGTGTGTCCGGGGGGGAGCGGGTGTATGCCCGGGGGGGAGCGGGTGTCTGCCCAGGGGGAGCGGGTGTGTTTCGGTGTGCCGTGCCTCCCCATGGGTGCACATGGCACGGCGAAGGTCTCCTTGCACACGTGCCTGGACTTACTGTGGGAATGGCCTGGGAGGCCAGGCGCCGACCCTTGTCCCCCAGACCTGGAGGCCCAGCCCCATCTCCCTGACCCCCATCACCGCTGTCCCCTGCTCTCCTCGTGACTGTGTTTCATTTTCCCTTAAGTATCAGGAGGAACATTAATGACATCATAAAACCCAGAGCTCCATAAAAGCCATTTCTACAGATTGACGGCCTGCTCGGCTCGTGGGAGGGTGGGGGCCTGGACTCCGCCCGCCCCGTCCCTGCAGCCCCCGCAATTTCCAGGCCGGAGAGGCTCCCTCACTAAACCACAGCAGCTTTTTATAGGGTGTGTAATTAACCATCAGTGACCCAGTGTGGCCAGGCCAGAGGGGATGCGGACTGGTGGGGACACGCCCCACTGTGTCTGTCCCACAGCTTCTGCTGGTGGCAGAGCAGGAGGCGGTGAGGGGGCGGCATGGGCGGTGCGGCCACAGGCCCGGAGTGGACACCATGCTCCCTGGACCCAGGATCATGGGCAGGAATTGGCCACTTGACTGGGTCACGGCAGGGGCTCAGCTGGGCCCTTCGCACCCCCACCCCAGCTCCCCTGAGGCTGCCCTTTCACCTGAGGGTCTGTGTAAAGCCCTGGGCTCGGCTCTGCCACCTGGGCTTGGCTCTGCCACCCCGGGCTCGGCTCTGCCACCCCGGGCTCGGCTCTGCCACCCCAGGCTCGGCTCTGCCACCCCGGGTTCTGCCTTTGGCCTCTCACCTGGTTTGGCCCAGAGTCCATGAGCCGTTGACCTGGGGTGGCCGGAGCTCACTTCTGGGCAATGGTTCCTGGAGCGTCCACCCGCCCAAGGGACCTCTTCTTGGGGCTTTCCTTCCTCCTGTGCTGCGTGGGGCCTCGGCGAGCTTTGGGCACTCTTGCTGTTGTCGTCTGTGCGCGGGGGGCAGCCCCTCAGAGGTGGCTGTGGTTGTCCTGACAGCCATCGTCATGAGTGTGACGACGCTCCCCCACCCTTCTCTGGGCGGTGTACTGGGCAGGCCCTCAGCCATATCCCGACAGGCCGGCTCCTGGTGTGCATGTTCGAGGTCAGCGTGTGGAAATAGGCTAAAGCCACCTGGCCCTGGCTGCTGGGAGGCACCTGGGCCAAGGGGGGTGCCCTGATGCCGACTCCATGGGCAGGAGGAGGGCTGCGGCCCCTGCGTAGGTGCTAGACTGTGAGTGTCGGTGACATCGAGTGCCGGGCAGGGCTCCTGCCGGCTTACTGTGGGTCAGGGGGAGGGCCAGGTCTTAAGCTCCGGAAGGTGGGCTCTGCCCCCTGTTACTGGTGAGGTGTGCACATGGTCACCTCCTGTGGCCACCCCAGCTGGTCTGAGGCCCCCAGGGCACCTGGGCCTCTCTGCCCTGAGCCACTGGGTGCCCTTCTGCTTCTTAGTCTCCATTCGTTATTCAGGTCTTCTCTCCAGAGCACTCTCTGTGTTTCCTGAGAAAGCCCGTCATTAACTTGCCAGCTGCTTGCAGCTTAACCCCCACAGCCGAGGCACAGAAGTGACAGATGGTGGGGTGGGGGGAGGGGGAAGGCAGGGGAGGAGCCGGCCTGCTGCCCAGGGGATGGGGTTCCCCTCCAAGCCGCAGGAGCCCGGGAGGACCCTGAGGGCTGCAGACCGTCCTGTGTGTGTGCCCTGGGCCCCGGCGCACACAGACCTGTGTTTCAGACCCTGGTGCGTACAGATGGGCCCTGCCATGTGCAGGTGTGCACCCGGGGCCCTGGTCCGGTGTAGCCCTCAGTCGCCCACGCTGTCAGCCCTGGGGGCCCCTTGTGTCCAGTGTGTGGGGGGGTACAGGTGAGAGCCCAGGCTCCAGGCAGACAGCAGGGAGGTGCCCGGCCTCCTTGAAAGTGCTCCTCCCCGGCACCGAGGACTGGAGGCAGGTGGAGGCCAGACCACCTGAGGGGCAGAGGACCCAGAAACAGCCCCACAGTCCCCGGGGCAGAGGACCCAGAACCGGCCCCATGGGACACGTGCCCAGGAACAGGACAGGCAGGACCCAGGAGCAGGCAGGGGGCCTGGGTGAGGGTCTGGATTGTGCTGGAGCCTGGGACCCACTAGTGGGGGTTCGGTACTTCCCTGAGGCCCTCAGACTCCTGGGGTGCTCCCTAGGCTGGGGCTGCCGTATGTGTGTGGGCGTGTGTGCATGTGCATGTGTGTGTGTGTATGTGCGCCTGTGCCCGTGTGCACCTCGTGTCCGCGGCACCCCCGTGTGGTGGGCTGTGTGGGGCTGTGTGTTGCCTTGTCGAGCAGTGTCACGGGTTCCTCGCTGGGCCTCTGCGTGTGTGTGTGAGCGCGTGCACCCGCGCGTGTGACTGTGTGTGTGTTGTGCACGTGGTGTTGCGTGTTGCGAACTTGGCATTGTGTGTTGTGAACTTGGCGTGTGTTGCGCATGTGGCATTGTGTGTTGTGAATTTGGCGTTGCGTGTTGTGCACGTGGTGTGTGTTGTGAACTACTTGGCGTTGTGTTGCTCACGTGGCACGGTGTGTTGTGCATGTGGCGTTGCGTGTTGTGCATGTGGTGTTGCGTGTTGCTCACGTGTGCACCCCTTGCTGCCTGCCTCTCTGTGACTGGCTGCCTATCTGTGACTGAGGAGCCACAGCCAGGCCGGCAGCCTCCCGTGTTGCTGAGCGGCACGGGCATTCTTCACCTGGTCTGGTGTTATGAACCGTCCTGAAAGTGGTGTAATTTTGTCCACATCGGTGGCCAGCAAAGCCCCAGCTATTGCTCATCCTCAGCAGCTGCTGCCCCGAGTGTGTGGTTTGGCCTTCTTGGCCACCGTCAGCACTGTAAGGTCGAGCTGCTTCCACCCGAGGATGTGGTGACTGACGGCAGCGTGGCAGGGGCAGCGTGGCAGGGGCAGTGTGGCAGGGGCAGTGTGGCAGGGGCTGGCGGATTCGTTAGACAGAATGAGGATCCACAAGAGCCTGCTGGGGTTGGAGCCATTCCTGCCGGCACAGGAGCCTGGCTTGCCCTCCCACACCCGTGCACAGAATGTTCTGGAAGGGCCCGTGGCCAGCAGGGGGCGTGCAGGGGCCAGGGTGAGGGGCCGGATGAGCTGCAGGGTATCAGTGGCAGCCCATGGTGAGGCCCAGGCCTCAGGGACCCATCTCACCCTGCACGCGGCATTTAGTTACCAGATCATCGTGTTCTCCAGACAGGGTGGCAGGCCCAGAGAGGCCAATGGGGCCACCCATGGGTACCCACCTCAGTGACTGGGAACTGAGACCCTCAGACCTCCCTCACCACTCAGCTCCGCCCGTCCAGGATTGTCCTCCATGCGGCTGCCCGGCCCCTTGTGCCCGCCAAGAAGGGCCACCTGCGTGGCTATGCCCACACGTCCTCCTCTGCCCCCAGTAGCGCCCTCTTGGCCGCAGCCCCACAGACCCTTCCTGTTCCCACTGGCGAGGCCGTCCATCAGGGTCACAGACACCTGCCCTGCACAAACTGAGGTGTGGAGAAATCGGTCCCCTTGCCTCCCCTCTAGCCCGTGTGTGCGGAGCGTGGCCATGGCCAGGGCATGCCTGTGGGGAGACAGACGGGAAAGGCCCTGGTAAGGGAAGCCAGGGAGCTGCCGCCCCAGTTGGGGTGTTAAGCACAGCGCAGACGGGTGGGAAGGGGAGCCAGGTCGGCGGGGACAGGGACAGGGAGGTCTGGAAGTGGGCGGGAGGAGGGGCCAGGCCGACTGAAGCAGGCGCAGGTTTGAACAGCGGGGCCGGTGGGAGGCTCTGAGGCCCCCCGAGGAGGGAGCCCACCGCATGCTTGGGGGCAGGCCTGGGACAGGGAGGCTGGAGGTGGGCGGGAGGGGCAGAGACCCTGGTGGGACTCTGTGCCCAGGTGGGACACTGCAGATGCCACCAGCCGCCTAGGCCCTGCCGCCCTTGCTCTGCACCAGGCCCGATACAGGCGCTGTCTTTACTAGGCAGGTTTATGACACTCATTACGTGGCTCCTTGGGCCTCTTCTGAGCAGCCATAATTTGTACAAAAGCAATAAAACCCATCAGCCTCTGCCTGGAGTCAGAGAGCCTCAGTCTCCTCCCAACCTCTGAGCACAGGAGGGTCTTTCAGGCTGGCTGCTGTGTGGGGACTGCAGAGGTGGGGGCTGAGCCATGTCCTCACCCATGGTGGCCACAGCCCGTGCCCATCTGCCCACCTATTTGTTCATCTTCACGCACCCACATCCATGCATTTACCCACCACCTATCCCTATCGGCCACCCATCTGTCCGTCCATGCCACGGTGATCGTGTGCCCGAGGGCAGTGGCCTCAGCACAGCCTGACTCTGGGCTGGTCTCCGTGCTGGGCATGTCACACAGGGTCCCTGCCCTCAGGCAGCTGCTGTTCCAGTGGGGAGAGGAGCCAGTCGGTACAGAGAGCAGCAGCTGCCAGCTGGGAGGGAAGGTGGGCCGGGGTCAGGGCAGCATCTCAGAAGGGGCAGGCCAGGGCGTCTGGGTAGGGGCAAGCCTGTGTGTGCAGGACCTGAGACGGGCGGGCGCCGCTGCGGGAGGAAACAGGGAGGGGTGCGGGGGAGCTGGGTCGTGGAGGATGGGAGGCTGTGCAGATAGTGCCACTGTCCCCCACCACCCCAGGCTAAGTGACGGAGGGGCTGACCCACCCAGTACTGAGAGGGGCAGGGTCCAGGCCGGGCTTGTTCCAGCAGCCCAGGCACCACCACTCAGCCCTGGGAGGTCGGCACGGGGGCAGCAGGGACTTGGGGTCCTGGGAGGTGGCCGTTCTGCCGTCCACCCCCACTCGGGGCCTGGCCTCTGTGGGCTGTGGGAGGGCGTGCGTTGTCGGGCCCCAGGTGAAGAGAGTGTCTGCGTGTGAGAACACCTTCATCTCCATGGCATATAGATCATCTGACTTCTCCACCTGTGGTATTTGATAGCAAACGGGTGATGTCCATGAAGAGGCCTCACCTCCGTCTGCAGATGCAGGAGCCGAGGCCCAGGCGTCAGCTGCACCTGTCGCACCCTCTACCAGGGCAGCGTCCAGATGGGGCCAATGGATTTGGTCCCCTCCCTGTCCACCCTTTTCACCTCGCCGCCTCCCTGCCCACTTGTGCCCATGCAGGGCTCACTCCCCGCGGCCGGCATGTGCTCTTTTATCTTCCGTTTCATGGGTGAGAATTGAGCAAGGCTCAGCCTGGCTGGCTCCTCTGTGCTACACTGTGCTCACTGGGGTCTCCCGGGGACGGTGGCTGGTGGCTGGGCTGGGTGGAGGGTTCAGGGTGGCTTTGCTTACGTGCCTGGCTTCTGGGCCTCAGTGGCTCAAGGCCCAGGCAGCTGTGGCCAGCCCTCCCAGAGCCTCAGCCAGGCTGGCGGCACCATTCCAGCACATTCTGTAGGTCAGAGCCCCCCAGCCCAGCCCAGGTTCCAGGGGAGGGGTTGGACCCTGGCCTGGGGGGGCCTCGTAAGTGCCGCCCTTCACCCCGCCCACAGCTCCTTGCAGCACTCCCAGGAACGGGGACCACAGCCGTCCACCAGGCAGGGCAGCCCCACAGGGCAGGGAGGTGCCTGACCAAGGAGGGCGGCACAGACAGTGAAGGTGGCGGTGCACAGCCCTGCTGGAGAGGGCCAGGCTGGAGTCCAGGGTGTCCGTCAAGCTGAAATCCAATTATGGGAACAGGCTGGGCTGCTGTGACACGGGGGTTAGGAATTAATGTTAACACTGTTTCTGGTTAAGACTTTTTGTGTTGATAAATAATTCATGAGGCAGTTAGCACTTTGAGCCTGACAACACGAGAATATATTAATACGATCGGCTCCAAGAAAGGTCAGCCACGTGCTCGGGGCCGGGGGGCCATCTTTTATTCATTCCCTGACACAGGCTTATTAATTATTCTGGTCCAGCCAGGGCTGTGCTGGGAGGGACGCTAATGAGAAAAAGGAGAGTGACTTTGAGATCCACACTCCATCCACTGTGGGGACGCAGAGGGAGAGATGGAAGGAAACCCCATTGAGGCCTTTGAGGCAGGATGGGAGCTGCAGCCTGGCCCCCTGACAGTGCTGGTTGGGTGTGAAGAGGTGAGCAGAGCTGATCTGCAGGTATGTGGGTCAGTGGCTGCCAGATCCCAGCTCTCCCAGCCAGATGAGGAACAGGAGCAAATGCAGCCAGTATCAGAGAGCAGGAGGTGCATGGGGAAGTGAGGCTGAGGCTGAGGCTGTGGGTGCCCCAGGCACACTAGGCCCAGGGGGTGCAGGAACCCCCCGAGAAGCAGCTGGGCAGAGACCCAGAGGGGAGGTTTGTGGGGCCAGGGGTTAGGAGTCCTGTGTGTGTGCATGTGTGTACATGAGTGTGAGTGCACATGTCCATGATGGTGTGAGTGCATGTGTGTCCATGACAGTGTGAGTGAACGTGTGTACATGATGGTGTGAGTGCACATGTGTACATGACAGTGTAAGTGCACTGTGTACATGATGGTGTGTGTGAGTGCACATGTGTACGTGACAGTGTGAGTACACATGTCCATGATGGTGTGAGTGCATGTGTGTACATGATGGTGTGAGTGCACATGTGTACGTGACAGTGTGAGTGCTCGTGTCCATGACAGTGGGAGTGCACGTGCATCCATGATGGTGTGAGTGCACGTGTGTCCATGATGGTGTGTGTGAGTGCACGTGTGTACATGGTGTGTGTGAGTGCACATGTGTACATGACAGTGTGAGTGCACGTGTGTACATGACAGTGTGAGTGCACGTGTGTACATGGTGTGTGTGAGTGCATGTGTGTCCATGATGGTGTGAGTGCACATGTGTATATGATTGCACGTGTGTCCATGATGGTGTGAGCGCACGTGTGTACATGATTGCACGTGTGTCCATGACAGTGTGAGTGCATGTGTGTCCATGATGGTGTGAGTGCATGTTACATGATAGTGTGCATGAGTGCACGTGTGTACATGGTGTGAGTGCACGTTACATGATGGTGTGTGTGTGCACATGTGTACATGACAGTTTGAGGGCACATGTGTACATGATGGTGTGAGTGCATGTGTGTCCATGACACTGTGAGTGCAGATGTGTCCATGATGGTGTGAGTGCATGTGTGTACATGACTGTGGGTGAGTGCATGTGTACATGACAGTGCACATATGTGTACATGTGTGTGGATTGTGTACATGATGTGTGTACATGTACTTGACTGTGTATGTGCCATGTGTACATGACAGTGTTCTACGTGTACATGGTGTGTGAGTGCACATGTACATGACGGTGTGTGTGCCATGTGTACATGATGGTGTGAGTGCACGTGTGCATGGTGTATGTGTGAGTGGATGTGTACATGAAAGTGTGTGCCATGTGTACATGACGGTGTTTGTGAGTGCCCATGTACATGATGGTGTGTGAGTGCAGGTGTACATGACTGTGTGCCATGTGTACATGATGGTGTGAGTGCACATGTACATGACGGTGTGAGTGCATGTGTACATGACCTTGTGCCATGTGTACATGATGGTGTGTGCATGAGTCCACATGTACATGACGGTGTGTGTGCCATGTGTACATGATAGTGAGTGCATGTGTACATGATAGTGAGTGCATGTGTACATGACAGCATGTGTGAATGCACATGTACATGACGTGTGCCATGTGTGCATGATGGTGTGAGTGCACGTGTACATGAAGGTGTGTGTGCCATGTGTACATGACGGTGTGTGTGAGTGCATGTGTACATGATTGTGTGAGTGCACATGTACATGAAGGTATGTGTGCCATGTGTACGTGATGGTGTGAGTGCCATGTGTATGTGATGGTGTGAGTGCCATGTGTATGTGATGATGTGTGTGAGTGCATGTGTACATGACGGTGTGAATGCTATGTGTACATGACGGTATGAGTGCACATGTGTATGTGAAAGTGTATTATGTGCATATGGGTACATATAACTGCACATGCATGCATAACTGTGTGTCTGTGCATGTGTGTACATAAAAATGTATGTGGCTGTGCACATGTGTGTATGTAACTGTGTCTTTGCACATGTGTATATATGATCGTGTTGTGCACGTGCCTGTGTGGTAATGACCATGGTGAGGCCAGGGTCTCTGGTGGCATGCCGGGGTCTTCAGGCTGGCGTGGGGTGGGGTGGAGTGGAAGCGGCTGATGTCCAGCTCTTGTCGCCAGGAACCCCCTTGCTGTGTGGAGACAGCTGGAAGGCTAGAGCACAGGGGCTCCAGGTGGCCATGCTCAGCAGGACATGAGGGCTGAGGGTTAGGGATGTGCTGCATGGCCACCCTGTCGTGTGATGGGTGCCCTCTGCTGTGGGTGTGAAGCCCACAGAGCGTGTGGCCAGGGACACGTACTTAATGGGAAGAGGTGCACTCGGGTGGAGAATGGAAAGCTGTTCTGAGTGAGACGGTTCCCGTACGGTGTGTGAGTCAGGCCGAGCCCGGAGGTGGCTGAGGTGGGCCCTCCCCGGCCCGTATCCCAGGGCGTCACAGCGCGAATGCCGGTCCAGCGTGTCCGGTGTGTGAGTCGGGCTGAGCCTGGAGGTGGCTGAGGTGGGCCCTCCCCATCTGCGTCCCAGGGTGTCACAGAGCAAATTCTGGTCCAGATTTTCCGTGTGTGGCAGTCGCGACTTGAGAAAATTAAAGGTGATTTTGTGCATTTTAGAGCATTTAGGTCCAAGGCTCAGGCGGTGCTAAGCAGGTTTCTAGTACTGCAGATGTCTGGTGGAATGTTCTGGAATTGCACTGGGGCTGGGCAGTGCTCCCTCGGGGACTGGCCCCAGCACCTAGTGCCCCAATCTTTGTGACAGTTGGGAGCCCCCAGGAGGACAGTTTTGTCCCCTCCAAGCACAGCGTGGGGCTGCAGGCAGTGCAGACTTTGGAGCCCAGGCCGCTCACATGTGTGCCTGCCATGTCTCCAGCTGAGTGGACCCTGTCGACCCTCGGGAACAGGATCCGTGTTCTCAACAGACAAGACCATGGATCAGCAAGCAGCTGGTCGGAGATCCTCGCTGGGTGGGATCAGGGCCCTGAGCAGAGGGGCTGGCCGCACTCGTGTGGAGGGGCAGGGTTGCCACTGCATGGAGAACTCGGAGGGGGGCCACAGAGCCCTGAGTGCCAGGAGGAGCCAGACTGGCCGGGACTCGGGGAAGAGTGTTGGGGGAACGGGCTCACCCAGACCCCTGGTCAGAGCGAGCTTGGCTGTGGCTGGGCTGAGTCCCTCGGGGCAGGGAAGAGCGTTGGGGGAACGGCTCACCCAGATCCCTGGTCAGAGCGAGCTTGGCTGTGGCTGGGCTGAGTCCCTCGGGGCAGGCCTGGGAGGGAGTTAGTTCGATTCATAGGAGGTCCTGAGAATAGGAGGTCCTGAGATGGAAGGGGCCTGGGAGGGTGCATTCTCCAGCTGTCTCTCCTCCTAACCAGGGCTCCAGCCCCACATTCTTGCTGACGCGTGGCTCGCCAGGCCCCTCAAGTGGTCTCCCTTGGCAGCTCTCAGGGAGAGTTCAGAAATGCCTCCAGAGATCCTGGGGCCAGAGGCAGGGGTGCCAGCCCCACAGCCCCACCGCTCCCCTTTCCTATCCCCAGCTGTCTCTTCACGGGCCTAGACTGGAGGTCAAGGGCTGCCCGAGTCCTGCAGGGCCTGAGGCAAGCGTGGGCTGTGCTGGGTGCACTAAGTGGGGGCCTCCAGTGGGCGCAGCAGAGCCCAGAGCTTTCCCTGGTAGTGATGGCCACGGGGCCGCCGCGTGGCACAGCCTTTCCTGAGGGCTTGAGCCCCAACCAGAAGGCAGCCTCGCAGGCGGGCGCACAGCCCATGGGGCCTCGGCGCTGTGGGGAGGGTGCACAGGCAAGCCCAGCTCTGGCGTGTGTGCTCCAGGGCCTCACCTGCAGCTCCCGGTGGCTGTGGCTGTTGGCTGCAGTGACTTGATTGCTTGTTAATTGCTCATTAATTGGGTAATTGGTGTTTGAAGCCTAAACACTCATAAAAGCTGAATTTGCTGAGTAAGCAAGCATGGCATTTTTCAGGACCCGCCGCCCGATTATTTTGTGTAACCAGGTGCAAGGGTACCTCCACCTCCCAGGACAGCGAGAGGAACTCTGGTGGGCCTCAGTGCGGCGGGGCCCTGAGCAGAGGGTGAGCGTGGCCTCCACGGCTTCTGCCACAGATTCAGAGCCTGGATTCAGGACTCAGAATCCACCCAGCCCCACCGCCAGGCTGCACCCTGGTGGCTCCCATGCACTCGGTCCTCAGCGTCCCCACCGGGCAGCAGGTGGGTCTGTGGCAACTTGCGAGTGAGCCCAGTATGAGCCACATCCCCACACATTGCCCAGCCCCCACCCCTTGGACCCCACAGCAGCTCCTTCCAGGCACCCGCTCTTCCAGTCTCCAGAGAAGAAAGGCCCGGGGAACGGGCGGGAGGCGTCAATGCCAGGATCAAGGTCAGGGAGGGAGGAGCTGGCTGTCAGGTGGGCCAGGAAGCCCCAGCCCCGTGCTCCGGCCCACCCAGTCCTGCCCTCCAGCCTCATGCCCACCCAGTCCAGTCTCCCAGCTCCGTTCCCCCACCCACCCAGTCCTGCCTTCCAGCCCCCACCCACCCAGTCCTGCCCCCCAGCCCTCTCTCAGTTGACCCCAGGTCCCTCCCGCCAGGTGCCGCCTTCCCTTAGCCTTGGGCCCCATTCCCTGTGGGTCACCCTGAGAATGTGCTCAGCTGGTCCTGGCCACCTACCCACTCTGGTCCCTGGCACACCTCCGTCTGGCCTGGTGCAGCAGCAGAGCCCAGCCCCACACTGTCTCCTGCACCCAACCCTGCCAGAATGGAGGCCAGACATCCCCTCTCAGTGGGCTCCACACGCCCCCTGACCCGCGTACCACGCACTGTCCCTGCCGGCCATCCTGTGGGCTTCCGAGCCACCTGCAGTGTATGTGGTGCCTGCTCTGGGCTCACCACATCAGCACTTGGAAAAAGGCTCCAGGGCAAGCCCACTGTTCGCTGTACCTGCCTCACCCAGGGGGGGATGCTCCCCGATGTCAGGAGAGCTCCTGGCCTCACACCTATGGCCCCACAAGCCCAGATCCCCAGCTCTGAGTCCTGGGCTCAGCTCCAGGCCCTTGCTGAGTGACCATGCAGCTGAAGAAAGTGCTTTTCCTCTAAACCTCTACTTCCTCACCTATGAAATGGGCTGATACTGCTGTGACCCTGGGGGCACAGCCCCACACCACACCCCTACCCTGAGGCACATCAGGAGCAAATCCACTCAATGGGCCCCACCCATCCCATTCCATGCCAGTACTGTGGGAGGCCAAAGGCACCTGTGCCAGAGTTGGGCCCTGCGGCTCCAGGCTCCAGTACCCACACCCGTAACCCCCTGCCTACGAGGAGCCAGCAGCCCCCAAGTGGTCACGCACCCCCCACCCCGGAGGTAGCTGCCTGGCTGCGTGGGGTGAGTGCACATGTGCCCCCCACCTGGCCGCGCCCCGCCCCACCCAGGCAGCCCAGTTCTGCGCATGGAGGGGAAGGGAAGTGGAGCCCGCGCTGAGCCCGCATGGTGCAGGAGTACGGATTCACAGGACTGAGGCAGCCGAAAGGGGCTTTCCAATGATGAGACGTTTCACACAGTGTGAAGCTCAACTCGAAACCTTCCCAGCTGCTCCTAGCCCTGGGGGCCACCGGCACCACGCCAACCCCTGCCCCTTATTTCAGCCAAATCACTTGATTGGAATACATTCTGTATCCCGCCTGAGTGTGCAGCCCAAATGAAGGCGGGCCCCTTGGCACTGCCATCTGGGAAGATGGGGTCCCACAGGGCAGGGCACGGGGCCCACAGCCACTCATGCTCCTGCCCCATCCCTTCCAGAGCTGCTCCCCCGACCGCCCCGAGCCATCCAGAGAACTGGAGTTTCCAGGCTGCAGGTTCAGACAGAATAGATCAAGCAAGCGAGCCGCCGTCTGCCCCACAAGGGCCCAGCACAGGCGGCACAGGTGGCCCTTTTCCCCACTCAGTGGCATGCGGCTCTGTGGCAGGTCCTGAGGTGCCCACATGCCACATACAGACATTGGGACACGTGGCAGGACACTGAGGGCAGAAGCCACCAAGGGCAGGATGACCAGATGGTACAGGGAGGGGTCGGGAACTGGCACACGCAGGATGCACCATGGCACACGTGCACACGGCAGATGCTCCTCGTGTCCCCGGGTACCTGGGTGTGCACACACGGCTTACCAGGGCCCATGGAGGACACGTGTGCACACTCAGGCCGCACACACTCAGCCAGGTGGGGCTTCTGCACCGGCATTCCCAGCAGCTTGGCCTCTCACTGACGCTCAGGCCAGGCCTTTCCACTCCGTCCCGCCCACGCCTTGCCACTGTTCGAGGCACCTCGGGTCGGTGCAGGCGCCCATGTTGTGGGGGCATTTTTTCTGCCGGTGAGGAGGGGTCAGGGCCCCCTGCCCCAGGTAATTGTGTTCAGGAACCTTCATGCAGTGCCTCGGGGCAGAAACCCGGCCCTCACTGGCCCTGCCGGAGCAGCCTTGGCCCTGCCTCAGCCTCTCTCTCACCCACTGGGCCCAGGCAGCTCGCCTGGATGAGAAGCCGGGGAGGTGGAAGCAGAGGCCGGCAGTGTTTCCAGCACCTTCGTCCAGTGCAGGGCCCAGACCCTCCCCAGGACAGCCCCTTGGCCCCTCTGTCTCCTGTCTCCTCCCCATCCTGCCTGGTCGGGGCCCAGACACCGAGGGACCCCTGGGAGCGGCGACCTCAACGCTGGGTCCCTGCTCATGAATTTTTCATGCCTTTGTTTGAGCAGTGGGATCAGACGGCCCCTGAGCGCAGCGAAGCCGTAATTAACGCTCGCGCTGAGAAGGGAAGGCGTCCTTTGCTGCTTAATAGCCGTGCTGATTGGTGTCTCCCCGTGTGCGGGGCTGACAGGCAGCCCCGACCCCAGCCCGTAGCCGCCCAGGGTCTGGAAGGGGTGCAGGGAGGCCTGGGTGATGGGGGCCAAGCTCGCTCCAGGCTCTTCGGGTAGCAGCGGTGCACTGCCAACTGGCAGGGCCCATGCCTGGCTGTGGGGTGGGCTCAGATGCCTCTGAGGGATGGGGGAAGGGGGAGAGGTTGGTGGCAGTGGTGGTGACAGTGACAGTGAAGATGACACTGATGGCAGCTCCCATTTATGAAGCCTGGATGCCAGCAGCTGCTGTCCCGAGCCTGCCACGCATGTTGCCGCCTCCAACTCAGAAGCCCCATGAAGGTGCCGCTGTCTCTGCAGATGAGGAAACCGAGGCTTGGAGAAGTGAAGAGACCTCTGCCACGGTGTCCAGTGTCCATGAAGCAGTGGGGCCAGGACCCGCCCAGACCGGGTTCCGCGAGGCAGTGGGGCCAGGACCGGCCCCCAGACCAGGTTCCACGAAGCAGTGGGGCCAGGACCCGCCCAGACCGGGTTCCGCGAAGCAGTGGGGCCAGGACCGGCCCCCAGACCAGGTTCCACGAAGCAGTGGGGCCAGGACCGGCCCAGACCAGGTTCTGTGAAGCAGTGGGGCCAGGACCGGCCCAGACCGGGCTCCAGGGTACACGTTAACTCTGGGCTGTGCCCAGCATTCGACACCCCAGGGCCGGGGCCCAGAAGCTGGGGGAGGTGTCAGGAGCCCACAGGGAGCTGGCAGGCGGGGATGCAGTTTCCTGTTTTCAGCAGGAAGCAGCTGTTGGTGCTCATGAGAAGTCTCCAGGTGTTCAAATGTTGGCAGCCAATTTTTAAAAAATAAATCAGGCCAAACCAAACCAGTTTGTGGCTTTAAAAGCCACGTCTCAAGGCCATTGTCCACCCACGGGTGAGGGTCTGGGAAGGCCGCTAGTTAAAAGCCATGTCTCGAGGCCGTTGTCCACCCACATGTGAGGGTCTGGGAAGGCCGTTAATGGAGCCTGGAGGTGCTGGGCATCCCCACCTCACAGCCACATCTGTGAATATGGTGATACGCAGTGGTCCCTGGGGTGGTCGAGGAACCCACTGTCATGGAGGAAGAAACAGGTGCCTGAGCTTCTCAGTCCCACCGCAGCTCTCACACCCAGCTTGGGATAGAGGTGGGGCAGATAGAGCTGCCCAGGGCCTGGGGGAGCTGAGCTGTGGGCTTAGGGTGGGGAGCCCTGGCTCACACCTGGCCTCCGACCCTCGCTGCTGAGTGGTCTGGAACCCCTGGCAGGTGCCTCCCTCTGGCTGCCCCACACCTTAGGCGTGAGGGCCAGAGCCCTGGGCAGGAGGAAGGAAGGGAGTCCAGTGTTTCGGGGGCAGAGGCTGTCCCCATGGCCACTCACCAGAATCACCCGACTGCTACTTCCCATCCCAGGCACCCGGGTTTAAGTGGTCTAGGGGCCCCGAGCTGGCACAGTTTAAAACCGGACTGACTGAGGGCATGGGTGGAGAGAACAAGCACTGACAAGTGGTCTCGAGGGCCATTATTGGATGGTGAGGCCAGACAGACTCAGAGGGGCCTTGTAGGCTGGCAGACCATGGTACAGGGAGCTGCTGCCTGCTGGCTGCCGTTGGAGCTCAGGACGAGTAGAGAAGGAAAGACTTGATGTCAGGGTCTCCTTGTGGCTGCAGGAGGGCTCACCTTTCCAGCCTTGGCCGTCAGGATCATAGACAAGCATGAGCACTGCCAGGGCTGAGAGACTCTAAAACTCCCAGACTAAGACTTCATCTACTCCAGGGTAGAGGGCATCTTCTCGGTCTTGGCTTTGTGGGCAGACGATGATGGTGACGATGATGGTGATGGTGATGATGGTGATGGTGACGGTGGTGAGGATGGTGATGATGATGATAGTGAGGATGGTGACAATGGTGATGGTGGTGAGGATGGTGACGATGGTGAGGATAGTGACGGTGACGGTGAGGATGGTGACAATGATGGTTGACAATGGTGAGGATGGTGACGGTGACAATGATGGTAATGAGGATGAGGGTGATGTGATGGTGACTGGTGAAGATGGTGGTGAGGATGATGTGATGGTAATGATGGTGATCATGGTGATGGTGGTGAAGATAATTGTGATGGTAGTGCTGTTGAGGATGGTGACACGATGACGATCGTGATGATAATGGTGGTGGTAATGAGGATGGTGATGGTGGTGGTGTGAAGATGGTGATGACAGTGGTGATGGTGATAGTTGTGACAATGGTGATAGTGATTATGGTGATGGTGATGGTGAGGATGGTGGTGATGGTGAGGATGGTGGTGATGGTGGCGATGGTGAGGATGGTGGTGATGGTGGTGATGAGAGTAATGGTGATGGCAACGAGGATGATGATGGTGGTGATGATACCGTCGTATGTGTGTAATGTACTATATATCAAGCACTGCCTTAGTGCTTTGCACATATTCACTTATTTAAGTCACACAATAACCCGATGAGCTGTAAGGGAGAACCCTGTAAGTTGTTCCTATTTACAGAAGCATAAACTGAGACACAGAGAGCTCAAGGCCTTGCCCAGTGTGGGGCAGTGAAGCATGGAGCCAGCGTCTTCTTTGGAGCCTGAGTCTTGGCCTCCTGACCATGCCCAGCATGTCCCTTCGGGGCCTGGGGTCTGTCCTCTGCCCCCAGGCATTCCTGCCTATCCCAAACCCACACAGGGTGATGTTCCCTGGGCCACTGAGCCCAGCCCCAGCCCCGTGAAAGGTCGCCTCACTCAGGCAGCTCCCAAGAGACAGATGTGTCTCTCCTTTTCCTCCTTGCCCTGATTAATTGCCTCATTCCATGCCGACTCCACTGCAGTTAAACATTAATTCAGTAGGACTTAATAACATGAATTAATTCACGCCCCGCCTGCGCCTGTCTGACAATGCCGTGCTGTTTGGTTAATTAGAGGATTCATGCACTTGCTGGAAAGCTTGTTGGAAAGCACCCCTCACTGCCTCCTTGCTGTTGGATACATTAAACCCTCGCCTGTGCGGTCAGCCTGGCTGGGTCCAGTCACAGACCTGAAACCCATGGGGAGATCTGTAACTAGGTGTGGGCTTGTGGGAGCTGCTGGCTCCAGCCCATGGGTCTCAGGGCCAACCCAGGCTTAAGCAGGGATCTGGGTGCAGGGACAAGAGCAGAGGCCAGACTGGGCAGGTGGCCCCTAGGCCACGGGTGCACCCGTGTGGCCCCAAGTGTCAAGATGCTCTCAAGTCCTGATTGGCCGAAACCCGACAGTCTGGTGGGATTGCCGTTTCCAAGTTGAAGGCTCTGCAGCGCAAAATAAGCAGGGAGAGGCCTTCCTGGGGTCCCCAGAAGTCCCATTGTGAGGTCAGAGGGCACCTGATGCCCCCATAGGCCTCCGAATGCTGGAGGGGCTGCCTCCTGTCCCGCCTCCAGGACCCACTCCCTCTCTGCCCTCCCCAGGCTCCCCGTGTGCAGAGGGCACCCTCGGCACAGTCTTGGCTCCTGCTTTGCCCTCTTCTGGCCCTCTCAGCCCTGGCGTGTTCTGGCATGTTCTGGCATGTTCCGGCATGTTCCTCCCCTCCCCTGCGCTCCCTGCAGGAGCTTGTGTGCCTGGTCTGGGCCTTCCCCTGCCCCACCTCCTGGTCTTTGCTTGCTTTGCTCCTGGCTGAGCCTGGGCAGTTCCATTTCATACTTTCCTCAGCAGACACCAAGGCCCGCCCATATCACAGCAGGGGAGATGGAGGCCTCCAGGGGCCCAGGGCCACCAGCAAAGCTGGTCCACATGTCGGGGTCCTGTGCCCAGCCCTTGGCAAGCTCCGCACCTGCAGCCTCCGGGGCGGGACGGGCCTGGTTCTGACTTGGAGCCCTCAGTACTTGTGTGGTGGGCCCGGCTGGATGGGTGCGGGTGGGACTAAGGCCCTTCTCCTCTGCCTCTCATCCTAAAGGCCAGACCAAGGGAGACCCTAGGAGAGGGCTTGGCCATGGCGGAAAGGCCACACCAAGAGGGACCCTAGGAGAGGGCTTGGCCACGGCTGTGTAGCCAGAAGAGGCTCCCACCTTCCTCTCTGTGTGGGAAAGAACACGCGCCGTGGGGGTCCTGGCCCAGCCCACCAGGGCAGCGCACAGCCGGGACAGACAGCCTGGGGGAGCCTGTCAGCCTCAGGAGACCCCCCCACAGGCCCACCCCAGCTGCTCGGGGTCCCACCAGTAGGAGTCACCTGGAGTGTGACTTGTCACGCGCTGGGAGCGGCCCTTTCTGGCTGCAGAGTGTCTGCTAAAGCGCGTTTCACACCATGCCGTGAACTCCGTCACCAAAAACTCTGCAGCTGCAGCTGGACATGGAGGGCGGCCATGCGTTCGATGACCTGCATTAATCCAGGGGGCTCCACACAGGGGGGTGCCGCCCACACGTCAGGCTGGCACTCGCCACCCTCCATGCACTGGGGGGTTTATCTTCCACCATGTCATTCGTTCGACGTGAATACCTCGTAATTGCAGTTGTCAGGAAGGGATTTTTCCTCTTTTGATTCTTTTAGGGGACACTGCAGTCAGTGTGTTCTTGGTAAAGCTCTGCTCACTGAAAATGGAAAGCGGATTTTTTTTCGGGATTATCACACCCCCACCCTAACCAGCCAAACTGACAGACGGTGCTGGCATCCAGTGTCTAACCCTGAGCGGCCGTGACCCTCTGTGCGCTGCCAGCCCCTCCCCAGCCCCCGGCTGTCCTGACCCCAAAGGCTCCCAGGCTCTGCCCACCATGAGGAGCTGGGGTGCCTGGATCTCCCAGCCCATGTGGTGCCATCGATCCCCTCGGGGGTCACTGGGGACAGTAGGGCTGTCCTGGGCCAGAGGCTGCCCTCCTTCCTGGCTGTGCGGAAGGCTCTGGCTGGCCTGGGATGGGGGTCTTCATGGCCGCCCTGCTTTGAGGGTCTGACCAGTGAGGGCTCCTCTCAGGCTGCAGGGCCGGTCTTGTCCCCGCCGCTGGTGAGTTGGCCTGGCTGTGCCCCATTGTCCATCGCACCCAAGGGGGCTGTGATCCAGGTCTGTCTGGTGCAGCGCCGGGCCCTGGCCCACGTTCCTCCTAACCGCCCCGACCACCGGGGCCTGCTGGCACCTCCCGCTCCTGGCAGCAGCCAGGGCGGCCCCCCCCCCCGTGCCCCTGCAGCCTGGCTGCTACCATGCCCCGAGCGGGTGACACCAGTTGGTGCGGCTCTGACTCACTTCTGTCTCTCTGTTCCTGCAGTGCGACAGCGAGAGCGGCCCGGACGACAAGGTAAGCCCAGCGTCTTCCTCCTGGGCTCGGCTGACGGCCCTGCCCTCCCCTGCTGACTCTGGCCCTGCGAGGTGGGCCCTGGAGACCAGGCAGAAGGTCGGGCACTGGGGGGATCCCCCTGCCCGGTGGGTGCAGGGAGCTTGTGGCCTCCCAGTTGTGGTGGTGTTGGGGGGTGCTGGCCTCTCCTGGCTGTGGAAGAGCCTGTCCAGGGCTGGGGCCAGTACCATGGCTGGTGGGACACAGGCCCAGGTGGGCATCTGTGCTGCCCCAGCCAGGAGGGTGCCCTGGGCAGGGCTGCCATGGGGTCGGGCACACCAGCTCCAGCTCCTGGGCAGCAGAGGGCAGCTGGGCCCGTGCCCCGGGACTGGCCCTGTCAGTCCTGAGGGAGCAGGGGCAGAGCCCAGCCCCCACCTTAAACCCAGTAGCCCCCAGAACCAGGCGGTAGGTGCCCAGCCTGTGACCACATCACAGTCCCCCTCAGTGTGCAGGAGCAACACAGCCCCCACTAGTGCAGGATTCCTGCAGCCTGAGCCAGGAATGAAGTCCCTGGAGCAGCCCCTGAGCCGTGTCCCCTCAGAGCCTCGAAGCAGCCTCCATGGGGCTCTCCTTCTGCCCCAGGGCAGCTCCCAGGCCCAGGCCTGCCCCACTTATCCCAAAGCCTCTCAGGGAGGAACCGTCACCTCCTGTGGCCGAGGAGCATCAGGCCCAGGAGGGTGAGGAGGCCGGGCACGCGGCGTGAGGCCCTGGCCCGTCACCACTGCGCCTCACTGTCCCCCTGTGACTGCCAAGGGCCACTCAGGGACACCTGGATAGGGGTGAGGGCCCTGTCAGGTGTGCCAGGGAAGTGGACACCCCGGCCTCAGAGACGGCCCTGCAGAGGCCCAAGGCGGACTGCATGTGTGTGACGATTCTCACTTGGGCCAGGGAGACACTGCCCTGGGTTTCCAGGCAGGCTTTTATGAATTGAACAGTTCCACGAGGGGTCTGCACGGGGGTTAGGGGATGCCCACAGTGGCCTGTGTCCCGGCAGGAGCTGTCTGGGCTGTGGGGTCTCACAGTTGAGGGCCCGGTGGGGGTCCAGATATTGGAGCCAGAGCGGCGGTGGCTGGGAGAGGAAAGCTGGGTGGTTCAGTTGGTGATGCCCCAAGAAGTCAAGGTAAGTCGCCACGGAAGCCAGAGGCTGGGCTGTGCTGGCTCCTTCGGTGGCTGCGGCCTGGGCTCTGGGGCAGGCACCACGTGGGCCGCGGTGTCGGGCTCAGCCACGTCTGGGGCTCCAGCTTCCTGGGCTGCTTCCAGCCACGGTGTTCCTGCGCCACGCACCTCTCCTCGCCCGTCCATGGATGGACAGTGTTGGGGACGTGTCCTGGTGGTCACAAAGCCCACACGAGTGGCCTCACCCGGGACCCTGCGTGGCTGCGCGTGGCCCTCAGCCCCTGCCCACAGCGCCTGCGCTCAAACCCAGACAGGCCTAACATTTCACCGGAGGGACGTTCGTACTGATCTCAGGAATGAAATGAGGTCACGGGCACCTGGGAAAGAGCCGCTCACCCCCTCCCCACCTCCTTTCATTTAAAAGCAGTTTTTGGGGAAGACACTCCACAGCCAAGGGCTGCTCTGAGGAAGGCAGGAAGGAGAGGATTTCTGGAGCCTGGGGCCTGCTGGGGGCTCCCTCTCCCCTCCTCGCCTGCCTTACAGAGGTGAGGCAAAGCCACCTGCGGCCCGGAGGCCAGGTCCACGTGGAGTAGGTGATGCTGGCGGGGAAGGCTGATGGCCACCCCTATAACCGCACACCCTCAGTGTCCAGCAACCAAGGGTAACGCCAGCCTCTGGGACCTGACCGGTGTCTGTGCAGGCTGTGCCTGCAGTGATGCGGCCCCTGCCTGGGCCTGGGCTGGAGGCCGAGGGGTCCATGGGAGAGCACGGGCTGAAAGAGGGTTCTAGAATGGGGTCAGGTAGAGTCCGCGTTTGTCTCTGAGACGCCTGAGCAGCCCCAGGGGAGATGACCAGCTCTGGGCGGTGTCCGGGAGGGAGTCCAGGCCAGGGCTCCACACACAGAGGGTCCCGGCAGTCAGGTGAGGCCGGCGTTCCTGCACACAGGATTCTGGCAGGCAAGGTTGGCATTCCGTGCTGTTGGGGCCGTGTTGGGGCTTCCTGAGGCTGTGGTGGCCACGGGTCCTGAGGAGGACGGCAGGGGAGGGAGGCCACGGGTCCTGAGGAGGACGGCAGGGGAGGGGGAGGGGCTGCCAACCTTTCTCCAGGGCAGTGCTTCAGGTCACGCCCACTCTGGGGAGAGCAGCGAGGCCTGGCGGGGCGGGAGCGGAGAAGGCAGCTCCACCAAACACTGAGTCCCGGCGATGGTGGCTCCTTCTGGCTGCTGCAAGGTCTGAGCGCCAGCGGACGTGGGGCAGGGTGCTGGCAGAGTGGGTGGGACCCGCCTGCGGCCCTGTTTGCTTCTGTTGGGGGGCAGCTCCCGGAGGCCGGGCAGAGCAGCAGAGTGGGCCAGGAAAACCTCAGGGGCCTCTCCTGTTGGCCCGTCAGCCTGTCCATCTCTTGTGACCTTGGGGCGTGCTCTGAGGGGGGTCCCAGTCTGACTTGACAGAAGCCGAGGTGGGGACAACCCTGGTGCGTTCTGGGAGCCGGCAGCGCGTCTCCTGCAGCAGAGCGAGAGGGAGGAGCCCAGAGCATGCAGCAGGAGTCTCTGTTTCCTTCCGAGTGCGTGGGATGCTGCACCATAGGACACCCCCGTCCAGACGTCTCCACGTCTCTGTGGCATCCAGCCCGAGGCTCGGAAGTCAGCTTTCCGAGTTGGGGAGAGTTGGGAGGGTAGGAGGCCTCAGTCCCTCCTGGTCTTCTCTGCCCGGTGCTGGGTTCAGGTGGTCAGGAACTTTCTCTGGGCGGAGGGTGTGTGTGGAGCCCATCCAGACGCACACAGAGGCATAAGCAGGTGTAGGAAGTCAGCCAGCGCCCCACTGGCCGTGACCAGCCCTCCTCGCTACCCACTGGGAGCAGAGTCATCCACATCTCTGTCTCTGGGCACTGCTGTGCACGGCCGGCACCCCTGCCAGGGAGCAGGAGGCAGAGGCAGGAGGGACAGAGCCCTGCAGGCTCCAGATGGCAGAATTCCTGGCTCTGAGACGGGAACATGGGGGTGCATCAGCAGTGCCCAGAGCCCCCTCCGCAGCCCCGGGCCTGTGTGGAACCCATCTGTGAACTGGCTGTGGAAGGAAGGTCCCCGAGTGCCCACGTTTACAGGGACCCTCGGAGACCCTCACTCAGACCTGGGAAGCCCATTGCTCACGTGGCCTGGCCGCTCCCAGTGGGCAGGAGATGGAGAAGCCACAGACAGCATCCTGGGTGGGGTCTGTGGCGGTGACCCAGCAGACATGCAGGGAACAGCCCTGCCCGCGAAGGCAGATGCCGGGGCAGGTGGCAGTGCACCTCGAGGAGCCTCCTGGACACGGTGGTGGGGAGGGCGAGGGTGCACGTCTCAGGCCAGTGTGCTTCCATGTCTTATCCCACATCTGTGGGCTTGAGCTCGGTCTGGGGTGCCAGCTCCCACCAGGCCAGCCACCCCTTGGGGACTCACCCTGGGCTCTCCTGCCACTCAAGGTGGAGACTCTGGGACAGCCCTCCTCCACGTGAACAGACTGACCGAGACACCTCTCCACCACCTCCCTCACGCTGTGCCCGCTCAGCCCCCCCTCCCCAGAGGCCACCCGCCCTGCGAAGCCCCTCCTGGCCCTTGGCAGCTGATGGGAGACTCCGGTGCTGCCAGAAGGCCCCTTCGCAAGTCTGTGGTTTGTGTCTAACCGCATTTTCCTTGGAAAAGTGTGGGGTGAAGAGCGATATGGGGCTCCATAGGCAGCTGCCAGGTGGTGGTGGCCTCGCTCCTCCTGCTGCTGGTGGCCGCCACGGCTGCCTCAAGGGACAGCTGTCGGGCCTGTCCGCAGAAGCCCACCAGGAAGCACCCCCAGTGCTGGGCCTCGGCCAAGAGCACCGGCCTGGAAGGGGCAGGGCTGGGGGACAGCGGCATGAGGTCAGACATAGCGTGGGGTAGACCCACCATCCACAGCCTCCATGTTCTGTCTGCAAAATGGGGCCACAGTGGAGCCTGGACAGAGGGGAAAGCTGTCCACCACCCCGAGGCCAGACCCCAGAGGGCAGGAGGCCAGCCAGTCCCCCATACCCAGCCCCTCCCCAGCAGACCCTTCTTCCGGTGGGGCGCTGGGCCTGACTGGGTCCCCTCTGAACCTCTACCGTCTCGTCGCTGAAGTTCGTAGGTTCTTGTTCTCGGGAACTGCGAGTTCAGGCACTACCAGCGGGACAGACAGAGGGACGGCTGGACGGCTGGACAGGCTGGAGGCCCCTGCCATGGGCACTCACCCCACAGGACGGAGGGACGGATGGACGGCTGGACAGGCTGGAGGTCCTCTGCCATGGGGCACTCACCCCGCAGGACGGACAGAAGGGTGGATGGACCGGATGGACAGGCTGGAGGCCCCTGCCATGGGGCACTCACCCTGCAGGACAGACAGAGGGATGGATGGATGGCTGGACAGGCTGGAGGCCCCTGCCATGGGGCACTCACCCCGCGGGATGGACAGAAGGGCGGATGGACGGCTGTGCAGGCTGGAGGCCCCTGCCATGGGGCACTCACCCCGCGGGATGGACAGAAGGGCGGATGGACGGCTGTGCAGGCTGGAGGCCCCTGCCATGGGGCACTCACCCCGCGGGATGGACAGAAGGGCGGATGGACGGCTGTGCAGGCTGGAGGCCCCTGCCATGGGGCACTAACCCCGCAGGACAGACAGAGGGACAGATGGACGGCTGGACAGGCTGGAGGCCCCTGCCATGGGGCACTAACCCCGCAGGACAGACAGACGGACAGATGGATGGCTGGACAGGCTGGAGGCCCCCTGCCATGGGGCACTCACCCCGCGGGACGGACAGAAGGGCGGATGGCTGGCTGGACAGGCTGGAGGCCCCTGCCATGGGGCACTCACCCTGCAGGACGGACAGAAGGGCAGTGGACGGATGGACAGGCTGGAGGCCCCTGCCATGGGGCACTCACCCTGCGGGACGGACAGAAGGGCGGATGGACGGCTGCACAGACTGGAGGCCCCTGCCATGGGGCACTCACCCCATGGGACGGACCGAAGGGCGGATGGACGGCTGGACAGACTGGAGGCCCCTGCCGTGGACACTCACCCCACAGGACAGACAGAGGATGGATGGACGGCTGGACAGGCTGGAGGCCCCTGCCGTGGACACTCACCCCACAGGACAGACAGAGGATGGATGGACGGCTGGACAGGCTGGAGGCCCCTGCCATGGGGCACTCACCCCGTGGGACGGACAGAAGGATGGATGGATGGCTGGACAGGCTGGAGGCCCCTGCCATGGGGCACTCACCCCACGGGATGGACAGAAGGACGGATAGATGGCTGGACAGACTGGAGACCCCTGCCATGGGCACTCACCCCACAGGACAGACAGAGGATGGATGGACGGCTGGACAGACTGGAGGCCCCTGCCATGGGTACTCATCCTGCAGGATGGACAGAAGGGTGGTGGACATCTGGACAGGCCAGAGGCCCCTGCCATGGGTACTCACCCCACTGGACAGACAGAGGATAGATGGACGGCTGGTCAGGATGGACAGAAGGGCAGTGGATGGCTGGACAGGCTGGAGGCCCCTGCCGTGGGCACCCCGCAGTTGCTCGGCTTCCACGGGGTCCTGGGAAATTTCCAGTGTGTGGGTTACACCTTTGTTATATCCAGCCGCTGGCAGGCCGGGCAGGCACCTTCTGAGGAAGGGTTGCTGCATGTATCTGCGGCTCACGGAGGCCTTCCTCTGTGTGTGACTCCCACCCACCCACCCCAGCCCACTCCTGGGAGCTCCGTTCTGGGGGCTTTGGAGGCCCATCCATCCTTCCCTAGGGACAGAAGTGCAGGGAGTGGTGTCCCTGGCACTGCTGTCTCTGGTGAACTTGGGCCGGGACTCCCTTTGCTGGACATAGATCCTACCCACACCAGGTGACCATGGGGTGACCTCACAGGGTGTGCGGGGTTCTGAAGCCGCCACCCTCCTGCCTGAGTCCTGCACTTTGACTTGGGGCTGCTGAGCCCAGAAGGGCCTTGAGAGGGTTGGCTCAGTGGGGCGTGGGGGCCTTGGGTGGTTGGGTCCCCGAGACAGGCCATCTGTGCTCTCTGTATAGCAGGCTGCGGGGCCCTGCTTGCCTGGGTCCCACGTGGTAGAACTCGGCGTTTGGTGGGGGCCTGCTGGGGGCAGGAAGGGGTGGCGCCCCACCCTGAGCTGGTATCCGTGCTTCGCTGGAGCCAGGCTGAGGGCATGGGCAGAAGGTGCGGACCTGTCCGTCCCTTTGAGGACCGAGATCATGACCACCGCAGAGCGAGCACCCGGGTCCTCAGATCAAAGGCCCAACAGCCAGCGAGGCTTCCGCACTGGTCCCAGCAGAAGCGGGGCCTGGCTGAGGCAGTGACATCACAGACTCGGGGCAACACGGGCGGAAGGGGGTCTCAGCGTCCCACAGCTGCTGTAACAAGTCCCCGTAAACACAGTCACTCAGAACGGCACAAGCTGGTGGCAGCGGTGGAGCTGGAGGTCCAGGGCGGGTCTCACCAGACTGAAGTCAAGGTACCGACCTCAGGGGAATTGGTTTCCTGCTTTTCCCAGCCTCAGAGGCCCCACTTGGCTGTACCTGGGCAGCTGCTCCGCCCCACAGGCCTGGCCTCGCTCACGGGGCTCCAAGAACAGAGCCTGGATTGTCCTGAGGGTCCCGTGGTGTCCCCGTCGGGGCAAAGGAAGATTTAGGATGCACTGGAAGCCCAGAAGTCCAGAGAAGGGGCTCAGAGCCATCAGTCACCACGGGGCACCTCGGGGGTCCCACGAACACCACAGCGGGCATCAGACCCTGAAGCGTCGGGAAGGGCCTCGTCACCTTGGGAGGGGTCAGCAATTAGTGGAGGACCCTGGGCAGTGGCAGGGAGCAGTGACAAGGGCCCCCATTCAGGCCTTCACCCCTGGCACGTGGAGGAGGTGCTGCCCTGCCCCAGAAGCCTCGAAGGCAACCCACACCCTCAGGAGGCCCAGCTGGGGGTGTCATTGCAGGGCACCAGCAGAAACGGGGGTCCGAAAACAGCGGCCCAGAGTGGATTTGGAACAGACCAGGGTGTCTCAGAAAGGATGTTTCATAAGGTGGGTTTTGATTAGTATGTTTAAATAAATGTAACTCAATTGATGTTAAACATGCATCTTAATGCTTTTCTAAAATGTGCAATTGGGCCAGTTGCGGTGGCTCACGCCTGTAATCCCAGCACTTCGGGAGGCTGAGGCGGGCAGATCACTTGAAGTCAGGAATTCGAGACCAGCCTGGCCACATGGCAAAACCCCGTCTCTACTGAAAATACAAAAATTAGCCGGGTGTGGTGGCGGGTGCCTGTACTCCCAGCATTTTGGGAGGCCGAGGCGGGCGGATCACCTGAGGTCAGGTGTTTAAGACCAGCCTGGCCAAAAAGGTGAAACCCTGTCTCTACAAAAAATACAAAATTAGCTGGGTGTGGTGGTGCGTGCCTGTAGTCTCAGCTACTCAGGAGGCTGAGGAGGGAGGGTTACCTAACCCGGGAGGTCAAGGCTGCAGTGAGCTGAGATCGTGCCATTGCACTCCAGCCTGGGTGACAAAGTGAGACTCTGTCTCCAAAAAATTGAAAAATAAAATGTGCAGTTGGAACTATATCTCGAAACCGGAAACCAAACATTCTGAAGACAAGCTTGTGTGGCCTTTGGCCCCATCCTGCCCCCTGCTGGGGGCGACCTCCACCGCAGACCTTCTGAGCCCTGGTTTCCTTGCCTGTAAAATGGAGTCGCGCCGGCCCGGGCGGCTGTGGGGATGGCTGAATTCGATGCGTTTGGGGGAGGTACGCGTTTCTTGTGATTTAATATTTAACAAATGTTAAACCTGCGCTGTGCACAGCTCTGCTCGGTTGGGAATGCAGCCGTAGTGTATCTCCGGAGGGGGTCACGGCTTTCCCCGGCAGGCAGCCCCGGGCCGTGGTGTCCCGTGGCCTTCACAGTAGCCGCCCCACCCGAGCGTGAGTGTGGGGGCCACGGTAGCCGCCCCACCCGAGCGTGAGCGTGGGGGCCGTGATAGCCGCCCCACCCCATCGTGAGCATGGGGGCCACGGTAGCCGCCCCACCAGACCGTGAGCGTGGGGGCCACACCCACAAGTCCAGCATCATGGTGTCAGTTTCACGCTCCCTCCAGAGGCCCCAGAGGAGGATCCTTCCTGCCTCTTCCCACTCCTGGTGACCCCGGCATCCCTGGCTGGTGGCCGCATTGCTCCTGTCTCTGCCGCTGTCCGTCCTCACGTGGCCCCTCCTCTGTGTGTGTTTTTGTGTCTCCTCTCCTCAAAATGATGCCAGTCCTCGGATTTAGGTTCACCTGGATAACCTGGGACAGCCCCATCTGAGGATCAGGATGGGTGGGGGCTTGGGGCCTGCAGGTGGCCCCACCTTTCTCCCGGAGGGCACTCCTGCCTGCGTACCAGCCTGCAGGGCCGGTTGTGGCCTTAGGGTTCGGGAAGGCGCTGCCATCCCTGGCTCAGCACAGCATCCCTGGGCTCTTCCCCCAGCCCCTGGGATCCTCTCTGCTCAGAGGCTTTCCCTGGTTCTGCGTTTCCGCGAAGTTCCGGCGCCTTCTGCCCTTTCCCCAGGAGCTGAAATTCGCCAGGATTTGCATTTCCAGGCCGGCAGCCTCTGAGCATCTCTATAGGTGGTTCTGGCTTTTGCTTTTCTCCCGACATTCTGGATGGAGATGGTGAACGCAGGGTTCTCCGGGCTCCCCATGAAACCGCCCTCGGGCCTGGGGAGCCTGGCCTACCCCTCACCTATGCACCACAGCGCTGCTCAGAGAGCACACACCTCTGTGGCAGGCAGAACCACAGAGTCATTCCATGGCAAAGCCACACTGCTAGCATGGCCGTGGCCTGCAATAGCAGGCGCAGGCCTAGGCCCAACCCCCCAGGCCAGAGCCTGCTAGGCGTGTCTGAGTGTTCATCCTGTGGGATGCCCTCTCCAGGCCTTCCTGCTGCCCCCACCACCCACCCTTGTCCTGTGGGACGCCCCTCTCCAGGCCTTCCTGCTGCCCCCACCACCCACCCCTGTCCTGTGGGACGCCCCTCTCCAGGCCTTCCTGCTGCCCCCACCACCCACCCCTGTCCTGTGGGACGCCCCTCTCCAGGCCTTCCTGCTGCCCCCACCACCCACCCCTGTCCTGTGGGACGCCCCTCTCCAGGCCTTGCCTGCCGCCCCCCACCCCTGTCGGACCTGCTGGCATCATGGTCACTGGGCCACACGGCCCAATTCAAGGATATGTGCCCCACAGAGTGGCAGCCTTGAGGAAGCAGTCTTGTGGTCTCCCGGCCCCAGCACTCAGCTAACCGTGGCCAATTGGAGGCTGGGTGCACCCCAGGGCGGTTCCCAGGGTGATCTGGTGTCCTGGGGTGGCTGGGGCAGCATGGCTGAGAGGACCCTATGTGCCCTGCACTCCTGGCAATGGTTGGGGTCTCCAGCACCTTCCCATGATGATGACCCCCCCGCCCCTCCCTGCTGCATAACGATGACAGACACAGTTACAGTGTTGGTTGCTGAACCATAAACTCTGGATAAATGTGCCTCTGAACACTACCATCAAGTCCCTAAGTGGATTATGTATATTTGGCCTGGAAGCCTGATATTTAATATCAGCGTGCTCTCCCGTGAATGCCTTTCTTTCTCCAGATAATCTATTCCCACTCTGCTTCCTTCTAGACTTCTAACCTCGTTACATCTTTCATATCAGAGCTACTCTCCTTTCTAAACAAAACACAGACCTGCCCCGGGTTCTCAGGGTCTAGTTTCACTCCCAAACTGGGGCGCAGGGCTGTGGGGCAGGGCTCGAGGCTGGGTTTTCGACCCCGTTGACCCAGGCCAGGATCTCTACCTGTTCCAGGACAGTCAGTGCTGAAGGCAGCCTCGGGACTGAGGTTGGAAAGTGGGGTTGGAAGCCTCGTAGGAGGGAGGAAGATGGCTTCTCCTGTGATTGGAGTGGTGAGGTCCCAAGAGAGAAGCTGGCCACATTGAGACTGTGGCTGTAGCCCAATTGGAGCTGGCTAGTTGCTGCCCCTCAATTCCTCATTTCTGATCCCCCAACTCCCTGGACCCCAGGCCCCCGTGCTCTATACCCGGAGAAGGAGCCGATGGCAGCACAGCTTCTCGGGGCTGAGGATACACTGGCCCCATCTATGCAGGGACCCCAGAGCAGGGCCCGGGGATGGCATCCCTCCCAGGGCCAGGCATGCAGGAAGGGGCTGAGCTAGGGTTGTGCCTGAGTCTGTCTTCTTTCCTCCCCTCCCGCTGCCCGTTCCCTCTCTGTGGGCCTCGCCATCCAGACTCCTGATAGACAGAAATGACCTCGGCACAGGGCCCCTTCATGGCCTGTCCTCACGGCCCCTCCTGGCTGGCTTTGCCCAGGCCAGCACCCTGGGCCTGACTCTAACCCTGGCATCTCCCTGAGGGCTCCACGCATCTCAAATGGAACAGCCACATCCCCATCTCAGGAGTGGCCCGCCACCTTCCTGGAGGAGTGTCCCTGCTGAGCCATGAGCCCTGCAGCCAGCCTGCCGGTTCAGCCCAGCTCTGCCCCAGACCAGCCACGCCAGCAGCACGTCTGTTTGCTTGTCAGTGAGACGAGTGGTGACCTGTCCAAGTCCTGAGAGTACAGGCTTCAGGGCCCTATGGCTTGCGGCACGCGGTACATCTGGAAGTGCACAAGTGCATGCTGTTTTCATGGCAGGAAACAGCAGGACTTTGGGGGCCACTTGTTGCTAAAGGGAATACGTATATTTGGTTAAACAGTTCAAATAGAACCTGAGGGCTGGAACTCCCTGGCTGAGGCCGACCTTGGCGATTCCTTCTATACCATTGGAGGTGTCCTGCGCATGTTGGCGCCTTTGGGAGCAGAAAGTGCTGGTCCAGCTTGCAGAGGGCTCCATCGAACCCGTGTGGGAGCCGCTCCTGTGGTTTGAATGGCTGCAGCTTCCCCCATGGATGGGCCCTGCCTGGGCCAGGCCTTCCAAGCCCAGAAGTAGAAACCTGGCCCCAGCTCCCACCTCAGTCCCCAAACCTGTGCCCAAGTCGTCTGTCCCTGGCCCGACCAGAGCTGGCCTCCCTGTGTGCCCCCAGCCACGCAGCAGCTTGGAGGGACCCGACCTTAAACACTTCCCGACTGCCCAGTCCGGAGTTAGGCCCGCCCTCCCTTACTCGCAGTTGGTGTCCTGGTTTTCTGCCTGAGTGGGCGCTGGGATGGAAGGTCCCGCCCCGGTGTCTGGGTCGGCCAGGCGCACATAAGCGGCCTTTGCAGGAAGGCCTGGCTGGGTCTGGATCCGAATTCAAGCGCCCTACCCTAAGGGAGAGCCGGGTGCTTCCTGTCCCTCCCGGGGGGTTCAGGGCGGTGGTCTTGGGGGGTGCGCTGTGCAGCCGTTTGCAGCTACAGCAGCTGCTTGGAGCCGTCTCCGACTTTGCACCCGGGTTTCACAGAGGGAGAAACCGAGGCCCAGGGAGGGCGGGACTTGCAGCGGGTGGTTGGGGGGAGGGCTTCTCTCTTAAGGTCCCAGCTCTCCACAGTGGCAATGAGGTCGCTCTTTTTTCCTTTTATTGAGACTGGGTCTTGCTCTGTCACCCAGGCTGTAGTGCAATGGTGAAATCTCGGCTCACTGCAGCCTCCACCTCCCGGGCTCAATTGATCCTCCCACCTCAGCCTCCCGAGTCGCGGGGGCCACAGTCTTGCGCCGCCAACTCCGGCTAATTTTTTATTTTGTAGAGACGGGGGTCTCCCTATGTTGATCAGGCTGGTCTCGAACTCCTGGGCGCAAGTGATCCGCCCACGTCGGCCTCCCAAAGTGCTGGGGTTACAGGCGCCCGCCACCGCGCCTGGCTGTCGCCCCTTCAGACTCAGTTTCCCCTTCTGGGAGCGGAGTGGCAGCTGTCCACAACTTTTTGTTGTGAGGACCGGAGGAGCGGCGCCCACACAGCGCTTAGTGCGGCCGGCGCTGCGCGCGCTTCCCCGGGTGGCCGCGATCGGAGGCAGCGCGTTCGGACCCCGGGCCGGCGGCGGGCGCGGGTAGATCGGCGCCTCGGGGCTGGATTAGTCGGGTCTGCCCGCGCCCCGCCCCCGCCCCGCCCGCGCTCCCGCCTACCGCGCGCCCAGCTCCGCGCCCGCCGCCTCGGGTCCCGCGCCGCGCCCGACGTCCGCCCGGGGGCCGAGAGCGCACCGAGTGCCGCCCAGAGCGCGCAGAGCCGGCGCGGCGGACATGCGCGTCCCCGGCCCGAGCTCCGGCTGAGCAGGGCACGCGGGGAGAGGGGTCGCCTGGACGGGCCGGGGCCACCCGGGGCCCGCGCTCCACGCCCGCTTCCATGCACCCCGGTTCCGGCCCCGGGACTAGTGGCGATCGCCTGGGGCGCCGGCGAGGTGAGTGCGCGCTGCGGACTCCGGAGAGGGATCGGGACTTTGGGGGACAGGGGAGAGGGAGAGACCGCCCCCAGAAGAGCGGGACGCCCGAGATCCCCGGGCCTTCTGCCCACCCCGCCTCTCCCGGAGCCGAGCGCGGAGACCGCGTCCTCCCGGGGGCGCACGTGGCGGCCGGCGGACAGGAGTGCGGCGCGGCCGAGGGTCCCAGGCCCGGGTCGGGCACCTGGGATCCGGCGGTGTAGGCGGGGCCGAGCGTTGTGGGGGGCGCGCGCCTTTGTCTGCGCCCCGGTGCGGAATCGGCCACCCGGGTTCCCGGTGCCGCGCTCACCTGCCCCGAGTTGGAGTTCTTTGTCTGGGGCGGGGCGCGGCTAGCCCAGGCTGCGCCGCGTGTCTGGCCGAGGCTGCTCCGCGGGTCGGGTCCTAGCAGACAAAGCGCGCCCTGACCTCCGCCCGCCACCGGGATTGTGCACCTCGCGGGGGCTGAGGCTCGCCCGGGCGTCCCCTCTGCCTCTCCGCAGGGACCCTGAGCCTTCGGGCCCGGAGTCCTCCCACCTGTATCCCGGGCTGGAGTGACCCCCTTCCCTCCACCCCACGCGGGCTCAGCGCCGGGATGGGAGGCGAAGGCGGCTGCTCGCGCCTGGGTCACGTTCCTGGAGATCATGGCTGGGAAGTTAACGCGGGTCTGGTGGCCCCTGGGGCTGCCCCCCCCCCCCCCCGTTAGGTCAGCTGGCCAGCGCCAGAAGCCCTGTCCTAGAAGGGAAAGAGCTGAGGGACCGCGTGGGAGAACGAGCCCCACAAGGTGCAGCTCCTGTGTGGTCTAGGAAGGGGCTGGAGCCTGGGCCAGGCCCCCAGAGGGCCGGCCCCTGGTCTGCTCTCAGCCCTCCAGAATGGGCGTGGCTGCACCTGGCCAGGTGTCCAGGTTCTCACTGTGAGGTGGAGGCCAGCTGCGTTCTGGGGCCTCTCCTAGGGCCGAGGACCCCTGGAGCACCCATTCTCAACTTCCCCGAGCAAACTTGTCTGCTAAGTGTAGGGCCCACTGTGGTGTGACCAGAGTGGGTGCTGGATGGCCCCAGTCGCGCGGCCGGTGCGGAGGACCCTCCCCTCCCCTGCAGCCCTCTTGGCTTTGCCGGTGTCTGGGGCGCCCCCTTGTGGCCTTGGGGAGCTTGTGCTCGAGCCTGGGACGTGGAGTGGAACCCACTAGAGTGTTTGAGTCCCAGTGAGGGGGGACAGCAGCAGAGCCCCAGCCAGGGCTCCAACCTGTGGTTACCCTAGAGACGAGGGCCGGCTTTGGGGGCTGTGCTTTGGTGTCTCCCTTTTGGGTTGGCCGTCAAACTGCAGGCTGAGCTGGCTTTTCCTCCCTCTGCCCACTTGGGAGGCCTCAGCACCCACCTCCTTTCTGGCCCCTGGAGAGTCCTGGCAGCGTGGTGGGGCCTGCTGCCCCACCCGCAGAGGGGGCAGTTAACAGGTGGGCCACCTGGTGAAGAGGCCGCTCAAACCCAGACGCCAGCCAAGAAGAGGGCCCGTGTGGGTGCCAGAGACGGGGCAGCCCCTCAGATGAGTATCCGGAAGGCCTCCCAGGAGGATGGTGCAGGCCCAGGCGAGACCCCAGGGGGCTGTGGCAGGCCTGGGCGTTCAGTGCCTGGTTTCTGGCTGGCGTGGAGCAGCACTGGGGTGCATCATCCCCATCCTTGCTGTGTGAGGGGCCCAGATTTGGGGGCCTGGCCCAAGGGAGCGCTTGGTGCTGTCACTGCTGGGGGATGGGCACGGCCAAGGAAGTGACAAGCTCTTTCTGGGGAGCCCCGAGCCCCCTGGAGGCCCAAAAGCTGGTCTGGACTCCTCCCTGCCCACCTGCGCAGACCCCTTCACTGTTCCTCCTCTTTCTCTCGGAGTCCTTCCCGTTTCTGATGCTGGATGGTCACTGCGCAGCCTGGGTCACCAGCAGTGGCTGGATGGGGCAGGGAGGTGGAGGCAGACCCCATGGGAGCCACACTTCTGGGGGATGGTGTTGAGGTGAGCAGAGGGGAGAAAGGCACACGCCCCAACCTCCGGGCCCCCGACTTCCCAGGGGTGAGAGGTTCCTGTCCTTCTTTCTTTGTAATAAGCCAGGATTCGAGGGGTGGTGGCTGCAAGGCTGGGGAAGGGAGAGGGTCATCGGGGCCCTGGGCCGGGGCTGGGAGGGTCCCTGCATGGGGTGCCAGGATCTCCTAGCTTCCATCTGACCCAGCCGCTGCATGGTTGAGCTGGGTCTGAGCAGCGGCCCCCTCGTCTCAGAAGCACATTCTACATCACTGCCTGGGGGTTGGTGGCTGGGGACATTGGACACAGAGTTGGTGTTTCACCCAGCGGGAGGCTGGGCTGCAGGACCCCCGCCACTGCCGGCCCTCAGCAGGTGGATGAACCCCTCAGCCCCGCCAGGAACTGCACAGGGCGAGTAGACCATGTAGCGTCAGTGCCAGGAGCTCCGCGTCCCCTCACACCAGCTGTACCGCAGCCCTTTAACACGTGCACATGCGGGGCCCAACCACTGCCCCCTTCCAAGGGGCCCACCTTCCTCCTGTGCAAGGGCCTTTTGGGCGCGTGTGGGTGTGGCAGGCCCTGTTCGGCTCTTGCCATCTCACAGGCATGGACCCACTGGTCTTCTCTGTGGTTTGGGCTCTTGCAATATGACTAGGAAGGGCTTCCCATTCCAGCAAGAAGGTGGAATCCACACCTGGTTTTCTCTGATACATTTGATGGTTTTTCACTTTTATGTCTGTGATCTGTCTGGAATTATTTCGAGAAGGGGGTGAAACAGGAGCTTGCTCTGAAGGACCTACGCCACGCCTGGCCCCCACAGCCTGTACCCCACGCCTGGCCCCCACAGCCTGCAGCGTGCACCCCACGCCTGGCCCCCACAGCCTGCACCCCACGCCTGGCCCCCACAGCCTGCACCCCACGCCTGGTCCCCACAGCCTGCAGCCCACGCCTGGTCCCCACAGCCTGCACCCCACGCCTGGTCCCCACAGCCTGCAGCCCACGCCTGGTCCCCACAGCCTGCAGCCCACGCCTGGCCCCCACAGCCTGCACCACATCTGGGGCTCCTCATTCTGCTCTGTGGTTCTCCGTCCGTCCCGGCATCCGTGGGAACTTTGGGGGTTCTCATCCCACTCTTGGATCTCCGTCCATCTGTCCGTCCATCCCGGCATCGTGTCGCGTCGTTTCATTGGTTTCCAGTGCTGTCATTTACTGGTGGTAAAATGCACCTATTTATTTCTGCGGTAAATGAAGCTATTTTCAGTGTGCGGTTTTCTTTTTGACATATACCTACAACTTTACACCCACCACGGTCTCCCCTGAACCCCCGAGCTCCTGTCCACCCCCAGCACCCCTCCGGCTGTTGTGGCTTGGGCTGCACTCACGGTCACACGGCTGTGTGCTCTTTGTGGTCTGGCTTTAGCTCCTGTGATGTTTCTGAGGCTCACGGAGCGTGTGTCAACAGCTCCTCCATGTGCATGTGTGGCTGAGGCAGGCACTGTCTCGCCACACGCTCACCGTTGACCCGTCTGCTAGTTGCTGGACACGGGTGTCCCTGCCCTCTGGGCAGCTGGGCCTGGCTTCACCCAAGCCCCACGTCAGGCCCCAGTGGACCCTGAGCCACCTCCTCTCCTCCCTGGACAGCAGCGCAGCTCCCTTGGCTGGGTCATGCGGGATTCAGGGGAAGCAGCTCCCGTAGTAAGGACCTAGTAATGCATGTGTTCCAGATCCCTGCTTGGGATTTTGATGGGGGTGATGGGAAACGTGCGCTGTGGCACGGGGACAGCAGGCCTCTTCCCAACACCCAGTGCCCCTCTGGGCTGGCTCACGCCCTGGCGAGCTTCCTGGCTCTGGGAGGGCCCCTGCCCTCGCCCTCCAAGGTTTTTTTTTTTTCTTTTGAGATGGAGTTTCGCTCTGTCACCTAGGCTGGAGTGCAGTGGCGCGATCTCGGCTCACTGCAAGCTCCGCCTCCTGGGTTCACGCCATTCTCCTGCCTCAGCCTCCCAAGTAGCTGGGACCCAGCTAGTTTTTTGTATTTTTAGTAGAGATGGGGTTTCACCATGTTAACCGGGATGGTCTCGATCTCCTGACCTCGTGAACTGCCCGCCTCGGCCTTCCAAAGTGCTGGGATTACAGGTGTGAGCCACCGCGTCTGGCTGCCCTCCCAGATTTTAGCAAGTTAGAGAGCTGTGGGTCTTGTGCACTTTTCACCAGCCGGCTTCCTAAATCCCTTTTTATTGTTTTAGCCCTAAGAGTCACAGATCATGTTACAGATTGGGGGACAGACAAGCATGGAGCCCCTGTCTCCCAACACCCAGCCTCCGAGTCAGATGCTCCCCACGCCCTGGTCTCTCACAGCCGTGCTTGCTCGGCAAGCCTGGCTGGCCCCTCCCTGGTAGCGAAGCCGTTTATTTTGTTACCTTTGTCACTATTACGTTTCAGCTACACAAGTATTACCAGAAAGCAGTCTCCTTCCTAAAAACTTAAAATACGAGAGTTTAAGCCGAGTCTCTTGTGCCCCCCACCCCAACCATCCCCAGAGGGGACTGCTCTCTCCTGGTGGACACGAGCTCGAAACCTGTTCTACAGTTTCACCAACATGGACGTCGACACTCGCGCACCTGTGTACACACGTGATGCTCATGGACACAAACATCTGTGCACACACTGCCATCCAGCTACACACGTACCCGAGTGTGCCCACGTACACGTACCTGAGAGTGCCCACGTACACATACCCGAGAGCGCCCACGTACACATACCCGAGAGTGTGTGCCCACGTACACGTACCTGAGAGTGCTCATGTACACGTACCCGAGAGTGTGCCCACGTACACGTACCCGAGAGCGCCCATGTACATGTACCCGAGAGTGTGCCCACGTACACGTACCCAAGAGCGCCCACGTACATGTACCCGAGAGCACCCACGTACACGTACCCGAGTGAGTGTGCCCCCGTACATGTACCCGAGAGCACCCACGTACACGTACCCGTGTGCCCATGTACATGTACCCGAGAGTGCCCACGTACACGTACCCGAGTGTGCCCATGTACACGTACCCAAGAGCGCCCACGTACACGTACCCGAGAGTGAGTGTGCCCCCGTACATGTACCCGAGAGCACCCACGTACACGTACCCGAGAGTGAGTGTGCCCCCGTACATGTACCCGAGAGCACCCACGTACACGTACCCGAGAGTGAGTGTGCCCCCGTACATGTACCCGAGAGCACCCACGTACACGTACCCGTGTGCCCATGTACACGTACCCAAGAGCGCCCACGTACACATACCCGAGAGCACCCATGTACACGTACCCGAGAGCGCCCACGTACACATACCCGAGAGAGTGCTCACATACGCGTACCCGAGAGCGCCCATGTACACGTACCCGAGAGTGTGCCCATGTACACGTACCCAAGAGCACCCACGTATGTGTACCCGAGAGCGCCCACGTACACGTACCCGAGAGTGCCCATGTACATGTACCCGAGAGTGAGTGTGCCCATGTACACGTACCCGAGAGTGCCCACGTACATGTATCCGAGAGTCCAAGAGTGAGTGTGCCCACGTACACATACCCGAGAGTGCTCACGTACACGTACCTGAGAGCGCCCAGATACACGTACCCGAGAGCACCCACCTACATGTACCCGAGAGCGCCCACCTACACGTACCCAAGTGTGCTCACATACACGTACCCGAGAGTGCCCACGTACACGTACCCGAGTGCCCACCTACATGTACCCGAGAGCGCCCACCTACACGTACCCGAGTGTGCTCACGTACACGTACCTGAGTGCCCATGTACACGTACCCGAGAATGTGCCCATATACACATACCCGAGTGTGCCCACGTACACGTACCCGAGAGCACCCACGTACACATACCCGAGAGCGCCCATGTACACGTACCCAAGAGAGCGCCCACGTACACGTACCCGAGAGCACCCACGTACACGTACCCGAGAGTGCCCACGTACATGTATCCGAGAGTCCAAGAGTGAGTGTGCCCACGTACACATACCTGAGAGTGCTCACGTTCACGTACCTGAGAGCGCCCACATACACGTACCCGAGAGCACCCACCTACAGGTACCCGAGAGCGCCCACCTACACGTACCCGAGTGTGCTCACGTACACGTACTCGAGAGTGCCCACATACACGTACCCGAGTGCCCACCTACACGTACCCGAGTGTGCTCACGTACACGTACCCGAGTGTGCCCACGTACACGTACCTGAGTGTGCTCATGTACATGTACTCGAGAGTGCCCACATACACGTACCCGAGTGTGCTCATGTACACGTACTCGAGAGTGCCCACATACACGTACCCGAGTGCCCACCTACACGTACCCGAGAATGTGCCCACATACACGTACCCGAGTGTGCCCACGTACACGTACCTGAGTGCCCACATACACGTACCCGAGTGTGCCCACGTACACGTACCCGAGTGTGCTCACGTACACGTACCCGAGTGCCCACGTACACGTACCCGAGAATGTGCCCACGTACACATACCCAAGAGAGTGCCCACGTGCACGTACCCGAGTGCCCACGTACACGTACCCGAGAATGTGCCCACGTACACGTACCCGAGAGCGAGTGTGCCCACATACACGTACCCGAGTGCCCACGTACACGTACCCGAGAATGTGCCCACATACACGTACCCGAGTGTGCCCACGTACACGTACCTGAGTGCCCACGTACACATACCCGAGAGTGCCCATGTACACATACCTGAGAATGTGCCCATGTACCCGTACCCGAGTGTGCCCATGTACATGTACCCGAGTGTGTGTATATGCCCGAGTGTGTGTACGTGCCCAAGCACAGGCACATTGTCCGGATGCCACATAACACTTCTTTGCAGTTGCTTCCCCCACACACACAGTGTCCCCGATCTCTCCAGGGTACACACTGCAGTGTGTGTGAACATCAAAAGCCATGCAGTGAGAGAAGCCAATCACAGCAGGTCCGTGTCGCCTGACGGCGTTCACATGGAAGTTCAGAAAGAACAGCTCTGCAGGGACAGAAAGATTTGTGGTTTCCCAGGGTTGGGGTGACAGTTATGGGTCAGGGTTTCTTTCTGGGGTGATGACGACGTTCTGTAATTGACCGTGGTGACAGGTGCATCACCGTGAACATACTAAACGCCAGTGAATTGTAAGCGTTAGACGGTGAGTTGGATGGTATGTGAATTACATCTCAGGTCTTTAGTCCATGCGGGCTGCTCTGGCCCAGTACCCCAGCAGGTGCCTTGTCCACAGCAGACATGCACAGCTCAGTGCTGGAGGCCGCAAGTAGGTCAAGGCATGGTAGAGTCCCTGTGAGGGTTTCCTGGTTCACAGAGGGTGCCTTCTCGCTGCGTCCTGGCATGGTGGAAGGGGCTAGGCTGCTCTCTGGGGCCCTTTATAAGGCACTGATCCCGTTCGTGAGGCTCCATCCACACTCAATACCTCATGACCTCATCACCCTCCACCTCCTGATCCCATCACCTGGGGAGTGAATTCAACGTGTGAATCCCAGGTGTACAGAAATGTTCAGTCCACAACTCAATGAAGCTGTCTAATCAAAACAAAAACAAAAAAGAAGAAACTAGGGGGGAAATATCTATTTAAGGTCATTCTTAACCAAGCTCATTCCTGAAAACTGCTGTGAAGTCCCCCAGAGCGTGGGACCCTCCATCCACCCCTCCCTATCAGTGGCTACAGGCTCATGCTCTCGCCCTGACAGGCCCACGCTCTCGCCACCCGCTTGTGGCGGGTGGTTGGGTGAGTTTCTCTGGAAGAGATAGAGGAGTGGGGCTGCGCAATTTCTGCGATTGACCCTCTGAGAGGCTCCCCCACATGGCCCAGGACACTCAGCTGCCTCTCAGCAACACTGGGCACCAGGCCTGGAGCTCGGCCAGCCTGGGAGCATAGTGTGGTGTCCACGGGTGCTGGGAGCTTGGCCGGCCCCCAGCACGTAGCGCGGTGTTCTGTGGGTGCTGGGAGCTCGGCCAGCCCCAGGCACAGAGCACAGTGTCCTGTGGGTGCTGGGAGCTCAAATGGCCCCAGGCACATAGCGCAGTGTCCTGTGGGCGCTGGGCACCAGGCCTGGAGCTCAGCCAGCTCGGGAGCATAGCGAGGTGTCCTATGGCCTTGTGGACCCAGATGTCCAGCCTGGTCGGTATCCTGGTTCTCTCACTTTTGCCAAGGCGCCTGTGCTGGGCCGTGGTTGGGAACAGGACGTGTGTCCTGGGGTTCTCCATCATCCACCTCTGGCCTGACAGGTGGGGGTCCACACAGCTCCTGGTGCTGGTTCTCCTGGGAGGGATGCAGATTTGCCAAATGCCAGTGCTCCCCCAGGGCACGCCAGCAGCAGCCTTGGTTCCCGATCCCCCCTCAAACCCCGTCTTCACTCAGACCCCCTCTAGGAAGCCTGCTGCTCTGAGCAGAGAGGGGCCCGTGTGCCGCCGGTGTGAGCACATGTGCACACGTGTGGAGCTCAGGACTAAGCATGTTCACCTCATACATGGGGCATCCACAAGGGCACATCCTGCCTGGCTCTGCTGGAAACCCACCCAGACTTGTGTGTGGGCATCGGGCGCAGGGTCCACGAGGATGAGAACCACCTGACTGCCCCTGACCCCCTTCTCTCTCTCCAGGCATCCGTGGGCTCCGAGAAGCTCTTTGCCCCAGGAACCGATAAAGGTAAGTGGGTCCCCCCTCAGCTCAGCTCCTGGGCCTCTGAAGGCACATGGTGCGCCCTGCGTCTTGGTGGCAGGACATCCCCCTGAAGTCTGGGGAGAGATGGTCTAGGGGCCTGGGGTGCAGAACTGGGTCGAACTAGGGTGCTGGGATTGCTGGGAAGCCCCCAGGAGCAGGGGAGAGTAGAGGAAGCCACTGAGCCGTAGGCAGGGCCTGGGCTCCGCTCTCAGCAGCAGCTCCCAAGGTGGAACCGTTAGGAACGCCTGCTCTCAGGCCCTCCCCAGGCTCATGGGGTCAGATACTTGGGACCAGCTGGCACTGGAGGCCCCCCCGCCACAGGCATCACAAGCACCTGTGGCTGCCGAGTGAAAGAGAAACAGGACTCAGACTCACGTCCCTGGCTTTGCAGCCTGCGAGGCCCTGTGGTGCAGTAGAGGGGCCTGGATAGCCTTTCCAGGCCAGGCCGTCGTACCCTGTGGCCGTGAGCTGTGGGGCGGGGTGTCTACGGTCCAGCAACCCTCTCCAGAGGGGGTAGCCCCAGTGTCTTCTTAAGGCCTCCTTGGTGCTGGGATCCTGGGATTCCCACGCCAGGGCCTAGGCGGGCAGCATCTCTGGCAGGACCATGGGGTCTCGGCTCCCGCCTCTCTGGATTTCCAGCTGGAACTGCCCTTTTGCTGGGACAGCTTCACCTGGATGTGATTAGACAGGACAGGCCCTGCCAACACCGGCAGGGATGGGCCCTACTGCCCTGTAGCAGTCATGGCCTTCACCTGCCTTCAAGTTGGAAGCCTGTTCACATCAGAGCATCTCAGCAAAGCAGGTGCAGATGGAGTGGTGTCGGAAGGGGTGTGCATGGGACGGGCCCCAACAGGAGAGGCAGGTGGCTTCGCAGACAGAGTGTCACGCAGGGCTGCTGAATACTCAGCTCGCTGCTGCTGCCGCTGCTGCTGCTGCATCTGGACGGACAATGTGCCAGTGAGGGCTGGAGGTGCTAGAAGGGCACAGGAGGCCTGCAGCCTGAGCCTCTTTCCATCCTGAGCACGGCTCTTACTGTGTGCGGGGCTGGCTTGGAGATGGAGAGAGGAGGAGAGGTCTGGTGGGGCTGACCCAGGGGGCTGGGAAAACTGGTGGAGACAGTGCCGTGGGCTCCCTCTCTCCTGTGTCCTCTGCACAGCCTCTCTGCGGTCATTGGGTGGTGGCTGCTGTGGAAGGCCTGACCCCAGATGAAGAGTGAAGATGGGGCTGCTTCCTGCTGCCTGTTTTTGCCTGGGAGGAGCTCCCTGAGGCCCCAACAGACCAGGCTCCATGGTCACATGGGCAGGGGTGGCTGCAGCTGTCCCCATGGGCCATGGCTCCACCATCCCAAGGCCTCAGGAAGGAAGCAGGGTCTGCCAGGGACGTGAACAGGAGGCATGTCGCATTTGGAACCTGGTTTTGCTTCTGCGAAACTGGCCCCCTGACTGTGACAGCTCCTGGCCCCCTGACTGTGACAGCTCCTGAGCCCCCTGACTGTGACAGCTCCTGAGCCCCCTGACTGTGACAGCTCCTGAGCCCAGGCAACAGGAGCTCCGCTGCATGGACACTGCCCTCTCCTGGCTCCTGGGGACTTGATCTGAGACCTGCCTGAAGGGGCCTCAAAAGGAGGGTTTGGGGTATGCGGGGGTGGGGGGGCAGGCCCCAGAGGCTCAAATGGGCCCACAGGACCTGCGGGGGACATGCCTAGGTGGGCAGAAGGGTGGCGGGTGACGGGCAGTCACGGGGGGGGCAGCCTCCCACCCAGTCCCTGCCCAAGTTTCCGGGAAGTGGTCAAGCCTTCCACGAGGGGGTTCCAGAAAGAAAAGGTGGGCACCAGCTGTGGGTGCTGCTGCTGGGGTGGGATGGACCCATGCCCTGGGCTGGGGGCACATCCAGGGGCGGTGAACATGAGGCCTAGGCACACAGGTCCTAGCTCCTGCATTCAAATCCAGCTCCCCTCTTGGGCCAAGTCCTTGATGTATCTTGGTTTTGTCTGTTAAATGAGGTCATAGCAGCCCCTGCCCAGGGACTGACTCCTGCAGGTCCTGTCCTGTCCCTGCATGCACCTTCGGGCAGGTGGGCTACCCACCCCGACCCCCAACCCAGGCCCAGGCTCCCAAGCCAGCTCCCTCCGCTGGGCGGGGCCTGGAGCCTCGGTGAGATCCAGCTGGCTGCGTGGCCTCCGTGACTGCCTCATCTGAAATGGGGGCACAGCAGGAGACCAGACGTGGCCTGGGCACCGGGCATCTTCCAGGGCTCTCTGGGCCACCGGAGGGGCAGGGACGAGGCCCTGCTGGTCTGAACGCAGCCACCCTCTCTCTGCAGGCCCAGCGCTTGAGAAGTCGGAGGCCAAGGCCGGGGCGGTGCCCAAGGTGTCAGGCCTGGAGCGCAGCCGTGAGCTCAGCGCCGAGAGCTTCCTGCCCGCGGCCAGCCCCGCGCCCCACGCCGCGCCCTGCCCGGGGCCCCCGCCCGGCTCCCGCGCCAGCCCCCTGGTGAAGAAGGAGCCCCCTGCCCCGCCCCGCCACACCCCGCAGCCGACACCCCCGCAGCCGCCACCCCCGCAGCCCCGCGGCCTGCTCCCGACACACGTGCCTGCATCCCTGGGCGCCTTCGCGGGCCACGGCCAGGCGGCAGCCAACGGCCTGCACGGCCTCAGGTGGGGTCCCCGCGGGGGCGGGGCCTGTGCGGCTCAGGTTGGGGGGCTCTGCAGGGGCCGGGCTGGCAGGCACTGAGCCCCGTGTCCCGCAGCAGGAGCAGCAGCGCCCCCCTGGGCCTGGGGAAGCACGTGTCGCTGTCGCCTCACGGGCCGGGCCCCCACCTGTCTACCTCACACCTGGCGCTCCGGTCCCAGGCGCAGCACCAGCTCCACGCGGCCATGTTTGCCGCGCCCCCAACACTGCCCCCGCCCCCGGCGCTGCCGGCCAGCAGCCTGGTCCTCCCAGGACACCCGGCCGGTAGGTGTCTCGGCCGCGATCTCACCCAGGGCAGGGGTAGGGGGTGTGGGGACACAGCCACCGGGGAGGGGCGCACAGCCGGGCCCCCCACCTGCTGCGGGCTCCGCGGATCCTGGGCACCTCTGAATGGTCCCTCCAGGTGTGCCTTTCCCCAGGGGTCCCTGCTGGGCCACGGGCCGTGTCTGCGTGCGGGGACAGGCAGGACACATGTGCGCACACGTACAGACGTGTTCACGTTGAGACAGGCCCACGGGCCTCCCCTGCTGGGGCCAGGCCTCCCCCGCAGCCTGCTGGGTCCTGAGCCCTGGGAGGAGGGGACCGCACATCAAGCAGGCGCCATCCCAATGGAACCCCAACCGCGAAGGCTTCCTCCCTCGGCCCCCAGGCGCTTCCTCAGGCTCCGAGTCAGCCTGGCCCAGGCTGGGGATGACCGTGTGTCCCGGGATGGGACCAGGACGCTGGCCTGGGGGTGGCTGGACCCTGGCTCCTGGGGAGGGGCTCACCGTGTTCTCTCTTGCCTCTAGATGCCAGCCTGTCGGTCTCATTCAGCCAGCCAATCATGTATTGCCAGCCTCATTCGGGGATTCTGATTGGTACTTGGTCACAGGCTCCTCTCTTACCTGCACCCCTGGGCCTGCACGTGGCGAGCGGCCACCCCGGCTTGGCCTGCCGACCCCGGGAGTGCCAGGTGACTATCTGCCTCGCCCCACCGGGAGCCCGCGGCCAACGTGCCTCTCTGTCTCTCTCTCTTTTTCTCTTGTAGATCACGAGCTGCTCAGGCAAGAGCTGAACACGCGGTTTCTGGTGCAGAGCGCCGAGCGGCCTGGCGCCTCCCTGGGCCCGGGGGCTCTGCTGCGGGCGGAGTTCCATCAGCACCAGCACACACACCAGCACACGCACCAACACACACACCAGCACCAACACACATTCGCCCCCTTCCCCGCAGGGCTGCCCCCGACGCCGCCCGCCGCACCCCCGCCGGTGCGTAGGCCCGCGTGCTGGCAGGGGGCGGGGGCGGGTGTGGGGCAGGGACACGCAGCAGGCACACGCAGACACACGCTCGCACGCACACCAGCCCAGGAGGAGGTGGGGGGCCGGCGGCACCTCTCTGTCATCCATCCGTCTGTCCGGTCCCCAGCGTGCCCTCTGGTGTCCCCACCCCAAGCTGTGCCATGAGGTCCCTACCCTGGGCCGTGTTCCTGGACTTAGGCAGGCATCCCGTGCCCACGTGCATGGGACACCCTCACACCCGCACTAGATCCCAGTGCCAGGGCTGGAGGCCCAGACAGGCCTGAGGGACACAGGGACCAGGACTCAGGGTGCCTCCCATGTGCCCCGACCCGGAGGCCTAGTCTCAGCAGGGAGCTGCTGGGGGCTCGAGTTTCATCCACTCTCGAGTTTTTTTTTGGAAACTGGCCAGTTTGTCAGTTACCGGGTGTGTCCCCAGCGCGGCCCAGCAGCCAGGGCTTCATGCCCTAGGCCTCAGCCAGGCACACAGACTGCCCGAGTGACCCAAGTTCCCACCCCATGCAAGGGGAGCCTTAGAATGGAGGGGCCACCCTGGCCTGAGACTGAGTTCAGAGCCGTGGGGCTGGCGCTCTAGAGAAACCTGGGACGGCTGGCCGCAGCCACCAGCCTGGGGAAGCACAGCGCCGTCCTGTCACTGCCCAGCCCGGCCAGGTGGGCGGGGGCCGGGGCCCAGCGAGGGTGTCGTGTGTGCGGGGCCTCACCTTCCCCTCCTTCCCTTCCAGTTTGACAAGTACGCGCCCAAGCTGGACAGCCCCTACTTCCGACATTCCAGCGTGAGTGTGAGTGTCCCCAAGGGGCCCGGTGCGTGTCGCTGTGCACGCAGGCCCTGGCTGCGGGCGGGCAGGTGGGGCTGTGGGTGGATGGGGCCGTACCTCGCCTGGCCTTGCCCCTGCTGCGTTGGTCCCACCTCCTGGTTACAGGCAGAGGGTGAGGTGGGGACTTGGGCCTCCCACTCCATCCGCTCTCCTTCTCTTACAGTTCTTCCCGTCCTTCCCTCCTGCCATCCCGGGACTGCCCAGCCTGCTCCCACACCCCGGCCCCTTCGGGTCCCTGCAGGGTGCTTTTCAGCCCAAGGTACCGCTGCCCCAGCAGGTGGGGCAGACACAGTGGGTGGGGGGATTTTGGAGGGAGTGCATGACAACCTCGCCAAACTCTGTGCCCACAACCACAACCACTTCCCTCCCTTGTACCTGTCGTCATGTGGGTGCTGGCATGAGCAGCCCTGGCTAGGGTGGGTGGCCCTGTGGTCTGTGTGTGGCCACCGTGGGAGGGGCAGGGGGTCTGACCTGGAGGCAGCCCTGGGAGGTGGTGGGACCGTGCAGAGGGCACACTGTGGAAGCCTCGATGGAGAACGTTCCAGTCCTTGGCAGGAGGCCCCAGTGTGGACGGCAGCCTCACCGGCTGTCCACACCACAAGGAACTTGGTTCTCACAGGGCCGTCCACACTGCAGGGAACCCAGGCCTTACGGGGCCGCCCACACCACAGGGGACCCAGGCCTTATGGGACCATCCACACCGCAGGGGACCTGGGCCTTATGGGACCGTCCGCACCTCGGGGGACCTGGGCAGCAGGAGGTTGTGTGCCACCTCAGCCAGGGGAGAGGGAACCCTCCTCACTGTCCCCGGCCTTGTGCTGTAACCCCACCCTCCACGGAGTGGCACACACCTCAGTCCTGAAGCCTCCTCACCTGTGGGCCTTGGGTTCTGAAGACGGGGCCTGGGCCATCCCCAGTAGCTGCCAAGCCCTTGACCTCATAGGACCCTGCAGCCCCCAACTCATTGCCCACAGCTGCCCTGAAGGCCCCAGCGCGCACACCTGGGCTCACCTGGGGCACCACCCTCCCGTGGATAGGCAGATAGTGTTTCCGAGGACCAGGCACCCCCAAGCACCAGAGGGTCTTGGGCCCCCAGACCCCGTGGTTGAGGAATTCGGAGGAATGGAGAAGAGGGGATGCATGTGGTTCACCCGCAGATGTCGAGCAGGGACCCCCAGACTGGGACTCTTGGGGGCACTGCCCTGAGCCCAGACAGCCAGGACACTGAGGCCCTGAGTCTGGGAGGGAAGGAATCTGTCCCGGCGTCACCCTGAGCACAGCTGCTCCTGGGCAGGGCGGGAGCCCAGAGGGAAGGGGTAGTCGAGCCAGTCTGGGCAGGAAAGGAGTGTGGTGTGACGGCCAGTCTTTGCTTTGGGACCTCTTTCCCTGGCATCCCTAGTGGGAAACGACCATCTTCCCTTGGCCCATCCAGGCTCACAGCAGCTCCTCCTGGGCTGGAGACTAGGTTGGCACCACTCCCGTCCAGGTGGGGCTGACTCGGCCCTGGCAGCAGGTGGCTCCCCGGGGAGGGTCACCCACCTTCTCTGGCAAGAGCACGTTCTTCCCACCTTTGCAGAAACTGGCAGGCTAAAGGTGTGGTGGTCCTGCGAGGGAGGCCAGGCTGCCCCTGGGTGACAGCGTGTGGGGCCCCACAGCAAGGCAAAGCAGGGCACAGGCCCATGCCAGACCCAGGAAGCCCTGAGGTGTCCTCCTGCCTGGGCTGCCCCACGCACACACAAGTTCTCTCTCTCTTTCTCCCCTCAGACTTCAAACCCCATTGAGGTGGCCCGCCGGGCTGGTGCGGTTCACACACTCCTGCAGAAAGCGCCTGGGGTAGGTGTCAGTGGGCACCCGTCCCCACCCCGGTGATGGCCTGCCCCGGCCCGGCCCTGGGTGGGCTGGTGGCCACAGCAAAGGGGCCGTGTCCCCTGCACCCCCAGGACTCGGCCTCCTGAGGGGCCTGGACCTAACACTCCTTTCCTGTCTCCACAGGTGTCTGACCCGTACCGGGCGGTGGTCAAGGTGAGTGTGCGTTGGGAAGGCCTGTGGCAGGGGAAGACTCTGGTGCCTCCGGGGTGGCCTCGGGGGGCCCGTGACAGGAGGAGTCTGCGGAAGACATGGGTGGGGGTGATGCCAGCCCCGCTGAGTGCTTCCGTCCTGTCTCAGAAGCCGGGGAGGTGGTGTGCCGTGCACGTGCAGATCGCCTGGCAGATCTATCGCCACCAGCAGAAGATGAAGGTGAGACCACTTGGGCTGGTGTGGGGTGCTTGTGGACTCCTGTCTCCAGCCTGGTTGGGCCCTGGAAGGCCAGGCGTGAGGCGGGTATGTTCACACGCATGTGCACGAGTGTGATCCTCACGCATGAGCCACCTCCCCCTTCGTCTGGGCACTGGGCTCTTACTCTAAGCAGGTCAGCGAGGCCACAAGGCAGTGCTGGGTGCCCGGGTGCTGCAAGGCCCTCCCCTTGGCGAGGTGTGCCGGCTGGGTCATGGGGAGCAGACCAGGGGCACGGGGTGCCGCACCAGTTCCCCACGTCACTGGGGTGCCTCTAGGGTCCTCTGCCCTGCCCCCACTCCCTGCAGCGATGGAGTGCCTGCTGTATTCCTCGGTCTTCAGCAGTGACCTAGGTGGACCCTGGGCGCTCACAACTGATGTGCACCTGGGAAGGCTGAGGAAGGAGGGCCCTGTGGGCAGCTTGGTGCTGGACCCATCAGGCTAGGAGCTGTGGGGGCAGGATAGAGTCCTGGGAGGCCAGGACAGCGGGACTGTGGCCTCAACCCCGTGGGACCCTGTGCCTCTGCTGTGCCTGTGCTGTTCTCGATGACACACATGACCTGCGCACACAGCTCTTAAAAATCGTTGTGTCCTAAATGCCCTTTGGGAGAGGTATCAGCAGGACGGGACTCAGAGGAGAATGCTGTGTTTTGTTTTTTTTTCTTTGAGACGGAGTCTCGCTCTGTCGCCCAGGCTGGAGTGCAGTGGTGGGATCTCGGCTCACTGCAAGCTCTGACTCCCGGGTTCACGCCATTCTCCTGCCTCAGCCTTCTGGTAGCTGGGACTACAGGTGCCTGCCACCATGCCCGGCTAATTTTTTGTATTTTTAGTAGAGATGGAGTTTCACTGTGTTGGCCAGGATGGTCTCGATCTCCTGACCTCGTGATCCGCCCGCCTCAGCCTCCCAAAGTGCTGGGATTATAGGCGTGAGCCACCGCACCTGGCCTTAACTTTTAAAAGAATCTAAATACAGAAAAAGTAAGTTGTTTTCCATGACCACATAGCATACCAGCTGAGATGTGCTAAGTACATACCACAGTTCAGAGTATGTGAGCTCTCCCGTTCACCTTTTTTGCTGATCACGGTAACATTTCTGTCATTCTGAGTTGGAGAATACATCCTTGAAATTCATCCCACCTGCTCTCCTTTCTGGACTGACTCACACCCAGTCCCTGCGACCCCCCAGGCCTGGGCTTCCTGTGGTCGGGGCTGGTCGCCGGGCAGGCAGCCCTCACACGCTCTGTCCTCCCAGGAGATGCAGCTGGACCCCCACAAGCTGGAGGTGGGTGCCAAGCTGGACCTGTTCGGCAGACCCCCCGCTCCGGGCGTGTTTGCTGGCTTCCACTACCCACAGGACCTGGCCCGGCCCCTCTTCCCCAGCACAGGTGAGAGATGGAATCGGGGGCCGGGTGGGGGACACGGAAACCTCCTGCTCCTGCCCGGCCGAGCCTGCCTTCCTGTGCCAGGAGTGAGAACGTTCTCTGGACCTCAGTACCAGTTTTTGCTTTTTGATGCTCACCACTTACTCAGGTCAAAGCCTGGCAACTCCCTCACCTCACCTTTCCTCCCGACCAAGTCCTGCCCAGTGTGTCCTGGGGGGCCTTCAGCCCACGCACGCAGCTCTGAGGCAGCTGGTCCTGGCCACTCCTCCTCTCTGGGGCTCCCTGTTCTGGCCCCACCAGAGGCAAAGGAGTGGCAGGGACCCAGGCCCCCGCCAGGCTACCCCCTTCTGTCTCCCAGCGCCCGCTGTCCCAGGAGGAGTTTGGCTTCTCGCTGAACAGCAGGAAGCTGCTCCTGAGGCCGGGCTGGGCCCACACCCCAGTGCCCCTTCCTGATGTGCACGGCTGCTCCGGGGGTCCCAGGACCGGCCCAGCTGTGGTGGTTTCCTAGGGAGGGTCCCAGGACTTGGCCTGTATTGTTCTCAGTGGCACAGCCCAGGTTGGGGTCTGCCGGGAGCAGTGAGGACCTCCCTGCCCTTCGGAGTCACCCGCTCCCCCAAGTCACCCCCTCCCCCAAGTCACCCCCTCCCCCAAGTCACCCCCTCCCCCGAGTCACCCACTCTCCTGGTCACCCCCTCCCCTGGGTCACGCCCTCCTCCAAGTCACCCACTCCCCAGGGTCACGCCCTCCCCCGAGTCACCCCCTCCCCCGAGTCACCCGCTCCCCCAAGTCACCCCCTCCCCCGAGTCACCCACTCTCCTGGTCACCCCCTCCCTTGGGTCACGCCCTCCTCCAAGTCACCCGCTCCCCAGGGTCACCCCCTCCCCCGAGTCACCCGCTCCCCTGGGTCACCCCCTCCCCTGGGTCACGCCCTCCCCCGAGTCACCCGCTCCCCCAGGCCATGCCCTTCCCCAAGTCACCCCCTTCCCCGGCAATGCAACGTGACCACATGCAAGTGTCCTCCAGGCACGCAGAGGCACCCAGGCTCTGGGGTGCTGGTCCGTGGGCACCACTGCCTGGCACAAGTCCACATTCCAGGCCCCCGGGAGGAAAGTGGGCTTGAAGCTCAACCATAGTGTGGGATAGACACAGTCTGGGCGCCCAGAGGCCGGCTGAGGCCTTTCCAAAGATGGTGTCTCAGCCTGTGCAGTACACGCCTTTCTACACATACACAGTTCCACACAGTTCCACATACACATCCATGCATGTGCACACACGTGAAGCATGCACATCCACATACAGCTGAGCCTTGAACCACAGAGAGGCTGGGTCACTCCCCGCCACACAGTTGAAAATCCAGGTATAACTTTTGACTCCCCCAAAACTTAACTCAGCCTACGGTTGACAGGAATCCTTACGATGGCATGAACACTTGCTGAACGCCTGTTTTGTGTGTTACATGTATGATGGACTGTATTCTTACAGTAACATCCACTAGAGAAAAGAAAACATTATGAGACAGATCATGGCCAGGCGTGGTGGGCACCTGTGGTCCCAGCTACTCAGGAGGCTGAGGCAGGAGGGTTACTTGAGCCCAGGAGGTCAAGGTTGCAGTGAGCCATGATTGCGCCACTGCTCACCAGCCTGGGCAACAGAGCAAGACCCTGTCACCAAAAAAAAAAAAAAAAAAAAAATCATAGGGAAGAGTAAAGATATTTGCTATTCACTGCGTGGAAGTGGATCATCCTAAAGGTCTTCATCCTTGTCCTCACGCTAAGTGGGGCTGAGGAGGAGGAGGGACTGGTCTTGCTGTCTCAGGTGGCAGGGGTGAAAGAAAATCTGTGTCCAAGTCCACCCGCACACTTCAAACCCATATTGTTCAAGGGTCAGCTACATGCACACGCACAGGCATGTACACACACACGTACACGCACAGGCACACGTATACACACATGCACAGGCACATGTACACGCACAGGCGCACACATACGTGCATATGCACAGGCACACACGCACACGCACAGGCACATACGTACATGCTCACGTACACGCACAGGCACACGTACACGCACAGGCACACACATACGCACACAGGCACGTGTACATGCACAGGCACACACGTACATACACAGGCGCAGGCACACACGCACACAGGCACATGCACAGGCACACACGTACACGTACACACATACACGCACAGGCAGACACAGGCACACACGTATGCACACAGGCACATGTACGTGCACAGGCACACACGCACACAGGCACATGCACAGGCACACACGTACACATACACGCACAGGCACACGTACGTGCACAGGCACACACGTACACATACATGCACAGGCACACACATGGGCTCTGCGTTGCCCACTTGTCCTGCTGTTGGAACCTTCCCCAGCCACCAGGTCCTTGAGGCCTGTCCCTTCCTCAGAGCTCCCAACCCCCGCTGCAGCCCCCCTCACTCTCTCCTCACCGTGCTCAGTCTCTTCCGCGTTCGTGACCATTTGATGCCACATTGCACGTGGACATGCGAGGGCAGAGCCCTGTCCACACAAGGGTGATGAGTGTGCCCAGCGGCCACCTGAGGCTGGCTTCACAAGCATGGTGGCCTCTGGGCCATGGAGCTTCCCAGTAGTCTGGGTTTCTCAGAAAGCAGAAGTCCAGGCTGCAGTTTCTGGCTGTCCGCAGCCTGGCCCAAGCCCCCAGGACACCTGCTCAGTGTGGAGCCCAGTTCTGGGCCCTCCACACTGCCCGCCCCACCGACCCTGCTCCTTTCCTGCCTCCCTTTCCCTCCTCTGGACACCCGGTGGCTGTCCCTCAATGCTCTGCCATTTGTCCTGCAAGACTGGGCCCCCTCCGTCCTTGGGGCCAGTGCTGCCTCCTCCTCCATCTCCTTGGCAGGTCTTGATATCTGGCTGGCAGGGGCAGGATGATTCCTTGTTGCTCTTTTTTCTCTTCCATATAAACTTTCTTTTTTTTTTTTTTGTTTTTTTTTTTTTGAGACGGAGTCTCGCTTTGTCGCCCAGGCTGGAGTGCAGTGGCCGGATCTCAGCTCACTGCAAGCTCCGCCTCCCGGGTTTACGCCATTCTCCTGCCTCAGCCTCCCGAGTAGCTGGGACTACAGGCGCCCACCACCTCGCCCGGCTAGTTTTTTTTTTTGTATTTTTAGTAGAGACGGGGTTTCACCATATTAGCCAGGATGGTCTCGATCTCCTGACCTCGTGATCCGCCCGTCTCGGCCTCCCAAAGTGCTGGGATTACAGGCTTGAGCCACCGCGCCTGGCCCATATAAACTTTCAATCTGCCTGTTAGGTTCCGGCTTTCACTGGAATTGGGTTAAAGGTGTACATCAACCTAAGAGGAATTCATACGTCGTCTCTGGTATCATTTTCCTATCCCTGATCATGGAGTATCTCATTCATTTAGGTCTTAGTAGAATTATTCATAGATGCTTTATATTTTACTAATATTACAATTGGAATTTGTAAGTTACATTTCTTTAGCTGTTGCTAGAAAACAAGTGCATATCTGTTTTGAAGATTCGTGTGCCATCTCTTGATTTTGTAACTAGCAATCTTGCTAAATTTTTACGAATGCAAAGACATTTGCCTGTCAATTCCTTTACCTTTTCTGTGTAGAAAGTCGTATCTACGAGTGGATGGTTTTACATTTACAGAAATGTGGTTGATACATTTCTGCAGCCACTTTTCCAGTGCTTTGTTTCAGATGAGTTTCCCTGAGTAAGCCTGGCCTGTAGTTTCCCTTCCTGTACTGCATCTGTCAGGTTTTGTCATGAGGGCTGTTTGCCGCCTTCAGCGAGTTAAGGAGCTTTCCTTTTTTCTGTTGTCTGGAAGAGCTCTTGTGAGGTCCAGCCATCACTTCCTTCAAGGCTTGGCAGGCTCACACTCAGGTTCCAGGTACCGATTGTTTTTCCCCGTTGGGTGTGGTATTCCTCAAGCTGTTTCTTCTTGAATTGGTTTCAGTAACTCGAGTGTTTCTAGTAAGTTGATTTGGGGCAGGCTCCATAGCTGTCCATCCGTCACGCCTGAACTCCGCAGGCCCTGGTAATTCTTCATATTGCTTGGCTGTGCCATCTTCTCTTTTTTTCTTCATTAATCTCACCAGAAGTTTGTCCATTTCACCGGTATTTTATTTTATTTTTTTTTATTTGTTTATTTATTTTGAGACGAAGTCTTGCTCTGTCGCCAGGCTGGAGTGCAGTGGTGTGATCTTGGCTTACCGCAACCTCTACCTCCCGGGTTCAAGTGATTCTCCTGCCTCAGCCTCCCAAGTAGCTGGGATTACAGGCAAGCGACGCTACACCTGGCTCATTTTTGTATTTTTAGTAGAGACGGGGTTTCACCATGTTGGCCAAGCTAGTCTCAAACTCCTGACCTCAAGTGATCCTCCTGTCTCGGCCTCCCAAAGTGCTGGGATTACAGGCATGAGCCCCTGCGCCTGACCAATTTCACCCATATTTTTAAAGGAGCAGCTTTGACCTTGTTGCCTTCTCTGTGTTTTCTTGTGTGTTGCTCACTTTTCTGGCCTCTTCTTGCTTGATCTGGAGGTTGAGAATATTAATTCCTCAGCGTCTCACAGTGCAGGCATTTGAGGCAGTGTGCTTCCTTCCACCTCTTGCTGCACACACTTTGACAAGCTGTGTTTTCATGGCGTGGGGCAGGCTGTCTTCCTCTCTAGTTTAGAGGAGTGGCATTAGCTTTCATGCCAGAGCTCAGTGGAGATCAGAAGCTCTGAACACAACCCACTGCGTCCTACATGGGAGGCGTGAGCACCCCATCTTTGGGGTCCCCAGGATTAGGGCTGGGAGGGAGCTGGAGTTACCTAAAGATGACGCCCTGCTGGTCTTTACTAGAAACCTGCCCCCTGGACCCATGTGCAGGATGGCCCCTGGCCCAACAGCACTGAGTCCCCTGCAGCAGCCGCTTACAGGGCCAGGGCCTCACATGGTTGCTCTCCCAGGTTGTTGGGGGGCCAGGGCTGATGTTGACATGGTGCTGTGGGCTGGGCCTGTGCCCAGGAATGCCACGAGGGGCTGCGACGTGCAGCCTCCAAGACAGCACCATGTCCATCCGGGCCTGAGGCCCAGCACCACATTAAGAAGTGAGGACCATTTATCAGCTCCCAGGTGAAAGCTCTGGGATAAGGGCTTCAGGAGTGGTCCAATCAAGGCACATGTTACTTGGACTTTGTCTCTGCCCAAGTTGCGGCCCCTTTGCTCTGAGGGCTGTACTGCACTCAGCACCTCCCTCGCTGCCCCGCTTGGGTTCCCAGGATGGCTGCCACTGCAGCCCCAAGTCAAACCTCCTCCGAATTGTGGGGTAAATTCCACCTCTTACTCTGACTGGACATGCTTCACCCCTCAGGGCATGCGAGAGAATGGGAGGTGAAGGTTCACAGAGGAAACTGGGGTGCCCCCTGTGAACAGAGCTGCAGATGGGAGGCCCTGGTGCTCTCTCCTGGCCTCTGTCAAACCTGGCTGCCCCCCCCAGGTGCCGCCCATCCTGCCTCCAACCCATTTGGAGCCTCAGCCCATCCTGGCAGCTTCCTGCCCGCTGGCCCCCTGACAGGTGGGTGCTTCTGAATTTAGCCCACACAGCCTGGCTGGTTCCTCAGCAGCCTTGGGGTGGGGGAAGTAGGTGGGCGAGAAGGTGGCCCCAAGCCCCAGGGAGCCCCTTGGGTCATGCAGGCAGCACCCACCAGGCTGGAAGCCTCTGCAGCAGCCCCACTGGGCCAGGTGGGAGCCGTAGCCCACACCTCACAGACCTCTGGGGCTTGCGGTTGCCCCCACAGACCCTTTCAGCAGACCGAGCACCTTTGGGGGCCTGGGGAGCCTGAGCAGCCACGCCTTTGGGGGCCTGGGCAGCCACGCACTGGGTGAGTGACCCAGCCTGTGCCCCCTCCCCTGATGCCCGCGTCCCTCCCCCATGCCTGTGTCCTCTGCAGGAACCCTGATGCCTGGCTGACCTCCCTCCTCTGTGGGCTGGGCCCCCTGGGGCACCCCCTTTTCAGTGTCAGCCTGGGACCCTCCTAAAGCCCCTCCCGGGTTCTCCTGGGGTGTGGCTGGGGAGGGACAGACCCAACCTCACGCTCCGTGGCCTCTGCCCCCAGCTCCTGGCGGCAGCATCTTTGCCCCGAAGGAGGGCTCCTCTGTGCACGGCCTGCCCAGCCCCCACGAGGCCTGGAACCGACTGCACCGAGCACCGCCCTCCTTCCCCGCTCCACCCCCGTGGCCCAAGTCCGTGGAGGTGGAGCGGGTGTCAGCCCTGACCAACCATGACCGAGAGCCGGACAATGGCAAGGAGGAGCAGGAACGGTGAGTGGCCCTCTTGTTCCCTATCCCCACACCGTGCCCCCCCAGCCCCCATTCTCTCTCCCCCTCCCCCTCTCTCCCTCCCACTGCTGCCCACTCATGCTCTGTCCAGCTCTGTGCTGAGCCCTGGGGTATGGGGACCAAAGTTCTGCTCCCTGGCGACTCCTCTCTGCAATGGGGAGTGAAGGCCGTGCCCTGGGGCTGGGAAGGGTGAGGAGGGTGAAGACCCATCCCCACCACAGGCACCCACACCTGCCATCAGGGAGACCTCCAGGTCGGCCTGACTCGCAGAGTTTGAGGGAGGATTTCGGGGGTGCGGCTGCCGGCAGGCCCCCCGTCCTAACAGGGAGGGGCCCGTGGGGAGCTGAAGTCGCTGCTGGCGGCTCATCTGCTTCGTCTCTCGGCCGAGGTTTCCAGGCCGCCCAGCGCAGAGAGGACGCGTAGGTTTTGGGAGCCTGTGGGGGTGCGGGAGCCGTGGGTGCTGAGGGGTCACCGGTCACCCAGGAGCTGGAGGCCCCGCCAGGCAATGGGAGCAGCCTGGGCTGCGCCGCTCGGCGGGACGGAGGTCTCGGGAGTGACGGGTCCGCCCTGCCGCCTCCAGGGACCTCCTGGAGAAGACGCGCCTGCTGAGCCGGGCCTCGCCCGCCACCCCCGCCGGCCACCCCGTCAGCGGACTCCTGCTCCGGGGCCAGAGCGAGCTGGGCCGGCCCGGGGCCTCTGCGGAGCGCGAGTCCGAACCTCGGGTCAAGGAGAGCCGCTCCCCAGGCAAGGAGGAGGCCACCAAGATGCCCGCGCGCGCGTCCCCGCCCCACAGCAAGGCGGCTCCGGGAAACGTGAAGGTCAAGGAGGAGCGCGGGGAGGACGAGGCTTCCGAACCCCCGGGGGGCGCCCTGCACCCCGTGCCCCTGCAGCTGGGCCTGGGCCGCGAGCGCCTGGGCGCGCCGGGCTTCGCGTGGGAGCCTTTCCGCGGCCTGGAGCTGCCCCGCCGCGCCTTCCCCGGTGCCGCCGCCGCCCCGGGCCCCGCTGCCCTCCTGGAGCCTCCGGAGCGCCCCTACCGCGACCGTGAGCCCCACGGCTACAGCCCCGAGCGCCTGCAGGGGGAGCTGGAGCGCGCGCGGGCCCCGCACCTGCCGCCCGCCGCCCCCGCCCTGGACGGCGCGCTGCTGCCCTCGCTGGGCGCCCTGCACTTCCCTCGCCTCGCGCCCGGCTCGCTGCACAACGGGCTCCTGGCGCGGACCCCGCCCGCCGCCGCCGCCGCCCTCGGCGCACCGCCCCCACTGGTGACGGCGGCCGGGCCTCCCACGCCCCCCGGGCCGCCGCGGAGCCGGACTACGCCGCTGGGGGGCCTCGGGCCGGGCGAGGCGCGCGACTACTCCCCGTCCCGAAACCCCCCGGAGGTGGAGGCGCGGTAGCCCCGGGGCCGCAGACGCCTCTCCGAGCGCACCGCTGTCCGTTTCTCCATCAGTTCCTAGAACTCAAGCACAGCTCCCGCCGATCCTGGGGCGGCGCCGCCTCTCCACCCGCAGCCTGTGGAGGCGGGGACTTGGGTGTCGGCTTTTCTGAGGGTGATCTTTTGTTTTCCGAGTTTGGGATTCGGCTGTTGGGAAAAAAAAATCGCGTTTGTACCTTTTCCCCCCACAAATGAGAAGTGTTTGTAATGGATTTGTATTTTTCTTAATTTTATGCTATTTAGACGTTTAAAAGAACCAAAAAAGAAAGTTTTGCTTCTTCGTTTTCGGTTGGGATTTGCAGTTTAATGGCCTCAGATCCTTCTTCAGATCCCCAGGGTTTCTTTGTCTTATTTATGGAGAAAAACCGGTCACTTTGTCCAGCGCACTGTGAGGCCCCCACTCAGGCCAGCCCTGGCCCCCCTTGGTACTTGGAACCGAAGTTACAGATCTATATTAAAATAATAATAATGTACAAAACTTTGTTTTTTGCCTTATTATGCAGAAGTGTAAGAGAATTTCTTTTTTGGTTTGTTTTTTAAAAAGCAAACGAAACGTGTAAATAGTCTCTTGATATAAATATATGACGTTATTAAATTCTTAATCTAGACAGACTTTATAAATCGGTTTCCAGAAAGCCCTCTGGTGGTTTGTCTAACACGGTCACAAAAACCCAGGCGCTGCCGGTTGTAAACATTCTCAGAAGTTTAATGGCAGCAACTTTCCTTCAACTATGCAAGCGCTCCCGCCGCTGGTGGGGGGAGGAAGGTTCCGCCAGCGACGTCCCAGCCCCTGGGTCCGTGGAGAGGTTGGGTACCCCCATCAGGGCCCCTGGGCCAGCAGAACAGCACTCCTGGGCGGCTCCTGTGGGCTTCAGGACTGGCCAGCTCCAGCCGCAAGGGCGATTCTGTGGACGTTTGTGTGGATGGTGCAGGGTTCTTGGAATCTGTAGACCAGATCGGTGGAGGTTTAGAAGTGCAAGAGTCTAAAGGCTGAGTACAAAAAAAAAAAAAAAATCACTGTTGTGTGTTTTCTTTCGCATGAGGCATCAGCGTCACCTTGGTGTGGTCGTTGCCTCCCGGGCCCTTGGCCTGGCCTCCTCTCGGTTTGGGTTTTGCTCTCACCCACATAAGCCTCCCATGCCCTGCCCTTCTTGAGGCCTTTTGTGTTCCCCTACGTCTGGGCTGTGTCCCTACCAGGCTTCCCAGCCTTCAGGGTCAGCCATTGAGCCACATGCTTTGCTCAGTTCTGTGTTTCAGCCACGTTTCCACGGTGGACCCCGTTTGTTTGGAATATTCTGTTCCCATATCAATCAGTGATGATAAATACAGCCTTGATTTGGATGAAACTGTGGTCGTGTGTTCTGTGTGGCGTTGGGGGGCCGGGCTCACCCAGGCTGACCCCCTACAGGCGTGCGTCCCTCCTGCAGGCGCCTTGGGATGCTGGGCACCTCGGTGGCCCCACGCTGTCGGGTGCCATCACCCAGGAAGTGAAGCACAGCAGGTCCCAGCTTCCCAGCCCTGCTGCCACCCCAGCTCTGCCCAGCCCCCCATGGAAACCCCAGCCCCCGGCTCTGCCCAGCCCCCTCCCCCAGCGCCACCTCTCCCCATGGAAACCCCAGTTCTTGGCTCTGCCAGATGCCCCATTGTGTCGCTTCGTTCTTGGGAATGTCACATGGCCCCCTGTCGTCCCACCCCCAGTGACCCCATGGCCACCTTCCCTCACATCCACAGGGTTTTGTGCATAGAAGATGCTCTTAGTTCCGCCTTCATGCCAGAGAGTTCTGGCCCTGCAGGGACTTGTGGGATTGACCTTGCCTTGGCTGTGCCCAAATGAACAGGAGCTCAGAGGGCAGGAGCCAGGTGCAGAGGTGGCAGCCCCCACCCTCCTGTGCAGCGAGCACCAGGCCCACCTGCCTTGAGTGATGTTCAGGAAAGCTCCAGGTGCACACCTGGCCGTGACCTGAGCATCACCTCCACCCCGGCCCTGCCAATTAACTCCTCACTGAGGGGCCCCAGGGCTGCAACCTAAGAAGGAGGCCTCGTGGGCCCACTGTGCACCCAGTAAGGAGTGCCCTGTGTCCCATAAGACCCTTCCAGGGTAGCAGGAGGGGCAGCTCCCACTCCACACCCCACCGGGTTATTGTCTGGGGCCTGGACCATCTGCCATGTGGGGCTTCTATGAAATGTGTTGTGCAATTTTGCCACTGTGTGAATATCAGCATGTGGCACATGCCTGGACGGGCCGGCCTGTTGCTTCTGGGCTGCACACCTGCACCCCATGTGACTCCTGAATCCTGTCGGCAGCTGTAACATGGTGGTAGGTGTTTGTGCATGAAAAGGTACAGTAAGAATGCAGCATTCTGGCCAGCATTCTGGCCAGCATTCCAGATGGCTCACACCTGGAATCCCAGCACTTCGGGAGGCTGAGGTGGGCAGATCACCTGAGGTCAGGAGTTTGAGACTAGCCTGACCAACATGGTGAAACCCCATCTCTACTAAAAATAAAAAAAATTAGCCAGGCGTGGTGGCATTCGCCTGTAATCCCAGCTACTCTGGAGGCTGAGGCAAGAGAATCACTTTAACCCAGGAGGCAGAGGTTGCAGTGAGCTGTGATCACGCCACTGTACTTCCAGCCTGGGAGACAGAGCAAGACTCCATCTCAAAAAAAAAAAAAAAAGAATCCCGCATTCTAATCTTCTAGGGTTGCCCCTGCCTATGCAGCCTGCCCTTTCCCACAGTGAGGCTGGATGGCACGTGACTGTGCTTCACATCCCCTTGTCTTGGTTATTCCAACCTGTGCAGCAAATCTTCAGGAAGACTCCAGCGCTGCATATTCTGCCCTGAGTGAGCTGATTGTGTTAGTCATCCACACAGGCCTGCTCTGCCCCAAGTCCCCTGCAGGGCAGCCCAGCAGTGAGGAGGAGGCAAGGCCAAGGCCCAGTCCTGTGGCTCCAGGGATCTGGGAACGCACCTGTAAGGCAGAGCTGGAGGGAGGGAGGCAGCTGGAGGGTGGACAGCAGTAGAGCTGGAGGGAGGACAGCAGTGCGGCTGCAGGGTGGACAGCAGTGCAGCTGGAGGGAGGACGACAGTGCACCTGGAGGGAGAGCAGCAATGTGGCTGGAGGGAGAGCAACAATGTGGCTGGAGGGAGGGTGGCAGTGAGGCTGGAGGGTGGACGGCAGTGTGGCTGGAGGGCGGATGGCAGTGCGGCTGGAGGGAGGATGGCAGTGTGGCTGGAGGTAGGGCGGCAGTGGGACTGGAGGGAGGATGGCAGCTGGCGGGTGGGCGGCACTCCAGGGCCATCCCCTGGCCAGAACTACCTGCGAGCCTAGGGATGCCATGTGAAGGAGTGAAATGGTGAAATGTCTGCCTTTAAGTCAAAGCACAGAGCCTGCTTTGAAATGCAGAGAAAGGGGGAGGGGACCCCATCCAGGCAGGGTCCCTCTGGGGCTGCCTTCCACTGTAGGGCCAGCCCTGGCACTGAGGCAGCCATCCCTCCCCACGCATCATCTTTAAGGGGAGTGATCTCTGATGGTGCAGAATCCAGGGTGGACTTCTTCCCAGGAGCACTCTGTGAGGGGGCACGTTCCTGAGAGCACTCTGTGACTAGAGCACCCTCCCGGGAGCACTCTGATGGAGCAGCCTCCTGCGAGCACTCAGTGAAATGGGAGCACCTTCCTGGGAATATTCTGTGAGTGAGCACGCTCCTGGGAGCACTCTTTTAGAGGGAGCACACTCCTGAGAGCACTCTGATGAAAGCACTCTCCTGGGAGCACTCTGTGAGGTAGCAGCCTCCTGGGAGCATTCTGTGGGGGAGCACCCTCCTGGGAGCACTTGATGAAGGAGCACTCTCCTGGGAGCACTCTGAGGAGGGACACCTTCTTGGGAGCACCCTATGAGGGTACACGCTCCTGGAAACACTCTCTGTGAGGGGGCACATCGCTCAGGTCAGCAGTCCAAGTGACCCTCCCCTGTCCCCGGAGGATTTTGGTGAGGCTATTTCCATCTCACCTGGTAACTTAGAACTTGGGCTAAATTACCTTGATATAAAACTTGGAACCTGGGTAAATTAGAACCTGGGTAAGATAGACCCTGTTATAAAAATCAGGAGTTGAAATTCTATTTTATTTCAGCAAGACCTGAAAGATGCAGTCAGGCAAATGGAAGCACATCTGATGCTGACAGAAAAATAAAGGTTTTGATATATGTTTTAATATTCTATCCTTCATAGAATAGATACAGGGTTTTAAAAACACTCAACCTGGGTGACATTTGTCAAGCAGCTACAGTGACTCCTGGCCATCCCAGGAGGGAGAGGAACAGCATCAAAGTCCGTCCTGTTACTACCAGACTCAGGGCCTGGCACGCAGCAGGGGCCAGGTGTGTCTTGGACGGGCGAAGGCATCGAAGAAGGGGGAAGCCTCCAGATGCCCTGCTGGGCTCCTCCTGGCAATGCCTGGACCCCTCACCAGCAAGGGAGTGGAGTCCCAGGACAGGCATGAACACTGGAATGCCCTGGGTGCCCAAACGAGCCCGTTCTCCGTGCCTCGTCCTCACGTGGCCACCTCTATGTTGAGGCTTCCCCAGCTCTCTCGTGAGGACTGGTCTGTGTTTACACTCTACCTGGGTAATCCAGGAAAGCCGCACCACCTCCACATCCTGACTCTAATCACATTTGCTCAGACATGGCCTTCTAGGTGACGTACTCGCAGATTCCAGAGATTGTGCCATGGAGATCTTCCCACCGCTGATGGGAACCTGGCATCCAAGGATCTTGACGCAGACTGTAAGTATTCATGACTGACAACACTGAGTTCTCTGCAGTGTCAGCTGGGGTCCTATCCACAGCCTGAGGGCATGTGGTGCTGCTGGGAGAGGCCAGGGGCCAGTGCTCCTGTGTCCAACAGGCTCTACCCGCTGGGGAAGGCTCAGAGAGAAAGGAGTGTGCCTGCAAGTACAGGATCCGTGACCATGACGCCATCAACACACGGAGTTTTCCATATGACATGTGCTCTGGAGGCAGAGGTTTGGGAGGTGCTGCAGGAGCTTGAGTCAGGTCTGGCATTTTTGTGATTCTCTTGGCCTTTCCATGTTCATTGCCTCATAGTAATGAAATAGCTGCTGTAGCTCCAGGCATTACATCCACCTGCCAGGGAGAGAGATCAGCGAAGGGGAGACAGTGAGTGTCAACCTTATCTGGAAAGACAGGGCCTCCCCAGGGTTCCCCCTCACCACCAGAGGGTCTCTGCCGAGGTGTCATCAGCTGACACTGGGGGGCCTGCACCCTTGTCAACAGGGCAGGGGACGTGGACCATGCCCGGCCTGCTGGCTGAGGGTCCAGGTTCTCAGTGGGAGCCAGACTAACCCAGGGGCCTTTGGGAAACCTGAAGGTCGTTTTGCATCTGGCATCCACACACCTGAGCCTTCACGGACTTGAAATCCACAACATTTTGCTATAAATTATTTTTATTTTTCTGTTATACCACAGTTTGGGGCTTATATATTTTGGGGCCTTAGATATTTTTTCCCTAAAATTATATGTGAAGCTTATAAGAACTGAATTTCATTTCTAGATAGAAAAGGAAGCATCATAAAATATTTACCATGAAGGCTTCAGACCCGCTGGCTCACACCGACCCTGATTCCTTCCTTCCTGCGTGGGCCTGGGGCTACTCGGAGCTGAACTGGGTCCTCTTCGACAGGGTGTGGGGGGATGGACGTGGCCTTGCTGAACATGGCAGCAAACAGGAAAAGAGGCCTTGTGGAGACAGCTGAGCCCGTGTGGCCTCCAGGAAACCTCACCCCAGCCCCACGCCCCACAAGAGGCTCAGCATCCAGCCGCCAGGCCGGGGGCGGGGGTTCTGGGGGCAGGGAGGGTCAGAACCACATCTCCTAATCCTGCAATGGCTTGCGGCTGAGGATTGTGACCGCCTGTCCTCACCCACTAGACAGACCACCAGGACATGGCTGCCTCCTAGTCAGGAAGAGGCCCGAGGGCTGAGTTGACCAAGCAGGGGCCAGGTGCGTGCACCTGGGTGGCCGAGAGGCTGCATGGTCCCCGGGCCTGCCACACACGGCTCCTTTTCTGCCCCAGAGAAGCAGATCTGACAGCCCTGCTCATCAAGTTCAACGTGTAAACGGAAACAGCAACTCGACTATTGGAATTTCCCTCCTTTACATTTTTGTTCTAAAATTTTTTTTTTTTTGGAGACAGAATCTCGCTCTGTCACCCAGGCTGGAGTGCAGGGGCACGATCTCAGCTCACTGCAACCTCCGCCTCCCACATTCAAGCAATTCTCCTGCCTCAGGCTCCTAAGTAGCTGAGATTACAGGCTCCTGCCACCACACCCGGCTACTTTTTTGTATTTTATTAAAGACGGGGTTTTGCCATGTTGGCCAGGCTGGTCTCGATCTCCTGACCTCGTGATCTGCCCACCTGGACCTCCCTAAGTGCTGGGATTACAGGCATGAGCCACCGCACCCGGCCTAATTTTGTATTTTTTTAATAGAGACAGGGTTTTGCCATGTTGCCCAGGCTGGTCTCAAACTTCTGACCTCAGGTGATCCACCCACCCTGGCCTCCCAAAGTCCTGGGATTACAGGTGTGAGCCACCACGCCAGCCTAGATTTTAGAAAAAGAAATTACAGGATTGACTCATGCTCCTTGTTACAAGCAAAAGAATACACGGGTGATCAGGAAAGGCAGCTGCTCCCTCTGGGGATACCACCTGTGCTCTCGAACCGTCCTGGGGAGCTGGACTCCTCATGCTCCAGGAAGAACCACGGGTGCTCCGTGATGCCAGCTCCTGGCACTGTGTCTGGTTTGTGGATTAAGTCTTGTCTATCAAACTGCACTTTCTGGGACAAACATTTTTGTGGGATTTGATTCTCCAATGTGGAACTGTGGGTTCAGAAACGGTGCTTATCTGTAACTGGTATTTGTTATTTTAAACATTTCCAGCTTGAAAAGTGGCAAGTGCCATTCAAATAACTCTTTCCTGACCTCAGAGTGAGCTGGCAACCCTCTGCCTTCCCTCTCGGCACCCTCCGTCTGTTCCGGCAGGCGGGCTGTCTGTCCCAGTCCACACCGCAGCCCCCAGGATCAGCGAGCAGCACGGCTCCCTGCCTGGTGCAGGGCCTCAGTGTTCATGCTCCTTCCTCCTGGGAGAGCTCCCTGCCTCTCAGAGACTTTCACAACCTTGGTGTGCAGAAGGTTCTGGACAGCGATTGGGGGACGCCCTTACTGGGTTTCTCCGGAGCGTGGGCATTGGACTGGAAAACACACAGAACTGCTGGGGATCCTCGAAGCCGCCGGCAGCACCCAATGCCAGTTTGTCCCATCAGGCGTTGGTCCTGACCTGCACTTGGCCACCTGCCCCCCACTTTGTAATTGAGCATTGAGGGGAAGACGCTTGAACCCATGTGAAACCTCTTTCTCCTGAAACTTTCCCTGCATGCATCAATTACATCATTGCAGCTGGGCCTTCCCCTGAGCGTGACGCCCTGGGGCGAGGCCGGTGGCTTCCCACGTGTGACTGTCTCCACCCGCAGCCCCTGCCCTCCGGGGCCCCCATGCACCAGGCGCTCTCTGCCCGGCCCCATCTCCCAGAGCCCTGGAGGCTCAGCCTGGGTGTCGTGTGTGCCTTGTGCTCTTAGGAATGTTACCTGTGTTTCTTCACATCTGTATTTGTTTTTTTGGTTTTTTTGTTTTTGTTTTTCTTTGAGACGGAGTCTGGCACTGCCGCCCAGGCTGGAGTGCAGTGGCACGATCTCGGCTCACTGCAAGTTCCGCCTCCCGGGTTCACGCCACTCTCCTGCCTCAACCTCCCGAGTAGCTGGGACTACAGGCGCCCGCCACCACACCCAGCTAATTTGTTTTTGTATTTTTAGTAGAGACGAAGTTTCACCTTGTTGGCCAGGATGGTCTCAATCTCCTGACCTCATGATCCATCCACCTTGGCCTCCCAAAGTGTTGGGATTACAGGTGTGAGCCACTGTGCCTGGCCCTTTCTTTTCTTTCCTTTCTTTCTTTTTTTTTTTCTTCTCGAAGGGCCTTGCTCTGTTGCCAGGCTGGCTGGAGGGCAGTGGTACAATCATAGCTCACTGTAGCCTCGACCTCCTGGGCTCAAGTGATCCTCCTGCCTCAGCCTCCCTAGTAGCTGGGACCACAGGTGCGCACCACCACACCCAGCTAAGTTTGGTATTTTTGGTAGAGATGGAATCTCGGTATGTTGCCAAGGCTGGTCTCAAACCCCTGGGCTCAAGCAGTCCTCCCACCTCAGCCTCCTGAAGTGCTGGGACCTACACTTCTTCCAGATGCTTTCAAGTTTGATGTGTTACATTTACCTATTCTGTTCTTTTAAAAATTATCATTTTGTTAGAACTTGAGGATGAGTGGTCAAAATAACAACGATCATTTTGCAGCGTATCTGGTTTGTTCTACTAGGGTGGAAAGCAAGGGTTTCTCAGTATTTCACTATAAGCACTGTCTCAGCCTTCTTGGACTGCCCTGCGGAACCCCAGAGACCCAGCAGCTAAAACAATGACATTGAGATCTGAGTGCCAGCAGGACGAGCTCCACGAGGGCCCCCTCTGGGTTGCAGGCAGCTGCCTTCCCAGGGAGTCCTGCCCCGGCAGGTGGGCAGGGCAGGGGGAGCTGGCACGCTCGCTCTGTGGTCTCTTTTTTCTCACAGTGTGTGACTGTTTACCACCGCGGTCACCTGGAGCCTCTTATTACAAGGGCGTGAATTCCCTTCTCACAAGGCCCCTCACGGCCTCATCAAAACCTCAGTCACCTCCCAGAACCCCACTCCAGTCCCGTCACACTGGGGCTCTGGGCTTGAACCCATGAATGTGAGGACACACTCAGTCCACAGCAAGGCCATGTCCCCAAGGAGCAGAGGTGGACTCCAGCCACACATTGGCCAGGCAGCAGCTGGGAGAGGGTGCCCGTGCGGAAAGAACGGACAGGCGGACTCAGGCACGGTGGCATCTGATGCTCACTTTCACGATGTTGTTTCGTTTTGTAATTTTCTTAGACTTCCAAATTCATAGTGAAGTTGACCCAACATGACAGGAAACAGGATTCGAGGGGTTTGAACAGAGTGGGGGGATCGTCCGTATCCTGGGGCCGACAGCCTCACACTGATGGATGGTTCTGGAACTGCTCACAGGCAGCCCCTCTGCCATGGTGGACGAAGCTGGGGCTTCCTGGTCCATTCACTCCCCTGGCTGGGAGGACCCAGAGGTGCCTCCCTCTAGCGTACAGTGCCGCTGGCCCCGCCATGGGCCCCTGGCCTCAACCCAGAGAGCTTCTCCAAACCAGTGGCTGTGGCCCCACCATCTCCCGAGCGCCAGGCAGGGAACCCCTTCTGCATCCACCCTGGGCTCACTTTGCTCCTCCTGGAACCAGCGCGCAACCCCTCACCTTAGACACCCCCGTCCCCATGTTGGTGTGGCGTCTGCCCTCAGCTGACTCTGACAAACACACGGTCAATGTTTCTGTGAAGTTTGGGAAAATAAGATCTTTTCACTGTACTGGGTCAAGACCTGTCTCCACTCGGCACGGCCCCCGTGCACTTCTGGTATCTCTGCGGGAAGAGGGGCGCCAAGCAGCCAGGAGCTACCTGTGGGGAAGGCGAGTTGAGGAAGCTTTTCCCTAGTGTTGCTGGGCTCACCCCCGTGGGAATGGCCCCCGTGCCCTGGCTTACCTCTGTGGGGACGGCCCCCATGCCCTGGCTTACCTCTGTGGGGACGGCCCACAAACCCCAGCTCACCCGCATAGGGACGGCCCCCATGCTGGGCTCACTCACCTGACATCAACAAGAAGGCGGGGGCCTGATGGTGTCTCCAATATGTCCTGTTTGAAGATTCCGGATCTAGACGCTGGGGTGTGGGGACGGTGTCAGACAGGTAGAGGTGTGTGTGTGGAAAATTCAGTTCTCAGAAGCTTCTAATCAGGATAGAGATTTGCTTTGACTTCTTATGGGAATCGCTTGACGGCGGCTGTGTCTGTCGCCCACACACGCCCCAGGAGGTTCATACCTGAGCAACTCTTATCCACAGAAAACGTGGCTCAGCCCCCTCAGTGGGAAGATTAAGCTGATTTTCCATTCTCCCATAGAAAACGTTACCAAATTGTCATTTTGTAAAAGTAATCCGAGGCTGTGAGGTCAGGAACTTTAGGGTAAAAAACGTGCCGTGTGATTCTGTCTGTGATGCTTCCTGTGTGGGCCTCCGATTCTGTGTGTGATGCTTTCTGTGTGAGCTTCCAATTCTGTCTGTGATGCTGCCTGTGTGAGCTTCCTACACTCATGGTGTGCTGGGTCTTTCACTGTAAGTATGTTCAGTTTTAGGCCTAACAGTGTGTTCATAATGTCATATGCCTTTTCTTAAGGAAGTTGCCAAAACGATGTAACTTCAGGGTGTGCAGAGTCGACCGCGGCCAGGTGCTCCTGCCCCACAAGTCTCTCCAGGGGGAGCCTCAGATAGTCCTGCAGTTGCAGAGATGGAGATTGTTTATAATTACTTAGGAAAGGAAGACCCACGTGCTGGGGAAGGACTGGGAACAAGACAAAAACAAATACACTACAGCCCAGGCTGAAAATGGCAGGGACAGGGTGGGCTGGGGATGGAGGCATTTCGGGGAACGTCAAGCAGATGGAATCAGAAATCAAACGAAGCAGAGGGACCCACTCCCCCAACACCCCCCAGCCTCCCCCACCACCACACAGAGCCCAGGGCTGCCCTCGGGAGTCAGCAGCCAGAAGAGTTCTTGGCCTGAACCAGGGATCCCCCGAGGGGAAGGCAAGTGACCACAGAAGCTCAGCTGGGGCCAGGGGAAGGAGAAAGGGACTGGGCTTGCATCCCGGACGTGGGTGCCTATGTGCTGAGCACTGACCGTGCCAGGGACAGGGAGGGAGCGATTTTCACCTGCAGTGTCCACACGGGCTTGCACCCGTTTATTCGACACCCCTGTGGTGGTGGGAGGTGACAGCAAACCCGAGGCTCTGGCCCTGGCCTTGCCTCCCACAGCACGGCCTGTGCCTCCCCAGGCTTCCCAGGAGGCCGCTCTGGCACTGACCCAGTAGACACCACCTCTCTGTGACCTCCAGGTTTCCTCCAGATTTTACGCTTTTATTATTCAAAACACAGAAGGGGTGAGACACGGCTACTCGGTCCTCCAGGAGCCTTTATTGATGTTTAACAATCAGGTTACATGTCCCAGTGCCTGGGATTTGTTCTCAGACACTTCGTGCCACCAGGCTGGTCATTGCCTTTCAGTTCCCACAGATTTTCAGAGCTCCAGAAACAGCAGCAGGAACAGTGAGCGAAGCTTCCACTGGAGCCAGCCCCAGAGCAACGGGGTCCGGTGTGAACATCCCAGGGCCCAGGTCGGTCCCTCACACCCAGGTTGGAGCTCACGTCACTGAAGGAGAAGGCAAAGCTGGGGCAACGTGCAGGGGACAGGCCAAAGCTGAGGAAACCTGCGGGGGACGGGCCCCGAAGCTGAGGAAACGCACGGGGGAAGGGCCGGAAGCTGAGGAAACGCGCGGGGGACGGGGCCCGAGGCTGAGGAAACGCGCGGGGGCCGGGGCCCGAGGCTGAGGAAACGCGCGGGGGCCGGGCCCCGAGGCTGAGGAGACGCGCGGGGGACGGGGCCCGAGGCTGAGGAGACGCGCGGGGGACGGGGCCCGAGGCTGAGGAGACGCGCGGGGGACGGGCTGGAAGCTGAGGAAACGCGCGGGGCACTGGCCGGAAGCTGAGGAGACGCGCGGGGCACTGGCCGGAAGCTGAGGAGACGCGCGGGGGACGGGCCCCGAAGCTGACGAGACGCGCGGGGGACCGGCCGGAAGCTGAGGAGACGCGCGGGGGACGGGGCCCGAAGCTGAGGAGACGCGCGGGGGACGGGCCCCGCAGCTGAGGAGACGCGCGGGGGACGGGCCGGAGGCTGAGGAGACGCGCGGGGGACGGGGCCGGAGGCTGAGGAGACGCGCGGGGGACGGGGCCCGAGGCTGAGGAGACGCGCGGGGCACTGGCCGGAGGCTGAGGAGACGCGCGGGGCACTGGCCCCGAAGCTGAGGAGACGCGCGGGGGACCGGCCGGAAGCTGAGGAGACGCGCGGGGGACGGGGCCCGAAGCTGAGGAGACGCGCGGGGGACGGGGCCCGAAGCTGAGGAGACGCGCGGGGGACGGGGCCCGAAGCTGAGGAGACGCGCGGGGGACGGGGCCCGAAGCTGAGGAGACGCGCGGGGGACGGGGCCCGAAGCTGAGGAGACGCGCGGGGGACGGGGCCCGAAGCTGAGGAGACGCGCGGGGGACGGGGCCCGAAGCTGAGGAGACGCGCGGGGGACGGGGCCCGAAGCTGAGGAGACGCGCGGGGGACGGGGCCCGAAGCTGAGGAGACGCGCGGGGGACGGGGCCCGAAGCTGAGGAGACGCGCGGGGGACGGGGCCCGAAGCTGAGGAGACGCGCGGGGGACGCGCCGTGAAGCCGCTGCGGAAGGAGGACGTGAACGCCTGTGGCTGGGACACAGCATCTCCCGACGCCAGCCTCGTGGGGGCCGGGACAGCACCCGGAGGCCGACGCCCACGCTCAGCGCCCGAGAGGGACGCCCACGAGCAGCGCCACACGCCCGGGGCTGCTCCCAGCGCCCACGACGGGGCCCGGTGGTACCGAGGGCTGTGAACAAGCTTCACCTGTGGGGACCGGGACCCTTTCACCCCACATGGGAGCTTTGGGCTCCAGCAAACACACTTGCGCCCCACAGCGTTTGCGCCGCTGGCAGCCTGGCCCTTCCCCTGACCCCAGGGCTCAGCAGAGTCGGAGCCTGCACCGCAAGGCTTATCCCATGGATTTCTCGTCAGGGAAAACCACAGCAGCGGTCAGGGGGAGGGAGGGGAGAAGCGAGGACCCTCTTCCTTCAGGGCTCGTTCCCTCTCTGGCCTGAAGACGTTCAACCTCGGCTCCTACGAGGGGCTGGTCCTGGGTCCCCCTCCCCGCAGCCCCGCAGGCTCTGACAGTCTCTGACTGGGCACCCGTGCCCTGCGGGGCCTGGTGGGCTCAGTGCCAGCCCAGGAGCCTTCTCTGTGGCCCTCACTTTATGAGATGGGTGGTGAAGCGCCAGCCTTTCCGAGCTGGGGTGCCTGAGTGCTCTGCCCGCCCCATGAGTTCAGAGCCCACCTCTCACGGCCCCGGACCTGGCCCAGTTGCTGGGTTTCTGTGTGACTTCCCTGTTACGGCCAGGGGAGGGCCTGGAGGCTGAGCCCCCACCCGGGACTCACCAGGGGCAGGCACTGGGCCAGGATCCCGGTGCGGGGCATGCAGCGGAAGGGGCTGTCCTCCCTCAGCTGGATGCAGCACTGGCTGCTACACTCCTGGTGGCTGCTGCAGAAGTTGCCGTTGGGCTGGGGAGGCAGCCAGGCAGTGGTCGTGGAGAGGGGCCATCTCCTGCTACCCCTGCTCCATCCGCCCCAGGTGCCCGCAGCTCACCTTGCGCCAGGGCACACACTGCAGGAAGATGGTTTGGGATGTGCAGAACTCCTGCGGGCTCTTGTTGTTGCGGACGCAGCAGCTGCTCTGGCACTCTGAGTTGTCTGAGCATCTGTACCCGTTGGGCTATGGGACAGGAGACGCCTCATCCCTGCACCCACCATCCACTCCCTGGCTCTTCCGGGGCAGGTGGGAGGGGGCCACAAGCAGTTTCGCTCCTCTGCCCCCCACCCCCCGCATGCACCTCACCTTCTTCCAGGGCAGGCACTGCAGGAGGATGGTCTTAGGGGTGCAGAGCGTGTGTGGGTCCAGGCTGTTGGTGGTACAGCAGTTGCTCTGGCACTCGTCATGGCTCCTGCATGGCTCCCCGATGACCTGAAATGCCACTCACCAGCTCGCTCACCTGTTCCTGGGCAGGGCCTGCAGACCCAGTACTCAGGAAGGGCCTCCCGTCTCTCTGGCTCCTCTGTGTCATCATCCTTCAAACTTGGGTTCCCTGAGAAGTTTCTGGAACAAACCCAGACTGCCGTGGCTCTGGCAGGTCAGTGCTAGGGGCCCAGGGCTGAGAAAGGGAATGTCTACCGTGAGCCATGCGGAAGAGGGTAAACCAAGGCACTGAGGGCAAGGATGCAGCAGCAGAGCATGGGCGAAGCTCTCGGGCCGGCCCAGTGCCTGGCATTTTACAGGAGAAGAAACAAGCTCAGGAAGGGCGAGCACGGCGCCCGGGATCACACAGCCAGCAGAGGCGAGCTGACAGCCAGGCCTGCCCCCCCGTGCCAAGGCTTGTAGCCACCCCCCACCCACACACACAGAAGGCACCACCGTGTGTGCGACCTCTGGTCTTGCTTGCTCAAGAGTGTTGTGGATGAGGCTATGTCTACTGACGTTACTGCATTCGACCCTAAAACTGAGAGAATTTTAAGATAACAATAGGAATCCCATTGCCTGTTAACATAAATAACAACCTTATTAAAAGTGGGTATATTTTCTGGCCAGGCGCAATGGCTCATGCCTGTAATCTCAGTACTTTGGGAGGCCGAGGCCAGTGGATCACCTGAGGTCAGGAGTTCAAGAACAGCCTGATCAACATGGTGAAACCCCATCTCTACTAAAAATACAAAATTTAGCCAAGCGTGGTGGCGGGAGCCTGTAAGCCGAGCTACTCAGGAGGCGGACGCAGGAGAATCGCCTGAACTGGGAAGGTGGAGGTTTCAGTGAGCTGAGATCGCACCACTGCACTCCAGCCTGGGCAATGGGGCGAGGCTTCATCACACACACACACAAATTTAAAAAGTAATAAAATAAAAAAGAAAAATGGGTATATTTCAAAAAACAGAAGTGTGCACCAGTGCAGCTCCCACGCGGCTCTGCTCCTTCCTGCCTGGTTGACCGTGGCCGTAGTGGCCCCAGTGCTGCTCCTGGTGCTGGGGTCACCATCCCATAGCCTCAAATGTGCTTAGGCAGCACAGCTGGGGGTGTGGCCAGGAGAGCGAGTGTGGCCTCCGGGAGGGTTTCATCCAGGAAGACGCTTTGTGTCGCTTTGAGAGCCTCTTTTTTTTTTTTTCGAGACAGAGTCTTGCTCTGTTGCCCAGGCTGGAGTGCTGTGGCCGGATCTCAGCTCACTGCAAGCTCCGCCTCCTGGGTTCACGCCATTCTCTCGCCTCAGCCTCCCGAGCAGCTGGGATTACAGGCGCCCACCACGGCTGGCTAGTTTTTGTATTTTTAGTGGAGACAGGGTTTCACCATGTTAGCTAGGATGGTCTCGATCTCCTGACCTCATGATCCGCCCATCTCAGCCTCCCAAAGTGCTGGGATTACAGGCGTGAGCCACTGCGCCCGGCCTTGAGAGCCTCTTGACGGAAGGTGGCAGCCCCTGCGGGCAGGTGGCAGCCCCTGCAGGGGCATCAGGGGCCGCTGGCACCCACCTTATGGGACAGGTTCATCTGCTGCTTCTGCAGCCCATACCCCACCAAGGACCCCAGCGGCAGCAGCAGCAGCAGTAGCAGCATCGTCCACCCTGGGCCAGCCATTGGGCACGTGGACCTGCGGAGACCCAGGATTGTGCTGCTTGGCGCCTAGCACTGGCATCCCTACTCCCTTCCCGCTCCTTTCTCTTGCAAGACAGACTTTAAAAAACATAATGGACTTTATTTTCTTTCTTTTTTCTTTTTTTTTTGAGACGGAGTCTCACTCTGCTGCCCAGGCTGGAGTGCAGTGGCCAGATCTCGGCTCACTGCAAGCTCTGCCTCCCGGGTTCACGCCATTCTCCTGCCTCAGCCTCCTGAGTAGCTGGGACTACAGGCGCCCGCCACCTCGCCCGGCTAGTTTTTTGTATTTTTTAGTAGAGACGGGGTTTCACCGTGTTAACCAGGATGGTCTCGATCTCCCGACCTCGTGATCCGCCCGTCTCGGCCTCCCAAAGTGCTGGGATTACAGGCTTGAGCCACCGCGCCCGGCGGACTTTATTTTCTACAGCAGTTTTAGGTTTACAGAAAAAGTGCAGACAATATAATTCTCATATGTCACCCTCTTTCCCCTGCCTCAGTTTCCCCTATTATAATGCTGCACTCGTGTGACGCATCTGTCACCATTGATAGACCCACAGGGACGCGCCGTCATCACCTGACATCCACAGCTCACACGAGGTCGCTCGGTGTGTGCCTGCTGCGGGTTTGGGTGAGTGCGTTCTCACGGAATCACCGTTTCAGTATCCTGCAGAGGGGACACTGAATGCCCTAAAAACCCACTGTACCCTCCCCAGCTGCTGGCAGCCACTGAGCTTTTCACTGTCTCCTTGGTTTTGCCTTTTCCGGAATCCTGTTTGGATGGAATCGGTCTTAGCCTTCTCGGGTCGGCTTATTTCACTGAGTAAAGTGCAATTTAAGGTTCCTCTGTGGCTTTTCGTGGCATAAAGACCCATTTCTTTTTAGCACTGCATGGAAAATGGATTTAACACATCAAGGCAAAACGTGAAAAATGGATTTTGAAGAACCCTTTTCCCAGTGGACGATGGTGCCCCTGATGAATTTGAACGTGAGCACCTGCTGTGAGCGTGAGCAGGAGCCTCAGCCTGGGGTCCCTCCTGGAGGGGCCCTTGCTGCCCAGTCACGCAGCAGTGCGGGCATCAGATGAGGCAGTGGCATCGCCCTGCGTGTGTTTGGTGGCCCAGCCATGCTCACTGTGAGCCCCACGCCCGGACAGCGCCGCCCCCGCCACAGTGACCAGCCCAGGACAGGGTGGACAGCAGGAACCCTTCCTTGGGACTTTTCCAGCAGGGCCCAGACCGGAGACATCATTAGGAGAGTATCTCTTTTCCTCCCAGGTTCCAAAGCCATACGGGAAAACCCAGTAGGCTCCACAAATCGTGAGAAGTGACTGGAGAGTCCAGACCAAGATCAACATAAAATTCAAAACGATTTCTCCATGATGGCCATAAATAACCAGAAAATAGAAAACGAACACCACTCACACTAACAAGATAAACCATTCGTTATGTAAGATGAAGGGCAAATATGAAGTCCACACAAAGAAAGTCCACCCTCGGCCTTCCCCTCGGCTCCCTCACCCCATGCTGTGAGATCACTGATCACTCATGGCTGCGCTGGGGCTGGGCAGGGTCTCTCTGTCTCTGTCTCTCCCTGTCTCTCTATCTCTGTCTCTTTCCTTCTCTGTCTCTGTCTGCCTCTGTCTCTCTGTCTCTGTCTCTCTCTGTCTCTCCCTCTCTCTCTTTTTGTCTCTCTGTCTCTCCCTCTCTCTGTCTCTTTCTGTCTCTGTCTCTCTTTGTTTCTGTCTCTCTGTCTCTCCCTCTCTCTGTCTCTCTGTCTCTCCCTCTCTCTGTCTCTCTCTGTCTCTCCCTCTCTCTCCCTCTGTCTCTCTGTGTCTGTCTCTATCTCTCCCTCTCTCTGTCTCTCCCTCTCTCTCCCTCTCTCTGTCTCTTTATGTCTCTCCCTCTCTGTCTCTCCCTCTCTCTGTCTCTGTCTCTCTCCCTCTCTCTGTCTCTCCCTCTCTCTGTCTCTCTCTGTCTCCCTGTCTCTGTCTCTCTCTGTCTTTCCCTCTCTCTGTTTCTGTCTTTCTCATCTCTGTCTCTCCCTCTCTCTGTCTCTGTCTCTTGAATCCCCTTGATTATTATTTTTCTTAAATTCCTCATATCTCACGTGCATTCAGGGGAAAGGTGGAGCTCTGGCCACAGCCTATAGCCGCCTGCTGGGGAAGCCACAGCAGGTCAGGGCTCGGTCAGTGACCCCACTTCCAACTCAAGACCAGTCAGAGGAACCCAAATATGGATACCCACCTCCCCCATCCCCATCGCAGGGGCAGCCCAGCCCCAGCAGTGTCCTCAGCACATGAGCAGTCCCTGCACCCACACCTCTACCTGCAGCTGGGCAGCCTCCCCGCTCCCAGCACTCCCTCCTGTCTTCCCTGCCACTATGTCAGCATCACAAAGTGAGGAACTGATTTTGCCTCCCTCACAGGAAGTAAAAGGTCAAAGGTCTCAGATGCCCCTCTCACCTGATCCTGGAGCCCTGATCCCAGACAAATGAGTCATGTCAACACTTTCCAAGATGAATGACCACATCCCCAGCCATCGGGCAAGCTTAGTAAGCCGTGTTTCCGGTCATATCCAGCCTATTCAATATAACTTTGTTTAGAGACAGGGCCTTGCTCTGTTGCCCAGGCTGGAGTGCAGTGGAACAATCGCAGCTTGCTGCAGCCTCAACCTCCTGGGCTCGAGTGATCCTCCCAACTCAGCCTCTGAGTAGCTGGAATGACAGGTGTGAGCCACTGTGCCCGTTCTAAATATAATTTTTAATGTAACTACATAAAAGCTAAATTGAATCACAACTATAACTTTTTTTTTTTTTTTTTTTTTTTTTGAGATGGAGTCTCGCTCTGTCACCCAGGCTGGAGTGCAGTGGCGCGATTTCAGCTTACTGCAAACTCCGCCTCCTGGGTTCACGTCATTCTCCTGCCTCAGCCTCCCGAGTAGCTGGGACCACAGGCACTCGCCACCATGCCCGGCTAATTTTTTTTTGTTTTTAGTAGAGACGGGGTTTCACTGTGTTAGCCAGGTTGGTCTTGATCTCCTGACCTCGTGATTCACCTGTCTCAGCCTCCCAAAGTGTTGGGATTACAGGTGTGAGCCACTATGCCCGGCCTATAACTTTTTTAAATTTGAAGTTTACAGTATCTTTCCTGTACTTGGAACCAGGAAAAACATTTTTCTGGTCTCAAACCTTTTCACAGGCCCTTGCAAAGTTCACAGCCCTCGTTTCCAAATGGAGCACGATGTGCCCGACAGATCAAAGGGCCCTGCTCAGCCCAGGAACAGGCAGCTGCCTGTGCTGGGAAAGTCCAGTGTCTAAAAGGTCACAGGTCACACCGTTTGCAGCAGCGTTTTTCACGACGGCCAGAGGGTGGACGAATGTGTTACGTAACCCCTGCCCCGAATGTGGTATGTATGTGCAATGGGACGTCAGTGGCCCTGGAAATGGAAGGCAGCTCGGACCCGGAGGCCACACAGTCACCCTGAGGACCTGATGCTGAGGGAATGAGCCCCTCACAGAAGTTCAGATACCATTTGAGCCCATGCGTGAGGTCCCCAGGGTCGTCAAACCCACAGAGACAGGCAGTGCAATGGTGGTGCCCGGGGCGGGTGGGGTGCCCAGGGCGGGTGGGGTGGATGTTGGTGTTTAACGGGGTCGGTTGACATTTGGGAAGATATAAAGCTCTGCAGATGGATGGCAGTGGCAGCTACACTGCGTCAACCTGCTTCATGCCACTGAACTGTGCACTTAAAAATCATTAACATGGCCTGGGTGCGGTGGCTCATGCCTCTAATCCCAGCACTTCGGGAGGCCAAGGCTGGCGATCACCTGAGGTTGGGAGTTCAAAACCAGCCTGACCAACATGGTGAAACCCGTCTCTACTAAAAACACAAAATTAGCCGGGTATGGTGGCTCATCCCTGTAGTCCCAGCTACTTAGGAGGCCAAGGCAGGAGAATTGCTTGAACACTGGAGGCAGAGGTTGCTGTGAGCTGAGATCGTGCCACTGCACTCCAGCCTGGGCAACAGAGTGAGACTCCATCTCAAAAAAAACAAAATTGTTAAAATGATCAACTTTATGTTAAATGCATTTTACCACAATAAAAGCAAAGGTCACAGGCCGACCTCATGAGTGCCCTGGAGGTGCTGTTACCCCTGGGATGGAAGCTCATTCTTTTCTTTTCTTTTTTTTGAGACAGAGTCTGGCGCTGTCGCCCAGGCTGGAGTGCAGTGGCACGATCTCAGCTCACTCCTAGCTCCGCCTCCCGGGTTCACCCCATTCTCCTGCCTCAGCCTCCTGAGTAGCTGGGACTACAGGCGCCCGCCACAGTGCTCGGCTAATTTTTTGTGTTTTTAGTAGAAATGGGATTTCACCGTGTTAGCCAGGATGGTCTCCATCTCCTCACCTTGTAATCCGCCCGCCTCAGCCTCCCAAAGTGCTGGGATTACAGGAGTGAGCCACCGTGCCCGGCCGGAAGCTCATGATTTTCAAATGTTCTATATACATGGGGGTCTCTATTCCCGGATATTTGCTTAAAAATCTCTTGGGGCTGGGCGCGGTGGCTCAAGCCTGTAATCCCAGCACTTTGGGAGGCCGAGACGGGCGGATCACGAGGTCAGGAGATCGAGACCATCCTGGCTAACACGGTGAAACCCCACCTCTACTAAAAATACAAGAAAATTAGCCGGGCGAGGTGGCGGGCGCCTGTAGTCCCAGCTACTCGGGAGGCTGAGGCAGGAGAATGGCGTGAACCCAGGGGGGCGGAGCTTGCAGTGAGCCGAGATCGCGCCACTGCACTCCAGCCTGGGGCACAGAGCAAGACTACGTCTCAAAAATAAAAAAAAAAATCTCTTGGATCAGACACTTCTTCAGTTTTTCTTATAGTTATCAATATCTAGTTTGTTTCCATAGTAGTTCAATCTGCTAAGTAAAAAGCTTGATGCTAAATCTTGTCAAAGACATTACAGATCCCCATAAATCATCTGCGAAACCACAGCTTTCATGTTTTGAGCATAAGCTCCTGGGGCTGGTGCTATAACCCCTGTCCCGACTCTTCTGAGTTTCAAGGGCCCAGGAGGGCCGGGCTGGGCACCCAGCAGGTGGAGTCATCCCCACAGGGCACCCCGACCAAGGGCAGAGCTGGCTCCGCTGCAGGGTCGATCCTGGGCTCTGGGTCGTGCACGTGTCCTGTTGACACCCAGAGGACAGGACGTGTGAGTGACTCGTGAGATTGGGCCTCCCTTGCTGAAAACTTCCCTGGTGGCTGACAGCTGCTTGGACATGCAGCGGCCCTACCTTTTTCCGTCAGGCCCCAGCGGCCCCTCTGTGTAGAGGTGAGACAGGCCAGGCTGCAGCTTCTCGATGAGACGCCCCAAAGCAGAGAAGTACCCAGAGCAGGGACCTGGCAGCCCAGCAGCACCCTGGGCACAATCGCAGCCCTGCCTCTTCCTTCTCCTTCTTGTTCCCTCCTTTGGTCCCAGGAGGAAGACGCTCATCTCCCCGCATGAGAGGCTGAGTGTAGGCGTCTGGACAGGGGCCAGTCCTAGGCGGCTACTGACTCCGGACCACAAAGAAGCTGGAAGCCGCAGCTCCACCTCTGCAGCCGGTTGCTGGGACAGTCAGGGCTTGATTTCTCTGTGTTCTGCCCCCACTTCCAACTCAGGACCAACCAGAGGACGCCAAACATGTCCTCTCACCAACTACTGGACACCTCACTCTCCATCAGCTGCCCCTGCCTTCCCCACAACACCACCACCACCACCCTAATCGGCGGACCTGTGCCCCGCCCCCTGCCTGCCGATCTCAGAGTGGGGCGCTCCCAAGCTCTGAACTCAGAGCCTGGCCTTGCTCTCGTCTGGGTGGTCTTTATTTATCTCTACATTCATCTGCTTATGCAGTAAACATGTAATGGGCTGTTTACTCGTTATTTATTTGTGATCAACCATGTGCCAGGCACCGTGGCAGGCTCGGCAGGGGAGGAGGCTGTGCCCTGGTGTCAACTTGGCACTCTCCGTCCAGTGTGAGAGCTGGGCCTGGCAACAAACACACTGTGCAGAGTGTGGTGGGTGTCGTTAGGGGCACAGCGGAGGTGCCAGGGGGACAACGCGCAGCAGGGATGTCACAGAGACACCAGCACGACACCTGCTGCCAGGAGCCTGGTCCAGTGGGGATGGGAAAGCAGGAGAGCATCAAGCACGGGGAGCACAGCCCAGTGTCTGGGGAGCGGAGGCAGGGAAAGTGGAGAGGGCAGGGACAGCCCAGGGGGACACTAGAGAGGGCGGGGAGGTGCCAGCCCTGGAGCTCCAGTGCCAGTCATGCTTCCCTTTTGAATGCTGAGGCCATTAAAGGGGTCTCGGGTGAGAACCACAGGTAGGATTTGGAAGCTCCTGGGTGCATGGTGGCGTCTGTAATGGGCAGGGAGAGGCTGGAAGTGAGAGGACCCACGCCATAGTGTGCATGCCCAGCCAGAAGGGAAGGGAGGCTGAGGCAGGGCTGGGGGGACGAGGAGCAGAGAGAGAGGCAGGAAAGAGCAGTGAGGATGCTGAGGGGTATGAATATGGGGAGTCAGGGTAGGGATTCAGAGTGAGCCCTGGCCTCTGGCAACAGGAACGAGGGGTACATGTACCCAGTCTAATGCAGCACCTCCACTGTTGACCACCAGAAAACAAAGCACTCAAAACTCAGTAGCCCAAAAACATGACTTGTGATGGTTGCTCTGTCTGTGGGTTGACTGTGCTCAGCTGGGCGGTTCTCACACGTGTTGCTCAGGCATCAGCTTTCAGGTAGCAGCTAGGCTGCCGAAAATTATCTGAAGACTCAACAGGGCTGTGTCCAAGATGGCTCCTTCACTCCTGCATCTGGCACCTGGAGGGACTGATGGGCTGGGAGCCCATCAACTCTTGTCCTCTTCACATGGCCCCCATGTGGGTTACAGAGGCTTCCTTACAACACGATGGCCCCAGGGTAGCTAGTGCCTTCCCCAGAGCAAGAGTCCCCGGAGGATCTGCAAGGCTTCTTCTGACCTACCCAGAGGTCACACAGCATCACCTCTACTGCATTCTATTGGCCAAAAGTGAGACCCAGAGATAGCTCAGGATCCATGTGGGAGGAAATAAATGGAGAACTACCTAAGCCAGGGCTGTGTGCCTGAGTTGTCAGTGGAAGCCAAAGAGTCAGCAAACATCCTCACCCAGGGGAAGCATGTAGGGTGGGAAGCAAAGTGAGGCAGGGAAGGATGGGGAGGGGAGGGCAGGGGAGCAAGTTTTTTGGAGTGATGAAAATATCCTAAATTTACATCATGGTGGAGTTTGCACAATCCTGCAATTATACTAATAACAATGAAGATACACTTTAAATGGGTGAATTGTATATGTGAATTATATCTCAGATATGCTATAAAATTTTTTAGAGAGAAAGGCTTTAAATGAATGAAAATAAATCTGTTAGTGTATAGAAAATGTCCAGAACAGGCAAATCCATAGAAACAGAAAGTAGATTAGTGGGAAACAACCTAAATGTCTGTTGATGGATGAATGATGGATAAAGCATGGTGTGTCCAGGCAACATAATACTGTTCAGCCTTAAAAAAGAAGAGACTGCTGCCATATGCAACAACATGGGTGCCCCTTGAGGGCAGTATGCTGTGAAACAGGCCGGGCACAGAAACACAAATGCTGCATGATTCCACTTGCATGAAGAATCTAAAATAATTAAACGTGGCCAGGCGTGGTGGCTCACACCTGTCATTCCAACACTTTGGGAGGCCAGAGAGGGTGGATCATTTGAGTCCAGGAGTTCAAGACATGGTAAACCCTGTCTCTACAAAACATACAAAAATAAGAAATTAGCTGGGTGTGGTGGTGCATGCCTATAGTCCCAGCCACTCGGGAGACTGAGGTGGGAGGATTGCCTGAATCCAGGAAGCGGAGGTTGCAGTGAGCCAAGATGGTACCATTGCTCTCTAGTCTGGGTGACAGAGTGAGACTCTGTCTCAAAAAAGAACGAAAGAAAGAAAGAAAACATAACTGATTTTTATGTATTTATATTGTATCCTGAAACCTCTCTGAACTTAATAGTTCTAACAGTTTCCAGTGGATTCCTTAGGGTTTTCCTTATACAATATCATCTCATCTGCATATAGAGATGATCTTCTTTTGCAGGTTTTCTCAATTTGTCACCTACTTGTTATAACTAGAATTTCAAAAATATTGAATAGAAGTGGCAAGAGAGGACACTTTTGTCTTACTCCTGAGTGCAGGGAAAAAGCATTTATTCTCTTCACCATTCCAAATTATGTCAACCAGACCAGGCGGAGTGGCTCACACCTGTAATCCCAGCAGCGGCCAAGAGCCCTCTTTTAAGAGCCTTTAAGAAAGGCCATGCTGGCCGGGCGCGGTGGCTCAGCCTGTAATCCCAGCACTTTGGGAAGCCGAAGTGGGTGGATCACCTGAGGTCTGGAGTTCGAGACCAGCTTGACCAACATGGAGAAACCCTGTCTCTACTGAAAATACAAGATTATCCGGGCATAGTGGTGCATACCTGTAATCCCAGCTACTTGGTTGGCTGAGGCAGGAGAATAGCTTGAACCTGGGAGGTGGAGGTTGCGGTGGGCCGAGATTACACCATTTTACTCCACCCTGGGCAACAAGAGCGAAACTCTGCCTCAAAAAAAAAAAAAAATTATGTCAACTGGGCACAGTGGCTCACACCTATAATCCCAGCACTTTGGGAAAGCAAGGTGGGAGATCGCTTGAGCCCAGGAATTCAAGACCAGCGTAGGTAACATAGGGAGATAAATAAATAATTAGCCAGACATGGTGTCTGATGCCTGTAGTCTCAGCTACTCAGGAGACTGAGGCAAGAGTATCGCTTGAGCCCAGAAGGTGGAAGTGGCAGTGAGCCAAGATCGCACCACCACACTCCAGCCGGGGTGACAGAGTCAAATACTATCTCAAAAAAAAAAAAAATTATGTTGTCACTTGAGCACAGAGGCTCATGCCTGTAATCCCAGAACTTTTGGAGGCCAAGGTGAGATCACTTGAGCCCAGGAGTTCGAGACCAGGCTGATGGACAACACAATGAGACCCATCTCCACGAAACATTTAAAAAGTAGCCTAGCATGGTGGCTTGTGCCTGTGGTCCCAACTACTCAGGAGGATGAGGTGGGAGGATCACTGGAGCCCTGGAGGTCAAGGCTGCAGTGAGCTAGGATTGCACCACTGCAGCCTGGGCAACAGAGAGAGATCCTATCTCAAAAATTATGAAAAAAAAAATGATGTTGTCAAACTCATAGAAGTGGAGGGTAGAATGGGGGTTGCCAGAGGCTGCAGAGAGGGTGAAAGAGAGTTGCTCCTGAACAGGTATAAAGTTTCAGTTTCCGTTATGCAAAATGAGTATGTTCTAGGTCTGCTATACAACATCACACTTGTAGTTAACAATACTGTATTGTTCAGTTAAAATTTTGTTAAAAGGGTGGATCTCATGTTAAATGTTTTATTACAATAAAAAATAAATTTTAGGAAGAAAGTTGTTAACTGAGATTTTTTTGCAGATATCCTTTAACAGGTTGAGGAAGTTCCTTTCTGTTCCTAATTTGCTAAGTGTTTTTGAAGGGGTGTTGGGTTTTGTCAAATGCTTTTCCTGCATCTATTGAGATGATCATGTGGGTTTTGCCTTTTATTTTATTCCTATGGTGTATGATGTGATTAATTGGGGATATTAAACCAACCTTCATTCTTGGGATAAATCCTACTTGGATATGGTGTGTAATCCTTTTTATGTTGCTGAATTTGGTTTGCAAATATTGCGTTGAGAATTTGTGCATCTGTAAGTGATATTGGTCTATATTTTTCTTATTTTTCTTTTTCTTTTTCTTTTTTTTTTTTTTTTTTTTGAGGCAGAGTCTTCACACTGTCGCCCAGGCTGGAGTGCAGTGGCGCTATCTCGGCTCACTGCAAGCTCCGCCTCCCGGGTTCCCACCATTCTCCTGCCTCAGCCTCCCGAGTAGCTGGGACTACAGGTGCCTGCCACCGCGCCCGGCTAATTTTTTGTATTTTAGTAGAGACAGGGTTTCACCATGTTAGCCGGGATGGTCTTGATCCTGACCTCGTGATCCACCCGCCTCGGCCTCCCAAAGTGCAGGGATTACAGGTGTGAGCCACCGTGCCCGGCCATTTTTCTTTCCTTGTGATGTCTTGTCTTTTTTTTCTTCAGGGTAATACTGACCTCACACAATGAGTTAAGAAGTATTCTTTCCTCTTCCAACTCTTCTAACTTTAAAAGTTAGAACTTTTAAAAGTTAACATTTAAAGAAAAATTAACACTATTTTTAAACTCTTCCAAAGAAATTCACAAGGGAACATTTCCTAACTGATTTTATGAGGCCAATATCAGTATACCCTGATAGCAAAGCCAGACACAGGTATTACAAGAAAAGAAAACTATATGTTATGTATAAAAATCTTCAACAAAATAATAGCAAACTGGGCCGGGCACAGTGGCGCACGTCTGTAATCCCAGCACTTTGGGAGGCTGAGGTGGGTGGATCACAATGTCAGGAGTTGGAGATCAGCCTGGCCAATGTGGTGAAACCCCGTCTCTACTAAAAATACAAAAATTAGCCGGGCGTGGTGGCACACACCTGTAATCCCAGCTACTTGGGAGGCTGAGGCAGGAAAATTGCTTGAACCCAGCAGGAGGAGGCTGCAGTGAGCTGAGATCGCGCCACTGCACTCCAGCCTGGTCGACAGAGCAAGACCTTGCCTCAAGGAAAAAAAATCCCACACCTAACATCATACGTGATAGTATGATGCTTAAAGCTTTCCCCCTAATGCCAGGAACAAGACAAGGATGTCCACTTTCACCACTGCTAGCCAATAATGTACTGGAACTCTAGACAGAGTAATCAGACAAGACAAAGAAATAAAGGAACTCAAATTGGAAAGAAATAAGTTAAACTATTTTTATTCACAAATGACATAATCCCACATCTAGAAAATTCCAAAGAATCTATAAAACAAGAAACTTACCAGAAGTAAAAAACAAATTCAGCAAAGTTGCAGCATAAAGATTCAATACACAAAAGTCAGCTGTATTCCTAAACACCAGCAATGAATAATCTTAAAATAAAATTAAGAAAATAATTCTTTTTTTTTTTTGAGACGGAGTCTCGCTTTGTCACCCAGGCTGGGGTGCAGTGGCCGGATCTCAGCTCACTGCAAGCTCCGCCTCCCAGGTTCACGCCATTCTCCTGCCTCAGCCTCCCACGTAGCTGGGACTACAGGCGCCCACCACCTCGCCCGGCTAGTTTTTTGTATTTTTAGTAGAGACGGGGTTCCACCGTGTTAGCCAGGATGAAGAAAATAATACTTTTTTTTTTTTTTTTTTGAGACGGAGTCTCGCTCTGTCGCCCAGGCTGGAGTGCAGTGGCCGGATCTCAGCTCACTGCAAGCTCCGCCTCCCGGGTTCCCGCCATTCTCCTGCCTCAGCCTCCCGAGTAGCTGGGACCACAGGCGCCGCCACCTCGCCCGGCTAGTTTTTTGTATTTTTAGTAGAGACGAGGTTTCACCGTGGTCTCGATTTCCTGACCTTGTGATCCGCCCGCCTCGGCCTCCCAAAGTGCTGGGATTACAGGCGTGAGCCACCGCGCCTGGCCGAAGAAAATAATTCTAAAGTGTCCAAAAAAAATAAAGCATCTAGTATTTAACAAGAAATTTGGCCGGGCGCGGTGGCTCAAGCCTGTAATCCCAGCACTTTGGGAGGCCGAGGCGGGCGGATCACGAGGTCAGGAGATCGAGACCATCCTGGCTAACACGGTGAAACCCCGTCTCTACTAAAAATACAAAAAGAAATTAGCCGGGCGTGGTGGCGGGCGCCTGTAGTCCCAGCTACTCCGGAGGCTGAGGCAGGAGAATGGCGTGAACCCGGGAGGCGGAGCTTGTAGTGAGCCGAGATCGCGCCACTGCACTCCAGTCTGGGCGACAGAGCGAGACTCCGTCTCAAAAAAAAAAAAAAGAAAAAAAAAAAAAAAGAAATTTAACCAGAGATAAGAGAGTTGTACACTGAAAACTACAAAACATCGCTGAGAGAAATTAAAGACTTGAATAAATGAAATGCCATCCCATGCTTATGGATTGAAAGACTTAAATATTGTTAAGATGGCAATATTACCCAAAACATATTACAGATTCAAGGCAATCCCTACGAAAATTCCAATGGCCTTTTCTGCAGAAATGGTAAGACTAATCTTAAAATTCATATAGAATGGAAAGGGGCAATGAATAGCCAAAGCAAGCTTGAAAAAGAACAGGTCAGGCACATGATTGTTATCCCAGAGCTTTGGGAGGCTGAGGCAAGGAGGATCACCAGAGCCCAGGAATTCAAGACCAGCCAGGGTAACATGGCAAAACCCCATCTCCACAAAAAATACTGAAATCAGCCGGCCGTGGTAGCATGCACCTGTAGTCCCAGCTACTTGGGAGGCTGAGGTGGGAGGATCACTGGAGCCTGGGAAGTTGAGGCTGCAGTGAGCTGAGATCGTGCCACTGCGCTCCAGCCTGGGTGACAGAATGAGACACTGACTAAAAAAAATAAAAAACAAAAAGAAGAACAAAGGTGGAGAACTCACACCTTGCAGCCTTAAAACTTACTGTAGCACTACAGTCATCAAGACCGTGTGTTACTGGTATAAGGACATCTACATAAGCAGAACTGAATGTCCAGAAATAAACTCTACATCAGTTTTAGTTCATCTGGTGTTGCTATAACAGACACCTGAGACTGGGTAGTTTATAAAGAAGTGAATTTTATTTGGCTTACGAATCTGGTGACTGGAAAAGTTAAGACTGGGCATCTGCATCTGATGAGGTCTGCAAGCTGCAGACAACAAGGTCGGGTTGGCCACGAAGCCCAAGATGTTCTCCAATTTATGAATTAGTTTAGAATTCCACACAACCAGCACCTCACTACCACCAAGAGTGAGGCCCCAAGAATTCCAGTGGAAACTTTCTTCAGTGAAAACTAACTTATCTTCATTGATTTCAAGGCTGCTGCTAATTTCGGTTGTTGACTGCTTTGGCCTCTGTTTATGGGAGGTATCCTGGGTGGGAACTGTCAGGGGAAGCTACTTGGAAGGCAGGAGTGAGCGAGACCAAATTGCAAGATTCAAACCAGTGAGGAGGCTCAACACGGGAAGCAAAGTCTCCAGACCCAGCAGAGGCTTTCGAGGGCTGGAAAAGGGCGCCACCTGGTGGCATCTGAGCAGAAGTCAGTGACACGTTTTCACCCGTATGTCCATCCTGCTCCCAGCAGGTGCAGTGGGAAAGCTACGTAGGAAGTCCCTTTACAGTGTGCTGTGAGGATGTGTAACCACATTTAATGGAAAGGGACCTCACTGGACTCAATCCAGTGACATCACACACGCCATGTCTCACACCCACAGAGAGAACCCCCAGGTCTTGAGTATGGGATGCCGGGCCTCATCTACCTTCTGAAGGCGTCGCTCAGGCACACTTTCATATGAGTAGTGTTTGGGTTAATTGGAAAGGTCAGGACACTGTTTCAGCGGGTATAGGAAAGTGACAGCAGTGGTGTCTGGAACACAAAGGAGAGTGCATGTGTCCACTCTCCCCTGGGACATGCAGGGACGCTCTCCACTCTTTCCTGGGAGTTCCAGGGTGACTGTCATCGTGAAGAATGACAGGGATTGACATAGTTTCCTGGTTTTTGGCATTAACCCACAAACCCAACAAGCACTCTGGGTTTTTCCTAGAGCATAAGCCTTAGCTAAAGTCATCCACATATTACGGTCCTGTGGATTTTCCTGTAACGAAAAGGAAAAGATTCAAACAGCAGGAAATAAGGGGCTGGGGGGAGGCTATGGCTTTCATGATGGTGGAGAAGTGTCAACTCATGATCTTGGAAAAGCTGTCCACACTTAGGATGCCGTCTGCTTCTGGGGAAAACTTCCCTGGTTAGCTTTACCTTAAGGTCTCCAAAAGGTGTACGGTTCCAAGAATCTGGAGGGGTCTTTTTGAGTTTGGGGTTAACCTATTTTTCTAAAAAATGCACAAGTTCTGGGTCCATAGTTCTTACACACAAAATTCGCAAGAGTCCCAGAAGGTGGCACGCAGACTCCTTGGACTCAGACAAACCCGAACCAAAAGGGACCTACTTGAGGCCTCTAACAATGGAGTTAAGTTTTGGATCCAATTCAATCCTGGACCCATTCCAGTCTAAGAATTGCTCAAGGCTGGGCACGGTGGCTCATGCCTGTAATCCCAGCACTTTGGGAGGCCGAGGTGGGCGGATTGCCTGAGCTCAGGAGTTTGAGACCAGCCTGGGCAACACAGTGAAACCCTGTCTCTACTAAAACACACAAAAAATTAGCTGGGCACAGTGGTATGTGCCTGTAATCCCAGCTACTTGGGAGGCTGAGACAGGAGAATTACTTGAACCTGGGAGGCAGAGGTTGCAGTGAGCTGACATCTCGCCACTGTACTCCAGCCTGGGCAACAGAGCAAGACTCCATCTCAAAAAAAAAAAAAAAAAAAGAAAAGAAAAGAAAGAATTGGTCAAAGCAGAGGGCTTAAAACACATGTTCATAGAGCACAAATCCAGCAGAGAGAACTCACCTGATTCTAGATGCTTTGAGAGATCAGCAGGCACACAGGCCCTTCAGTGCTCCTAGCGGGTGGCTGGAGGTCTACTTCAGATCCCACTTCTGACACCAAACTGTTAAAAACTTTGGACAAATTAAATTTAAGAGTTTGTGTGCGTGTGTGTGTGTGTGTGTGACAGAGTCTCACTCTGTTGTGCAAGCTGGAGTGCAGTGGCACAATCTTGGTTCACTACAACCTCCACCACCCAGATTCCAGTGATTCTCCTGCCTCAGCCTCCCGAGTAGCTGGGATTACAGGTGCCACGACACCAGGCTAACTTTTGTGTTTTTAATGGAGACGAGGTTTTGCCATGTTGGCCAGGCTGGTCTTGAACTCCTGATCACAAGTGATCCACCCACCTTGGCCTCCCAAAGTGCTGGGATTACAGGCACGAGCCACTGCATCCAGCCAACAGAGTTTAACTGAGCAAAACACAACTCCACAACTCATGAGTTGGGCAGCACTCAGAACCAGTGAGGGAGGTTTGAGAGCTCCACTCTGTAATGTGGACAGGGAGTTTTTATAGACAGAACACAGAAGTGAGATACAAAAAAAAAAAATCACAATTAGTTTGATTTTGTTACAGCTTGAGGTGCTTGCCTTATATGGACATGAGCAGATCAGTTGGCAGCCTGTGATTGGCTGAGACCTAGCTATTTGTTCCAAAATATACTCCTAAGTTAGGCTTTCAGTTTGTTTCTGTGGTACATTAGGTTGCAGTTTGTTGTTACCTAGAAACTCAAGGCGCAGAGGCAGCCTGTTAATTGAGTTAATTTAACAGTTCAAATAAATACTTACACACCAGTGTTTATAACAGCGCTATTCACAGGGTTAGTTTGAAAGCAATCTAAATGCCTTCTTTGTACAGCCTAGACGTTTCTCTTGGCCGCAAGGAAGAGTGAGGCCCTCACACATGCTGCAATGTGGATGAACCTTGAAAACATGCTCAGTGAATGAAGCCAGACAGAAAAGGCATTAACCCAGAAACAAATATTGCATTTCCTTGATACGGAATATCCAGAACAGGCAAATCCATTCATTGAGGCAGAGAAGAGACTGGTGGTTGCCAGGGCATGGGAGGAGTGTGGAACGGGTCGTGACTGCTTAATGGATGGGAGTTTTATTTTGGGGTGGGGAAAGTGTTTGGGGATGAAATAGAGGTGGTGGTGGTTGCACAATATTGTGAATGTCACTGAATTGTTTACTTTAAAATAGTTAATCACATGCTATGCTGATTTTATCACAATAAAGCATTTTAAAGTTATTTTGTGAAAAACTGTGATGCTTGGGATTTGCTTCAAAATAATGTGGGTGGGGTAGAGGGTCGAAAAGTAAAAAAAAAAAAAAAAAGTAAGAAAGAAAGAAAACTCTGGGTTGCAAAGACAGCGGATCGGCCGTGATCCCTCTCCAGCTCCAGGGCTGGAAGCGAGGGGTCTGCGGGCAAAGGCGGGAGTGCAGGTTCCGCTCCAGGCCCCGGCAGCCGCGGCAGGAACCGGCCGGGACTGGGTCGGGGGCGCGGCGGAGGCCGGCGGAACTTCCCTCGTCCTTCTCCTGGAGCTCGAAGAAGTTCCCACCCGGGGAATCCCGACCCTCCAGCTTCGAGACCGCCGGGTCCCCGCTCGGCCCCCACCTGCGCCGGGAGCTGGGGCTGGGCTGCCGCGCCCCCGGCTCTGCCCCCACGAGGCCCCGCTCCGAGCCCCACCTGGGACACCCGGGACACCTGCGGGGCGGGGCGGGGCCGGGCCGGGGCGGGGCGGGCTCGAGGCCACACCCCGGAGGCGGAGCCGCGAGCTCCCCGCCCACCCCGCGCCCCCCGCCCTGGGTGCGCAGCGGGGCCGACCCTCAGCCCGGCAGCGGCTTCCCGGAGGTGGGGGCCGCCCGCGCCATGGCCGCCGCCCAGCCCAAGCCCCCCGCGGGGGCGACCGCCCGGCGCCTGGCCCGGGGCTGCTGGTCCGCCCTCTGGGACTACGAGACGCCCAAGGTGATCGTGGTGAGGAACCGGCGCCTGGGCGTCCTGTACCGCGCCGTGCAGCTGCTCATCCTGCTCTACTTCGTGTGGTGCGCGGGGCGCGGGGCAGGGGCTGGGACTGGGGGCGCGGAGCAGGTGCTGGGACAGGGGGCGCTGGGCTGGAGGCGCAGGGCAGGGGTAGGGGCAGGGGCTGGGGCTGGGATTGGGGGCGTGGGGCTGGGGCAGGGGCTGGGACCGGGGACGTGGGGCTGGGGCTGGGGCTGGGATTGAGGGCGTGGGGCTGGGGCTGGGACCGGGAGCGTGGGGCTGGGGCTGGGGCTGGGACCGGGGCGTGGGGCAGGGGCTGGGATTGAGGGCGTGGGGCAGGCCCCAACAGCCCCGCAGAGCGGACTTGGGTCGCGGGAAGGCTCGTGCCTGCGGGCGAACTCAGCCTTCCCGGGGTCGCCTCCGGAGCCGGTGCCGCCCCTGCCCGCAGGTACGTATTCATCGTGCAGAAAAGCTACCAGGAGAGCGAGACGGGCCCGGAGAGCTCCATCATCACCAAGGTCAAGGGGATCACCACGTCCGAGCACAAAGTGTGGGACGTGGAGGAGTATGTGAAGCCCCCGGAGGTGCGGGCCGCCCCCTGCCCCCCGCCTCGCCGTGCACCCCACCCTAGTGGGCCGAGGGGGCAGCAGCTGCCGCCTGGCCGACCTCCCCCTCTTTCTGAGCCCAGGGGGGCAGCGTGTTCAGCATCATCACCAGGGTCGAGGCCACCCACTCCCAGACCCAGGGAACCTGCCCCGAGGTGAGGGGATCCCGCGGCGCTGGGGGACCCTGCCTCAGCTAGGCGGGCCAGCTGTCCCTTGCGGGGTCCCTGACTGGGCCGCCTCCACCCTAGAGCATAAAGGTCCACAATGCCACCTGCCTCTCTGACGCCGACTGTGTGACTGGCGAACTGGACATGCTGGGAAACGGTCAGTGTGCACCAGCTGGGGCTGGGCGGGTGGGGCAGGGCTGCGTCCTCACTACTGCCTCAGTGACCTCTGCCCCACAGGCCTGCGGACCGGGCGCTGTGTGCCCTATTACCAGGGGCCCTCCAAGACCTGCGAGGTGTTCGGCTGGTGCCCGGTGGAAGATGGGGCCTCCGTCAGGTGCACCCGCGCCCTGGCCTGGGGCCCTGAGCCTCCACTCTGATCCTTTTTCTCTGACCAGAGGCCAAACGGGCGGGGCAGGAGTGACAGGAGCTGGGGAGGGGTGGGGGCCTATGCCAGGAGGGGGCTTTGCGGGAGGAGGGACTAACAACCCGTCTGTGCCTCCTCAGCCAATTTCTGGGTACCATGGCCCCAAATTTCACCATCCTCATCAAGAACAGCATCCACTACCCCAAATTCCACTTCTCCAAGTAAGAGCCGGGTGTGGCGACGGCCCAGCATGGGGGCTACCTCCTGGGAATGGCGTATTTGGGGTGCAGGCCTTGCCTCCTCCCTCCTCCTCAGGGGCAACATTGCGGACCGCACAGACGGGTACCTGAAGCGCTGCACGTTCCACGAGGCCTCCGACCTCTACTGCCCCATCTTCAAGCTGGGCTTTATTGTGGAAAAGGCTGGGGAGAGCTTCGCGGAGCTCGCATACAAGGCAGGGCAAGCGCAGGCGGGTGGGGCCAGGGTGGGCTCCCACCTGCACAGGGAGGGCCTGGGGTACAGGGGACCAGTCCCTCCTCCCTCCTGACCAGCTGGCCCAGCTCAGGCAGAGGAAAGAAATGTGATCAGCACAACCTGTCCTGTGTGGCGCTTGCTGAATTATTGACACTGGCCACAGGGCTGGCTGCTGACACCCCTTGTGCCTCAGACACTGGACACCCACCGGTACCCCTGAGCCACCCCTGGGCCCCTCAGTGCACACCTCACACGCAGCCTGGGACTGACCCCGGCTCTTGAGGGGCCTCTTGTGTGCCCTCCTGACCCCCTTTCCTGGCTCCTTCTTGGCAGGGTGGTGTCATCGGGGTCATTATCAACTGGGACTGTGACCTGGACCTGCCCGCGTCGGAGTGTAACCCCAAGTACTCCTTCCGGAGGCTCGACCCCAAGCATGTGCCTGCCTCGTCAGGCTACAACTTCAGGTACTGTACTTGGGACACTGCTGTCCACCCTGGCATAGCCACAGTGGGGTCCCGAGAGGCCCAGTGCCCATGGGGCAGCTCTGGAGCACAGAGGACAAGTGGGCACTGGCTTCCAGGCCTTCCCATTCCAGGTTTGCCAAGTACTACAAGATCAATGGTACCACCACCCGCACGCTCATCAAGGCCTACGGGATCCGCATTGACGTCATCGTGCATGGACAGGTGACTGCACCTGCTGGGGCCGTGGCCAGCCCTGCTAGCCTGTGTCATCTCAGCTCCTCAGGCCCCACCCCTCCCTCCAGCTCCATCAGGCATCAGACATCTGACCACAACCCTCGTTCTCCCCAGGCCGGGAAATTCAGCCTGATTCCCACCATTATTAATCTGGCCACAGCTCTAACTTCCGTCGGGGTGGTAAGAAACTCTCTCTGGGGTCTCAGTGGGTACGGGGTGTCCACCGGGCCCTCACACACCGGTCTCTGCTGGCCCCAGGGCTCCTTCCTGTGCGACTGGATCTTGCTAACATTCATGAACAAAAACAAGGTCTACAGCCATAAGAAATTTGACAAGGTGTGTACGCCGAGCCGCCCCTCAGGTAGCTGGCCTGTGACCCTTGCCCATGTTTTGGGCCAGGCCCCACCCCAACCCAGCCACTGCTCCGAGGACCAGCACCCCAGCCCTCCATCAGGCCAGGAGGGCCAACAAGGGGCAGAGTGTGGCCCAGCCTTCCCACCCCTGCGGCCTTGCCCCGTCTCTGCCCCATCTGAGCAGATCACTCCTGCCTCCGAGCCTGCCCCACAAGCCTCCATACCCACAGACCCCAAAGGTTTGGCCCAACTCTGAGCTCCTTCCCGTCACACTGGACTGCAGACCCGGCCTGGTGGGGCCAGAGACAGTCCCTGGCTAGGGACCCTGCACAGCAGACATGGGCACCTCAGTAGCAGGGCATCTCCACGAAAACTGGGCACCGTAGGGTCCCTGTGCAAGGGCTGGGGGCACGCTCTGGCCCCAGGCTTGTGCCCCACCCTGGCATACCAGCCCGACACCTCCTCCCCAGCTGGCCCCTACAGGGCTGCTCACTTCCCATCACCTCACAGCCACCTGGAACCCAAGCCAGCTAAGCTCTGAGGGGCTCTGCTCCTGGTCTTGGGCCCTGGGAACCCTCACCCCACCCCACCCCACCGGTGTAACCGCGAATCTGCCCAGACTCTTCCCTTACAAGTCACAACATACTCAGTCCAATAAACCTGTGAGCAGAACCTTCTGGCCTCATTCCTTGCGGAGAAGCATCGCGAGCCTATGAATATGGGAGGCCAGGCCCTGCTGGCCTGGAGCTGGGCTGCAGTGACCTTTATATGAGTCATCTCCTCTCTAAGCAGCCTGGGAGTGTGCAGAGCACGTCTGCCCGCCCCATGACCCTCGGTCCCCACAGCCAGCCGGGCCACAGTCAGGTCTGCCCAGGCTGGGAGCGCACTGGGACCCAGGCCACTTCCTCAGTGCACTTACTTCTGACAGGGCCACCCCAGACTCCAAACCAAAGCTGGCTCATCTCAAAATGTGGGAGGACAGCATGACTCAGGAAGAGAGAAGTGGGAGGGAGGCAGGGACAGCTGCACACAAGGAAAACGAAAGCTCAGACTACAGCAGCGCTCAGGCCAGTGTTCATTCCTACTCCATGGGTGGGGGCAGGAATGCCAATGGGAAGTCAGGCCAGGCCGGGGTGGACGGACACCAGCCTGGGAGCAGCACTAACTGGATCAGGGCTTGTGGGTAATCTGGTTACTGCATCCTTAGATGCTGCAGTGGCTAGACTGGTGCCCACCAGGTGGGGGGAGGAGCCCAGAACTGAGCATCATGAAGTCGCCTGTGCCAGTGGCGGATGGCATCCTGCCTCTGAAGGGAAATCCAGTCTCAGGAGAGCAACACTACTCCCAAAGGTCAAAGGGCAGAGAAGGGCGGGGAAGACGGCCCTGGTCGGACCTCAAAGCCTGAGTTTGGAGTCCTCACCCCAGCGCTGTGTTCAGGTGGTGAGAATACGTCTTCTCACGGGCCCCATTTCCCTTGACTGTGGCCTCCCAGCCTGGGGCACCGGCCTCAGGTCACCCCACAGCCTGCACATGCTGTGTGGCTCACAAATATCCAGCTCATTTTTGGAGAAACTGGCTCTTCTGGTTGAGCCGCTGCTTGGGAACCAGGGCCAGAGCTTCCCATTTCTGACCCCTCCACCACTGCTCAAATGCCACCAGCCCCAGCTGCCTCAGAGTAAACCCAGGCTGGCCGGCACCCGTGGCTGCACCGGGCGACCCCTGGTCTTGCTAGGTGGTCTTCCTGAGGGATGGCTGGCTGTCCCGGTCCCCCTCACTCCCCTGAGGGTTCTCCAGATTTGCTTCCAGGAATGAAGCCCAGTCAGCCAGCCTCCCTCCTCCCCTGCTTGCCCTAATTTGATTTGATCTCCACTCTGGAGGCCTCAGCACTCCTCCATCTGAGCAGGCATCAGGTTTCTCCAGGCAGGCGGCCCGAGCAGCATCCAAGGGCCAAACACATACCCAGTGGTACCCAGTCCCCTCATCTGAGGCGCCCTGCACAAACACACAGTGACAACCTAGAGAAATTTCAGTATGAAATGCAAATAAAAACAAAGTGTAGCAGCGATGGCCTCGGACAGTAGATGACAGGGACAAACTAAGGCTGGCTCTGGGCCAAAGATGTGAGCCTCCTGGGGAGCCCGTGGGGCCCCTCCCTCCTGTGAGGCTCTCGCCTGGGGTGTCTGAATTCCTATTTACATTTCATACTTGTTTGGTGCCCTGTGAATTGGCCTTTCTTCTTTCTGCTTCCAGCCGGTCCTGTGTGGAGGCGAAGGACAAGGGCTGTGGTGAGCCGGAAGTGAGGAGCCGGTCCTGTGTGGAGGCGAAGGACAAGGGCTGTGGTGAGCCGGAAGTGAGGAGCCGGTCCTGTGTGGAGGCGAAGGACAAGGGCTGTGGTGAGCCGGAAGTGAGGAGCCGGTCCTGTGTGGAGGCGAAGGACAAGGGCTGTGGTGAGCCGGAAGTGAGGAGCCGGTCCTGTGTGGAGGCGAAGGACAAGGGCTGTGGTGAGCCGGAAGTGAGGAGCCGGTCCTGTGTGGAGGCGAAGGACAAGGGCTGTGGTGAGCCGGAAGTGAGGAGCCGGTCCTGTGTGGAGGCGAAGGACAAGGGCTGTGGTGAGCCGGAAGTGAGGAGCCGGTCCTGTGTGGAGGCGAAGGACAAGGGCTGTGGTGAGCCGGAAGTGAGGAGCCGGTCCTGTGTGGAGGCGAAGGACAAGGGCTGTGGTGAGCCGGAAGTGAGGAGCCGGTCCTGTGTGGAGGCGAAGGACAAGGGCTGTGGTGAGCCGGAAGTGAGGTGCACAGAAGTCTTGTTTTCCTGAGGCTGATGGGGGTTCCCTCTAGACCTGGCTCCAAATGAGCAGGGCTCAACAAGTCAAAATCCAGATTCCCACAGGTCAGGGTCCGGATTCCGGGGAAACCAGCCCACAAACTGCTCCTGTGAGGCTGTGGGGCCAGCCCATTTCTCCATGCAAACAGGTGAGACTCCAGCCCCACCAGGGCCTTGGGAACCCATCTCGTCTCAGAGCCCAATCTCAGGGAGCCAGAAGCCCCCAGGGGCTTTTCCTCCCTCTGGGAGGCAGGACAAAGAACTGGGGGCACCTACAGGACTCTCCCACCCCACCAGGTGTGGTGCAGGAAGCAACAGAGGCCTGGAAAAGCATTCACTGCATAAGAAACAGTGGCCAGGGCACCCGCCCTGCTCCCACTCCCTCCTGTGACGTCTGAGCTCCCTGATAATGGTTTTCTTTGGTTTCCTCCCCGTTCCCTGGCGTGGGGTCACAGGTTTGGACAGTCAGGGTGGTCAGTGGTCTGGTCACTGAAAGCACGGGGATGTGGCCTTGGCGTCAGGAGGCCTGGCACGGACGCAGAGGCGCCCAGGGCCCGGGGCTGGCTAACGGCCCCGCTGTGGGTTCTTCTGCAGCAGCCACTCCAGGGTTTCCAGGAGGTACGACATGCCGTAGTGCTGGGCAATGTTCCGGAAGATTCCGATCTGTTCCATGAAGACCTGCAGGAATAAACAGGCACAGTGAGACCCCAGTCCACTCAGAGAGGAGGCCAAGGAGGCCAGGCTGAACCGAGGCAGATGAAGGAAAGCCCACCTGGGTGTGGATGGTGAGGGCGAAGCCCCCTGCGCAGCTGCAATACACAGGCATGCTGGTCTCCTTCACCCCTCGGCACTTCAGGCAGATCTGAAAGGGAGCAACCCCGATGGGCGCTGGCCCTCCCGCCCCGGCCAGACCTGCCTGCTGCTTCTTCACAGGCTCGCAAGACACATTCGTGGGCCCATCAGTAAGCCTTGAGCCCGTGCTGTGCGCAGCCAGCCCCTCAGTTATGAGTAAAATGCACGACCTCATCCCACCCTGCCAGCGCCTTCCCTATGCCCACCCTCACTGTGGGTGTCCCATCCCAGATGCCCAGTCCTGAGGCCCCCTCCAGGCCCTGCTCACTCCATCCTGCAGGCCTGGACGCCATGTGCCACCACACGGCAGCTTGGTGCGTCCCCCAGCCTCTGCTCAGATGCCCCTCAGCAAGGCCCTCCTGTGGCCGAGCTGCGCAACTCCCTCTTCCTCCTTTCCTTCTCTTCACACTTGGGAACGTCTGCCTCCTTCCGCTAGAACAAAGCACCCACAAGGCCAGCTCTTGACCCAAGGCAGGTGCTCAACCAGTGTAGACAGAATAGTCCATTGGGCTCAGGCATGGACTGGTCTGCAGGACAGGCCCTTTGGAGGACACCAGGGCGTGCCTCAGGACCTGCACACACCCCGGCTCCCAGGAGTGCACAGAAACCCCTCTGCGGACTCCAGGGCACACGGGTGGGCGGCAGGCACTGCTCACCAGGTCCTGCAGAGTGAAGGCCATCAGCTTCTTCTGCAGCACTTCCACCAGCGTCATCTCGATGACAGAGGAGTCGTAGGGCGCCTGACAATTGGAGCAGAGCCACTGAGGCAGGACCGCCCCATCCTAGGCAAAGCAAGAGTGCAAGAGGTCACTGGCCCAGCCTCCAGACCACAGTGCCCTGCGCAGGATCTCAGGAGAGGAAGGGGCTGTAAGAAGCGCCTGCTGAGGGGCGAGTCTCCTGAGTGCAGCTGCGCGCGCTCCGGCCTCCCACCTACGCTTGAGCCCTTCCTAGGACAACATTCCGAACGTGGTATGCGGAGGCCTGGGAAGGGGCCTGTTGCCAATCCGTGTGAGTCAGAGCGGCAGCAGGTGTGACCTACAGAGCTGGGGCTGCAGAAGCCCCAAGACACTGCAGTGCCCTCAGATGTGAAAACCCCTCAGATGTGAAAGCCCCACTGGGGCTCAGCCACACCTCTGAGAAGGAAGAGTCTTTACACAGGTCCAGGTCGCGGCAGAAGTTACAGCTGCGGCAGATGACCTCAGGAAGCACGTAGGACCGGCAGGGGTCTCGGAACTGGGCCTCCTCGGAGAACTCGCCGACATCCACCAGGCGAAGCAGGTCTCGGTTCAGCTTATTCACCTGGTTTGTGATGTTGGTGTCCAGGGACAGCACCTGCAGAGACCACAGCCCACATCGGGAAGGAGCTCCCGGGGCCTCCCTGCTGCTCTGTCTGGGCCAGAACCCTCTGGACCTTAGGCTACAGTTTCCTGGTGTCCTTTCCTCCCTGCCTTAGTCCCTGTAGAAGCCTCAGAGAGCCGACTTCTCTACACTGGCAGTTTTCCATCAGTGAGGACAGGCTTCCCCGGGGAATTTACTAAACATTTAAGGAAGAAATGCTGCTGATTCTACACGATATCTTTCAAAACACTGAAGAGGGAGAGCACCCAACCTACTCTATGAGGCCAGCATCACCCTGATACTATAACCAAAGACCATACAAAGGAACTACAGACCAATAACTGAGCATAGACACAAAAATGCTCAACAAAATATTAGCAAATTGAACCCGAGATAGAAAAAAAGAATACATAATCCAGAAATAGACCCACACAGATAAGTTCATTAAGTTATGGAAAAAGGTACAAAGATGATTCAATAGAAAAAGAATAGTCTTTTCAACAAATGGTTCTGGAATACAAGCATATCTTGGAGATACTGCAAGTTCGGTTTCGTACCACCTCAACAGACAAATATCACAATAAAGCAAATCACACAAATATTTTGGTTTTTTAGTGCATATAAAAGTTACGTGATTTTTGGCTCACGCTTGTTTTCTCAGTACATATAAAAGTTATGTGATTTGTGGTGGCTCACGCCTGTAATCCCAGCACTTTGGGAGGCCAAGGCAGGTGGATGACCTGAGGGCAGGAGTTCAAGACCATCCTGGCCAACACAGTGAAACCCCACTTCTACTAAAAGTACAAAAATTAGCTGGGCGTGGTGGCGGGCGCACCTGTAATCCCAGCTACCTGGGAGGCTGAGGCAGGGATTCGCTTGAACCCAGGAGGTGGAGGTTGCAGTGAGCTGAGATCGCACCACTGCACTCTAGTCTGAGTGACAGAGTGAGACTCCATCTCAAAAAAAAAAAAAACCTAGGTGGGGCCGGGCGCGGTGGCTCAAGCCTGTAATCCCAGCACTTTGGGAGGCCGAGACGGGCGGATCACGAGGTCAGGAGATCGAGACCATCCTGGCGAACATGGTGAAACCCCGTCTCTACTAAAAAATACAAAAAACTAGCCGGGCGAGGCGGCGAGCGCCTGTAGTCCCAGCTACTCGGGAGGCTGAGGCAGGAGAATGGCATAAACCCGGGGGGCCGAGCTTGCAGTGAGCTGAGATCCGGCCACTGCACTCCAGCCCGGGCGACAGAGCCAGACTCCGTCTCAAAAAAAAAAAAAAAAAAAAAAAAGAAGCATCAAAGGCTATCATGGCTGATATAATAATAGTGGAAAAGTCTGACACAGACACAGTGGGCACATGCTGTTGGAAAGATGAGACTTGCTCAACACAAGATTCCCACAAACCTTCCATTTGTAAAATACACATAACTGCTTTGAAGCACAACAAGACAGGGTACGCCTGCAATCAGATATCCTATGCAGAAAAATGGACTTGGATCTACTTCATGCACATTGTATAAAAATTAACTCAAATGGATCAGACAAATGTAAAACCTTAAACTTCACCAAAGAGGACAGACACGGGGACAGCAAGGAAGCCCATTAAAAAATGCCCCACAGCCGGGCGCGGTGGCTCACGCCTGTAATCCCAGTACTTTGGGAGGCCGAAGCAGGTGGATCACTTGAGGTCAGGAGTTCGAGACCAGCTTGGCCAACGTGGTGAAACCCCATCTCTACTAAAAATACAAAAAAATGGTGGGCTGTAGTGGCAGGCGCCTATAGTCCCAGCTAACCTGGAGGCGGAGGTTGCAGTGAGCTGAGATCGTGCCATTGCACCCCAGCCTGGGCAATGAGAGTGAATCTGCATCTAAAAAAAAAAGCCCCACATTATTAGATGCCAGGGAAATGCAAATCAGAAACACAATGTGATACCACTACACACCTACTGGAATCACTGCAATTTAAAAATGCAATAATACCAAGTCCTGGTGAGGATGTGGACTGCAACTCTTGCCACACACTGCTGATGAGACCCTGAGACGGTCAGAAAAGAGTTTGGCAGTTTCTTATCAAGTTAAACAAACACTTAAAAAATGACCCAGCAATGCCCCTCCTGGGTTTTTAACCTCAGAGAACTGAAATTTACGTTCACACAAAAACCTCCACCTACAGAATGTTTACAGCAGCTTTGTTATTCATCACCCCAAAGTGGAAGCAACGCAAATGTCCTTCCACCAGTGAATGAAAAGCAAGCTGTGGTTCCCCACACAACGGACACGACTCGCAACAGAAAGGAAGGGGTTCTGATACACACGAGAGCGTGGATGAACCAACTGCAAGTGTGCTTTGCTAAGAAGCCAGATCCAAAATGCTGCACAGTATGTCTCTACTTATGTGACGCTCTGGAAGAGAAAACAAACACAGGGATGGAGGACACACTAGTGGCTAAAGGGGTGTCAGGTGAGGAGGGCAGCGTGGGAAATGTCGGGTGGTGACTATCCTGTATCCTGCTGATGGTGGCGCAATTCCATTCATCTAGGAAAAATCACACAACTGCACGCCACAGAGTACATTTTACTGTATGTAAATTATACCTCAATAAAAATGAATTTAAAGCATGTAAAAGTCAACAAAGGAATTAAAATGGTGAGCTAAAAACACTTCTTCACCACAACTAGACCTTGAGGCCATCACGTGATCTCCAGCGTAACCTTAGCCGTGTGTGAGATGCAGTTTGCTGGGAAGGCTGAGTGAGAAAATGGGCAGTGAAGCGCTCTGCTCTTTAAGGGCTGACACCCGTGGTCGTTATCTGGTAATATTATCCCTCTTGGACTCAGCCTGCCTTTCCCAGAAAGGCCTCAGCATCCGAGCAAGCTCTCATCTCATCAGCTCTGGGTCCTGATCCAGCCTACTGGTCTCCGGTGACCCATCCTCCCAGCCGGTGGTACTGGGTGCTCGGCTGTGCCTTCACCAACACACCAAGCTCATCCCCCAGGGCCTTTGCATCCTCCCTCTTCCTGCACCTGGTCCCAGCGTCCCTTACAGGCTCTGTCCCCACAGCACCTGCGCCTCTGAATGGCCCTCTCCCTTCTCGGGTCAGCTGGCAGCAGGCAGGCCCATGAGGCAGGGCCCTTCCTGTCTTGCTCACACCTGAGCACAGAAGCCTCGACTGTGGCTGCATGTGACAGGGACATGATTGACAGGGACATGATCAATGTTGGTGGAATGAACAAGTAACTTACACCTGCTCCTCACCTTGCACACACTGGCACCCTGACCCTACCCGGGTAGGTACCTCCCCCTTGCACACGTGGAAGCCTCATCCTGCATTCATTAACATCCTTCCCATGCACAGGTATGTCGGTGTCCTTATCTTGCACACATACTCTAGCACGTTCACGGTGCACGTTACAGCCTCACCTTGCACACATTAACATTCTTGCCTTACGCATGTATGTTGGTGTCCTCTCCTCACAAGCACACTGGCACCCTCACCTTGCACACGTATTTGATGAACTCCAGAGCAGGGTTATTGAGCAGCAAGTGGGAACCAGGGAGGACAGGAAACATCTCTGAGAGCTCAGTGGAGTTCCGAGAGCCTGTGACTTTCTTCTGAATCTTCTGAGTGATGGTGAAGAAGCTCTGAGTGAGTTCATTTGCGACATAATCCTGAGAGAAGGTGATCATTCCTGGAAGTATGACGATGCTGAGGGAGGGATCTGGGACCCGTCTGGCACCGGGGACCTCCCACGTGGGGGACTGGCACTGGGGACCACCCAAGGCACACAGAGGAGTTAGGTAACTGGCACAAGGCAGTGGCCTCGAGAGACAAAAGACTGCTCACCGGGAAGGGCTCCAGCCGCCCCCTCGGCCTCCTGGGAGAGCTGGCTGGCCCCCCTCCTCCTCACGGGGGTGCTCCCTGGAGCACTGCGCCTCAGCCCGTCCTTCATGCAGTGGTACACGGCCACAATGTACGCTGTGGAGAGGCACATACACCACCGGCCCTGAGTCGGGCTGTTGCGAACACCCTAGAATCTGAGGGGACCCATGACTGGTCAGATTGCCTCACAGATAAGGCTAAAATGTCATTGTTAATAATTTTATTTGCGGCCTTTAGATGAGCTAAAAGTCAATTAGATGAGAAGTGGAAATGAGAAGGAACACTAGCTGACACTCGAGTTCATTATCAGCAGAAAACTGTATAAATGAGGCCATGCACACGAACCCTCCCACTGGGTAGCATGTGAAAAACAGGGCCTCTGGCGTCAGCAGGCTTCTCCAAAAACTCCTCCGGGCCTGGCACCGGCACTTACTTTTTTTTTTTTTTTTTTTTTTTTTTTTTGAGACAGAGTCTTGCTCTGTCGCCCAGGCTGGGGTGCAGTGGCCAGATCTCAGCTCACTGCAAGCTCCGCCTCCCGGGTTTAGACCATTCTCCTGCCTCAGCCTCCCGAGTAGCTGGGACTACAGGCGCCCGCCACCTCGCCCGGCTAGTTTTTTGTATTTTTAGTAGAGACGGGGTTTCACCGTGTTAGCCAGGATGGTCTCGATCTCCTGACCTCGTGATCCGCCCGTCTCGGCCTCCCAAAGTGCTGGGATTACAGGCTTGAGCCACCGCGCCCGGCCTTTTTTTTTTTTTTTTTTTTTTTGAGACAGAGTTTCACTCTTGTTGCCCAGACTGGAGTGCGATGGCACAATCTCGGCTCACCGCAACCTTCGCCTCCTGGGTTCAAGCGATTCTACTGCCTCAGCTTCCTAAATAGCTGGGATTACAGGTGTGCGCCACCACACCCGGGTACTTTTTGTATTTTTAGTAGAGATGGGGTTTCACCATGTTAGCCAGGCTGGTCTCAAACTCTTGACCTCACGTGATCCACCCGCCTCAGCCTCTCAGTGTTGGGATTACAGGCGTGAGCGACTGCGAGCGGCCGACCCAGAACTTTTCAAGAGACTTAGAAAGTTGCAAGAGAGAACTGAGAAAGTTAAAGACTCAAGGACAAGTAGACAAAAATATAAAATATAAAATGATCATCAATGAAGGCCTCTGTGACTGCATCCGCCTGTGTGTGCACAGCACAACTTGCTGTTGTAACTGAGAGGGTTCTTTAACTTCGGGCTCTGAACTACAAACAGTGCTTCCTCGATAAGCTTCGTCTGCACACTAACCTGCACAGCTTGATTTGCAAACTCTAAGCCTACAGACCCAAACCAAGGCACAAGAACTTCCCCACCAGAAAGTTAGGCCTCACAGACCAGCCAGGGGGCAGCTGACCTGACCCAGGGGTTTATCTTCAGCTACTGCACATGCACCCACACCAGTGTTCCCTGGGAATGTATATGACTGAGTTACTGAATCAGACGGCAGGAGCAGAGCTAGGAAACCCCTCAATGACACGGCCAGGGGCAGCCGCTCCCCATGGAGTTTCCTGAGAGAGCGAGGGCTGGAGGGAAGACAGCCACCCCTCTCTGGGTCCTCCAGTGGAACATGCCGGGAGCCGGGAGAGGAGGCTCCTTGGCTCACAAAGTCCCAACTGCTGGGCACGCTCCGCCCGATCCGATTTTTCCACTGTCTCCCTTCTTGCGATACCACGGCACAGGAGCCACATCTACTAACCCTGAGTCCCTCTGGTGGAGGCTGCGCAGTCCTGGGCTCTGGGCTCACCTGAAACAATCATGAGGAAGTAGCTCTGGCAGGAGGCTGCCTGTGGCAAAAACTGCAAAATGTTCCAGTTGTTTTCCAGTGAATCTTCCACGCTGGATTCCTCCGCATCTTCCTCCTCCTCCCCATTTCTTTCCTCCTCATTGTCCTCATTTTCCTGCTCATCCTCTGCTCCCTGCACTTTCTGTGAGTCTTGCTGTAACAGAGACAAGGCGGCTGTGTTTGTACCATCGCGGCCGCGTAGAGGGGTAGGATGCCACAGAGAAGGCTCCTCCAACCTGTGTCCATCTGCCCCATTTGACTAGAGGCCTTCCCCATAGTCACTGTCTCCGGGAGCCTGTGCGAATCCCGCAGGGTGGCTCCCAGTACAGAGCGCTTTGTGGGAAGTGCCTGGCGCACAGAAGTGCTCGTGACCTGGGACTGCGAGCTTCACTCTGCACTTTCAGGGTTCACTTTAATTATTGAACTTTCACCCCTCAAGGACGAAAGAACCAGTCAGAGATTCCCAGTGACTGTTCATTCCTCTGAGTCCATGAATCTCCTGGGATGGCACGACCCCATCATAGACCAGCCTCCCGCGCAGCCTGCGTTCATGCCACGGCACTGTCCCGGCCACGTCTGTGTAGACACTGACACCCACTGCCACCTGCCCTGACCATACGCTGATCCCCTCCTGAGAGCTGTCTATACCACCTGCGCTTCTACCCTCCCATTTTCTTCTGAATCCCTTTAATCAGGGTTTGTCCCCCAACTCCAACCGGAATTGCTCCCATCCAGGTATCCTGGGCAGCCTTGGCTTCATCCTGCCAGCTCTCAGAAGTGTCTGCCTCCTTAGAGAAGGGCTTTCCCTCTGACATCTGAGCCCCTGGCCCCTATACCCACAGCTTCCTCTCAGTCCTCTGTAAGGATCCCCGTGGAGGACACAGGCCTCCTCTCAACACACCCAGCCACTCTCTGGCCACTCCTGCACCGGCTAACCACCCACGTCTCAACCTTGCAAACGCCAGGAGTCCCAACCAGACATGACCCCTTCCCCACACTGCTCCTGACACAGCCACCTGCACTCACCCACAGCCTGGCCCACACCTGCACTCACCCACAGCCTGGCCCACACCTGCACTCACCCACAGCCTGGCCCACACCTGCACTCACCCACAGCCTGGCCCACACCTGCACTCACCCACAGCCTGGCCCACACCTGCACTCACCCACAGCCTGGTCCACACCTGCACTCACCCACAGCCTGGCCCACACCTCCACTCACCCACAGCCTGGCCCACACCTGCACTCACCCACAGCCTGGCCCACACCTGCACTCACCCACAGCCTGGCCCACACCTGCACTCACCCACAGCCTGGCCCACACCTGCACTCACCCACAGCCTGGCCCACACCTCCACTCACCCACAGCCTGGCCCACACCTGCACTCACCCACAGCCTGGCCCACACCTGCACTCACCCACAGCCTGGCCCACACCTCCACTCACCCACAGCCTGGCCCACACCTCCACTCACCCACAGCCTGGCCCACACCTGCACTCACCCACAGCCTGGCCCACACCTCCACTCACCCACAGCCTGGCCCACACCTCCACTCACCCACAGCCTGGCCCACACCTGCACTCACCCACAGCCTGGCCCACACCTCCACTCACCCACAGCCTGGCCCACACCTGCACTCACCCACAGCCTGGCCCACACCTCCACTCACCCACAGCCTGGCCCACACCTGCACTCACCCACAGCCTGGCCCACACCTCCACTCACCCACAGCCTGGCCCACACCTGCACTCACCCACAGCCTGGCCCACACCTCCACTCACCCACAGCCTGGCCCACACCTGCACTCACCCACAGCCTGGCCCACACCTGCACTCACCCACAGCCTGGCCCACACCTCCACTCACCCACAGCCTGGCCCACACCTGCACTCACCCACAGCCTGGCCCACACCTGCACTCACCCACAGCCTGGCCCACACCTGCACTCACCCACAGCCTGGCCCACACCTCCACTCACCCACAGCCTGGCCCACACCTCCACTCACCCACAGCCTGGCCCACACCTGCACTCACCCACAGCCTGGCCCACACCTCCACTCACCCACAGCCTGGCCCACACCTCCACTCACCCACAGCCTGGCCCACACCTGCACTCACCCACAGCCTGGCCCACACCTCCACTCACCCACAGCCTGGCCCACACCTGCACTCACCCACAGCCTGGCCCACACCTCCACTCACCCACAGCCTGGCCCACACCTGCACTCACCCACAGCCTGGCCCACACCTCCACTCACCCACAGCCTGGCCCACACCTGCACTCACCCACAGCCTGGCCCACACCTCCACTCACCCACAGCCTGGCCCACACCTGCACTCACCCACAGCCTGGCCCACACCTGCACTCACCCACAGCCTGGCCCACACCTCCACTCACCCACAGCCTGGCCCACACCTGCACTCACCCACAGCCTGGCCCACACCTGCACTCACCCACAGCCTGGCCCACACCTGCACTCACCCACAGCCTGGCCCACACCTGCACTCACCCACAGCCTGGCCCACACCTGCACTCACCCACAGCCTGGCCCACACCTGCACTCACCCACAGCCTGGCCCACACCTCCACTCACCCACAGCCTGGCCCACACCTCCACTCACCCACAGCCTGGCCCACACCTGCACTCACCCACAGCCTGGCCCACACCTGCACTCACCCACAGCCTGGCCCACACCTGCACTCACCCACAGCCTGGCCCACACCTCCACTCACCCACAGCCTGGCCCACACCTCCACTCACCCACAGCCTGGCCCACACCTGCACTCACCCACAGCCTGGCCCACACCTGCACTCACCCACAGCCTGGCCCACACCTGCACTCACCCACAGCCTGGCCCACACCTGCACTCACCCACAGCCTGGTCCACACCTGCACTCACCCACAGCCTGGCCCACACCTCCACTCACCCACAGCCTGGCCCACACCTGCACTCACCCACAGCCTGGCCCACACCTCCACTCACCCACAGCCTGGCCCACACCTGCACTCACCCACAGCCTGGCCCACACCTGCACTCACCCACAGCCTGGCCCACACCTCCACTCACCCACAGCCTGGCCCACACCTCCACTCACCCACAGCCTGGCCCACACCTGCACTCACCCACAGCCTGGCCCACACCTGCACTCACCCACAGCCTGGTCCACACCTGCACTCACCCACAGCCTGGCCCACACCTCCACTCACCCACAGCCTGGCCCACACCTGCACTCACCCACAGCCTGGCCCACACCTGCACTCACCCACAGCCTGGCCCACACCTGCACTCACCCACAGCCTGGTCCACACCTGCACTCACCCACAGCCTGGCCCACACCTGCACTCACCCACAGCCTGGCCCACACCTCCACTCACCCACAGCCTGGCCCACACCTGCACTCACCCACAGCCTGGCCCACACCTCCACTCACCCACAGCCTGGTCCACACCTGCACTCACCCACAGCCTGGCCCACACCTCCACTCACCCACAGCCTGGCCCACACCTGGGCATTCGCCCACATCCGATCCACTGGTCCCTTGGCTCCACTTCAAAGCCCACCCAGGCCATTCTCACCAACCTCGCTGCCCAGCATCTCCCTGGCATGGGCACTAACTGGCTTTACCTGCCTGTGCCCTCCGATGGTGGGTTATCCGCATGGGGCCAAGAAAGCTCCAACATCGCCCACACAGAACCTCCCATCCCCACGAAAGCTGAGGCCCTGCCCTGCCACGCCCAAGTTGCCTGGCCCTGCCAGCTCTCTGCCTGCATCTGCAATCACTGCTCCAGTGACCTGTGCTCTGCCTCCCTGGTGTCCACACACTGGAGGCGCCTTATGCACGCACGACTCCAGCGCGCTTCATCAGCTCTGGGATTCCTTGTCACCGCCTCACAGGCCTCCACCTCCCTGTGGCCCATGGCAAGCCCTGCCCTCACCAGGGCCGACGCCACACTCCACACTGATGTGCTTGTCTGCACATGGTCCCTCCCCATGTTCATGAGGGCAGGATGCGGTTGCAGTGTCTGCTGCCACACAGCCAGGCCTGCCGGGGCCCTGAGCACTCAGCACTTGCTGCAGGAAGGAACGCGGCCCCTAAAGCTGGCTCGTGCCACACTGCAGCTCTCTTACCAGTCCATGGTGAACACGAGATGAAACTTTTCCTTTGATTCCGCCATAGTTAGATGGATCCATCCAGAGAAGAAATTCCCAGCATCGAGAAAAAGAAATTGTCAAAGAATGGAAGATCTCCTTAGCATGGATGCTGTAGAGGAAGCATTGAAGACACTGTTTAAATGAAATCGAACTTGTTCTCAACTTTCCTTTTTTTCCTCTTGTATCTATCTGTACCTTCCACTTACTTAACATTGAATCTGAAAGTTCATTCAGATCACATCGTTCCTCAGGCTTCCTAGGGAAACGCGGTAAATGTAAAACTAAGGAGGTCCACCAGGCCCCTGGGAGCTGGCACCACAGAGAGCTGGGTGCCTCCTCATGCTGGGGACAGCCCATAAGGCGTTCTGCCTCTGCTCCCGGCCTCAGGTGACCTGCAGCTTCAGGTAACCAACCACAGTGCTTCCCACTGCCAAGCTCTTCTAAGCTATCGTCATCCTTGTCACTCCTCAGTTAAGCCTCACTAGGGCTGACCCACTCCTCTGCAAGTTAGATCCATTTAAGAAAAAAAAAAAAAGAACCGGCCAGGCACAGTGGCTCATGCCTGTAATCCTAGCACTTTGAGAGGCTGAGGCAGGAGGATCGCCTGAGCTCAGGAGTTCAAGACCATCCAGGCAACGTGGCAAAACCCTGTCTCTATAAAAAAATGCAAAAATTGGCTGGGCATGCTGGCATGCACCTCTAGTCCCATCTACTCAGTGGGCTGAGGTGGGCAGATAGCTTGAGCCCAGAGGCTGAGGCTGCAGTGAGCCACTACTGCACCACTGCACTCTAGCCTGGGTGACAGAGCAAGACTCCATCTCTTAAAAAAAACAAAACAAAAACCAAAAAAAAAAGGGAAGAATAAACAAAGAAAGAGAGGAAGGAAGGAGGAACATCCTAAATCACAGTTTTAAAACACAGCTGAGTAGCCCACACTGCACCTCCTGCAGGAGAATTTTATGTTCTCCCTAACTCTGCTCTCTGCGCTAAGGGAGAATGGCAGCCTGTTTCCTGACATGAGCAACCCTGGCCTCCTCAGGTACAGGGCACCCCTGGAGCTGCCCATGGCCAGTGTGGGGAGAGGCACATCCTTCCCATCATCTCAGCCATGCTCTGAAATACAATTCTAGCCCAAGCCAGCTCTCCCAGGCACACAGCGTGACCACTGACCATCAAGGCTCATCTTGGATAGACATAAGGGGCCACAGTGGGTCAGCAGGAGGACAACGGTAGTTTTGGGTTTGAGATTAATCCATTGCATATGGTTTGATTAGGAATGAAAGTCTTATAAGCTCTACCTTCCTACTTCTCAGTGACCTATTATCAATTTAGTGTCAGTCTTTTCTGCAGCACCCCCAGATGCTGCCCCTGTAACCATGCAAAGACCAGACCCATGCAGACACTCTATGCCTCCACGAGCAACTCCTCTCTGCACTCAGAAATGGCTGCATTCATCCCCAGGGTGAGTGCACCTGGGAGGGAGCTTCCTACTATCAATTGAACAAAAGGAGCTGGTGGAGATTTTCTGTTGCTTTGTCTTCTATTTAGATTTAAATACTGCTGAGTGTTTCAGAAGCACAGCAAGGCCCACGAGGGAACCTCAGGAACATGGCCTGGAAGGCAGGAAGTCAAAAGCACAACACCAGGCTCTGACAGCTGCAGTGCACACCTGAGCACCTGGGAACCACACCACTCCCACTCGCCAACACGGACGTCTATGAAAGGTTGCCCGTCAACACTTATGGGGTGCACATATTCAGGGCACCTTGAATCTGTGTCTCCCATGGGGAAAAAAACAAACAAAAAACACTCAACTCAAGCTGCACACCTGCGTGGCCTCTGATCTGCTACAGCACGCGGGTGGCAGTAACCCCCTTTTCATGCTGCTCTGGGTTTACCATGTTGAGTCCTGTGCTTCTAAGGACCTCCCAGTCCACCCAGGAGGACAGCTGGCACTTCAGGGGGTCATTTTAGCACCCCTCTCAAAGCCACAGTGCTGCGTCACCAGGACCAGCCAGCCGCACCTGCTGGTGATGTACTCCACATAAGCGATGGCATCTTCCACACGGCGCTTCTTTGTACAGAGGATGATGCGGTTGAAGTTGGCGTAGACGACTGACGACCCCAGGCGCTTGAACTCAGTGATGAGCCTGTGGAGCAAGTTTAGAGTCCGTGGTGGAGACGCCACAGCCGTGGAGAGCCAGAGGGCACCCGGAAAATCCATAAGGGAAAAGAGCTGAGGGTCCTGAAGCAGAAAAGCCTCCGATACACTAGAACCCAGAAGCCAATGAAGAACAAAGATTTCTGCATGGCAAAATCCACCACAAACAAAGGCAAAAGATAAGCAAAAACAGGAAAAAACTAGCAAGTTCTTATCACAGAAAAATGGCAACTTTTTGTATGGAGACAACTCATTCAATGTTCAATAAGAGAAAAACCAACAAAGCTACAGAAAACTAGACAAAGGACTAGAAGAGAAAATTCAACTTAATTCATTATAAAAATCCTAAGTTAAGATTGCACCAAGAAGCACTTTTATCCTAGCAGCTGGGTAATAATCCCTGGCCACATTGGTGAGGCACGGCCAGGGAAGAAGTGTCCACAAGGGGCCTCTGTGGGGCTGCTCTCGTGAAGTCCATCAAATCAGCATTCATCCCCTGAGTTATAACACCTGTGAGGCCTGCAACAGGGCTACGCCCCAGAAGTTACCCCAGGATCTATCTGCGTGAGCTCATGCATGAAGCCTCTCACTGATTTGCTATTTGTAATGACGGCACAAGGCTGGAAAGAGGCTAAATGTTCTTTCATATGGCATGTCCTCACACAGATCTCCAAGGCACATTTTCACTAAAACGAGCAAGGCATACAGCAATACACTGTGCAGCAGGACTTGTGCAGGAAAGGGGCAGGAGTGGGGGTGCCACCTAGCGTTCTCTGCAGGATGTGCAGGTGATGCTGCAGCAGCAATTGCGTGTTTCTCTGGGATCCTTTGAAGATCGTTATGCTCCACAAACCCAGAAATAGACTACTTATCCCAGTGGCACTGGCTGGCCACGTCTCTGGTTCTGGAGAGTAAGGGAGCAGCCCAGCTGAGGACGCGGAGGATGGCCCAGGGAGGAGGAGCACTCACTGCAGGAAGAGCTTCTTCATCATGTTGTGGAGCGTGCGGTGCAGGGCGGGGTCATGAAGCAGAGAGGACGGTGACCGAAGCCAGCGGTAGAAGTGCATCACCTGGTTGTCCGCATAGATGTTGTGGTACTGGGTGATCTCCTTCACCCAGCCCACGACCATGCTCTTCAGGATCCTGAAAGAGAAGTGCAGGACACCCTTGTACCCTCAGCCTCCCATGCTGCCGCCACGCAGGACGCTCCAGCTGAAACGGGCACAGGTTTTCCCTACACGGCTGGGTCCAAATCCGTCACTGTCACCTCCCCTTCTCACTGTCCCCACCTTAAGTCACTGTCCAAATTTCATCCCTTTACCTTCATGCCTCATCTGTTTCCAGTTCATTCCTGAAACTAGCTCAGGCTTTGCCACATCCCTCAACACAACCCAAACTCTGTGTGTTCTGAAGCAGGATGGGAGGGCAGTACAGTACGGGGCAGCAAGTGTGCGACGGGCTGGGGCCCCTGACAGGAAGGACACAGCAAAGCCACTGCCTACACATCAGAACACACTAGGCCAGATGCAGTGGCTCACGCCTGTAATCCCAGCACTTTGCGAGGTCGAGGTGGGTGGATCATCTGAGGTCAAGAGCTCGAGACCAGCTTGGCCAACATGGTGAAACCCCGTCTCTATTAAAAATACAAAAATTAGCTGGGCTGGTGCACGCCTGTAATCCCAGCTACTTAGGAGGCTGAGGCAGGAGAATCGCTTGAACCCAGGAGGTGGAGGTTGCAGTGACCCAAGATGGCGCCACTGCACTCCAGCCTGGGTGACGGAGCAAGACTCTGACTCAAAAAACAAGAACAAAACAGAACAAAACACCACCACACCCACATGGCCCCGGTCAGTCAGAGACAAGAACTTAGAGGACTCTTTCCCGCCTAGCAGGCTAGGCCCTGCCTTCCTGCCACTTCCTTTAAATGGACCATTCAGGCACTTGCCCGTGAACTAACGCATGCGTACACCCCATTTTCTCACACGGCCAGCTGCCCTGGGCACTCTCCCTGTGCCTGCCTTGCATGGCCCTGGGAGGGAGGATGGCTTCCCTACTCATGGCACCCTCCCTGCCCAGGAGATGTAAGGAACACATCTTTGCACTTATTCCCTATTGCGGTGGTGACTGATTTTGTGCCTTCCCTCTGAAGAGGCAGGGGCTACCCTGGGCTGGGTCTTCCCTACCACGCTAGGGGGAACACAAGGCTGGGCCCCTACACCGAAGCAATGGTCAGGCAGGTGGGACCTAGACACAGGCCACACAAAAGCCACAAGGGCGTGTGCCAGTGTAAACAAGTTTCCTGTGGTGGGGGGCCCTGGTCACAGGCCAGACAGCTAGGCATTGGGCAGTGTACTGTACACGCCCCGTTTGGCCCCCTTCACTTCCTGTAGGGCAGAGATGCCAGCTGCTCTGGTACTGGAACCCCAATTCAGCTGAAGGTTCCAAAACTGCACGTCACCCTACTGAAGAAGTGGGAACTTCAATGAGGTCAAGAACAGAATGTTACAGGAGAACCTACAGAGGTCCAAGTCCCATTCCTAAAACTCCTTTTCATCACCAACTCTTCAACAATTCAGCAAACCCCACGTTCCCCAGAGCGGTAGTTTGGGGATCTGCTGTTGGACTCCATCTACCTCTCAGGCCTGGCCTACCGTCTCTCTGCCAAGACCCTGCTCCGGGCTCCCAACTGCCTCCCTGCTTCTTTCCACCAGTCCTCTCCCGGCCTCATTTCCCAGCTCTGACATGCTCCCTCTCCCCTTCTGTGTGGTCATTAAAACTACGGCTGAGCACAGGCTCTAGAATTAGAAAGACTTGTTTCTGAGTGCCAACCCTTCCATTTGTTTGTGGTATGACCACAAAGCCAGCCCCTCTGACCTCAGTTTCCTCATCTGAAAAATGGACAATAACCGCTCCCTGTCCCTGGGCTGCTGTGGGGACAGAGGCAGAATGTGAAGTGCTTGGCCCACCTCCTGGTACACAGCAAGCGTTCCCCAGTATGAACCACCACTGGTGGGTACTGCAAGTAGCTGCTGTCAACCACGCTCTCCACAGCAGACCGACAGCTCCTGACCCTCAACCACACCCTCTGCGGCAGACTGACGGCTCTAGACCCTCAACCATGACCTCCGTGGCAGACCGATGGCTCCTGACACCTAAGTGCCGATGCCTCGCACATCATACTCAGTAGAGCCGGCTGGAGATCCCTATGATGTACCTTTGGTCACGTCGAAAAGTGGCCCTGGTTAGAAAGGCTCTTTGTGTGAAGTACCTCTGGCCACAGGGAGGTCAGAGGCAGCACATGGAACAGTCGCCAGGGACCAGGCTGGACCCACATGGTGGTAAAGACAACAGACTGAAGATGGGAAACTCGCCGCAGTGGTCTCTGGCTCTGCCATTAAGACTAAGGGAAGCCCAGGGGACACTGTCTTAGACCTTAGCTTTCCAAATTAAGGGCAAAGGATAAGACCCTTCTATTAGTAACACTCCTTCCCGGAGAGGGTGGCACCTGAAGGTGTTAGAACACAGGGCTGTCTCATCGTAGCTCGCTGGGGCACTGGCAGCCTGACCGCCCGTGATCATGTCCTCCAGGGAGGCCTGCTGGATCACGTCGAAGCTGATCCCCATGCTGTCAGCCCCCTCCATGTCGTTGACGTGGTGAGACTGGAGGATGGTGTTGACGGCCAGGTTCTGAAGGTCCAGCTCCACACACACTGTACAGGAAGACGCCATGCTCAGCCAGCATCCTGCCAGCTCCTGCACCACCAGCCCCCTGGGCCTGACTCCAGCCACCACCACCACCAAAACCAGCATCAGACCTGCCCACACCCATCCTCACACCTGCCAGGCTATTCAGATTCCCGAGGGCACAGGAGGCCCCACCTGGACCTTGACCCCAGGACTGTCTCCTGCAGCTTCAGCTCTGACCTGCGAGGTCGAGCTCTGAGCCCATCCTCGGGCACTCTTGCCTTGAGAAGATGTCACAGAATGACAGAAACACCAGTCAGGTCTCGTGGACCTCGTCCTCCTGCCCACTTACCTGTGGAGTAACAGCCTGAACTGTTGATCTCAACAGTGGCTTGGTCATCAAACTCCATGACAAGACAGTTGTCATCAGCCTCCTTTCCACCCAGGTCAGGGCGGGCCGTAGGGGACAGCCAGAGCAGGTGGTTGTGGCGATGGAGATGGCGGGCAAAGAAGAGGTCGGAGCCGAACGTGGAGATGTCCTCTGGCAGGTTCCCGATGGGAATGTGAAAGTACCTGCACCGGGGCACAGGTCAGCACTGAGGCACAGGTTGGCGCCAGGGCACAGCTCAGTGCCAGGGCACATTGCCGGGTCACAGAGACCACTGAGGCCGGCTCTGCCTGGGGACCACTGGCCCACGGTGACAGTGCTGCGCTCACCTGCTCATCTCAAAGGCCTGCGACAGGCAGGTGTCCAGGTTGAGGTAGTGCCGGATCATGCGCCGGGCTCCATGGCGCTGCCAGTCCAGGACCCCATAGTTGATCTTGTCGGCCACACAGATAGGCACCAGCGGGAATTCCTCCAAGACAGGAATCTCACTGGCCAGCCTCTTCAGCTCCCAGCTGGACTGAACGGCGATGAGCGTGGGCCCCCGGCGCTCCTCCTGGGTCAAGGCACAATGGAAGAAAAGACCCAGGTGGGCCCAGCCTCAAAGGAGAGGTGACTCACACAGCAGGATCCCAGCCACCCTCACCTTGTAGGCGAGCAGGAATCGCTGGATGGCTCTGCAGATGGTCTTCAGGTCAGTTTCTGCCCGAACTTCGAAGGTGTGTTTGGGGGGCGGCAGGAGCTCAGGGCCCACCTTCTCCAGGAGGAGGCCGTGCTCTGCTGAGTACAGGGCGCCAAGGTTGGGCATCTGGTTGCTACGCACCTAGACAAATGCAGACCATGTCAGCCTCACCCTGTGTGGGAGGAAGTGGGGGCAGCCCTGGGGCAGACTCCACCACTGCCATGGCACTGCCAATTCAATCACGACAGGCACTCATGGGCAAAGGCCCTTGAGGACAAGACCTGGAGGGCCCGGGCACCCTGGGAGATGTCCTCCTTCCCCAGACCCTGCTCCAACCAATGTGCTGCCATGGAGGGCCCAGGACTCACAGTGTCCAGCACAAAGACGGACGCCCTGCGCTGTGAGGGGATGAAGATCCCGAAGAGCGCTTTGTGGCCCTGTGCATGGTGGTACAGGTAGATATGGCGGATACTCCCTGCAGAAGAAAACAAGACCGTCACCCCAAGATGTCTGGGAGGCAGGCACATGGTGGCGGCTGGTGCAGGCCATACCTGGTTCCAGGTAGCTGAACTGGGCCAGAGAGCGCATCTCCAGGTGCTCAAGAGCAAAGGTCTCTGCTTCCCAGCCCGAAAGGTGCCTCACCAGCTGTTTACTGACCACACACACACAGCCCAGGTGCACCAGGGCCCGGAACAGTAACGGAACCTGGAAGAGGCGGGCAGACAGGCTGGCAAGGGCTGGATGGGGGGGCTCTGGCTGCCCACGTGACTCCTGCCTGGGATGTGGCTGTGCCCCTGCAGCTGCCCGGCCCACTGCCCACAGGTCACCTTTGGCAGACACCCTGCTGACATTCACCTCACCTGTGGGCACGAGTCCACAATCACTGCTGTTTTCCAGCCCACACCCTGGGCGGGTTTCTTTCCTCTATTCCACCCTGCTGGAGCCTCCCCTAGTTCAGCCGAGGGTGGCTGGGGAGTCACCTGAGTCTCATATACACCCTCGATGTCTGGTGCTGACAGCTCAGCGTTGATCTCGTTGATGTGTTCCTGGTACATGTCCTCCGGCACTGAATACTCATAGAGATTATAGACCACATTGGAGCGAGGAAGGACCCGATTTACCTGGTGAGAATACAATGATGATCTCGTCACAGGGCGTAGGTGGTAATGTCTGTGGTACACATACATGCACAGGCTGTTCCGAGTCCAGGACTTCCAGTGCCCCTAACGATGGGGCACACCCACCATGCCACAGTCCACCTTTGTCAATGATTACAACTAAAAACTCTGGACGTAATTTTTATGTTATGTATTTATTTTTCACGGACAGGGTCTCGCTGTATTGCCCAGGCTGGAGTATAGCAGTGTGATCACAGCTCACTGCAGCCTCCGACTCCTGGGCTCAAGCGGTCCTCCAGTCTTAGCCCCCTGAGTATTTGGGACAAGGAACACACCACCACGGGTGGCTTTTTCATTTTTCTGTAGAAAGGAGGCTTTACTATGAGGCCCAGGCTGGTCTCAAACTCCTGGGCTCAAGCAATCCTCCCACTTCAGCCTCCTGAATCGCTGAACTGAAGGTGTGAGCCACCGTGCCTGGCCTCTGGATGCAATTTTGAAAAGCACCCTGCAGCCTCTGATAATAGACAAGAGCTCTCAGAATACAGCAGCAGTCAACATGGTCTGGGGAGGCTCCCAGTTCCTCTTCCTCCATTCTCTCATGGGTTTAACCTGAGGGTGTAGATGGCAAAAACCGAGATAAGTCACATTTTCCTAGTCAGAGGAATGGAAAGAGAGCCCCTGGGGAAGCCAGAGTATGTGCATGGGGAACTGGGGAGTCCGGGAGAGCTGGAGAGGGGCACCCTAGCTTCCTGCATGGTGGGCTGGGGGAATCCTGGAGAGGAGAGCTGGAGAGAGGTACCCTAGCTCCCTGTTGGGGGAGCTGGGGGAGTCCTGGAGAGGACTTGGTTTCTCAACATAACCTCTCAACGAGGCTCAGGCTCTTTAGAGGAACAGCTAATTCCATGTCTAGAAGTTCAAGGTGAACCTGGCCTCTCTTAGTGGCCAGAAAGCAAGGAAGTGTTCAAATACCAACAGGGCATGCCAAAAGGACTCAAGTGCCAGCTTGAAGGGATCCGGCCAGCCCAATTTGGGATAAGTTGAGTCTCAAAGAGATACTGACCACCAAAGAGTCTACTGTCTGGCTCCGTTAATATGAAGCTCTAGAAAGTCACATAGAGTTACAGAAATACAGAAATCAGGCCAGCAGAAGGTTGCACGGGGGGACAAAAGCACCCTCCGGGGTGATGGAAATGTTCTGCACCTGCGTGGGGGTGTGGGCGACACAGACATAGTCATGTGTCCAAAAACCCAATCAACTGCATATTTAAAAATCTGCACTTAACTATATGTAAATTACAGTAAGTCCTCACTTAACAACATCAATGGATACTTGGAAACTGCGATGTTAAGTGAAGTGACGTATAGCAGGTCCTCAAATAACATCATTTTGTTCAACGCAGTTTCTTCCTTTAAAAAAAAAAAATTCTGGGGCCAGGCGCTGTGGCTCACACCTGTAATCCTAGGACAGGCTGGCGGATCACCTGAGGTCGGGAGTTCGAGACCAGCCTAATTAACACAGAGAAACCCCGTCTCTACTAAAAAATACAAAATTAGCCGAGTGTGGTGGTGTATGCCTGTAATCCCAGATACTCGGGAGGCTGAGGCAAGAGAATTTCTTGAACCTGGGAGGCGGAGGTTGTGGTGAGCTGAGATCGCGCCATTGCATTCCAGCCTGGGAAACAAGAGAGAAACTCCATCTCAAAACAAACAAACAAACAAATACATAAAAATAAATAAAATTTTTAAAAAACTCTGTAGAGAAGGGGTTTTGCCATGTTGCCCAGGCTGGTCTCGAATGCCTGAGCTCAAGCAATCCACCAGCCTCAGCCTCCCAAATTGCTGGGATTACAGGCATGCACCGCTGTGCCTGGCCAACACAGTTTCATTACAATGTTTCTGGGAAGAAAAAAAATCTGTTTCATCATACATCATTTTACTTAAAGTCATTTCACTTAAAATTGCAGTTTCTAAGGACCTATCAACGACATAAGGTGACGGCCTGCCGTGCACCTTAACATACCTAACGCGTGTGTGTTGGGCGGGATTTGGCTACAACTGATCTTAAAACATGAAACATAGAGGCAGGAGGATCGCTTGGGCCCAAGAGTACAAGGCTGCAGGGAGGCAAGATCATACCACTGCACTCCAGCCTGGGTGATGGAGTGAGACCATCTCAAAAACCAAAACAACAAAAGTCAAACAAAAATCCACAAATCCATAGTAACATTTTAAAAAGAGAGGGAAAGTAAAAGGAATAAACCCATTTGCCATGCCCTACCTTGAAAATTAAAAATAATTTAAAGGGAAAAAGCATTTCTCTTGCTTTAAAAAAAAAAAACCCTTAGTGTGTCATACCTCTTGTATCTTGCCTTTTTTTTTTTTTTTTTGAGACGGAGTCTCGCTCTGTCGCCCAGGCTGGAGTGCAGTGGCTGGATCTCAGCTCACTGCAAGCTCTGCCTCCCAGGTTCACGCCATTCTCCTGCCTCAGCCACCTGAGTAGCTGGGACTACAGGCGCCCGCCACCTCGCCCGGCTAGTTTTTCGTATTTTTTTTTTAGTAGAGACGGGGTTTCACCGTGTTATTAGCCAGGATGGTCTCTATCTCCTGACCTCGTGATCCGCCCGTCTCGGCCTCCCAAAGTGCTGGGATTACAGGCTTGAGCCACCGCACCCGGCCTCGTATCTTGTTTTTTAAGGAATAAACTAGAGTTCACTTCCACCTGATCTACACAAAGCTCTTCGTTATAAAGGAAACAGCTAATATACACGGGGGACAGAATCAGAAGATATTATCCTGGAGCCCCATGGACCCCATGAGACATGGATGCTGACACCATCCAGTCAAATGTCGAGGACAGGATATTCACACAGTGCCAGAGCCTCCCTCCAGAGATGAGCTGACAGTCATAAAGAAAAGCAACCCAAAAGTAAGGGCACTTCTACACAGCCGCAGCTCCACAGCACCACGCATCTGAAGGCAGCCACAGCGCCACAGCACCACACATCTGAAGGCAGCCACAGCGCCACAGCACCACGCATCTGAAGGCAGCCGCAGCGCCACAGCACCACGCATCTGAAGGCAGCCGCAGCGCCACAGCACCACGCATCTGAAGGCAGCCGCAGCGCCACAGCACCACGCATCTGAAGGCAGCCGCAGCGCCACAGCACCACGCATCTGAAGGCAGCCGCAGCGCCACAGCACCACGCATCTGAAGGCAGCCGCAGCGCCACAGCACCACGCATCTGAAGGCAGCCGCAGCGCCACAGCACCACGCATCTGAAGGCAGCCGCAGCGCCACAGCACCACGCATCTGAAGGCAGCCGCAGCGCCACAGCACCACGCATCTGAAGGCAGCCGCAGCGCCACAGCACCACGCATCTGAAGGCAGCCGCAGCGCCACAGCACCACGCATCTGAAGGCAGCCGCAGCGCCACAGCACCACACATCTGAAGGAAGGTGTGGAAATCCCACACTGGTCTCGATGCCTCTGCGTCCGCTTTCCTTTTTTATCCACCCACTTTGGTCTCCCAAAGTGCTGAGATTACGGGTGTGAACCACCACACCTGGCTCTGCATCTATCTACTTTCTAGATGCACATTCTACTGAATCACCTGGCTGGAATCGAGTTTCACCTTCTCCAGAAAACCTCCTTGTGTAGGTACAAACGTGCACACCTCATCGCCCCAGCTACACATCACTTCTTACGTGATTCACAGCATCCAGTCAAGAAATGTGCTGAGCTGACAGATTAACAACGGGGGGTTTGGGCCGAGATGCCACCTAAGAGCCTTGGCGCACTCATGGCCACATGAAAACCCCAGACTTTCTGCAGGTGGGAGGAGCCCAGCACAAAGACCCATCTACTGTAGGGTTCCATTGATATCAAATGCCCAAACAGGCAAACCCAGAGAAAGGAAGTGGATCAGTGGCTACTGACGGCTGGGGGAGGATGGTGACAGGTAAGGGATGCAAGGTTTCTTTTTGGAGTGATGAAAATATCTGAAGGAGGGGGCGAGGGGAGAGAGAGTATCAGGACAAACAGCTAATGCATGTGGGGCCTAATGCCCAGGTGACGGGGTGATGGGTGCAGCAAACAACCATGGCATATGCTTACTTATGTAACAAACCTGCACGTTCTGCACATGGATCCCAGAAATCAAAGTAAAATTAGAAAAAAAAAAAAGAAAATGTCAACATTGACTGGCAATAGTCATGCCACTAAAAGCCAATGAATTGTGCACTTTGAATGGGTGAGTTGGATGGCATGTAACTTTACATCCCAATAAAGCTGTTAACAGCCAAACATCTGATGGAGACAGAGTTCACAACCTCTAACAAACGCCACTCGGTTTGTCCCTGCGACATGGACCTCGCGGGCAGACAAGCTCATCGTGACAAGGACACCAGCAGCTCCATCCCCAGCACTCGCTCTGCCCTAGACTCTGCGCTCAGTGTTCACACACATTGTTTTGAGGAATTCCTACAACATCCCCATAAGGTACTGAGGAGATGGAGGCTCAAGGCCACGCTAGATCACGGGAAAGCCACCTCAGAGGCTGCCCAGGCAGATGACTGCAGAAACCAGCACCGGCTGCCTCCCTACCTTGCGATACGAAGTGCCCTCCTCCGCTTTAGCAACTCGCTGGTTCACGTAGAACACACGAGGGATGCTCAGCCTGATGCAGTGCAAGTCACTGCCAATGAGCGCCCACAGCCTGAACAGGCCGGCCTGGCTGGTCTCGCTGATCTGAAAGGCCACACGGACATACAGCACGTCACAGGACACACTGGAACCCACACACAGGGCCACCTCCCAGGTAGCTTCCAGCTCCTAGCACAGGGCCTTAGGCCTCCCTACGATGGGCAGGAAACTCCAGGCCCACTCCAATCCTCCCATCCCAGACCTCAGGACCCAGCCGGACACCCCATCCCTGGGCCATCAGCAGAGCCACTGCCCTCCCCTTGGATCAAGGTCTACACCTGCACAATCTGCCACGGAAGGTCCAGGATGCTGCGGGCAGTTCTTCGCAAGAAGCTCCCCAGCCCCGTGGCAGGACCATCCCGGATGGCCCCAGGCCTCAGCACACCCTCTGCTGACTCCAGACGCTGCCTCTTCCTGCGGGCAAGGCGCTGCCGGGCCTGCAGCTGCCACTTCTTCTTGTGGAACCGGAGCCAGACAAGCCACTCCTCCTGGGATGGATGGTGAGCACAGCCCATGTGCAAGTGGTGAGATGGGAATGCCCGCCACGACTTTCTCACAAGCAGCCTCCCTAGGGGTCAGGACGCATCTCGGGCTCCCTGGGCTTTGCAGCAGACCCCTTAGAGATAGTGTCACAACCGTGTGCCTTACCTGGGTGGTTCCTAGGGCGGGAGGCTGTCCCAAGATCTCCTGCCAGGGCACAGTCGGCGTGAGGTCCTGGGACTCCTCCTGGCTCTCCCAAAGAACTCGCTTCCTCTTCACAGCGACAGGGGCTGCTGGGTGAGGCGGCTTCACGAGGCCGAAGTCCTCCATGTCGGGAGCACTTGGCCTCGGACTGTCTTCTGAGGCCTCGGCCATCGTGACCTGCAAAAACCCAGTGAAGCCTTAAATCTCAGGATCTCCGGCTGGGCAGGGTGGCTCACGCCTGGAATCCCAGCACTTTGGGAGGCCAAGTCAGAAGAATTGCTTGGGGCCAGGAGTTTGGGACCAGTCTGGGTAACAGCAAGACCCTCTCTCTACAAAATATATTACAAATTAGCCAGGCGTGGTAGTGTGCCTGTAGTCCCAGCTACTTGGTAGGCTGAGGCAGGAGGATCAATTGAACCCAGGAGTCGGAGGCTGTGGCGAGCCATGATCACACCACTGAACTCCAGCCTGGGCAAGAGTGAAACCTTGCCTCATAAAAACAGGCAAACAAGAATCTCAGGACCTCATCCCCACAAATTCCACTTCTCGAAATCTAACATAAGTGTATCACCTGAAATAGGATGTTTGTTTATACAAGTTTATTGAACTTTTAATAGTGAAGGCCGGGGGTGGTGGCTCACGCCTGTCATCCCAACACTTAGAGAGGCTGAGGTGGGCGGATCACTTGAGCCAGGAGTTTGAGACTAGCCTGGCCAACATGGTGAAACCCCATCTCTACAAAACACAGAAAAATTAGCTGGGCGTGGTTGTGTGCACCTGAGGTCCCAGCTACTTGGGAAGCTGAGGTGGAAGGATCACTTGAGCCCAGGAGGTGGGGGTTGCAGTGAGCCAAGGTTGCGCCACTGCATTCCAGCCTGGGCGACAGGGTGAGACCCTCTTTAACAAAACAAAACAAAACAAAACAAAACAAAAACAAAAACAAAGTGAGGCAGGGAGCGGTGGCTCACTATTGTAATCCCAGCACTTTGGGAGGTTGAAGTGGGCAGATCACGAGGTCAGGAGATCGAGACCATCCTGGCCAACACGGTGAAACCCCATCTCTATTAAAAATACAAAAAATTAGCCCGGCATGGTGGCGGGCACCTGTAGTACCAGCTGCTGGGGAGGCTGAGGCAGGAGAATGGCGGGAACTCGGGAGGCAGAGGTTGCGTCACCGCACTCTAGCCTGGGCAACAGAGCAAGACTCCGTCTCAAAAAAAAAAAAAGAAAGTGAAAAGATCAAACTGAAAAATAAAACGTCACTCAAGACTACCAATAAGTAAATCTTTGCATTTTGCCATGTTTGCTCCAGTATGCTCTTTTTATAAGAAAGAAAATGTTGCAAATAATGGGTACAGCCCTCTTCTGTCTGCCCCCACACACCTTTAAATTTTTACCACATGTCCACAGATATATGCCACAGCTGTAAGTTTTAACTTAAATAGTAACATGTGGGACACATCTGACTGCAACTTGTTTCCTTTTTTTAAATTTTTTTTTTGTTGAGACAGAGTCTCGCTCTGTCACCCAGGCTGGAGTGCAGTAGCGCAACCTCGGCTCACTCCTAGCTCCGCCTCCTGGGTTCACGCCATTCTCCTGCCTCAGCCTCCCAAGTAGTTGGGACTACAGGTGCCCGCCACCACGCCCGGCTAATTTTTTTTTTTTTTTTTTTTGTATTTTTAGTAGAGACGGGGTTTCACCGTGTTAGCCAGGATGGTCTCGATCTCCTGACCTCGTGATCTGCCTGTCTCGGCCTCCCAAAGTGCTGGAATTACAGGTGTGAGCCACTGTGCCCAGCCTCCCTTTTTTTTTTTAAACAGAATCTCACTGTTGTCCAGGCTGGAGCGCAATGGCGTGATCTCGTCTCACTGCAACATTGCTTCCTGGGTTCAAGCGATTCTCCTGCCTCAGCCTCCCAAGAAGCTAGGATTACAAGCGCCTGCCACCAAGCCCGGCTAATTTTTTGTTGTATTTTTAGTAAAGATGGGGTTTCACCATGCTGGCCAGGCTGGTCTCGAACTCCTGACCTCAAGTGATCCACCCACCTCGGCCTCCCAAAGTGCTGGGATTACAGGCGTGAGCCACACGCCTGGTCCTGCAACTTGTTTCTTTACTCAGCCATGTGTTTTTGAGACTGACACCAGGTGAAACACGTACATATGATTCGTTCATTGTAACTGATGTAAAATGTTCCATCATACAAACACATCAGCCTGCCTACCCAGGACTTTGCAAATGAAGAATGACAAGTGCCTACTTTTTCAAAACTACAAACTGCGACTCAGCGACCATCTCTGTTATGTGTTGCCTGGTCCCGGAGAACAACCACCTCCAACACCACCTCCACCTCTAGCACCAGGGATTTTCTACTTCCTACAATCTTGATACTTGATGCCACCACACTTACTTGCTTGCAGTGTGACCTGCTATCTAAATATATCATGCTGCATTTACCTAATCAATAGTAAGGCCAAACATCTTCGTGGCCCTGTGCAGGCAACGCCCAAAATGGCCCGACTCCCACTTCCTGGTGTTCACACCCTGTGTGACTCCTTCCCTGAGTGGGGGTGGGACCCGGTGACTGCCCTGATGAACAGACTCCAACAAAAGTCACAGAATGCCACTCCTGAGTGCACCTATAAAACACTGTGGCTTCTGTCTGGCTGGCACTCTCTCAAAAGCCAGCGCCATGCTGTGAGCTATCCCGTGAAGAGCCGTATGGAGCAGGGGACTAAGGATAATGTCCAGACAAAGGCCAAGGAGGAACCAAGTCCTGCCATCCCCATGGGAGGGAGCTCGGAAGTGGGTCCTTCTCCAGTGGAGCCCTCGGATACACGGGTGCATTTAAGTTGCTAAGTTTTGGGGTCATTTGTTAGGCAGCAATAGACAGTTAACACACGTTTATGAGCCATTTCTAACTTTTGTACATTCTAAACCTCTTCAAAATGTGACTGAGGCCTTTGTTTCATGGTGACTTCTGTGCTACATATAAGTTTGTGTGTGTTGACTTCCTATCAGGAAAGTTTTCAAACATATACAAAAGCACAGTAACGAGCTCCCATGCTCTTATCACCAATGTCAACAATTAGCGACATTCTGCCTTTCTTGTCCCAGACTACAGAAGATTTAACTTTTAATTAATTGATCATTCTTTCCCTTTGTGATGTTTTTCACATGTGCCTTAAAAAAGCCCTTCCCACCCCAGCATCATAACGACAGTCTCCTGAGCTGTTTACCAAAGCTTTTTGTTCTCTTTTTTCTTTTTTAAGACACAGGGGTCTCACTGTCACCCAGGCTGGAGTGCAGTGGTGTCATCTTGGCTCACTGCAGCCTCAACCTCCCAGGCTCCAGTGATCCTCCCACCTCAGCCTCTCAAGTAGCTGGGACTACAGGCATGCACAACCATTCCTAATTTTGTTGTGTAGATTTTTTTTTTTTTTGTAGAGATGAGGCCTCCCTGTGTTGCCCAGGCTGGTCTGGATCTTCTGGGTTCAACTGATCCTTCTTCCTTGGACTCCCAAAGCACTGCAATTACAGGCATGAGCCATCACATTCAGCCTTAGTTTTACACTCAGTGTGACACCAGCAACTTACTTCTTCAAATATGAAAAACCATTTTTACCAGCATCACTTACTGTGGTCCACTCTCTCCTTAACGATCTGTAATGGTTCCTCTGTGACCTACCAACTTCCAACTTCCAGCTTCCAGGAGAGTCTGTTTCTAGACTCCCAATCGGCTCTACTGCTCTCCTCTCATCGTTAAGACACCATGATAGCGTGTCTCGTTACACAGTAAGATTAACATGCCCTCCTTATTCTTCAAAATTCTTTGGTTATTCTTATCCTTACTCTTTATATGAATTTTAAGATTCATCTGTCAAGTTCTATCCAAAAAGCTTTTTACAGATTTTTTTATTGGAATTACACTGAATTTTATGAATTAATATGGGGCAAACTGCCATATTTTAATACTGAGTCCTTGCATCTGTAAAGATGGTACCTCTTTTTGTTACTTAGGTAAATTTTTATATGTTCAATAAAGTTGTGTATAGGCCAGGCATGGTGGCTCACACCTGTAAGCCCAGTGCTTTGGGAGGCCCAGGCAGGAGGATCACTTGAGCCCAAGAGTTTAATATCAGCCTGGGCAACAGTGAGATCTGCCCGCCTCGGCCTCCCAAAGTGCTGGGATTACAGGCGTGAGCCACCACGCCCGGTCAAAAGCTACAGATTTTTATCTTACCTTGGTATCTAATTGTTGCTGAAATACATATTAGTTAACACAAAATCTAGGTTTCCTTACATTTTCTGTTAAATTATATCGTCTGTAAATAATAAGCTGATGTCTCCCTTTTCAATCCTTAAAATTCAATTCTTTTTCTGGTTTAATTATACTGGCTAGATCTCCAAACTGTTTTGAACAGAAGCAGTGGTTAAAAGGCATCCCTTTGTTACTCCTTACTTCAATGCTTCCAGTATTTTGTGGTTAAGTGTGAGGTCTGCTGTTAGGTTTCGAAAACACTTTATCAGGTTAAGAAATATCTCATCTATTCTGATTTTGATTGTTCAAAGCTTTATCATGAACAGATGTTAAAGTTTTACCACATGTTGTTTCTGCATCTACTGGAGATGATCCTATGAGTTTTCTCCTTTAATGATGAATTAGTGGATTTCTCTCAAGAAAAACTCACTTGGCAGATTCTAAAATTAAACAGTGCTTGCTATTCTTGGCATAAGTCCTAGCTGGTCATATCGTTATTGTTCATGTATGTTAATATTTTTTCATCTATTGTTCATGGCCCGTAACTTTCCTTTCCTGTTTTCAATTATGTTACCAAAGTAACAAGGATTGCCAAGGTTACCAAATGAGCTAAGTGTTTTTTTTTCCTTTTTCTCTTAAAAATCATTTGGGTTTGGTGTTTCTTTTACACTTTTTTTTTTTTTGTCTCTCTTTTTTTTTTCCGTCTTTTTTTTTTTTCCTTTTTGTGGAGAATGGGGTCTCACCATATTGTGCAGGTAGGTCTCGAACTCCTGGGCTCAAGCTATCCTCCCGCCTCTGCCTCCCTGAAAGCTGGGATTATAGGCATGAGCCACCACGCCCGGCCTGTTTCTTTGTAAGTGTCAATTTCTGTGATGGTTAAAGTTCTATTCAGGTTTTCATTACTTCTTAGGTCAGTGCATAACTTGAGGATACTGTCCATTCCATCTATGTTTTCCAACTGTTTAGCAGAAAATGGGAATCATTCCATTTTTTAAGGCTTTACTATATCTATAATGATGTCTATTTTCATTAAAATAAAAATAAAAAACTCCATCCTGAAAAACATGTAACCAGCCAGTACAACACGACAAAACCTTGTCTCTACAAAAAAATACAAAAATTAGCTGGGCGTGGTGGTGTGCGCTCATAGTCCCAGCTATGCAGGAGGCTGAGGCCGGTGGATCGATTGAGCCCAGGAGGTCAAGGCTGCAGTGAGCCATGATTGTGCCACTGTACTCCAGCCTGGGTGACACAATGAGACCTTGTCTCAAAAGAAAAGAAAAAGATGTGACTATTTCCTAAGTCTTTTCAAAGAACAACATTTTACTCAAGCCTGTAATCCCAGCACTTTGGGAGGCCGAGACGGGCGGATCACGAGGTCAGGAGATCGAGACCATCCTGGCGAACACGGTGAAACCCTGTCTCTACTAAAAAAATACAAAAAACTAGCCGGGCGAGGTGGCGGGCGCCTGTAGTCCCAGCTACACAGGAGGCTGAGGCAGGAGAATGGCGTAAACCCGGGAGGCGGAGCTTGCAGTGAGCTGAGATCCGGCCACTGCACTCCAACCCCGGCGACAGAGCGAGACTCCGTCTCAAAAAAAAAAAAAAAAAAAAAGAACAACATTTTAATTGTATTGCTTGTTTCACTCATTCTGGCTCAATTTTGTAACTTCTTTCTTTTCTTTCTTTTTTTTTTTGAGACGGAGTCTCGCTCTGTCACCCAGGCTGGAGTGCGGTGGCCGGACCTCTGCTCACTGCAAGCTCCGCCTCCTGGGTTTACGCCATTCTCCTGCCTCAGCCTCCCGAGTAGCTGGGACTACAGGCGCCCGCCACCTCGCCCGGCTAGTTTTTTTTATTTTTATTTTTTAGTAGAGACGGGGTTTCACCGTGTTAGCCAGGATGGTCTTGATCTCCTGACCTCGTGATCCGCCCGTCTCGGCCTCCCAAAGTGCTGGGATTACAGGCGTGAGCCACCGCGCCCGGCCGCCTGGTCAATTTTTTGTAATTTTAGTAGAGATGGGGTTTCACTGTGTTAACCAGGATGGTCTTGATCTCCTGACCTTGTGATCCGCCCACCTCAGCTTCCCAGAGTGCTGGGATTACAGGCGTGAGCCACCGTGCCCAGCCTCTTTTCTTTCTTGAGTTGGGGTCTCCTTGTGTTGCCCAGGCTGGAGTGAAGTGCCTGTTCATAGGTGCCATCATAGCCCACTACAGCCTCAAATTCCTGGGCTCAAGCAATCCTCCTGCCTCTCAGCCTTCCGAATAGCTAGGACTACAGGTGTGTACCACCATGCCTGGTTACCTTTATAACTCTTTAAAACTTCTTTCTGTCTACTTCCTCTGACGGATCTGTTGTACTCTAACTTCTTCAGTTGGAAACTTAATTTTCGATTTTTCTTTACTAATATATGCATTTAGATATATAAATGCGTATACAAGTCCTGTTTAACTGCATACTACAAATTTTGATAGTGTATTTACATTTAGTTCCAAGTATTGTCTAAGTTCTATGACTTTTTCGATCCACAAGTTATTTATGTGGTTTTTTACCACATACAAACATGGTCTGTATTTAGGTTATCTAGAACTGGCTGCAGCTTACTCTGTGGTATATATATGGTCACTAATTTATGTATTCTTGAAAAGGATAGGTATTCTCTAATTTTAGTGCAAGACTACATTTGTTCACTAAATGTATTATAGCTAGTGACTAAATCTAGTTAGTTGATTGTGTCATTCCAAACATATTTTTGCTGATTTTTGGTCTGCTCCAACTATCAGTTGAGGGAGGGATGTCAACATCTCCCAAACTGATTGGAGGTAAATTCTTCTTATAATTAGGTAAATGTTTACATTATTTAGTGTGAAGCTACATTGTTACAATTAGTATATATTTCCAGAGAATTGTGACTTTCAGTACTATTTAACAACCGTCGTTATGTTTCCTAATACTTTTGGTTTAGAGTATTTTGTCTGGTATTAATACAGCTGCATCAGCTTTCTTTTGGTTAACATTTACCTGGTATGCATATTTTTTAGTCCTTTTGCTTTTTCTATGTCCTATCTTTTCAATTTAACTCTTGGCTGGGTGCAGTGACTTATGCCTGTAATTCCAGCACTTTGGGAGGCCGAGGCGGGTGCATTCACCTGAGGTCAGGAGTTTGGGACCAGCCTGGCCAACATGTTGAAACCCCATCTCTACTAACAATTTAAAAAAATTAAAAAACTTAAAATTAGCTAGGCATAATGGTGTGCTCCTATAATCCCAGCTACACTGGAGGCCGAGGCAAGAGAACTGCTTAAACCCGGGAGGCGGAAGCTGCAGTGAGCCAAGATTGAGCCACTGCACTCCTGCCTGGGAGACAGAGCAAGATTCCGTCTCGGGGAGGGGAGTAAAGAATATATATATATATAACTCTTACAAATAAGACAGTTAAATTTTAAAATCCAATCCATCTCAGAACCTTTTTCTTTCTTTCTTTTTTTGAGACAGTCTCGCTCTGTCGCCCAGGCTGGAGTGCAGTGGTATGATCTTGGCTCACTGCAAGCTCTGCCTCCTGGGTTCACACCATTCTCCTGCCTCAGCCTCCCGAGTAGCTGGGACTACAGGTGCCTGCCACCACGCCCGGCTAATTTTTTGTATTTTTAGTAGAGACGGGGTTTCACCGTGTTAGCCAGGATGGTCTTGATCTTCTGACCTTGTGATCCGCCCACCCTGGCCTCCCAAACTGCTGGGATTACAGTGTGAGCCCCAGCACCCTGCCAAAGAATGTTTTTCTTATCATGTGAGTTTGTATACTGCTCTAAATTATAGTTTACTTCTAATTTTCAGTACTTAAGAATTTTCCTTTTGCTCTTCTGACTTTCACTGTACCTTTTATTACACTGTGTCCTGTGTTTCCACAGGAAAGATATTCATTTCACGTTCAGAAAACTGGGGCTTCAAGAGACAGTGATCTGCCCAAGGCACTGAGTCTAATTAGTACACCCTAATATTTTCATATAAGGAGACAGTTCCTTGCCCTCACCTGAGGCTCACAATGGTGTCCTATTAACAAGAGTGACATGCAGAGTTAGAGAGTAAAGTGCCAAGGGGCACGTTTTCAGAAAAAGTCCACTTTCAACACTTGAACACAGTGTGCTTCACTATAGCACACACAGCAGTGCAAGGAGCCTGGTGTCCTGCATGTCACGAGGATCCCGCCCAGCCTGGCCTCGGCGGCCCCACCATCACCTGTCTCCTGCCCTCCAGGGTGAAGAGCTCACTGATCTTCTTCTGCTTGTAGACATCATTCTTCTCCAGCAGTTTCTTGTGCAACCAGTCGGGGTGTTTGACGCGTGGCACTGGGTTCTTTACCTGTGTGAGGCCAACACCCATCAGGGAGAGATCCTTGTCTGACTGCACGGTTTTCATCCCCACAGCCCACGCCGCTGACCCCGCCCTCACCTGCTGCAGGGCTGCGGGGATGGTGATGATCTTCTGGATGGCGCTTCCCAGCCGCTCAATGTAGTAGTCCCAATCCAGAATCTGTGTGTGCAGGAAACAGGCAGAGAATGGTGGGTGGCAGCGGCCATGTGTGAGGCTCACTTGGTGCTGAACACAGGAAACAGGCAGAGAATGGTGGGTGGCAGCAGCCATGTGTGAGGCTCACTTGGTGCTGAACACAGGAAACAGGCAGAGAATGGTGGGTGGCAGCAGCCATGTGTGAGGCTCACTTGGTGCTGAACACAGGGCTAAATGCTGTGTCTTATTTAATCCTCTCAGAAACTCTATGAGGAAAGGTGCCCACTGCACAGCAGAGGATACCAAGGCAGGGAGCTTCACTGACTCCTCCAGATCACAGAGCTAGTAGGTGGCTGAGCCAACACCCCTGGTCTTAGTCCATCCCATAGAATAGCTAAAGGGCCCTAGGCACTTCATGTTTTCCGTTTGCCCTAAAGGGTTATTAGTTCCTCACCTATTACTTATCAGAAAGGAGGAAGTCAGGAGTGAAGACGCCAGACAAAAAAACATAATCCAACTCAGACATACTCTGCTCTGTCTAGCTTTCCTTGTAAACTTTGAAGAGTAGAAAATGCAACTGGCACTCACTGCTCGAATATCAAAGTCTTGAAGGGAAGAGCTCTTGAGCCATTTCCGGAGAAAGTGCTTCCTCACCATAGGCTCTGCTTGGAAAATGGCAAGTGGGATGGCCCTGGGTGAGGAAGACAGGCACACAGCTCAGTAATAGTGAAAATCACCCAAAATCTGATCATAATTCTTATCAAATGAACATGGAAATAAGGACTTGTAACAGCTGTTCACAAATATCAATGTACACATCTGCGTGCATATGTATGCACAAACATGCCTACAGGTTCCTCGGTAACACGTGCATGTGTATGTGTAAACACATGCACGTGTGTATGTAACCATGTCTACATGTTCCTCATGGTGTAACCATGTGCATGCATACTCATAAATGCATGTGTGTGTGTAAACACATCTACGTTTTTCACTGAGTAACCACGCGCATGCGTATAGGCAAAGATGTGCATGTGTGCGTAAACATGTCTGTGTTTCTCACTGAGTAACCACGTACATGCATATAGGCAAACAGGTGCACGTTCATAACTGTGTCTACATGTTCCTCGCTGAGAAACACACAGAAGACTCTGGCTGCTTTCTAGAAAGAATGAGCCTGTTTTCATGTCACTAGCAAAGCAACTGGCAACTGTCAGTGCTTCTGTTTCACTGGAGGAAACATCTGTGGTGAATACTGCAAACATAAGGAGACTTAAAGATGACACGCACACTATGCATCCACTCGGCTCCATCAAGCTCCAACATTTGGCCACTTCGACTTCCTGTGTGAGATGATTAGAGTGAAGCCCTGTGTGACCCCAACCTATTCCCTCCTCACACAGAAGTAAAGACAACCTTTATTCTGGTGTTTATCATCAACCCCATGCAGGCATTTGTACTGGTCCTATTTGTATATAACCACCAAAAAAAAAAAAGCAGTTTCCGTGTTTTTAAGTTTTACATACATGGAGGCATAAGGGTCTTCCTTCAACCTGATTTTGGCTTTTTTCTCCAACATGATTTCAAACTGTCAGTGCTGTAACCTGTAGCTGCAATTCAACCCTTTGAACTCTGGTATAGTGTATCTCATTCCCTACTAAATAACAATTATCCATTTCTGGTTGATGGACACTTATGCCATCCCCAAACTTGGTATTAAACACAGCCCAAATCTGTAAGGAACCCCTCACCTCTCCGTGACAGGGGAGCCCTCACCTCTCCGTGACAGGGGGAGCCCTTACCTCTCCGTGACAGGGGAGCCCTCACCTCTCCGTGACGGGGGAGCCCGCACCTCTCCATGACAGGGGGAGCCTTCACCTCTCCGTGACAGGGGGGAGCCCTCACCTCTCCGTGACGGGGGAGCCCTCGGGCTTGCGGGAGATGATGTAGCGGCAACTCAGTCCTGCATCCTTGACCATCTGGTCTCCCAGGAACTCAGCCAGGCGCTTTGCTGTGCTGATGGATGTAGACTTCTGCTCCCCGTAATCTTCCAGCTTCCGAGACATGGAACGGTTCTCAGAGATGAGCTCGAACAGCTCAGAGTCAGGCATGTTGGCTGCCTAGAGAAAGACAACGCATAAAACACTGCAGAAATCAAGGGGCAGAGTCTGGACTCACCCTGGACTGTGCTCCTCTAGGCCATGCCTTTCTCTAGCCTGAGACGCAAAAGGCTGCAATTTCAAAGAGCTCTCTCATATGCCTGTGTGGCAATACTTTAAAAGACACACACATAAAACTTTAGCTTTTATTTTATTTTTTGAGACACGGTCTCGTTCTGTCACCCGGGCTGGAGCGCAGTGGTGCAATCTCAGCTCACTAAAACCTCCCCTCCAGGGTTCGAGCGATTCTCGTGCCTCAGCCTCCCAAGTAGTTAAGATTACAGGCACGCGCCACCACATCCAGCTAATTTTTGTACTTTTAGTAGAGAAAGGGTTTTGCCATGTTGGCCACGCTGGTCTCCAGCTCCTGACCTCAAGTGATCTGCCCGCCTACGTCTCCCAAGTGCTGGGATTACAGGCGTGAGCCACCACGCCTGGCTTGGCTTGTTTTATTAAACTGTGCACAAAATATCAAGGAGAATTTACTGAAGAGCACCAAGGCTGCAGAAAAGGATGTTGCTCTGCCTAAGACAGGAAGTTTTTCTCCTTGAAAGGAAGAGAAAGAAGGGGCAGGAAGAGCCAGAAGAGAGGAAAGAGAAACTCCGGCCTCCTGGAAAGTGGCCTGAGCAGTTCCAGTGTGGCGTCCACATCCAGCTGGAGCTGCTGCTTTGCACACATGTTCCTGACCACAGGCCCCCCCACATCCTGTAAGGGGTGCTGGGCTCATGAATATTCTGTGTGAAACCCCCAGTGCTCCCTTGCACATGTGTGTCGCTCTATACAAGACAATATGCCAAGAAACAGAAGCCCACACAGCAAAGCAAGTCAGGAAAGCACTGCACTGTTCTAGTATTCCTTCTACCCAAGACGCCTGTGCCTGGGAAACATGCACCGAGATGTTCAATGCAACACCACGTATAACAATGGAAATGTGAAACCTAACTGGTAGTAAATAATCGTGGACTAGTTATGTAAATTACGGTATGTAAACTGATAAAATGTTATGTAGCCTGAAAAACATAAAAAATACAAAGTAACAGAAATAAGCAAATATCTCAGGCTGGAGTGCAGTGCTGCAATCACAGCTCATTGTGGCCTCTACTTCCTGGTTTCAAGTGATCCTCCCAAGTAGCTGGGACCACAAGCACGCATCACCATGCCGGGCTTATCACACTATTTAGAAAAACGTGGCCGGGCGCGGTGGCTCAAGCCTGTAATCCCAGCACTTTGGGAGGCTGAGACGGGCGGATCACTAGGTCAGGAGATCGAGACCATCCTGGCGAACACGGTGAAACCCCGTCTCTACTAAAAAATACAAAAAACTAGCCGGGCGAGGCGGCGGGCGCCTGTAGTCCCAGCTACTTGGGAGGCTGAGGCAGGAGAATGAACCCGGGAGGCGGAGCTTGCAGTGAGCTGAGATCCGGCCACTGCACTCCAGCCTGGGCAACAGAGCCAGACTCCGTCTCAAAAAAAAAAAAAAAAGAAAAACGTTTCCTTCACAGAGTTGTGTCCCTGGATGCAGAAGCTGAGGGGAACTCCAAGGGATAATTGTGCTCAGGAGGTCTTGGGATTTCATCAGGATTGGCCCTGAGTTCTTCAGTCACCTTGGTCTCCAGGAGCCCAAGAAGTACGGGGTCCCCTTCTTGCAGGGTCCTTCATCCTTCAGAGCAGGTGAGGATGGAGGGTACAGCCCTTACCTTGCTGTACAGCACGTCCAGCCAGTAGTCAGCCACCTTGGCTACAGAGCCATACACCTCTTCCAGCGTGCTGCCCTTGAGGAAGGCCTCAAACACCGAGGACTGGAAGATCTTAATCAGCTGCAGTTCCCCGCGGCGTTTGACCTCAAAGCCCTTGAGCTCAGCCAGAGAACCGTCTTCATTGAACACAGCATACCTGAAAAAAAAAAAAAGGCAAGCACAGCAGTGGCAAGGAGCACTGGCGAGCCACCAGCTATGCCTCATCCTCTCTGCCTGCCTCTTCCCTTTCCAACCCTCCACTTGTCATCCACCAGGCAGCAAACATCTCTCCCCCTCAGGCCACTGCTTCTCTAAAAGGAAAATGACTGAAGGGCCTGTAGCCAGAGCCAGAATACAGCAGCAGGCAGACAGAGCTGGTGCAAATGGAATCAGTAAGACCACAAGAACCCAGGTCTGTGTCTATCCTGGCTCCTGATCCAACCTCCTTTCTGGGTTAAATTTAATCTATCTCAATCCATGTACTTTCTAAAGCACAAAAGCCATGAGAGTCCCACCTCTTCTTCAGTTTCTTGCCTTCCTCCTTGGAGGCTGGAAGAATCATGGCAAGGTAGGGCCCATCAACCTCAAAAAAGATGCTGTTCTCTGAGCGGGTGACATAGGTGAGTGAGGACGGCTCGGCCAGCTCCTGGTACTGGTCATTGGTGAAGCCTTCCTGAGAAACGATAGTGAAGAGCGAGCAGCTTCACTTATGACGGCCCAAACCTGGAAACCACCTGGTGTCCCTCCGGGAGTGGATGGATTGGCAAACTGAGGCTTTTCCACATAACCGACACGACTTGGCAGCATGAAAGAAGGAAGTTCTGATGCACACAACCAAGTGGTGAAACTCAGGTGTATCTGTTAGGTCCAAGAAGCCAGACCCAAAAGGCTATATGCCATATGCTTCCATTTACATGACATTTTCAACAAAGCAAAATTATAGTACAAAAAACACACTGGGGGTTGCCAGGGTTTCGGGGTAGGGAGAGGATTTGCTGACAAAGCGGTTGCAGCTGTTCTGTGTTGCTCTGTGGTGCTGGACACACACACTATGCACCTGTCCAAACCCACAGCGCTGTATGCTACAGAGTGAACATCACTGTGTGCAAATTACAAACCATCCAGTCATGGTGCTGGGATCCCAAGAGGGGTGCAGACCGGACCAAATGAGCCCAACAGCACTGTGGACGTACAGCACAACATGCTGACAGCGTGGGGAGGAAGGAGTTGCCCTGTGAACTCTGCTGACTGGACAGGGTAAGGCTGGAAACAAAAGTAACTATCTACAAACGCTGTACAGTGGCAGTGAAATTACTTCTCATGGGGCACAAGTCTGTGAGCAATTCTAAAACCACTTTACATGTACTCTAGGATTGAGCAAACACATATATTGAGAAATTAGAAACAGGTTTATCACTGCAGGAGAAAGAAGCCACTAATAAGAAAGGGGCAATTCATGTGTTTAAACGCATCCAGGCAGCCAGACACAGAAATAAACAGCTCTGTGTGCGTGCGTTACTAGACACGTACTTCCTGGCTGCCTCCACTGTGAGAGACGGAAGCCATGACACTCCCGGGAACAGTGAGCATAGCCCGCGCCCATCTCGGGTTTTTACATCATTCTTCTTGGAGAACTGGCTGACTCCAGGTTGGAGCAGGGAAAATACAAGATGAGGTTGGTGGACCTTACAGTACCACGAAGTAAGAAAGTGCTCCAGAAACAAAGACAAGAGGGCATGTCCCAAGAATACGCCACAAACCAGGAGGCCCCAGTGGCCCAAGGGGAACATGTGGAGCAGAAGCCACTCTGGTCCTAAGAACAATAACCCCAGGATGTCCACTCTGATCCGCAAATCCACACTGATGTCAATGAGCAGACAAATAAGTGAGAACAAATGGGAAAGAAGGATAACAACGCTTCCCTACAGGATCCCAATTAATACAGTAGAAGGAATGAGGGAAACAGACAATTGCCAGGGAAAACCACCACAGGAAACCCCAGCTATAACCGCTTCAGGTGCGGCCCACCAGCAACGCTAACACAGTGGACAGAAGCTTACGGAGCAGCTGGGGACGCACGGTCTCAAAGCACCTGCTCCACGGTATTTATTTGCTGCTGTGATGGCTCTAATACATGTCCAGAAACTCTGACAGCCCTCCTCCAGGGACGCTTATTCCTCTCCACTGGGTGTGTATTTACGACTGAGGATCCGCATAGGAGGGGGCACAGGAGCGCCACAGTAAGGCCTGCAGAAGCCCCTCAGGCAGGAGACTAAGCCAACCCCACAATACACCCACATCACCACACCACCACAAACCAACATGATGCACCTGAGAACGTGGGGAGGGTGTCACCCCTGTGGAGTTGCTCCAAAAACCCAAATCACCTCAGTCTAGTCACAAGAAACAACAGACAACCCCTGATCAAGGGACAGCCAACCATCGCCTGGCCGGCACCACCAAAGGGTGAGGTTGTGACACAAGGACCAGGACAGGACAACTCATCTCCACGTGGGTCCTTGCCGGGATCCTGGGAGAGAGGAGGGGCTGTGGTGGGAAAACGGGAAATCCAGGTGAGGTCTGCGGTGCAGTTACAGGGACACAGACATAGGTTTCTTAGTTTTGACAAGTGCACCATGGTTTATGCGAGGTCAGCGTTAGGGGAAGCAGGTTGATGGAGATACAGAAATTCTCTGTACTATTTTTGTAATTTCCTGTAAGTTTAAAATTATTTCAAAATAAAAAGTTAAAAGCAAAAAAGTCTGGGTGCTATGCTGAAAGAGAAAGGAGTGGAATCACTTGATACCTTCTGACCATGGTCTTCAGGCTACAGAAAAGCAATGTGAGCAGTGCTGGGAGGGTGCTGGGTGCCAGGAAGGCACGCACACTGTGAGGTGCTGCAGAGCCAGTGACGTCAGGGCACTGACACCAGGCCAGCCAGCGCTTCAGGACGGGAGGCCCCAGACTAACCTTGACCATGATGTTCAACATGGCGCCTGGGTAGGAGATGGTCACCTTGGGCTTCTTCGCATTGGTCGTCTTGAAGACAAAATTTTCTGGGAAGCTATTAGGCAGGACGCACCATATTCCATCTGTGTCCAGCTCTAAGGGCCTCCTTCAGAGAAAGAGAGGAGCAAGGTCATGAGTTCCCCTTTCCTTCCCGCCCAGTGTGTGGCCTCCAGTCTTCCCTCCTTCCTTCCTGCCCACGTTTGCCCCCAGGACCTGCTCCCAGCCCCACGGCTCCCCTTCTGCGCTCACCCAATTTGCTCGATCAGCTCCCGCGCCTGGGTGATGATGTTGGCCCCTGTGAAGCAGACGATGCCAGCCATCTCCATGGAGTACCAGCGAGCCCTGAGAGGACACCACAAACTGGTGGGTGGGGCTGGCATGGCTCCTCCAGGGGGTATCAGAGGCAGTAAGGAGTAGGGAGGAGGACAAGGAGAGACACAACAGGGACAAGGGAGGCAGCCAAACGTGCATGTACCAGGACAGAACTAAGGTAGAATCTGGCTGTGCCCGAGGACACTTCTCTGTCCTCGCCTTGGTGCCCAGCATGGCTCAGGAAGGATCTGGAAGGGTGCAATATGTGCCACTGCGTCCTGAGTTCAGGACTCCAGCCTCAGCAGGACTCTGAGTTCAGGACTCCAGCCTCAGCAGGACTCTTAATACCACCCAGGACCATTCACACCTTCTCTACTCTCTTCACACCTCCTCCCAAGCCCCATTCTCACCTCCAGCTTCTCAGAGAAAGCCCAGGCCTACCTGCCAGGCCTGACCCTCCTCCAGCCTGGGTCCCAGCCCTGATGTCAGCTGCCCCTCCCTCCCCTCCCGGCACCAGCCCCATGCCCCTTGTCAGTCGCTTCTCTGCCCCTCCCTGACACTGAGTGAGGATCCAAGCTGCGAGACATAAACATGCTGGAAAATGGCAAGTCGTGTCTCCAGCCCATGATGCAGAGACACGTACACCCCACAGCACGCATCACTCATGGATGCCCAGACCCTCAAAGTCAGTGTGGCCCCCACTCTCCTCAACCTCCCAGCCCCACCCCAGCTCAAAGCCTCCTCCCTCCAATATTCCTTGAATCAGATGAACAGCCCTCCATGCGTGGCAACCTACACCTGAAGCCGCCTTAAATGTGGACTCATCCATTCCTCCCATAAGCCTCTCCTGGGCCCGGGCCCCACCTACCCCTTGCGCATGACGTAGCCGTAGAAGGAGTTCAGGATGCACTTGTGGGCCAGCTGCAGCGAGTCGTACAGCACCTCCATGTTCTTGCAGCGCTTCACCTCGGCCGCGTCGCCCACCTCCACGGCCGCTGAGAGCTTCTTTTTCCACACCTGAGAAGCACATGAACATGCAGCACCTCAGATTCTTCCGTCTCACATTCTACAAAGTCAATGGCCCAGGTTTTTGGTATTTTGAAAATTTTCAAATCTATAGAAAACCTAAAACACCAGTACAATGAAGACCGTATATTCTTCTCCTAGACTGGCCAATTGTCATATTTTGTCACACTTCCTTTCTTCTGTCTCTCTCTGTGTTGACAGAATCATTTAAACATTGTAGATTTTATGGCCTGAGATCTCTAAACTCTTCAGCACACTTTCTAGGGAACAAAAGCTACTCGGCAGGTCCCTGGTAAAATCGATCAATAAAGAAATGCAGCTGAGACTGCAGATGTCTCATCAAATTCCCCATCCAACATGAGAAAAGGTTTTTAAAGGCTTGGTATTTAAAGAACAAAAACAAATTCATTAAGATAATTACGGAGTGCCTAGTATGTGCCAGGAACTCCATTGTACTCTGAAGCACGAGGCAGTCACTACACTTTTGGTGCTTATTTGACGAGGGAGACAGATGAACAAGTAATTTAGCAATTGCTTAATTAAAATAAAGTGAGATAGTACGGCAGTTCCTTAAAAGGAAAATGTAGAATTATCATATGACCCAACAACTCTACTGCTGGGTGCATATCCAAAAATAACCGAAAGCAGAGACCTGAAGACATACTTGTACCCCATGTTCAAACCAGGATTACTCGCAATAGCCAAAAGGTGGAAGCAAGCCCAGTGAACATCCACGTAGGAAGGGATAAACAAAATGTGACAAATCCACACAACAAAATGTTATTCAGCCATTTACAAAAATGCAGTATGGATACATGCTATATGTTGATAAATGTTGAAAACATCATGCTAAGGCTGGGTGCAGTGGCTCATGCCTGTAATCCCAGCCCTGTGGGAGGCTGGAGTGGATAGATGACCTGAGTTCAGGACCTTGAGACCAGGTTGGGCAACATGGTAAACCCCCGTCTCTACCAAAAATACAAAAATCAGGCGTGGTCCCAGGTACTGGAGAGGCTGAGGTGGGAGGATCACTTGAGCCTGGGAGGTGGAGGCTGCAGTGAGCCAAGGTCACACCACTGTACTCCAACCTGGGTGACAGAGTGAGATCCCGTCTCCAAAAAAGAAAGCATCATGCTAAGTGAAAAAGTCAGTCATAAATACACAAATTCTGCACTATTCACTTACATGACATCCCTAGAGTCGTGGAATTCAGACAGAAAGTGGAATGGGGGTCGCTAGGGGCCAGGGGAGGAGGTGGGGAGCTACGGTTTAATGGAGACAAGAGTTTTCATTTGAGAAGGCGAAGAGTTTTGGAGGTAGATGGTGGTGATAGTTGTACAACAGTATGAATATGTTTCATGCCCCTGAACTGAGCACTTAAAAACACTAAATATCATATTATGTCTGCCTTACCATTATAAAAAAGAACGTGTGACAATGAGTTCAGCAGGGCAGTGCAGGACACCAGGGGGCTGCACAGAGGTGCCGTACTGAGTCTACAGTGAAGGTCTCTCAGAAAAAAAATGGCTCAATCTGATTAGATATAAAATAATGACCCATTGATATCAAAACAGAGGTGTTGCTATGCATTTTCCATGTTCCTACTGCATGAAATACGTCAGTTAAACACGAAGGGCTGGATAGTGAATACCACAGATGAGAAGACCTTAGAGTTTCTCGGAACTCCTCACCTTCCATGACAGCGGGAAAGAGACAAGCAATAGGTGAAGGCAGTTGGGTTCGTAAAACTTGATGTACTCAAACAGCCAGCCAGCTGTAGCTTGCTGACCCCTGCTCTAAATAATCACTTCAGAAATCATCCTTTAGGGTCTTTCTGAGGCCTCGGACCAGGATGGATGATGGTCTACATCCTTCGTGGCCATCAACTCTTCCAAGTCAAAAACAACTGCATGTTATCATCCGAGCGCTGGTGTCTGCTTGGAGGATCCCAGGCAAGGAGCCAAGAGTGCCCATTTCATGAGCCAACCGAAACTGCCCTTACAGAGGCCAAAGCTTGCAGCACCTCAGAACTCACCTTGTGGAGCCCTTTGAACTCATAGCGCCTGTCCCGGAAGGCACGCACGGTATCCACGTAGAAGGAGTTTTCCCGCTGGCAGATGGTGGTGAGGCGCTCTTCCACCTTGGTGATGTGGATCTTCTTGTAGGCTTTCCGGCAGTAATCTAAGCATGATGGAGAGGGGCGAAGCAGGTGGGTGAGATCTCCCAGAGCAGAGGGAGCCAAGGCACAGGGGTGCTGAGGAACACGGCTTCTACGTCACCACAAAGAAGCAACAGCTCAGATACACTGCTAGTTTCTCATATTGAAAAAGGAGGCCGGGCACGGTGGCTCACACCTGTAATCTCAGCACTTTAGGAGGCTGAGGCAGGCGGATCACTTGATCCCAGGAGTTTTGAGACCAGCCTGGGCAACATGGCGAGACCCCATCTCTACAAAAAATACAAAAAATTAGCCAGGCATGGTGGCGCACACCTGTAGTCCCAGCTACTTAGGAGGCTGAGATGGGAGGATTGCCGGCACCTGGGAGATCGAGGCTGCCGTGAGCCAAGATCACACCACTGCACTCCAGCCTGGGTGACAGAGTGAGACCTTGTTTTTTTTTTAAAAAAAAAAAAAGGAAGAAAGAAATAGGACAGCCCAGGGGTAGGAACAGGCCAAATACCCCAAGACCACAGAACAGCAGTGTCTAACACCTGCAGAAGGCGAAGCAAATAAAGGATCCTGCAGCGAGAGCACAGCTTACAGTGACCCAGAGCAGCTTCCGGTCTGCTCTGACAACACCTCTGCGGTCCCAGCTGGGATGGACCCACGCAGCCCAGCAAGAACAGAGAGTGGGAGCAGGAGCCACACCTTTACAGCCGCGACCATGCCAAGGCACTCACCCGCCAGCCTCCTCTTCTCGTATTTCGCCTGCTCCTCGCGGGACAGTTCATGAAAGGCCCGAGCCGGCCCCTCTGGGAACAAGGCGGGGAACTTCTCTGACTCCAGCTGGTGCTGGATCCGATGGTATTCGCTGCGACTGGCTGGCACTGGGAAGGAGGCAATGGGAGCAAGTTCAAAAGGAGGCACAGATGCACCAGCTTCCCACTGAGTGTGTATGGGGAAAGGTGGCCAACACTCACCCACCCGTTTCCCACTGAGTGCCCACCCAGGCGGCCAACACTCACTGAACTCGCCCCTCCACTGCCAGGCCATCTTCCGCTGGCAGTTCGCTCCAGGCTTATTGAAGTCACAGGCAGCACAGGTGGCTTCGTCCACCATGGCAGAGGGCTGCGAGGGGTGAGAAAGCACTTAGGGCTGGGCAGAGAGAGCTCCGACTCTGAGGCAGGAAGTAAAGTCTCACCTGCAGGCGGTTGGTCAGGATGATGTTGGGGTACATGGCCCCCACGTCCAGGTGGTAGATGAGCGGACACTCGATGCGACTGGGCACGTCCTTTAGGGAGGCGAGCTTGCTCTTAATCTCATCACACACCTGCAGAGAAAGCAAAACTCAGTGGAGGCTGGTGACCAAGCCTGCCTCGTGTGCTATAGTTCACCAACTCCTTTTAGACATTCAGGAGAGGAAAAAGCTGAAAAATATCTAAATAGAGCAAAAACTAGCCAGAAGAAAAAAGTTAAGAAGGGTTGCCATCATTTCTATGAAATACATTAAATTTGGTAGAGTCTTATTAGAAAATTACTTGAACACCAAACTCTCCTTAGTATTAAAAAAAAAAAAAAAAACCTTTAGGCCAGGTGCAGTGGTTCACGCTTGTAATCCCAGCACTTTGAGAGACTGAGGCCGGAGGATCACTTGAGCCCAGGAGTTCGAGACCAGCCTAAGCAACACAGTGGGGCCCCCGTCCCTACAAAAAATAAATAATTAGCTGTGTGTGGCGGTGGCACCTGTAGTCCCAGCTACTCGGAAGGCTGGGGTGGAAGAATCACTTGAGCCCCTGAGGTCAAGGCTGTAGTGAGCCCAGATTGCACCACTGCACTCCAGCCTGGGCAACAGAGCCAGATCCTGTCTCAAACAAAAAGAAAAAGAAAAATCCTTAAAACCATCCAAAGTAGTAAAACTAGAAAACAAACCTAAAATTTTAAGAAAAAAGTGATTACAAGGAATAATATATATCCCATAGAACAGGAAATACCACAACATCACCTATTGTTTCTACTTGAATTATAGGTAAACGAATCAGCTGGGGAAGAGCCTCCACTGCACCCTTCCCTGCCCAGTAATGGCGTGTACTGAAAAGCTGTCCAGTCCAAACAGGGGAGGATGGGCTGGGACAAATGAATGGCCAAGTTTCCACGGTGGAACCACCACCTGGACACGCCCCATGTGGCTGTGAGCCCCTGCTGACATCCCCCCAGCCACCCTCCACCCCACAGGTGACCCCTCAGGGACACAAAGGCGACCCTGGGCTTTCCTTTTATTTTTTTTTTGAGACAGACTCTTGGTCTGTCACCCAGGCTGGAGTGCAGTGGTGCGATCTCGGCTCACTGCAAGCTCCACCTCCCAGGTTCGCGCCATTCTCCCGCCTCAGCCTCCCATGTATCTGGGACTACAGGCGTGTGCCACCGCACCCAGCTAATTTTTTGTATTTTTAGTAGAGACAGGGTTTCACCGTGTTAGCCAGGATGGTCTCGATCTCCTGACCTCGTGATCCACCCGTCTGGGCCTCCCAAAGTGCTGGGATTACAGGCGTGAGCCACCGCACCCGGCGGGCTTTCCTTTCAAGGGCACTTTTAGGGACTTAGGAATCGCTAACAAGACAGAATGTCATCTACAGAGCTCCCTTCTGCACTCACCAGGGAGCCTGGCGTCCTTACACCTACCACACCTCCAGCTTCACCCTACCTGCCCGTCTCACTGTTTCCTAAAGACTTAAGTATCTGCTCCTAGGTTGGGCATGGTGGCTCATGCCTGTAATCCCAGCACTTTGGGAGGCCGAGGCGGGAGGATCACCTGAGGTTGGGAGTTTGAGACCAGCCTGGCCAACATGGAGAAACCCCATCTCTACTAAAAATACAAAAAAAAAATTACCCAGGCCTGGTGGTGGGCGCCTGTAATCCCAGCTACTCAAGAGGCTGAGGCAGGAGAATCGCTTGAACCCAGGAGGCGGAAGTTGAGGTAAGCCGAGATCGCACCATTGCACTCCAGCCTGGGCAACGAGAGCAAAACTCCATCTCAGATTCTAAGATGTCTCGCCTCCACGCCTGGGTATTTTTTTTTTTGTAGTTTTAGTAGAGATGGAGTTTCTCCATGTTGGCCAGGCTGGTCTCGAACTCCTGACCTCAGGTGATCTGCTCACCTCGGCCTCCCAAAATGCTGGGAATACAGGCTGCCCAGGTGGGAGTGCAGTGGCACCATCTCGGCTCACTTGAAGCTCTGCCTCCCAGGTTCAGGCCATTCTCCTGCCTCAGCCTCCCAAGTAGCTGGGACTACAGGTGCCCGCCACCACGCCTGGCTAATTTTTTTTGTATGTTTTTAGTAGAGACAGGGTTTCACCGTGTTAGCCAGGATGGTCTCCATCTCCTGACCTTGTGATCCACCTGCCTCAGCCTCCGAAAGTGCTGGGATTACAGGCATGAGCCACCGTGCCTGGCCACGGCCGACATTCTTTAACTCCTATTTGTTATTCAGACAAGGTTCTCTTCCTGATCAGTTCATGAGAGTTCCCTGCAGTATAATAATAGCTGTGGCTGACAAAAGCCAAACAGTGCTTCACAGTTTGGAAAGAGTGTACACATTCTTGTTTAAATTTTGGCTAGTGAATGTATTACAAGATGCTTCTTGGGGGCAGGCGCAGTGGCTCACACCTGTAATTCCAGCACTTTGGGAGGCTGAGGTGGGCAGATCACTTACAGTCAGGAGTTTGAAACCAGCCTGGCCAACATGGTGAAACCTCATCTCTACTAAAAATACAAAAATTGGCCAGGCATGGTGGCGGGCACCTGTGATCCCAGCTACTCAGGAGGCTGAGGCAGGAGAATCGCTTGAACCCAGGAAGCAAAGGTTGCCGTGAGCTGAGATCGTGCCATTGCACTCCAGTGTGGACGACAAAGCAAGACTTCGGGGGAAAAAAAAAAAAAAAAGCTTCTTGGCATCAATGTGAAAACTGTTAAAAACTCTAAACCAGCAGCCTCACTGAACATGATGTAGTGCTGCACAGTGCCTGATATGAAGACCTCAGATAGGCCGGGTGCAGTGGCTCACACCTGTAAACCAGGCACTTTGAGAGGCCAAGGCGGCCAGATCACGAGGTCAGGAGTTCAAGATCAGACTGGACAACATGATGAAACCCCGTCTCTAATAAAAATACAAAAATTAGCCAGGCATGGTGGCGGGTGCCTGTAATCTCAGCTACTGGGGAGCCTGAGGTAGGAGAATCGCTGGAACCCGGGCGGCAGAGGTTCCAGTGAGCCAAGATCATGCCGTTGCACTCCAGCCCAGGCCAACAACAGTGAGACTCCATCTCAAAAATGAAAAAAAAAAAAAAAAAAAAAAAAAAGACCTGAGACGTGCCACGTCCTGAGGAACGAGGATCAGAAAAGAACTGGTGTCTCCCTCTCCGTGCTTTCTAACCATTTTGTGAACAGATTTATAGTCACTAATCCGGTCATTTGTAGGAATTTACTGTCATTTTTAAGTCTCACCAATAAAAAATAAAATTTAAAACCTCCAATGGCTCCCCAATGCCTATAAAATAAAGTCCTAATGCCTTAAAACGGGACACGGGACACATCCCACCAGGATCCACCTTCCATGTCACTGCATTTCAGGAGCGGCTCACACCCCACATCTCATGAAGCTCTCCGACCTTGGCAGACAGCATCACACATCACAACCATGACTGCCCTGTCCCACCAGAGACCCTGTGTCATCCGTCCACAGCATCACACGCAGCAGGTGCACAATAAACGTGCTGCTGAAAGACGCGGTCTGTGAAGAAGGCACCAAACACGGACTAGCTCTTCCTGCCTCCCGGACGGTTACCTCTTCAAAGTTGGTGACTTGCTCCACAGGAACCTTCTCCTCTTCCTCAATGGCGTGGCGCAAGGTCTTCTCCACCCGCTGCAGCAGGAAGTCAAAGGCAGCAGGATTCTGGCACCAACGACAGTGAGACGACAGGGGTCAGAGGGGAAACACATCCACACTAGCCCGCCTCAGGTTTGATGCCATGGCTGCATGTGGCCGGATGTGCCCGAGAAAGCTCCAGAGGGACTCACATGTGCACTCTACAGTGCACTGCCCTAAAGAAATCCCAGCGGGGAGCTGGGCCAGAGAAGCCACACCTGGTGCGGGGCCATGGGACAGGATTGGGAGAAGGGGCTTTATTTCAGCCCCTGCAGCTTCTGGGTCCTACCACAGCACAAGAGTGGGAAGAAACTGAATCCCAGGGAAGAAGCACACCATTCTAAACCGGCAAGGGATATCGCTGCGGAAGACCCCAGACTCGAGGGCCTCCACGTGGCCCCCAACGTAGGTCTCGGAGTCCAGCACGTGTCCGTCGTCTGTCAGCTTATTGAACTCCTGCTCCTGCTTGTTGGGGAAGATGATGTTGGCGTGGAAGGCCTGCACCATCAGCAAGGCCTCACACAGCGTGCCAGAGCCCTTCCGCAGCACCTGCAAGAGAAACCAAGGCTTCCAGCCAAAAGTGACACCAAAGGCCCTGACTTGCAGGCAAAGTCCAGGAACCTAAACTGAACTTCAGTGTGAAAGGAGAGAAAAACCTCATAGTAATGGCTGCAAATTCTCCTGTGGTTCCTTCCTCACATCGGAGCCAGAGAATTCCCAAAGGACATCCCTAACATCACACACCAGAATTCTACTGCCACCTTTGGTGCCAGCACTCCTGGGACGTCCACCTCAATTCAGCTTCAGTGCATTTGGAATGGGGCAAGGGCTGAGGAGGCCAGGGTGCTGAGAGGACAGAAGATACTCACCTCATCGGGCTCCATGGGAATGATGGTGCACAGAGCGAAGATAAATGGGTGGACGTACTTCATGTATAGGTAGTAAGTGGCGACAGCATCTGACACGGAATACGTGGCCAGTGTCTGAGGAGAGAACGCCAGAGAGCAGGGCCATCAAAGTCAAAAGCCCAGGGTCAAGTGTGAAGCACAGAAAGCAAAGCCTGGCCTGACCAGCCTGCCACACACGCAGTAAGGAGACGGGCACAGGACAAAACATGTGTGTCCTGGAGACACAGGCTGCTGGGTGGAGCGGGCTGGCATACATGCGTGCACACGGCAGCAGAGGGAGGCAGGATGTGGCTTACGTGCCTGGGGCTGCTCCGTGGCCATCCGACACATGTCTTCTGGGTCCAGCTCCACGGGATCATAGCCTAGCTTGGCCTTAGCGGCCGCCTTGAGATTGTGGCTGCCCACGGGAAGGTAGCTGTCCCTCTTCACCCACCTGGAAGGAGAATGAAAACGGAAGCCAGGATGATTCTAACATGCAGCCCGGGAACCCCCGAGAATCGGCAAAACTGGGCACCACATAGACAGATGCAAGGTCCTAACAGGCACCCAGGAACCAAAGCCCCAAACGGTGTAGGCCCCTCATGAAAACTCTTCATTTGGATCTAGTTAATCTCACAGACCTATCCACAACCCAAGGAAGCACCAGGACCGGTCCTTCTGGCCCTTGCCTTCCTCCCACCCTCGGCTGAGCCTGTGGCCTCTCTGGAGGGCGCCCTGCCTCCTTGGGCCTCTCCCCCAGACCTCAGGTATGCACCGCTGGGGCCTAGTTCTATCAACCACACTGAGCTTCTCTCCTCACACTGTCCCTTCAGCACGGAAACACTCAAGCCCACCCTCCTTTAATAGAAAACAAGATGGGATGCCAAGTAGAATAAAAATTAAATAAAAATTAAGAAAACAAGGCCCCCACACTCTACCCGGAACCTGTCGCCACCTCCTCTCTACAGATGCCTTCCTGAGGCAGCTGTCCAGGGGCCATGTCCGGTCTCCGCCCCCCGCGACCTCCACCCTGTGGCCTTCTTCTCACTTTACCTCTTGCCTTCAGTTCAACCACTACCCCAGCTTTCACCAAGACCCACCTGCATCCCAGTGAGTCCCAATCCAGTGCGAGCTCAAACCAAGCCTCATGGTGGTCATCAGGGCCCCCATACGGGTGGGGCTTCCAGGCTGGCATATCGGTAGCGGGGTCACCTCCTACCTCAAGTCCCTTCTCTACCCATTCCCTGTCGCCATGGATGGCACAAAAACCCCAGGTGTCACCCCCTCCCTGAGAACCAGCATCCCTGGGCCTCCCCCTGCCCCTGCCCCACATGATAGACCCTGAATCCTCACGCCCCTCACTCCCTGCCTTGGATCAGGACTGTCACATGCTAAACCAGCCCCAGCCTCCTGGCCTCCCTCTCCAAGCCAACTGCTGAACGTCAGAGCTAAACAAACACATTCAGGCTTCAAGCGCTCCAATGGCACTGTGCAGAGTACAGAGGTCACGGGGGCCCTCCTTTCCTTTCCTTCCCTCCTTTCCCTTCCTTCCCTCCTTTCCCTTTCTTCCCTACCTTCCCTTCCTTCCTTCCCTTCCTCCCCTTCCTTCCCTTCCAGCCTTCTTCTCTTGGCATTTCCACATCCACCTGTCCTCCCAACCAGACATGTCAGAGCCCCCGAACGCCGTGATTCTCAGCAGCTTTGAGCTGCCTCCCACCCCAGCTCATCTGGAATCTGCGCTTGTCCTGTGAGGCTCGTCCTGTGAGGCAGCTGGGCTGCCACATCCCAATCTGGCCTGGGCAGTGCAGCTCCATGAGGTCCTAGCTCTGGGACCTGTGTGTTGAGTGTGTCTTCCCGGTGGCTACCCCACCCCAGAGGCTGATGCTCAATGTGCCTGATCACTGACGAACTGTCAGCCAACAGTCAAAGACAGCACATCCTGGGCCCCGGCAGGGTTGTAGCTGCCATCCTCTTGGGTGACCTGAAACACCTCTCAGAGGCCACCCTCCTCCCATGAGATGTGGTGACAGTACAGTCTGCAAGAGGCCTTCAGATCTCGCTCGCAGACAGCAGTGATGAGCCGTGCTGCTGTGCAGCCCCTACCTGAGGCAGTCCATGTGGATGCACTGGGGCGCCTTGTACTCCCCCTGGCTGTCCTTCTGGAAGCCTATCTCCTGCTGCATGCTCAGACCGTGGACTGCTGCCCGGGCCTCCACAAATGGCCTGGGTTCGAAAGAGGACAGACAAGCAAGTGGGAAGATCAGGCTCTAATTCCCCTTTCTCCATTCCTCCCTCAGATCCAGGGAGGAACCGAGACACGGGAGGTGCAGAGTGAACCCAGAAGCCACCTCCTCAGTCAACATGGGAAGCGCCCCGCACCATGCAATGCCCTCCCTCTCAAACGCTGCCCAGTTACTCACAGAGAAGACACAGACTCACCAGTCAAAAAAGTCCCCGTTGTAGGTGACCATGATGGTGGGTTTGGTCTCCTGGACGTGTTCAAACCACCTTTGGATCAGATGAGCCTAAACCCAAGTCACAGCAGTCAGAGGTCTGCTCTTTCTCTTCTTCAAGCTATTTCCAAATTCCTCCCCCAAAGTTCAGAAGCAGCAGCCTCATGCTGGCCCTTATTCCTGACCCCAGCCCCAGTTTCTGGCAGAAAAGAGGGTCATACCCTAAGAACGAAGCTGATGGAGCTGCAATTCTGATCCGACGGAATGCCGAGGCCTTGGAAAGATCCGCATGCCCCTTCTTCCCACAATACCAGGCAGTTTCACAAGTGATACCTCCTTACCTCATCGGGTTCATTGAAGACACAAAACGGCCCTTCATATTCTGGCTTGGGGGTGAACTCAAAATCTTCAATATCTTCTGAAACAATCTCCCTGTTGGTGATGAGGTAGCCCTAGTGAAGTTCATTAGCAATTAGCACAAGTCAGAGGCTGCAAAGCCAAGACCTGGTGTCCCCACCCTGCCCACACACTCTGCCTAGAGATTCTCACTACAAAGAAGTCCACAGCAACGTGAAAGTGCCCTAAGCTTCCTGAGAAGAGATCCTCCATGTCTGGATTCCCACTGGAAAGGAGAGGGTACAGTTGGAAGTCGGAACGGCCTGGCTGCTCCCATTCCTGGACTAACTTATTATTCACTCAACACATCCTAACTGTGGGGCAGACGCTGCTGTAGTATGGGGACCAGACAAGGTCCCCATCCCAGGAGCTTTCTTCCCAGAAGCCGCCTGCTCACCTGGCCGTCGATCATGTAGGAAATCATCATAATCTGGTCTGTCTCAGCATCAGGAAACTTGAGGGGCAGTTTGGTCGTCTCAATGTCAAACGCCAAAACCACAGGGTCCTGTGGGGACAAAATAAGCATAAAGCCAAGCTCTAAACTCCCCATCAGGCCTCCCTGAACACCGGCCCCCGGCCTGCTCTACCTCCCTCTGGTTGTTAAGAGTGAAAAGGCTCCAGAGCTGGGAGAGGGACCCTAAGACTGACCAACCTACGTCAAGAGCATCACGACTCTCTATGGTGTGGAAACTTACACACCTAAGAGAGCAGCTGATCACAGGACAAGCCTAAAATCACAGAACTTTAGTAGAAAAACTCTTTAGAAGGCCGGGCGCGGTGGCTCACGCCTGTAATCCCAGCACTTTGGGAGGCCGAGGCGGGCGGATCACAAGGTCAGGAGATCGAGACCACGGTGAAACCCCGTCTCTACTAAAAATACAAAAAATTAGCCGGGCGCGGTGGCGGGCGCCTGTAGTCCCAGCTACTCAGGAGGCTGAGGCAGGAGAATGGTGTGAACCCAGGAGGCGGAGCTTGCAGTGAGCCGAGATCGCGCCACTGCACTCCAGCCTGGGCGACAGAGTGAGACTCCGTCTCAAAAAACAAAAGAAAAAAAACAAAAAAAAAGAAAAACTCTTTAGAAGACATCACCTCATTCTGATGGTTATGACAACCCTGAAAGGTAAATGTGGCACAGAGATGATATCTTCGTTTCGGAAAAGAGAAAACTGAATACAGACTTTCCCAACACCACAAAGTCATATTTGAACCAAGGCCTTCTAGTTACAAATCCATTTTTCACCATGTCTCTTCACTATCAACTACCCAATGGAAGTCCTAGCTTTCCCTCAAATGTCCAAATCCTGCCTAGCTCAAATACTGATGTCATGCAGTGATATACAACAAAAAAGGACATGATACTGTCAGAAACTGATGAAAAACTAACTCCATATTTCCTTTAATAAAGTATTTGGGGGGAAAGCAGGAAACATATCTTTGAGTCAAATTTACTCTTCAGCACTAAAGAATATTCTCTCCAGAAAACCAGAAATTTTACGATGAAGGTAATACAAGCAACAAAACTTACAGGTCGTTCAACAAGGTCATCTCGGCGGGTGATTTCCACAGGAAAAGCGTTTCCACGGTATCTGACATTGTACCAATGAGCCTGCAAAACACACAGTGTGTTAACTGGAGTTCTACATCCGGGAAAGTCTACTCCTGTGTGGATTCACCCATAATGATCATCTCCTGGCTGTTAGGAAATTCATGTGAGCAGCAACCCAACCCTGCCCTACTCACCACATGGATCTTCAGGTCAATGGAGAGGCGGATGTGGTAGGGAACATCGTACTCGCGCATGTCCACAATGTTGTCCAGCTGATCAGCTATCTTCTTAGAGGTTTCCTCTTCATCAGTAATGACACCACCCCTCTGCAGAACACTAGGAATTAACAAGAGAGCAACTAACTCAGCTGCCAGGGTCTGGAGGAGGTGGGACCAGAGTTCCAAATCAGTAGCAAGAGATGAGACCAGAGTCCAAACTGAGGAAACACAAAAGGTAAACTGAGGTGGTTTCAATGACCAGGGCAGTCCTTCCTTTAAGAATGGCTTGGATTGGGCCGGGCATGGCAGCTCACGCCTATAATCCCAGCACTTTGGGAGGCCAAGGAGGGCGGATCACCAGAGGTCAGGAGTTTGAGACCAGCGTGGTCAACACGGTGAAACCCCGTCTCTACTAAAAATACAAAAATTAGCCAGGCGTGGTGGTGCACGCCTGTAATCCCAGATACTTCGGAGGCTGAGGTAGGAGAATCACTTGAACCTGGGAGGTGAAGGTTGCAGTGAGCCGAGATTGCGCCATTGCACTCCAGCCTGGGCAACAGAGCTAGACTCCGTCTCAAAAAAATAAAGAATTGCTTGGATGATAACCCTACAGACAGGAAAAAAATTCAGGGTAAGATGTATGCATTTTATGTGATGTGAGTTACACCCCAACTAAAAAAAAAAAAAAAGAGGGCCAAGCATGGTGGCTTATGCCCCTAATCCCAGCACTCTGGGAGGCAGCAGGTACACTTAGGCCCAGGAGTTCAAGACAGGCCTGGGCAACATAGGGAGACTCATCTCTACAAAAAAAAAAATAATAATAATAATTAGCCAGTCATGGGGTACACACCTGTGATCCCAGTTACTCAGGAGGCTGAGGTGAAAGGATTGCTTGAGCCCAGGAGTTTGAGGCCATGGTGAGCTATGACTGCACCACTGCACTCCAGCCTAGGCAACAGAGCAAGACCCTGTCTGAAAATAAATAAGCAAATAGAAGAAAAAAGAAAGAAAACATTAAGTGCTGCCAGTGAGGAGAGCACCTAGGCATGATCCCACCATGGTCCTGATACTCAGGAGACTGCCTCATGCAGGCTGAAGAGCAGGCCTGGGCTTCACATAGCCTATGCATGGGTCTCCACCGTGTCTAAAGATGTGGCCCACCCTTGCGGTCACTATTGGCCCATAAGCTCAAATAATGAATGGGCTATTCAGGGGGAAAAAGACGAGTCTCAGATACGGCTCAAACCTCTGAGGACTCAGTCTCTGATTACACCTTCCAATATTTCAAAAAGTAACTTATGGCATTGCCAGGGAAGGCGGACTCAGGGTAGGGACTGTAGAAATGTTCAGCATCCCAAACTGATCTTCTTTTGTCAGAGGATAAGGTAGGTTCTTCCGAAGTCATCCAAACTTCATTACTCAAGATTTTCTCTTCCTAATCTGTTACTTTGCATCCTATTATTGTTGAGGCTCAAACACTTGATGAACAGTGTTTGGTGTTCTAGACTTCAGTTTCCGTGGACGATACCCAAGGTTCTCTGGAGAAGATGTGCTGTGTAAATCTCAGCACTTAATGAAATTCACAGACGGATTGTGTTAGGGCAGCAGGATGAGGGATCTTCTCCCTCTAAGGTGACTTTACTATTACAACCACTCAACTTTAGAGCCATAAGCCCACCCCTCCACAGGAAAAGAGCTAACACGTAAAATGTAACCTGGGAAGCCACTGTTTTATTTAACACGGAACATACAAAAATCTCTACCTAATTGCTCAAGTTTTCCGTATCAAATAGAGCCAGCCATTAAGGTAACTTTATTGCTACGTGTTCCTGTCTCCTGTCCTTCTTGTCGTTCTGAACCAGCTGATGCTTTGCTCACAAGAGCAGAGTTTACCTGGAAAGCAGAGCTGTGTACGCGTCGCTGGCATGATCCTGCTCCCTGTTCTTCTTCACGGCAGGGGAGATCTCCTTCCTGACTTTGACAAGATCCTCCACGGTGTGGAAGGACAGCTTGATGTAATTTCGCTTCAAACCCACCAAGTGATTTGGCTATAACGCAAAGAGATCACGTTCATTGGTTAAAGAGAAACAGGACTTTATGGGTGAGAGGGTAAACACTCAAAGGTAAACACATAAGTCAAAGAGTTGGCGACTTCAAGGCACCTTGTCCAACTCTGCATGTGGCACCAACTAACACCACTAGAGCTCTTTGAAAGGAATTTTATAGAGGGTCACCACACTGCCCCATCACCCAATAGATGACCTGAATTTCTACCTCTTCCAATCTCACCTGCTATGGACAATGTAGATCCTGGCCTCATTTACCCCTGGAAAGTCTGGGTGATACTTACCAAGTCCAGATCCTCTTTGGGGACAGTCTCCACTTTTGCAATTTTGCCCTGAAACTTCTTGGAGAGAAAAGATGAAACTTCTCGCTCACAACCCTAATCAGGATCAGAAAGAAAAGGCTTTCCGTTGGTAAAATACATTTCCTTCCTTGCCTATTTCCCAGTTGCAAAGCCCACCACAGAATGACACACTGGTCGTCTGACCTGAATCTATAAAACACACTTACCTTTCTGGTTGCAATGTAGAAATACGGTTTATAAGGCAAGGCCACCTGTAAGAGTCGCCAACCCATCCAGGGGCGACGAGAAAGAAAAAAGGGAGAGAAAAGTGAAAACAGACTGCTTGCTCCTACATCCCATGAACAGCCTAGGGCCAGGGCAGCCTTGACCTTGGTAGCTCTTAAAGCATAACAGGAAGTCAGAATGTGCACTTATCACAGGGGCAAGAACCTGAAAGACAATACTGCTCACCAGTCTTCCTGAACTGGCTTCTCTCAGGACATCTTACATGATGACTGATGTGGCCTCCAGGGCCAGAGTTCTGGTGGGCTATGGGCTGCTCTCCCACGCCCTCCCTGACAGTCACAGAGCTAGATGAACACCCCTCATTTTGGATCCGGCTGCTCACTGCAAGTGGGTTTTAGCTTCTCAGGGTCAGGGGCTTACCTTAAATCTGCTTCCGTCATCTTGAATAAAGTAGTAATCCACTGCACTGACTAAGCGCTTATCTTCATCTAAAATCTCGGTCTACAAGAGAATCAGTCAACATAGGCACAAGATCATCCTCTACACAGTTAAAGAAACTTTCCTCCTACCTTTTGGGAAACAGTCCCTCTCATCTAGGTCTTTACTCCACCCCTACGTTTACACTACCAGCCTTATTTACAAGAACCATATTGTAACAGACTCCAAACGGGGATTTCTCTCCATTTCTCCCTCATAATCCTTGAAAGCTTTATTCTGATGGCTAAAAGGGATGCCCATCACCTCTGGCTTCTCACAGTGGCTTCTGTGTGGCCCTTAATGACGTTAAAGAGGAAAGGAGAGCTGGGAACCTTTACATCTCCCACCTGATCCACTCAAAGTTCCCCCATGTGTCCCTCACTCTTTAGATAAAGACCATGCTATGACAAGAAGGGGTGCAGCCATACTCCTAGGTGGGAGAAGGACCGAGTGCTTACAGGATGCATGTTAATGAGCCAGCCTGTCTTCTCACCAGGCTCCTTCAGCCGCTCAAAACCAAACCGCAAATCCATCTTATCCGTCCACTGACTCCGTTCCAGGCGCTTGAGTGCTGAGACTGAGGAAGTGGCGCCATCATCTCTGAGTGAAAGAAGGGAACCCAGTGCTTACAGTTTGTAATGCCACCTATTTCTGCAACCCTCATCCCACCTAGTGTGTTTCAGATATGACAGGGTAGATATATTCTTGAAAAACCCTGAGCTTGGCAAAAAGGCTCATTAAAATAAAAGGACTCGTTGGAAAAACACAATTAGGGGAGGCCCTTCAAAACCTGTTCAACTTTATAACCAGAATGCTAACAAAAACAGTAATCATGGCTAGACACTGCTGCCTCTTGGAGCACTAAAAATGCATAAAACTGGCCAGGCCCAGCGGCTCACGCCTGTAATCGCAGCACTTTGGGAGGCCAAGGCGGGTGGATCACTTGAGGTCAGGAGTTTGACATCAGCCTGGCCAACATGGCAAAACCCCGCCTCTACTAAAAATACAAAAATTAGCCAGGTGTGGCGGCGTGCACCTGTAATCACAGTTACTTGGGAGGCTGAGGTAGAATTGTTTGAACCCAGGAGGTGGAGGTTGCAGTGCTAAGATTGCACCACTGCACTCTAGCCTGGGCAACAGAGTGAGACTGTGTCTCAGTTAAAAAAAAAAAAACAAAAAACATAAAACCCAGCATTGTACTCCTGGTCATTTTATCCCAGAGAAATGAAACCTCATGTTCATAGCATGTTTATTCATAACAGTCAAAAACTGAAAACAACCCAGATGATCCTCAGCAGGTAAAGAGTGAACCTGGAAAACACATACCATGGAATACTACTCAGCAATGAAGAGGAATAAACATTTCCCTTTTTTTTTTCTTGAGAAGGAGTCTCACTCTGTAACCGAGGCTGGAGTGCAGTGCCATGATCTCAGCTCACTGCAACCTCCGCCTCCCAGGTTCAAGCGATTCTCCTGCCTCGGCCTCCCGAGTAGCTGGGATTACAGGCAGGCACCACCATGCCTGGGTAATTGTTGTATTTTTAGTAGAGATGGGTTTCACCATGTTGGCCAGGCTAGTTTTGAACTCCTGACCTCAAGTGATCTGCCCACCTCAGCCTCCCAAAGTGCTGGTATTACAGGCGTGAGCCGCCACACCTGGCCAAATAAACTTATTGATACGTACAACTTGTATGGACCTCAAGGGAATTATGCTAAGTGAAAAAACCCAACTTCCCAAAATTATACACTTTTTTTTTTCTCCTTGAGACAGAGTCTCACTCTATTGCCTAGGCTGGAGTGCAGTGGTGCAATCTCAGCACACTGCAACTTCTGCCTCCTGGGTACAACTGATTCTCGTGCCTCAGTCTCCCAAGTAGCTGGAACTACAGGCGCACCATCATACCCAGTTAATTTTTGTATTTTTAGTAGAGACAGAGTTTCACCATGTTAGCCAGGCTGGTCTCAAACTCCTGAGTTCAAGTGATCCACCCACCTCGGCCTCCGAAATTGCTGGGATTACAGGCGTGAGCCACGCGCCTGGCCCCAAAGTTATACACTTAATGATTCCATTTATAAACTATTTTTGGAATAGTATTTTTGAAATAAAATTAGAGAGATAGAGAGCAGATTACTGGTTGCCAGGGATGAGGGGAAGGGAGGAATGGAGGTGGTTATGGCTATAAAGGGATAGTATGAGAGATCCTTTCAACAGACTGTTCTGTATACTGATTTTGGTGGTAGTCGCACAAATATACACATAATAGAACTGCATAGAACTAAATACATATACAAGCAAAAGAGTGCATGTAACACTGAAATGATTTGAATAAAAACGAGGGATTGTCAGGCCAGGCGCAGTGGCTCTCGCCTGTAATCCCAGCACTTTGGGAGGCCAAGGTGGGTGGATCACCTGATGTCAGGAGCTCGAGACCAGCCTGGCCAGCATGGCGAAACCCCGTCTCTACTAAAAATACAAAAAATTAAAACCCAGCACTTTGGGAGGCCAAGGCAGGCGGATCACGAGGTCAGGAGATCAAGACCATCCTGGCTAATATGGTGAAACCCCGTCTCTACTAAAAATACAAAAAATTAGCTGGGTGTGGTGGTGGGCACCTGTAGTCCCAGCTACTCAAGTGGCTGAGGCAAGAGAATGGTGTGAATCTGGGAGGCAGAGTGGGGCCACTGCACTCCAGCCTGGGCAACAGAGCGAGACTCCAGCTAAAAAAAAAAACAAAAAAATTAGCCGGGCATGGTGGGGTGGGCCTATAATCCCAGATACTCAGGAGGCTGAGGCAGGAGAATCACTTGAACCCTGGAGGTGGAGGTTGCATTGAGCCAAGATTGCACCACTGCACTCCAGCCTGGGCGACAAGAGTGAAACTCTGTCTCAAAAAAATAAATAAAATAAGATAAAATAAGATAAAATAAAATAGATGGGTTGTCTCAATGTCAATTTCCTAGTTGTGACAATTGTACTCTAGTTACACAAGATGTTAAGGTGAAGGGATATGGGAATCTCTATCATTTCTGACAACTGCATGAGAATCAATCTACAATTACCTCAAAAAAAGGTTGAGGACTGGGCACAGTGGCTCACGACTGTAATCCCAGCACTTTGGGAGGCCAAGGAGGGTGGGTCACTTGAGGCCAGGAGTTCGAGACCAGCCTGGCCAACATAGTGAAACCCTGTCTCTACTAAAAATGCAAAAATTAGCTGGGCATGGTGGCACGCACCTGTAGCCCCAGCTACTTGGGAGGCTGAGATAGGAGGATGGCTAGAATCTGGGAGGCAGAGGTTGTAGTAAGCCAAGATCGTGCCACTGTACTCCAGCCTGGGCGAGACACTGTCTCAAAAAAAAAAAAGCTTGTTTTATTTTCTTAAATGCTCCAAAACTAGAGAGTGCAGATGCTAGCTTATGATCACTAAGATGATGAAGATCCAAGTGGACCTCTGAGCACAGGAGAAAAGAATAACCTGCCACAAGCTGTGAACTGTGCAAGGCCAAGGATGTGCCTCTCTGTAGAGGGAGCCCAAGTATAGGAACTCATGAAATTTTGAAAAACAGAGCCAACAGGACACATATCTGTGCAACACTCCAGCTAAGAGCTTTTTCCTTTCCTATGAAAGAATGTAATTCTAATTCTACTCCTCTGTTCTGATTCCCCTTGCCTAGGAAAACTACCACATTTTACTAACATAATTTTCCTATTTACCTGTTGCATGTGAACTAATCAGGGTTACAGAAACACCTGCTGCAACAAAATATATCTTAAAAATTTAACATATCCTTCCGGAGTGCATGGTCCAGACATCAGCACAACCAAATGTGGATAAAAATGGGTCATATTGTTCTGTATGAGAGCAACAATCTTCACTGACTGGGAAACTGAACTTTTCATGTGCCTTTTTGTCTTAATGTAAATCAATGAGTGGGGGTGGTAAATACATATTCCCTGTTGCAGAAGCAACAGATTCCCACGACTGCTTTCTGGCCTCGGCCATGCAGGCATGTACAGATACGCTAGGTCTCATGTTTTGCTAGACTGCTCTCCTAGGCAGTGTTACCCTTAAGGCTGTCCCTGTGGTCTTCCAAACAGGGCAAAATGTGTTATTCCAATAATCCAGGTATCAAAGGTGTTCTTTCCCCAACGAATCACAGACACTCGGTCCTTTCCTTCTACCACCTCTCATTTCCCAGGACCCGATTCCAGTTCATTGCTATTATATGTTTCCTAGAATACCAGTTCTTGATTAAACTACATGACCATTCCGTTTCTGACATCATTAGATTTCTCCATAAGGTGAGAGTGTTTCTAAAATATCAGTGTCACTGTGTAAAATACCACGGACCCTATAGATCCACTTCTAAAAATTTATGCCAAGAAAACTGATGTGCAGAAAGTAATTATTTTACATATAGAAGTTCATTACAGGTGTTTTTATAAGAGAGGAAGAAAGAAAACCATCCAAAATAAGAGCAGTTAAAAAAAATTTTTTAGGATTTAAACCAAGCCTGTGAAGAACTCATGTCTTTAATTACATTATAACCCCAGTTGTTAATTTATAAACAGAAATGGACAGAGAACTGCTTCTTAAGAAAAACCCTTCCTGTCAACTTTCTTTTAGAACAAGATAAAAAAAAGAAAGGAAGACCCTTCCTTTGTCTGAAGGTATTCCTTCATCTCCATCTGAAGAGCAGAATGACCATATTCCAAGACTGGGATCCTTACTTCTCATGAAAGATTATAACCACTTGTTGTAGGCAGGCAGGATGACACCCCCCACAAAAGACCCACATCCTAATCCCCCAAACCTATGAATGTTATTTTACAAGACAAAAGGGACTTTGCAGATGTGACTACATTAAGGGCCTTGAGATTCTGGTTAGCTGGGTGGGCAAGAATCCTTGTAGAGTGAGGCAGGAGAGCCAGAGTCAGGAAGGAGAAAGGGATGGGAGAGAGACGGTAGTGGGGAGAGCAGATGCAACCTTTGGTTCTGAGGATGGAGAAGCAGCAAGGAAACAGATTCTCCCCCTGGAACCATCACAAGAAATATAACCAACCAGACACTTTCATATTACGACTTCTGACTTCTAAAACTGTAAGAGAATAAATTTATGTAAGTTACTAAGTGATCATGTGTTATTGCAGCAGCAGGAAACTGATACGCCACCATACTGTATAATAACGGTTTAATCTTTTAAGTATTTGGATGCACCTGTAATAAAAAAACCAGAAAACTATATTCCAAACTTTGCTAGAGAACAGCCTCAGTTCTGAGGCCCAAATCTTTACCAAAATCAAGAGTGAATGAAGTGCTATTTATGAGGCATCACCACTTAATGGGGACACACGGCCCTCTGTGCCACTGTCCTCCAAATATCCTTGTCTCAAGTAAGCTGGATTAAGTGGACTAGAAAACTGCTCACTGGGACCATATTTTCTCCCAAAACTGTTTTCTCTGAGCTGTGTATCTCACTTTTAATCCAGTGACAGTAAGAATTCTGAAAAATGGGGATAACAGTCACACAGAGAGCTACCATTGACTGGTTACTATACCACATTGTCCTAGTACTCCACATACGCTCTCATTCAGTTTTCACGACAGCCCCTAAGAGGGAGGCCACCGGTGTCCCCATTTCACAGAAGAAGAAATGCAGCACATAGCACCCACTGCTTCCTGGGGCACACTCACGTCCCAGGACTGTTTTAAGGATGAGATGAGGTAACCCACATACGGCATATAAGGTAAAAGCCATCACTTGTACTTATCCCAGCTGCAGCCTTCCCCCTGCCTGGAGGCTGTCACTGAGCTTGGGGCAGGGCAGTGGAGTGGAGAAGGGGAGGGCAGTCCTGGTCCTGAACCAGGGCAGTCAGTGAACGTCTCTAAGCAACAAGTTCCAACACACAAGGTAGATACTAAGGGTACCTACCCTCTCCAGGGCTTGCCTGAGGACCAAATGGGACTATGGATAGACAGCGATTAGCACAACAGCAGTTAGGGATCCTTACTAGTCGGTTTCTCCTCTGGGAAGAATTTTGTTCAGCTAAGTGTCTGTAAAAAGCTTCGCGTTCTCACGTTTCCTTTTTCTTTCTTTCTTTTTTTTTTTTGAGACAGAGTTTCGTTCTTTGTTGCCCAGGTTGGAGAAAAAAGGCGCCATCTCGGCTCACCGCAACCTCTGCCTACTAGGTTCAACGGATTCTCCTGTCTCAGCCTCCTGAGTAGCTGTGATTACAGGCACGCGCCACCACACCCGGCTAATTTTGTATTTTTTTAGTGGAGCCGGGGTTTCTCCGTGTCGTCCAGGCTGGTGTCGAACTCCTGACCTCAGGTGATCCGCCTGCCTTGGCCTCCCAAAGTGCTGGGATTACAGGCGTGAGCCACCCCGCCGGGCCTCACACATTTTCTGCTTATGGCAGAAGGTCAGGTCTCTGGTCATGTTTACCGTTTGCTGTGGCCACCAAGTAGCCGCGTCTTACCCTTGTTCTATTTTTTTTGAGACAGGGTCTGGCTCCGTCGCCCAGGCTGGAGTGCGGAGGCCCGATTCTGGCTCACAGCAGCCTCGACCTGCCGGGCTCAGGTGAACCTCCGGCCTCGGACTCCGGAGTATTAATAGCTGGGACCTCAGGCGCGCACCACCAGCCCGGCTAATTTTTCTTGTTTTTACAAGAGAAGGGCCGGGCGCGGGGGCTCACGCCTGTTATCCCAGCACTTTGGGAGGCGGAGGCGGGCGGATGACCTGAGGTCAGGAGTTCGAGACCAGCCTGGCCAACATGGTGCAACCCCGTCTCTACCAAAAATACAAAAACTAGCCGGGCGCGGTGGCAGGCGCCTGCAGTCCCAGCTACTCGGGAGGCTGAGTGAGGCAGCGGGATCGCCTGAACCCGGGAAGCGGAGGTTGCAGTGAGCCGAGATCGCGCCACTGCACTCCAGCCTGGGCGACAGAGCGGGACTCCCTGTCCAAAAAAATAAAATAAATAGAGGAGAACGGGTCTCGCTCTGTGGCCCAGGCTGATCTGGAACAGGATCCTGGGCTCCAGCGATCTGCCCGCCTCGGTCTCTCCCAGCGCCGGGCCCCCAGGCACGGTCCCCGGCCCGGCCCCTCCCCGCACCCTCCCCGGCCACGCGTCCACCCCGCAGGGCCAGGCCCGGGTCCCGCCGCTCTCATCGCCCCCGCCGCGCGGCAGGCCCCAAACGCAGCTGCGCGCAAGGCGAGGCCCGAAAAACCTCAGGAAGAGCCGAGCAGGGGAAGGCCGCGCGGCCCGCCTCGTTTCCCCGCGGGAAGCCGCGCCCGTAGCGCCTCCGCCCGCCCCGGGCCCCTCGGTCGGCTGTCGGGGCGCGCAGCCCTACCCCTGTCAGGCGCGGCGAGTGCGGGGCCCGCGTCTCCCTCCCGCCTCGGCGGCGCCACCCAAGCCCGGCCCCATGGCATCCTCCGAAGGGCCGGCCCGAGGGCCTCAGGAGTGCGCCCCTCACCTGCTGGCTTCGCCGTCCGCGCCCGGGTCCGCGCGCCGCCGCCAGCCGCTCCTCAGGGCCATGGAGCCGCAGGCTACACCCTCTGTTTCGCGGGAGAAATTTGGCGCGCTCCTACCCAGTCTCGCGAGAGCCGTAAGTGCCGCCGTCCATCAAGAGGCGCGCCCCGCCCCTCGCCCGCCCCCCGAGACGCTCCAATAGGCGCCGGCGCCCTGCGGGGGAGGTGGCCGGCAGGGACCGGGGAAAAGTGTGCGGAGGCGCGCGCGCCGCACCGTGGGGTTGGGACCGGGCGGCGCTGCGGACCGCGGTGCGGCCGGAAATGTCAGGCCTTCCCCATTCCGCGCTCCGCGCCTCGGGCTCCGCGCCCGGCCTGCCTGAGGTGGGGTCGATGCCCCCGGCAGCGCGGCGCTGGGGAGGCGATGGCGCCGGCCGCGTCCAGGCTGCGGGCCGAAGCCGGGCTCGGGGCGCTCCCGCGGCGGGCGCTCGCCCAGTACCTGCTTTTCCTGCGGCTCTACCCGGTGCTCACCAAGGCGGCCACCAGGTGAGCGGGGGCGCGGCCGGTGCGGGAATCGGACGCCGCCCCGGCCCCAGGTCGGCCGCAGTGGCGCGGGGCCTGGACAGGAGCGCGGGGCCGGGACCAGTCTGGGGGCGCGCCCGGGTCAGAGCCCCCGCAGCGGGCGCCCTCCGAGCCGGTGCTGAACTTCCCGCGGCGACACCCGCGTCCCCAGTCAGCGATTGTGAGGCGCCTCGCGGATCCCGCCCTCCCAGCGCGTGGAGGGCCCGCCCGGACCCCGGGGGCTCGGCGCTGAGGTTCCACCCAAGGACCCGACAGGGGCGCCGCGCACCCGGGGAAGCCACGGCCAGGGGAGCGCGTCCTCACGGCGCGGGTGCAGACAGGGCCGAGGGAGCGGGTCTGCGGGGCGCGGGTGAAGACACGGCCAGGGAGCGGGTCCGCATGGCGCGGGTGGAGACACGGCCAGGGAGCGGGTCCGCATGGCGCGGGTGGAGACACGGCCAGGGAGCGGGTCCGCATGGCGCGGGTGGAGACACGGCCAGGGAGCGGGTCCGCATGGCGCGGGTGGAGACACGGCCAGGGAGCGGGTCCGCATGGCGCGGGTGGAGACACGGCCAGGGAGCGGGTCCGCATGGCGCGGGTGGAGACAGGGCCAAGGGAGCGGGTCTGGGGGACTCGGGTCCGCACGGCGCGGGTGGAGACATGGCCAGGGAAGGTATTTTTTGAGAAGGTGACATTGAACAGGCTGTGTAAAGAAGTGGAGCAGAGGCTCTCCTGGCACAGGGAACAGCAGGGCAAAGGTCCCTGTTAGGTTTTGAAGGGAAGGCCGGCGTTAAAGAAAGGCTGGGAGAGGTGCAGCTTGGACTCAGTCCCGAGGGAGGGAAGATCTGTGTGTGGAGAACGTGAACCCTGAGCAAGAGGCAGGAGATGTGAAGGGAATCGCCAGGGATCTGATCCAGAAGGTGTCTAGGTCCGTGCTAGGAATTTTGGATTTTATAGTCCAGAGAGCTTCTCAGAAGGCAAATACAAACCAAGGCCTGGAGGGAGCCACTGGGCGTGTTCCACATTTTTATGGAAATTTTTATTGTGCTAATTGTAGATTCACAGTTACAAGACTAATATGGAGAGATCCCTTGTACACCTTCCCAGTGTCCCCCATTGGTTACATTCTGTGAAACTGCAGTGCAGTATCAACCAGGGCATGGCATGGACACAGTCCACAGATCCTATTCAGATTTCTCCATTTTTCTTGTAGTTGTATCTGTTCTGTACAGTTTTATCACATCTGTACGTTCACATGTTCACTACCACAGTCAAAATGCAGAACAGTGTCATGATAGGGCCGTCCTGTTGCCCTTTCATAACCACACAGCTTCCTTACTCCCAAACTGCAAAAGTTACAGTATAACATCACAGCCAGGAGGTTAACATTGATACTGGAAAGCCGCTTGTCCTTATCTATGTATGTAAGTCCACTGTCTCCACCTTTTTTTTTTTTTTTTTTTGAGACAGAGTCTCGCTCTGTCGCCCAGGCTGGAGTGCAGTGGTGCGATCTCCACTCACTGCAAGCTCCGCCTCCAGGGTTCACAACATTCTCCTGCCTCAGCCTCCCCAGTAGCTGGGACTACAGGCGCCCACCACCCTGCCTGGCTAATTTTTGTATTTTTAGTAGAGACGGGATTTCATCGTGTTAGCCAGGATGGAGTCGATCTCCTGACCTCGTGATCCGCCCACCTTGGCCTCCCACAGTGCTGGGATTACAGGTGTGAGCCGCCGAGCCCTGCAGTCTCCACCTTTTGATACAAGAACTATACATTGAGCCCCTTTAACAATAATTCCAACTCCCGCCGCTCCCGCATCTGCTGCATGGCCTCAGAACGGCCCTGCTCATTCACCTGTGGGAAGGGGACACCCTCCTGCTGGTCACTTCTGTTTTCTGATGACCTCCCTCTCCACAGTGGCATTTTGTCAGCACTTGGGAATTTCCTGGCCCAGATGATTGAGAAGAAGCGGAAAAAAGAACACTCTAGAAATCTAGATGTCGGTGGGCCTCTGAGATACGCTGTTTATGGGTGAGTGCCATACAAGGGGTGGGTTTACCCTGTAGCCGCTGAGTGCAACCAAGCTGGGCACCAAAACCAAGTAGTTGGAGTACTCTCATTTATAATATGATTTTTTAAAAAACATTGTAGTAATCATCATGGAAAAAAACTCGAATGGTTCATATAGTTTGTATGGCATATATACACGTATGTGGTTTTTCTGTTTTTTCTTTTTTTTTTTTGGAGACAGTCTCCCTCTGTCACACAGGCTTACTGCAACCTCTGCCTCCCCGGTTCAAGTGATTCTCCTGCCTCAGCCTCTGGAATAGCTGGGATTATAGCCATGCACTACCATGCCCAGCTAATTTTTGTATTTTTAGTAGAGATGGGGTTTCACCATGTTGGCCAGGCTGGTCTTGAACTCCTGACCTCAAGTGATCCACCCACCTCGCCCTCCCAAAGTGCTGGAATTACAGCCTCATATTTGTGGTTTTATCATGTTTCTTTTTGATTGGATGGGTGGGGGCGACTGTCTTAATTGGGCTGAGAGGCAAACTTGAGGGCAAGTAACTCAACTTAAAGTCAGACTTCAGGATTCAAAAACCCTGAAAGCGTCCTCGACTGGGCTCATGGAATAGGAAAACTGACTCCAATATGACCAATTAGTTTTTATTGTTATTTTCATAGTGTAAATATCCAGAAAAGAAATGCTTAGGTACCCTCAAAAATGTCCAGTTTCTGAACCACATTCTGAATTACAAAAGCACAGTGATTCAAGAGTTTTACTAATTTAATCCACCCTGAGCTCTTGGCCAACAATAATGTTACAGATGGATTATTTGAAGTATTTTCCAACTACAGTGATTTTTTTTTTTTTAATTCAGAATTCATGAAGATCATTTTTATGCTTACAAGCTTGCTAACTTGAATCATCATGGATTTTTCCATAATGTATTTAAAGAAGTAATCCCCCAAGAGGGGCGGGTGACAAGATCACCTAGCAGGCCTCATCCAAGTACAGTTTTCCCATCCCCAGGACTTCAGTCCCCTTCCCCACTGAGAATCCCTGCATAGGCCCCATCCCCAGGACTTCAGTCCCCTTCTCCACTGAGAATCCCTGCATAGGCCACATAACACCCTGTGACCGAGTGGGAAAACACACTGAGAACCACTTATTTAAAGACTGTCAACGTCACAAGTTGAAAGACCCCACTTTTTATTGCCAAATTTTATGGAACTGCAAGGCCTCTTGTCCCAGTAGATGTGACAGCTGGTTCCATTCTCTCCCAAGCACACAGGGGAATGATTAGTAGCAATGCACGCAAGCCAGAGTGCAGCACCAGGTCCCGCCCTTGCCAGTTAGCCTAGCGAGTTTGATGAAAAGCTCTACAACCAGGGACATGTCTGATGATTCATTACTGAGCACCTTCTCAAAGCCAGGCCCTGTTCTGGGCACTGCAGTGGACAGAAGACGTAGCCTGCTTTGGGGAGCCTGCCTTCTAGGGGTGAAGAGAGGCACAGACTAACCTAACAGATGAGATAAGGACAGTGCTAGGCAGAAAAGGAACTAGGGCCTGGAATAAAGAGTGTTAGCACAGGCATGCATGCGTGCTGGGACAACCCGGAAGTTGACAGTATGAGGGGAGCGAGCCACCATGGCTAGGCGGGGAAGCGCTGGGCACCGATTCCACAGCCGGGGGAGCGAGCCACCATGGCTAAGCGGGGAAGTGCTGGGCACCGATTCCACAGCAGGGGGAGCGAGCCACCATGGCTAGGCGGGGAAGCGCTGGGCACCGATTCCACAGCAGGGGGAGCGAGCCACCATGGCTAGGCGGGGAAGCGCTGAGCGCAGAGTCCACAGCAGGGGGAGCGAGCCACCATGGCTAGGCGGGGAAGCACTGAGCAGCAAAGTCCACAGCAGGGGGAGCGAGCCACCATGGCTAGGCGGGGAAGCGCTGAGCAGCAGAGTCCACAGCAGGGGGAGCGAGCCACCATGGCTAGGCGGGGAAGTGCTGAGCAGCAGAGTCCACAGCAGGGGGAGCGAGCCACCATGGCTAGGCGGGGAAGTGCTGAGCGCAGAGTCCAGCAGGAGCAAGTCTGGTCTGTTAGAACAACAGAGCGCCCCTGAAGCTGACTTGTCTGTACAGACCTGTGTGGCCAATACTGAGGGACATTAGGAAGCAGGGCTTAGGACCTGGGATTTGGGGGTGAAGCTAGACCAGAGAAGAGCACACCCAGAGAACCACAGCCTGGCTCACACCCCCCGGGGGCCTCAGATTCTTCTTCACAGGGCCGCTGAGTCACTTCTTCTACCTCTTCATGGAACACTGGATCCCTCCAGAGGTCCCCCTGGCAGGGCTCAGGAGGCTCCTCCTGGACCGCCTCGTCTTTGCACCGGCCTTCCTCATGTTGTTCTTCCTCATCATGAACTTTCTGGAGGTGGGTGTCTGCCGCAGCACTTACTGCAGCTCTTCGTTTAGCACAGGGATTCTTCACCTGACATTCCTGGCAGAGTTCAGAGGGTCTGCAAACTTTTCACTCAAATTGAAATTTTGCCTTTTCCTTTATGAATACAGGAAGCAAACGTCTAGTATTGATTGGCAGGACCTGTTTGTACCCAGTACAGTCACTTTATTTATTTATTTATTTATTTATTTATTTAAAGGCAAGGTTTCACTCTGTCACCCAGGCTGCAGTACAGTAGCACAATCACAGCCCACCGCAGCCTCAAACTCCTGGGTTCAAGCAATCCTCTTGCCTCAGCCTCCCAAGTAGCTGGGACTACATGTATGTGCCACCACACACAGCTAATCAGATATTTTTATATCACATATTAGTTGTTACAGATATCTCGAAATATCATTTATGCTCATTACTACTTGGACCTGCCATTAGAGGTCTTGTCACTGTGTAAAGAAAAAACAGGCCGGGTGCAGTGACTCATGCCTGTAATCCCAGCACTTTGGGAGGCTGAGGCCGGTGGATCACCTGAGGTCAGGAGTTTGAGACCAGCCTGGTCAACATGGTGAAACCTCGTCTCTACTAAAAACTACAAAAATTAGCCAGGCATGGTGGTGGGCGCCTGTAATCCCAGCAACTTGGGAGGCTGAGGCAGGAGAATCGCTTGAAGCCGGGAGGCGGAGGTTGCAGTGAGCTGAGATTATGCCATTGCACTCCAGCCTAGGTGACAGAGCAAGACTCTGTCTCAAAAAAAAAAAGAAAGAAAGAAACAGGGCCGGGTATAGTGGTGCACGCCTGTAATCCCAGCACTTTGTGAGGCCAAGGCCAGTGGATAGCTTGAGGCCAGGAGTTCGGGACCAGCCTGGGCAACATGGCAAAAACCAATCTCTCCAAAAATTAAAAAATGAGCCAGTGTGGTGATGTGCACCTGTAGTTCCAGCTATTCGGGAGGCTAAAGTGAGAGGATCCCTTGAGCCCAAGATGTGGAGGCTGCAGTGAGCAGAGATCGCGCCACTGCACTCCAGCCTGGGTAACAGAGCAAGACCCTGGTTCAAAAGACAAAATAAAAAAATAGAAATAAACACATTAGTCTGTCAAAATTTCTTCTGAATATTTTGATAACTGTGTTTCAGTATTACTGGTTCCTTTGTAGTCCTATTTTATTTATTTATTTATTTATTTTTAATTATTATTTTTTTTGAGACAGAGTGTCACCCTGTTGCCCAGGCTGGAGTGCAGTGGCGCGATCTTGGCTCACTGCAGCCTCCACCTCCTGGGTGCAAATGATTCTCCTGCCTCAGCCTCCTGAGTAGCTGGGATTACAGGAGCCCGCCACCACACCCAGCTAATTTTTGTAATTTTAGTAGAGATGGGGTTTCACCATGTTGACCAGGCTTGTCTTGAACTCCTGACCTGATGATCCACCTGCCTCGGCCTCCCAGAGTGCTGGGATTATAGGTGTGACCCACTGCGCCTGGCCATATTTTATTTTATACATTATTTTTTTTTGTTTGTTTGTTTTTGTTTTTGTTTTTTTGAGACGGAGTCTCCCTCTGTCGCCCAGGCTGGAGTGCAGTGGCGCGATCTCGGCTCACTGCAAGCTCCGCCTCCTGGGTTTACGCCATTCTCCTGCCTCAGCCTCCTGAGTAGCTGGGACTACAGGCGCCCGCCACCGCGCCCGGCTAATTTTTTGTATTTTTAGTAGAGACGGGGTTTCACCGTGGTCTCGATCTCCTGACCTTGTGATCCGCCCGCCTCGGCCTCCCAAAGTGCGGGGATTACAGGCGTGAGCCACCGCGCCCGGCCTATTTTATACATTATAAAACATGATTCTGAGAAGGGGGTCCACAGGCTTCACTAAACTGCCAAAGAGATCTGTGGCACAAGAAGTTTGAGACCCCTGATGATGACACAGAAGCCTGTGCAAGTTCTGGGCCTGGAGGTTCACCTACCGGCATAATCCCAGTTGGAATCCAACACGTGGGAGACGTGTTCACCTGCACTCAGCAGATGTGTCTGTTCTGACTGTCCCACCTTCTCCGATGACGAGCACCTTCAAATCCTCACCGTCTCTAGGAGCACTGGCCGGGTGGTGCTGTGTGTCTGAGACGTGTCACCTTCTTTTTTTTTTTTTGAGATGGAGTCTCACTCTGTCGCCCAGGCTGGAGTACAGTGACGTAATCTAAGCTCACTGCAACCTCCGCCTCTTGGGTTCAAGCAATTCTCTGCCTCAGCCTCCGGAATAGCAGGGATTGCAGGTGCCCGCCACTACGCCCAGCTAATTTTTTTGTATTTTTAGTAGAGGCGGGGTTTCACCACCAGGTTGGTATTGAACTCCTGACCTCGTGATCCACCCGCCTCAGCCTCCCAAAGTGCTGGGATTACAGGTGTGAGCCACCGCACCCAGCGTCACCTTCTGTCCTGAAAGTAATTTGTTTTAACCAATCACTTCTCCATACAGAAGTTCTAAAGGTTCATGTATTCAAATATGACATTATTTTCCTTCATGCCTTTCCTTACAGGAAGATAACAGAAATATTCTCCTATACTTTCCTCTGGTATCCGTATGGTTTTACTTGTGTACAGTAGGAGACAGACGTCTGTATGGATTTTTCTACTTACATAGCAAATTTTCTCATTACCATTTATTGGGCAATCCCCAGTATTTTGAAATATTCTCATTTCCAGCTGTACCGGCAATTATCTGGACTCTTTGTTCTTTTGCTGGATTATTTTCTTTTTTTTGAGATGGAGTCTCACTCTGTCGCCGAGGTTGGAGTGCAGTGGTGCAGTCTCGGCTCACTGCAACCTCCACCTCTCGGGTTCAAGTGATTTTTATGCCTCAGCCTCCAGAGTAGCTAGGACAACAGGCGCCCACCACCATGCCCGGCTAATTTTTGTATTTTTAGTAGCAATGGGGTTCCTCTGTGTTGGCCAGGCTGGTCTCAACCTCAAGTGATATGCCCACCTTAGCATTACAGGTGTGAGCCACCGCACCCAGCTTTCCCCCTTACTTTAAACAAGAAAATATTTAAGCATTTCTTTAAAATTTTTTATTAGTTTGTATATACTTAGAGGGTACGAGTGCAAATTTCTTATGTGACTGTGCTGTGGTGACGTCTGAGCTTTCAGTTCCCATCACCCAAGTAGTCAGTGGTGATTTTCAACCCTCCTGCCCTTGCCACCTTTTCAAGTCTCTGGTGTCTGTTATTTCCCTCTGTTGGTCCATGTGTACCCACTGTTTAAACCCCACTTATGAGTGAGAACATCTGCTGAGGCAGGAAGGTCACTTGAGCCCAGGATGTCGAAACCAGCCTGGGCAACAGGTGAGACCCCTTCTCTACAAAAAAATTAAAAATCAAAGGGTTGTGTTGGCACATGCCTGTAGTCCCAGCTACTCAGGAGGCTGAGACTGAGGCTTGATGCCAGGAGGTTGAGGCTGAGTGAGCCGTGATCGCACCCACTGCACTCCAGCTGGCGTGGGCAACAGAGTGGAGACGGCGAGACCCTATCTGGAAAAACAAAAGTGGGAACAAGCAGTGTTTGACTTTCCATTGGTGAGTTGTTTCGCTTGCGATAATGGCCCCTGGTTCAGTCTGTGTCACTGCAAAAGACATGCGCCTTTTTTTTTTTTTTTTTGACACAGAGTCTTGCTGTTTTGTCCAGGCTGGAGTGTAGTGGTGCAATCTCATCTCACTGCAACCTCCGCCCCCCAGGTTCAACAATTTTCCTGCCTCAGCCTCCCAAAGTGCTGGGATTACAGGCTTGAGCCACTGCGCCCGGCCGACCTTTTTTTTTTTTTTGAGGCAGAGTCTCACTGTGTTAGCCAGGGTGGAGTGCAGTGGCGCGATCTCGGCTCACCACAACCTCTGCCTCCCAGGTTCAAGTGATTCTCCTGCCTCAGCCTCCTGAGTAGCTGGGATTACAGGCACACGCCACCACGCTCGACTAATTTTTGTTTTTTTTTTTAGTAGAAACCGGGTTTCACTGTGTTGGTCAGGCTGGTCTCAAACTCCTGACCTCGTGATCCGCCCGCCTCAGCCTCCCAAAGTGCTGAGATTCCAGGCATGAGCCACCGCGCCTGGCCACTTGACTTTTTAATAATAGCCATTCTGACTGGCGTGAGGTGGTATCTCTTTGTGGTTTTAATTTGCATTTCTCTGATGATTAGTGATGTTGAATATTTTTTCATATGTTTCTTGGCCACTTGTTTTTCTTCTTTTGAAAAATGTTCATGTCCTTTGCCCAGTTTTTTAATGAGGTTATTCATTTCTTTCTTGTTAAGTTGTGTGAGTTCCTCGTAGATTCTGGATAACAGCCCTTTGTAGGATGCATAATATGCATATATTTTTTCCCATGCTGTAGATTATCTGTTGATTGTTTCTTTTGCTGTGCAGAAGCTTTTTTGTTTAATGAAGTCCTGTTTGTCTGTTTTTGGTTTTGCTGTATTTGCTTTTGAGAACTTAGTCACAAATTCTTTGTCTTTGGCTGACGTCCAGAGGAGTTGCTCCTAGGATCTTCATGGTTTCAGGGCTTGGGTGCAGGTCTTGAATCCACCAGCTGACATTTAGAATCAACTTACTGGGGTCCTTTTTTTTTTCCCGTAACTCCTAACAAGTTTTGATTGGAAAGACATCGACTTTGGAGGTTATTTGGGAGGAACTGACAGCATAGCTCTGAGTAGCAGTTCTGGTGCCCAGGGCCAGCCTTGGGAGTCACCTCCTCCAGTTGTCCTCAAGGAGTGATGGGCCGGGACACACATCACCCCCAGCGTGAGCAGGCTGCTGTCTGGCATCTCACTGATCATTTTCTATCTTACTGGTTGGCTCCTTAGAGCCGCAGTGCTGAGTACACGTGTGTGCTGTCTGCATACACACAGAACAAAACCCAATAGCAGTTTAAAAACCATCACGTTAGGGTTTGGGTGCCCGGAATTCAGTTCTGATGGGCAGTGAGATTGTTCACCACCTGCCTTCCCTCCTTTGCAGGGGAAAGACACCTCAGCCTTTGCTACCAAGATGAGGGGGGGCTTCTGGCCAGCGCTAAGGATGAACTGGAGGGTGTGGACGCCAGTGCAGTTCATCAACATCAACTACATCCCTCTGAAGGTAAGGGCCACGGGGCTCAGCCTCTGCCAACATTACTTTCTGTCAGCATTTTCCTTCCTTCCTTCCTTCCTTCCTTCCTTCCTTCCTTCCTTCCTTCCTTCCTTCCTTCCTTCCTTCCTTCTTTCTTTCCCCTTCCCCTCTCTTTTTTCTTTTCTTTTTCTTTTTCTTTCTCTTTTTCTTTTTTGTTTTCTTTTCTCCTCTTTCTGCTGTAGTTTCCACTGGACTTGGTTTCACCATGTCTAGACTCCTCAGCCAGCCTTGGATTTTGCCCGTGACCCTGAATCATTGCTAGTTCTGGATTCAGGAAGCAACACACAAGGGTGTCCAGAGTGGGTGTCTTTGCCTCTTCCGTTTGTTCAGCAAATTCTCATTAAAAGCCCCCATGCCAGGGATGCCCTTGAGTTTCCTAGCCTTTGAAACATTCCCAGTTCCAGGAGTGTACATTCAGGCAACTTGAATCTATGCTCCTGGGTTGCAGTCCTCAAACTCAACCCAAATAAACTCTAGTTATACTTAGAAAAAAAAGACCATCACAGTAGCTCACGCCTGTAATCCCAAAACTATGGGAGACTGAGGCGGCCAAATCACTTGAAGCCGGGAGTTCGAGACCAGCCTGGCCAACATAGCAAAAACCCCATCTCTACTAAAAATACAAAAGTTAGCTGGGCATGGTGGCAGGTGCCTGTAGTCCCAGCTACTCAGTGGGCTGAGGCACAAGAATCGCTTGAACCTGGGAGACGGAGGTTGGAGTGAGCTGAGATTGCACCACTGTACTCCAGCCTGGGCAACAGAGTAAGACCCTGTCTCAAAAAATAAATAAAATGTTAAAAAGAAACAAAGCATTCGTGGTCCCTGGGCTCATGAATTACAGCTGAGCCTGAAGGCAGGCACTGTGCGGCCATGGGTCCTGCCGCTGACCTGGAAGGGCTGCCTCACCTGGACGAGGGGTGGGCCTGTCCAGATGCAGAGTGAAGACCTTCTGGGGAAACTGAGCGTTTCCGCTATCCTGTGCATGAAGGAGCTGCTGTGGGGACTGAGTCAAAGGTGTCAGATTGGGGCTGGGCTGGTGGAGGGAGGCTGGAGCCCCAGGCTCTGCCACGGGGATCAAGTGTCTTTATGCACAGCCGCGGTCCCCAGGACCACTCCCACACTGGGAGGATGGGGTGCAGCGCCCCCTGCAGCATGGCAGGACACCCCAGGATGCTGCAGGAGGAGGCCTGGCAGAGTCTGCAGGAGCCACGTGCTTCCCTCCCCCACAAGGTGTGCCGCCCATCAGGGTTTTACTGACACTCGTGGGCAGGCATCCCTGCCTGCTGCCCCAAAGCTCCAGACCCCTAGAAAGACAGCAGCTGTGTGGAGCCCGCGTTGTTGGTGCAAACAGTCCAGACACAGGGCCCTTCTGGGAAAGGTGGGTACCATCCCAGCCCAGGCTGCCGCTAGGGAGGACCTGGACAGGCCTGCAGTGGCTGGATCTCAGCTATAGAGAGCCTTCCTGCATTAGCACCAGCTCTGAGCCCTGCCCAGGGGGGAGGAGAGGACCAGGGTGACCCCCGAGGGAGAGGAGGGAGGCGGCCCAGTGTGCACACACACTGCACACACCACAAACACACACACCAGGAAGCAGCAGGAAAACAGGGGCGCACATAGACAGGACAAAGAGGCAGTTCACCCTTAGCCAAAGTTGCCAGGAGTTAAAGCAAAATAAAAACAAATTTTCCTTTGGCTTTAACAGTGGCCCTTCCCAGAGCAATTTCAGCTCCATGGGGCTGAAGCCAGATTGCTTTGAAGAGTGGGTGGGAATTATTTTAAAACTCACAAGTCTAGAACATGATCTCAAAGTTTGTGGAGACCAGGCATGGTGGCTCATGCCTGTAATCCCAGAACTTTGAGAGGCCGAAGCAGAAGGATCACTTGAAGCCAGGAGTTTGAGACCAGTCTGGGCAACATAGTGAGACCCCATCTCTATTTTATAAAAATGAATTTGAAAGAGTTTGAGAGGAGGTGAGGAGAAGCAATGGAAGAAGGCTGGGTGGCAGAGGGGGTTCTGACACTCAAGAGATGCGGACGTGGTGGGTGCAGACGTGAAGCTGCTTGTGGGATGGGCAAACACCCATGTCCAGAAAGAGCGGCTCTGCGGGGTCCCCTAAGGAGGCAGGTGGATGCGAGTCCCCCGCACACTCACCGTGGTGCTTGGGACAGAGGCTCCACCCTCTGTGATGACAGAGGAGAGAGAAAGGGACAGCTGAGCGGAGAGGAGAGTGGGACATCCTGCCTCAAGCCCCTATGTGCCTCTCCTCTGGAGGGCCAGGGGCTGGGACTGAGGGGAGAGGAAGCCAGGTGGGCATTGTGAGGGGATACAGAAGGGGCAAGTTTGGCCACATGGAGGATGGGAGAGCACGCTGACTGCAGGAACAAAGACTTCTGGGCAGAGGGGCCTGGAGCTTGTCCAGCTGTGGTCAGCATCTGGGGAGGTGAGAAGGCAGGAAGGATAAAGAATTTTCCAGGGAGTGTGACTGAAGAACAGTAGGCTAAGGAAGCTATAGCCATAGGCCACCGGTTCTTGGGAATTTAGAGAAGGAAGTAGAGACAGGTGAGAAGACAGACTGGCCGGGAGCATGGAGGATCTGGGATGGAAGAGGGGAAAGCCAGGAAGCTGCGCCTCTGAGCAGCATGGGGGCAGAGTTGCCATCCTAGGTGTGTGCAGGTGGGTGAAGAAGCGGCATTCATTCAGCAAGCGTTTCCTGAGCAGTGGCTGTGTGCCGTGCTGCCAGACTCGGGGACGCGGTGACTAACCAGACAGACAGGCTGCTACTTTCATAGCACCACATGCCAGAGAGAGACAGCACCGGGCCAGGGAATTCTGGGGCAGGGTGAAGCTGCTGAGTCACCAAAGCAGGGCAGTGGGATGGCGATGGTTAGAGAGTAGGGAAGGTCTGGGGCCCCTCCCCTGTTCGTCAGCTGTGTCCCCTGAGGAGGATGCAGCCACCTGCATGATGGCTGGTCCTGGAGTGAGAGAGGCCGAACCAGGAGCTAAGGTGTGCAGTGAAGTGGGAAAAAGGAGCGTGACTTGGCTTTGGGATTCCTGGGCCGCTGTAGCCTGTGAACACTGTAACTAGGGGACCATTTTTCTTCTCCACTCTTCTCTGCTAGGGGCCTAGCACAGCGTTTGGTACAAACAGAGGCTCAGTAAATGCAGTAATGGATGGGTGGTTGGACCAGCCGACAACCCGTTCAAACGGGTAAACGAATGACTGGGTGACTGAGGCTCGATAATTGGCCACGGCCTCCCACTGACCGTGGTCCATCGGACTGTTCTTTTTGGCAGTTCCGGGTGCTCTTCGCCAACCTGGCAGCTCTGTTCTGGTATGCCTACCTGGCCTCCCTGGGGAAGTGACGACCGCTGGGAGAACATCAGATGCACTGTGGACGTGGGTCTGGGGGTCTTACCTGCCCAGCGAGAGCAGAACCAACCCAGTCAGGACGTCACTGCCTCTAAATCAGGTGATTCAAGATGCCCGAAAATGATGGATAGAGAAACAGAAATCTCTTAATGTCAGAACCTTGTGTTTTAAAAAGGCAGTCGCTGACTTCAGCTGGTGCTGCCCCAGAAACTTAACATTTAGTAGAGGCAATTTCAATTGTTACTGTGGACCGAATTAGGATCACAATAAACAATAATGTAGGCTCTTCAATGGTGACTTTAATCTCTCAGAACAATTGCTGTTGCTTTGAAAGAAATGCATAGCCAGATTTTTTTAAATTTTCGTGTGTGTGGTACGACACATAAAACAGAAAATTTACCACGTAGCTGGTCGTGGTGGCTCATGCCTGTCATCCCAGTACTTTGGAGGCAGAGGCAGGAAGATTGCTTGAGGCCAGGAATTTGAGACCAGCCTGGGCAACACAGTGAGACCTCATTTCTACAAGAAAAAAAAAAAAAATACACACACACACCCCCCTGGGACATCTTCCTGCCGCAGCCTCCCAAGTAGCTAGGATTATAAGTTCCCACCATCACACCCAGCCACACCTGGCTGTGTTTTTTTTTTTTTTTGTAGAGATGGGGTCTTCCTGTGTTGCCCAGGCTGGTCTTTGAATTCCTGGGATTACAGGTGGGAGCAACTGCACTGGGGCTCTTTCCTTTTTTTTTTTTTTGAGACGGAGTCTCGCCCTGTCACCCAGGCTGGAGTGCAATGGCGCAATCTCAGCTTACTGCAACCTCTGCCTCCTGGGTTCAAGAGATTTCTCCCGTCTCAGCCTCCCGAGTAGCTAGGATTACAGGTGTGCACCACCATGCCCGGCTAATTTTGTGTGTCTTTAGTAGAGAAGGGGTTTTGCCATGTTGGCCAGGCTGGTCTTAAACTCCTGACTTCTGCCTTGGCCTCCCGAAGTGCTGGGATTACAGGCATGAACCACCATACCCGGCCCTCTTTCCTTTTAAAAAAGGCTGACTTTTGATTGTCCTTAAGATTCTTTAAGAAAAAAATAAAAATAGGCCAGGCTCGGTGGTTTACCCCTGTAATCCCAGCACTTTGGGAGGCTGAGGCAGACGGATCACTTGAGGTCAGGAGTTCAAGACCAGCCTGGCCAACATAGTGAAACCCTATCTCTACCAAAAATATAAAAAATTAGCAGCCGGGCGCAGTGGCTCACGCCTGTAATCCCAGCACTTTGGGAGGCCAAGGCAGGCAGATCACGAGGTCAAGAAGTCGAGGCCATCCTGGCTAACATGGTGAAACCTTGTCTCTACTAAAAATACAAAAACTAGCCGGGCGTGGTGGCGGGTGCCTGTAATCACAGCTACTCGGGAGGCTGAGGCAGGAGAACAGCTTGAACCTGGGAGGCAGAGGTTGCAGTGAGCCGAGATCACTCCACTGCGCTCCAGCCTGGTGACAGAGCGAGACTCCGTCTTAAAAAAAAAAAAAAATTAACTGGGTGTGATGGTGCACGCCTGTAATCCCAGCTACTTGGGAGGAGGCCGAGGCAGGAGAATCACTTGAACTGGGAAGGCAGAGGTTGCAGTGAGCCAAGATCATGCCACTGCACCCCAGCCTGGGCGACAGAGTGAGGCTGTCTCAAAAAAATATATAAATAAAATAAAAAATAAACATAGGGCTGGGTGCAGTTGCTCACACCTATAATCCCAGCACTTTTCAAGCCCGAGGCAGGCGGATTACGTGAGGTCAGGAGTTTGAAACTAGCCTGGCCAACATGGTGAAACCCCCTCTCTACTAAGAAATAATAAAATAAAAATTAAAAACTTAAAAGGCTGAAACATTCCCGTGTGCATGGACTGCATTTTGCCTGTCCGTCTGTCCGTCAGTGGCTAGACCGTTTCTAGCTCCCAGGTGCCGTGAAGGATGTGGCGGTGAAGACGGCAGCACTAATGCCTGCTCATGTCCTGCTTGCCGCGGGTTTTCAAAGAACTGCTCTTTCAGTTCAGAATATTTAAGGTGGGGCCGTTCCCAAAGGAAGCTTAGGGCATTTGCAAAAGTAACAGATGCTCTTGCAATTGATGCGGAAGGTGACAATTCTGACTGTCCCTCTAACTTGCCACTTCCCAGTGAGTCCCACCCCGCTGCCATGACGGAGGATTAAGAACCTGGATCTCCAAGCAGATTCTGGGTTAGAATCCAGAGATCACAGTACTGACACCGCTCAGGGTTGCTTTGTGCCAGACCTCTTCTGAGAGCTGCGCAGGGTTGGCATTATGCATCCTGCAGCATCCTGGAGGGAGGTGCCATTGTTTTCTCTGCTCCACATGTGGGGAATGCAAGACCCCTCAGCTAGCAATAGACGAGTCCTGATTCAGAGGCAGTCAGCCAGGTCCTCAGCCACCGTCTTTACCACCTCATCACAGGGCATCAGAGGGTCACGGCAAGGCAAGGTCAAGAGAATTCACTGGAGAAGATTTCGCATGATGTTATGTGGCTCACCACAGCCCACATCCGGTCAGTTGGCTGAACACCCCTTTACTGAGTACTGTCAGGCACACAGGGGAGAGCGGACACCGGCAGCTTTTAGTTTCACCCTCTTGAATAGTCATCAGAAAACAGGCTTTTTTTTTTTTTGAAGCGGAGTCTCGCGCTGTCGCCCAGGCTGGAGTGCAGTGGCGTGATCTCAGCTTACTGTAAGCTCCGCCTGCCACGTTCACACCATTCTCCTGCCTCAGCCTCCCGAGTAGCTGGGACTACAGGCGCCGCCACCACGCCCGGCTAATTTTTTGTATTTTTAGTAGAGACGGGGTTTCACCGTGTTAGCCAGGATGGTCTCAACCTCCTGACCTCAGGATCCGCCTGCCTCGGCCTCCCAAAGTGCTGCGATTACAGACGTGAACCACCGCGCCCCACGGAAAACAGGCATTTGTGAGTGGTTAAATGATCTGGCAATAGTTCGAGGAAGAAAAGCACTTCTTCCTATACGTAGGTCTGAGTGCCTTGAACAAATCATATTTTAATTATATTTGAACAAAATGAATCCATAAGAAAGCCTATAAAACTGCACTGAGTTGGAGTACCAGAATTCGTCACGTGTCACCCTAGGACCTCTTTCCCTCCAAGCACGCCATCCCTTGACCCTTTTTATTGAAATGAGATGGTAATGGAAGGACTTCAAGAAGCAAAAACAGTCTCTTGAGACAGAGGAAAGGGTTTCTTTACTTCCTAAGGAACGTAGTGCCTGCAATGCCCAGATATGACTCGTACAGCATTGCCCTTTGCATAGAAAAGAAGCCGTGTACAAGTTCAGATGGTCCAGAGCCCCAGGTCCAGCTCAGCTCAGCCGAGAGTGGAGGAGCTGATGCAGCTGCTTCCACCAAAGCCTCACGGCACAGCAGAGGCCCTGCCCCAAGTGTGTGGGGAAGTGGGTGTGGCAGGGTGACCTCTTCATCTGACTTCCTCAGGGCAGAAAATAAACACCCACTGTGACAATGACAGATCTCACCCTGCCTGGGATACCAAGGATCAGGTTTCTTGGAGAAACACAAGGCCAGTAAGCATGATTTCTAAGCAAGGGGCCGGGGCAAGGGATTCACATTCTTCCCTGTGCTGAGGAACAGCCTGTCTTTCCTTTGAAATGGGCAGAGCAGTGGGTATCTCTTGCTCTCTGGCACAACAGTGATCAGTCTGTGGGATGGGAATGTTAGCCGTGCTGTCACCCAGCATATTCGTTCCCGACGATGCTCTCAAATTCCCACAAACTCAACAGCTTAAAACAGGCTTCGAACTTTGGTTCTGGTGGTCAGAAGTCCAAGACGGGTTTCATGGGGCTAAAATCAGGGCAGCTGGGCACAGTGGCTCACACCTCTAATCCCAGCACTTTGGGAGGCCAAGGCAGGAGGATCACGTGAGGAGTTTGAGACCAGCCTGGATAACACAGAGAGGTCCCATTTCTACAAAAAATTAAAATATAACTAGCTAGAAATGGTGCCATGCACCTGTGTACTCAAAGGCTGAGGCAGGAGGATCGTTCGAGTTCAGGAGGTCGAGGCTGCAGTGAGCTGTGATTGTGTCGCTGCACTCCAGTTACGGTGACAGAGTGAAGCCCTGTCTCTATTTAAAAAAAAAAAAAAGGCTGGGCGCAGTGGTTCAGGCCTATAATCCCAGCACTTTGGGAAGCCGAGGCTGGCAGATCACTTGAGGTCAGGAGTTCGAGACCAGCGTGGCCCACATGGCGAAACCCTGTCTCTACTAAAAATACAAAAAAAATTAGCCAGGCGTTGTAGCAGGTGCCTGTAATCCCAGCTACTGGGGAGGCTGAGGCGGGAGAATCGCTTGAACCCAGGAGGCGGATGTTACAGTGAGCTGAGATCACGCCACTGGGGGACAGAGCAAGACTCCGTCTCAAAAAAAAAAATTAAATTAAGAAAATGAGATGGCAGCCGCGGTGTTCCCGCAGCCGGCTCCGGGAAGAATCCATGTCCTTCCTTTCCAGCTTCTAGAGGCCCAGCATTCTTTGACTCATGGCCCAGTGTCACTCCAGCCTCCGCTTCCACCCCCTCATCTCCTCCCTCTGGCCTCCCTCCCTCCCTAAGGCCTGCTGTAAGTACTCTGGGAACCCCTGGATAATCCTGAAAACTCCTCCCATCTCCAGGTCCTTAATCACGTCTGCAAAGTCCCTTTTGCCACGTAAGGAAGCAGATCCACGGATTCCAGCGGTTAGCACACAGTGGCCGCATCATTTAGTGCACCACGCCCGGCCCTGGCGTCTCAAGGGGGATTCTCCCAAAGGTCTAACATAACTTGTAGAAAAAGCGGCTGATGAAACGATACAGTTGCTCACTCGACCATTACACAGCGTGCAGCAACCTCCACTCAGGCTTCAGGCCAGCCGGCAGCCGTGTGGGAAGAATGTTCTGGGCCTGTTGCCTTGGCCGTTCCTGCAGCCAGCCTGCGTGGGCATCTTGAGAGCAGCCTGTCGTGCATTTATGTTTCCCCAGCACCCATGCAGTATCTAAAACAGTGGGCAGGAGTGAGGAAGGCAGCATCTTCTGCGGTGAGAAATCAATGGGCTCAGAGCGGTGGGGGCCTAGCGTGTGTTCGGCATGGCTCTCCCAGGCAGCACTGAGCCTTCCCTTGTACACACGTGTGTCCTTGCAGGAACCAAAGCAGTCACCTCCCTCAGTAAGGAGTGCTCTTTGAAGGCAAGACCCTTACTGTGCATGTCCAAAGTATGGCTTCCTATAGGCGCTCAGGTGTGAATTGAATTGAATTGAAGCTGGCTGAGGATTAGGGCAGAATTTATATATGAAAGCCAAGTTTGTAAAATTTTAGTTGTTTAAATCACAATTATTTAAAACTGTTTCCTAAATTTCAGTCAAGCGTACCTGTTCTATATCATTTTTCACTTACAAGTTTTAAAGATCTATGCTTAACTTTTTTTTTTTTTTAATAGAGATAGGGTCTTGCTCTGTCACACAGGCTGGAGTGCAGTGATGAAATCACAGCTCAAGACCAGCCTCACCCTCCCGTGCGAAGCATGGTGGCTCATGCCTGTAATCCCAGCGTTTTGGGAGGTCAAGACGAAAGGATCATTTGAGCTTAGGATTTCAAGACCAGCGTGGGCAACATAGCAAGACCTCATCTCTACAAAAACTTAAAATATTTGCTGGACTTGGTGATGTGCACCTGTAGTCCCATCTATTCAAGAGGCTGAGGCAAGATCCCTTGGGCCCAGGAATTCGAGACTGCAGTGAGCTGTGATCACACCACCGCACTGCAGCTTGGATGCGTGAGACCCTATCTTTAAAAAAAAAAAAAAAAATCTGTATCATCAGGGTTCTGCAATTTCAGGATAATGTGTCTCCACTTGGTTCTTTTTATTCATTAGCTAGATTAGACACTTGATAAGTTTCTTCAACCTGGAAATGTATTCCCTTCAATTCCTGGAAACTTTCTTGCATCATTTCTTTGATAATTTTCTCATTATCTTCATAAGTCTCCTGGATTGGTGTTCTAATTTTATTTTTCCTTTCCAATTTACATTTTTTTTTTTTTTTTTTTTTTGAGACAGTCTCGCTCTGTCGCCCAGGCGGGAGTGCAGTGGTGCTATTTCTACTCACTGCAGCCTCCGCCTCCCAGGTTCACCCAAGTAGCTGTGATTACAGGCACGCACTACTACACCTGGCTGATTTTTGTATTTTTAGTATAGATGGGGTTTCACCATGTTGGCTAGTAGCCAGGCTGGTCTTGAACTCCTGACCTCAGGTGATCTGCCAGCCTTGGCCCCTCAAAGTGCTGGGATTACAGGAGTGAGCCACTGCGCCCAGCCTAATCACCTCAGTTTTACATCCCAACCTTTCAGCTGATTTTTTTTCTGTGTTCTTCTTTTGCTGGAGTGCAGTGGCATGATCTCAGCTCACTGCAACCCCCCTGTCCCGGGTTCAACTGATTCTCCTGCCTCAGCCTCCTGAGTAGCTGGAATTACAGGCACCCACCGCCACACCCAGTGAATTTTTGTATTTTTTTTTTTTAGTAGAGATGGGGTTTCACCGTGTTGGCCAGCCTGGTCTTGAACTACTCACCTCAGGTGATTGCCTGCCTTGGCCTCTCAAAGTGCTGGGATTACAGGCGTGAGCCACCATGCCCAGCTTTCTGTGTTCTTCTATTCTTCATTTCCAAGCATCCCTTCCCAGCTGTTTTTCTCATTCTGAGACCACTCCTCCTTGGTAGTATTCCATTGTTTCATGAGTATAATATCCTTTAAGATCTTAGTTACCTAAGTTTGGAAATCTTCTTGTATCTCATATGCTGTTTCTGAGTTAGTTTTTTTCTGTTTATTCATTTGTTTTGGTCTCCTTTTTCTTTTTCTTTTTTCTTTTCTTTTTTTTTTTTTTTTTGAGATGGAGTCTCGCTCTGTGGCCCAGGCTGGAGTGCAGTGGTGCCATCTCGGCTCACTGCAAGCTCCGCCTCCCGGGTTTACGCCATTCTCCTGCCTCAGCCTCCCGAGTAGCTGGGACTACAGGCGCCCGCCACCTCGCCCGGCTAGTTTTTTTGTATTTTTTAATAGAGACGGGGTTTCACTGTGTTAGCCAGGATGGTCCCATCTCCTGACCTCGTGATCCATCCGTCTCGGCCTCCCAAAGTGCTGGGATTACAGGCTTGAGCCACCGCGCCCGGCCTTTTTTTTTTTTTGAGACGGACTCTTGCTCTGTCGCCCAGGCTGGAGTGCAGTGGCATGATCTCGACTCACTGCAACCTCCGCCTCCTGGGTTCACTCACGCCGTTCTCCTGCCTCAGCCTTCTGAGTAGCTGGGACTATAGGCACCCACCACCACACCCAGATAGTTTTTTGTATTTTTAGTAGAGACGGGGTTTCACCGTAGTCTCGATCTCCTGACCTTGTGATCCACCTGCCTCGGCCTCCCAAAGTGCTGAGATTACAGGTGTGAGCCACCGTGCCCGGCCTTGGTCTTTTTTTCTTTTTAGAGACAGGGTCTTGCCATGTTACCCAGACTGAACTGCAGTAGCTATTCACAGATCTCACTCATCAGCATGGGAGTTCTGACCTGCTCCATTTCCACCTGGGCTGGTTCACTCCTCCTTAGGCAACCTAGTGCTCTGCTTCTCCCAGGAAGTCACCACAGTGGTGTGTTAAGTGTGGATATCCAACTAGCAAAGCACACTACAGCGCCGAACTCCTGGGCTCAAGCAATTCTCTCACCTCAGCCTCCCCAGCAGCTGGGACTGCACGGGTGTGCCACTATGCCTGGCTCTATCTTTCTTGATTAGGATTTCCTCAAATGTCTGTTGATCCTTGATGGTTCATTAATTTTTAAGAATCAGTGCTACTAAGACATTCTTTGGAAGCTTAGTGTGGGCTGCACATGTTAAATGGTGCCTTCACTGTAGGCCAAGCAAGCAGAGACCCACTTTTGTTGAGGATCACACGTTATCAAAAAGTGGGGTATAAGGCCGGGTGCAGTGGCTCATGCCTGTAATCCCAGCACTTTGGGAGGCCAAGGTGGGAGGATCACTTGAGCCCAGGAGTTCAAGGTCTCTCTTTTTTACTGTGCAACACAAACCCCCGTCTCTATAGAAAATATAGAAATTAGTGGAGTATGGTGGCACATGCCTGTAGTTCCAGTTACTCTGGAGGCTGAGGCAGGGGAATCACTTGAGCCCAGGAGTTGGAGGCTGCAGTGAGCTGTGATTGCACCATTGCACTCCAGCCTGGGCAGCAGAGTGAGACCCTGTCTCTTAAAAAAAAAAAAATTTTTAAAAACTTTTTTTTTTTTTCCAGACAGAGTCTTGCACTGTTGCCTGGGCTAGAGTGCAGTGGCGCGATCTCAGCTCACTGCAACCTCTGCCTCCTGGGTTCAAGTGATTCTCCTGCCTCAGCCTCCCGAGTGTGGGATTACAGGCACCCACCATCACGCCCAGCTTATTTTTTCCATTTTTAGTAGAGATGGGGTTTCACCATGTTGGCCAGGCTGGTCTCGAACTCCTGACCTCGTGATTTGCCCACCTCGGCCTTCCAAAGTGCTGGGATTACAGGCGTGAGCCACTGTGGCCCAGCCCATTTTCTTTTTTTTTTTTTTTTTGAGACAGAGTCTCGCTCTGTTGCCCAGGCTGGAGTGCGGTGGCACAATCTCGGCTTACCGCAGCGTCCCGTTTTCAAGCGATTCTCCTGGCTCAGCCTCCTGAGTAGCTGGGATTACCAGCATGCGCCACTATACCCTAATTTTTTGTATTTTTAGTAGAGATGAGGTTTCACCATGTTGGCCAGGCTGGTCTCGAACTCCTGACCTCAAGTGATCAGCCTGCCTCAGCCTCTCAAAGTGCTGGGATAACAGGCATGAGCCACTGCACCTGGCGTAAAAAAAAACATTTAAAAAAAAATCTTTTTTCTTGGGCTGGTCAGTTTCCACACAGAGGAATCCTTCAGTTCTTGTCAGGGCGTTGGGGGAAGGATGGTGGTGGTAGCTGAGCATGCAATGAGCCTAGTGGCCAACATTCTTGTGACTAACCGGATGAAAGGGATTAGAGGTCCTACTCTTCCTTATGTGAACTCCGTATAATCCCGTCTTTAAGGCCGGGCGCGGTGGCTCAAGCCTGTAATCCCAGCACTTTGGGAGGCCGAGGCGGGCGGATCACAAGGTCAGGAGATCAAGACCACAGTGAAACCCCGTCTCTACTAAAAATACAAAAAATTAGCCGGGCGCGGTGGCGGGCGCCTGTAGTCCCAGCTACTCAGGAGGCTGAGGCAGGAGAATGGCGGGAACCTGGGAGGCGGAGCTTGCAGTGAGCCGAGATCGCGCCACTGCACTCCAGCCTGGGCAACAGCGTGAGACTCCGTCTCAAAAAAAAAAAAAAAAAAAAAAAAAAAAAAAAAAAAAAAAAAAAAAATCCCGTCTTTATTACTGCATCCCGATCCGAGCTATGCTTGGTGTCCAGAATCCTCCTGTTCAGGTCCTCTGGAATGGCCTTTCTCTTAGTGCTCCACGGTGATGAAAGTGAGCTAATCCCCTGAACATGTGTGTGAGAAAGGAAATGTGGAAGGCAACCTTTTCCTCTAAATGCTCCTGCTTTCAGTTCCACAGTTCTCAGACAGGAGGCTAGCGCTGCCAACTCCCAGACTCTTCCAGACTCACTGGATTAAATGAACTTGCTTCTTGGTTTCCTTCCACATAGGCACTGGTGTTCCATTTTCTCAGGTCCATAAAGATCTGATTTCCAGTTTTCAAACTTTTGTTAACTGATTTATCTGCTGTCGTTTCTTTTTTTAAAAATTAATTATTTATTTATTTATTTTTGAGACGGAGTCTTGCTCTGTTGCCCAGGCTGGAGTGCAGTGGTGCGATCTTGGCTCACTGCAAGCTCCGCCTCTCGGGTTCACGCCATTCTCCTGCCTCAGCCTCCCGGTAGCTGGGACTACAGGCGCCGCCACCGCACCTAATTTTTTTGTATTTTTAGTAGATACAGGGTTTCACCCTGTTAGCCAGGATGGTCTCGATCTCCTGACCTCGCGATCCACCCGCCTCGGCCTCCCAAAGTGCGGAGATTACAGGCGTGAGCCACTGCGCCTGGCCCTGTCCTTTCTTCTTATGGACTCAACTATGTCCTTGTGGATTTTCCATTTTGTTTTTTATTTTTTAGCTGGAGTGCAGTAGTGCGATCTCAGCTCACTGCAGCCTCTGCCTCTCCAGTTCCAGAGATTCTCCTGCCTCAGCCTCCTAGGTAGTTGGGATTACAGGCGTGTACCATCATGCCTGGCTAATTTTTTTTTTTTTTTTTTTTTTTTTGAGACGGAGTCTCGCTCTGCCGCCCAGGCTGGAGTGCAGTGGCCGGATCTCAGCTCACTGCAAGCTCCGCCTCCCGGGTTCACGCCATTCTCCTGCCTCAGCCTCCCGAGTAGCTGGGACTACAGGCGCCCGCCACCGCGCCCGGCTAGTTTTTTGTATTTTTTTAGTAGACGGGGTTTCACCGTGTTAGCCAGGATGGTCTCGATCTCCCGACCTCGTGATCCGCCCGTCTCGGCCTCCCAAAGTGCTGGGATTACAGGCCTGGCTAATTTTTGTATTTAGTAGAGACGGGGTTTCACCATGTTGGCCAGGCTGGTTTCAAATTCCTGACCTCGGGTGATCCACCCGCCTCAGCTTCCCAAAGTGCTGGGATTACGAACATGAACCACTGAACCTGGCCAATTTTTTTGTTTTGTTTTTTTCAGAGTCTCACTCTGTCACCCAGACTGGAGTACAGAGGCACGATCCTGGCTCACTACAACCTCTCCCTCCCGGGTTCAAGCGATTATCCTACCTCAGGTTCCTGAGTAGCGGGGAATACAAGCGCGCACCACCATGCCAGGCTAATTTTTTTGTATTTTCAGTAGTGAGGGAGTTTCACCATGTTGGTCAGGCTGGTCTCGAACTCCTGACCTCAGGTGATCCGCCCACCTTGGCCTCCCAAAGTGCTGGGATTACAGGTGTGAGCCACTGCGCCGGGCCCAATTTTCCTTTTTTTATGTTATTAATTTTTTTTGAGACAGGGCAAGCGTCCAGCAATGGGTAAGCGGTGGGGTCGGTCCACACAGGCGTCCAGCAATGGGTAAGCGGTGGGGTCGGTCCACACAGGCGTCCAGCAATGGGTAAGCAGTGGGGTCGGTCCACACGGGGAGCGCCGGTCCCCCTGGAAGGAAACCCAGGCTCTAACGAGGTTCCTCTGAGGACCCTGCTAAGCGAAATGCGCCGGCCACAGAGGGACTATCCCGCAGGAGGCCGGGACCAGAAGTAACAGCCCGGCCGAACCTGAACGCACTTCACGCCGCTTGAACCGCACACGCAGGAACGGCGCCGGCGGAAAAATTTATTTCGGGTTCTGCCACCAAAAACATATCCTTTAAACAAACCTGCCGCGGTTTCCCAGCTCCCTTAAACCAGGGCCCCAAGTTCTCCTCCGAGTCTCCGCCCCGCACCCAGCCTCGAGCCTGGGCAGGGCTTCCGGTGCGGAACCTTCTGGAAAGCACCGCACCGCCCTCCCGGCGTCTCCACAGCTCCGCCCGCACCTGCGCGCACCGGCGTTCGCGAGCACCAGTGACGGGACGGAAGAGTGACGGGGCAGGCGGCTCCGCGAAAACACCCCTTCGCTGAAGGCTGCCCAGCGCCCCGCCGCGCCCCAGGAGGCGGGACTTCCGTCCCCGCTTCCCGGAAGCGGCCTCCCGCGGAAGCGTGTCCCTCGCGGAGCGCCGTCGGGGCTGTGGGCGCCTGCGCGGGCCGGCGCGGGAGCGGGCGGCATGGCGTTCCGGCAGGCGCTGCAGCTGGCGGCCTGCGGGCTGGCAGGGGGCTCGGCCGCCGTGCTCTTCTCGGCCGTGGCGGTAGGGAAGCCGCGCGCGGGCGGGGACACGGAGCCACGCCCGGCTGAGCCGCCGGCCTGGGCGGGGGGCGCGCGGCCGGGCCCCGGCGTCTGGGACCCCAACTGGGACAGGTGCGCGCGGGGCTGGTCGGGCCTGGGGTCGGGATGGGGGTCAGGGCCGGTGTTACCGTTGGGATCGGGATCGGGACCAGGTTCAAGGTTGCGATCGAGTCGGGATCTGGGGTCGCCGTCCGCTTCCCCCGGCGAAGGAACCGCCTTCCGGGGCCGCTCTGCGCTGAGGGTTCTGGGGGCGGCGGGCCCTTCCCGCCGGCTTCTGTGGGCCGAGCTCCGCCTCATCGTCGCCCTTCTCTCCGCCCCTGCGAGTCCGTCCTGGGTGCCGTCGCCGGAGCGCGGGCCGGGGCGAGGCTGGGGTGGAAGCCGGGCCTCCTCCAGGGGCGTTTGCAGGAGGGCGCCCGCCAGCCGCGTGCGGTTAATGAGCGTTTGAAATATGGCCCGTGTGATTCCTGAAGGGAATGCTTAGTTTACGTCAATTTAAACTTAAGCAGGCCGGGCGCAGTGGCTCACGCCTGTAATCCCAGCACTTTGGGAGGCCGAGACAGGCGGATCACGAGGTCAGGAGATGGAGACCATCCTGGCTAACACGGTGAAACCCCGTCTCTACTAAAATACAAAAAAATTAGCCGGGTGCGGTGGCGGCGCCTGTAGTCCCAGCTACTCGGGAGGCTGAGGCAGGAGAATGGCGTGAACCCGGGAGGTGGAGCTTGCAGTGAGCCGAGATCCCGCCACTGCACTCCAGTCTGGGCGACAGAGTGAGACTCCGTCTCAAAAAAACAAAAACAAACAAGCAAAAATAAATAAACTTAAGCAGGGCCGGGTGCAGTAGCTCACGCCTGTAATCCGGGCGTTTGGGAGGCCGAGGCCGGAGGATCGCTTGAGCCCAGGAAGTTGAAACCAGCCTGGGCAACATAGGAAGACCCCCATGTCTACAAAAATTACAAAATAAGTTAGCCGAGCGAGGTGGCGCGCGCATGTGGTCCCAGCTACTCGGGAGGCTGAGGCAGGAGGATCCCTTGAGTCCAGGGGTCCCAGGCTGCAGTGTGAGCCGAGATCCCGCCACTTCACTCTGGCCTAAGCAACAGAGCCTGTCTCAAAGGAAAAAAAAAAAAGTGCAGGTTTTTAACATTGGTTATGTGTTGAAATAGTATTTTTAGCATATTGAATTAAAAGTATGATCGAAATTCACCTGTTTCTTTTTAATGTTGCCGTTAGAAAATTTATAATTTTCACATGTTGCTGGCATTCTGTTTCTGTCGGCCAGGACTGCTCTCGAGGCAAGGATGGTTTGCCCAGTCCTAACTGCTCCTTATACTCAGTATTCTGAGAAAGGGGCACAGAATTATACTTACTACTGTGGTTGTGTTAAGTACTTTATATTACTTTTTTTTCTTTTGTTAACCTTATTTCCTCTATTATTAGCATCATACACTAAGCGTGGTATATATATCAAAATTAATGAGCCGTAACCCATACATTATTACTAAGGTTCATGTTTCACTGAGATTTTCTCAGCTTTTACCTGCTGTTCTGTTCTAGGATCCCACATGACAAGCAATCTTCATGCCTCCTCAGGCACGTTTTGGTGGTGATAATTTCTCAGACTTGTTTCGATGATCATCACTGTTTGACGCATCCTGGTCAGGGGTTTTATAGAAGGTTCCTCAGTTGAGATTTGTCTGAAGATTTTCTCATGATTAGATGGGAGTTACATTCTTTTTCTTTCTTTTCTTCTTTTTTGTTTGAGATGGATTTTCGCTCTTGTTGCCCAGGCTGGAATGCAATGGCGCAATCTTGGCTCACTGCAACCTCCGCCTCCTGAGTTCAAGCGATGCTCCTGCCTCAGCCTCCCGAGTAGCTGGGACTACAGGCGTGCACCACCACGCCATCTAATTTTATGTTTTTAGTAGAGACGGGGTTTCTCCATGTCGGTCAGGCTGGTCTTGAACTCCCGACCTCAGGTGATCCACCCACCTCGGCCTCTCAAAGTGCTGGGATTACAGGCATGAGCCACCATGCCCAGCCCATTAAATTCTTTTTTAAAAATCAGTAAAATATTCTGAATTTCTTAGGCCTTTTTAAGGAAAGAGATTAAGGTTAAAGAACTTGAAGTAGGTTGGGTGCAGTGGCTCACACCTGTAATCCCAGCACTTTTTGAGAGGCTGAGGCGGGCGGATCACTTGAGGTCAGGAGTTCGAGACCAGCCTGGCCAACATGGTGAAAGTCTGTGTTTACTAAAAATACAAAAAAATTAACCAGGCATGGTGGCACACACCTGTAGTCCCAGCTACTCAGGAGGCTGAGGCAGGAGAATCACTAGAACCCAGGAGGTGGAGGCTGCAGTGAGCCCAGATTGTGCCACTGCACTCCAGCCTGGGCGACAGAGGGAGACTCTGTCTCAAAAAAAAAAAACTTGAAGTAGAACCAGGAACTGAGCCCAGCCTTTCTCTTTTAAGCAGGTGTTCTGTATTTGCTTGCCATGTCTGGGGAGAAGTGAATTGGGCCTTGTGGGCTGGGAAAGACTCGTACAGACAGAAGGCATGAGCAACTACAGGAAGGTGCTAGAAGACAGCGTGTTTCCTCTTGAGTCTGGTGTCCACGCTGTAAAGTTCCAGAGCCTCATCTGGTGAAATCTCCCGCTTCTTCCTGGAGGTCTCATGCAGTGCACGGCTTCCTGTCTCTGTGCCTATAGCTCCCAAATATTTTCACCCTGACTCCCCCATACCTGCCAATTTGAGTCTTGGCCTGGTTTATGACAGGCCCCCAGGTCAGCGCAGCCCGAACAGAGCCCTTGAGTCACGACCATACCCTTCCACAACTTCCTTTTCTGCCAGTGTCTCTGAGTAAACACCAGCAGGTTCCACTTCTGCTCTTCCCAGCTCTGCCGTGTTGAACTTTTTTTGTTGCTGTTCAGACAGGGTCTTGCTCTGTTGCCCGGGCTGGAGCGCAGTGCACTGCAGTGGCGAGATCATGGCTCCCTCCCAGGCTCAAGTGATCCTCCCACCTCAGCCTCCTGAGCAGCTGGGACTACAGCTGCGGACCGCCTTGCCCAGCTAACTTTTTAATTTAATATTTTTGTAGAGACGGGGCCCCCCTGTGTTGCCCAGGCTGGTCTTGAACTCCTGGGCTTCAGTGATCTGCCCACCCTGACCTCCCAAAATGCCGGGATCCGCTTTTTCAGATTCCAGCAGCTCCGGAACAGGACTTCATAATGGGAATGGTTTCTTCCTCACTGTCTGATGTGATAGTCACTATCCCATGTGGCTGCTGAGTGTTTGTTTATTTTTTGAGGTGGAGTCTCGCTATGTCGCCCAGGCTGGAATGCAGTGGTGCAATCTCAGCTCTTTGCACCCTCCGCCTCCCGGGTTCAAGCGATTCTCCTGCCTCAGCCTCCCGAGTAGCTGGGATTTCAGGTCTGTGCCACCAAGCCCGGCTGATTTTTTCCATTTTTAGTAGAGATGGGATTTCACCATGTTGGCCAGGCTAGTCTCGAACTCCTGACCTCAGTTGATCTGCCCGCCTCAGCCTCCCAAATCCTGGGATTACAGGTGTAAGCCACTGCACCCGGTCCTGAGGGTCTAAAATGTGTTTAGTATGACTGAGGACATGATGTTTTAATTTTATTTAATTTTGCTTAAATTTTTAATTGAAACATCCTCATAGCTGGTGGCTGCTGTTGGGCATTGAAGTTCTAGGCTCTGTTGAAGCATCATGGTCAGGGAGGCTGTCCTGGTCCCGCGGACACTTTCCACCTGCCCACCCATAGCCGCTGTCCTCCTTCCTTTTCCATACCCACAGGTGCATTCTGGGTGGTCTGTCTCCTGCTGTTCACTGTCTGCCTCTCCTTATTAGAGAAGATGCACAGGGCTTTGCTTATCTGTTTTGCTTTCCAGCACATAATGCAGAACAGGCCTGGAACTAGCTTTGTGGGAGGGAGAGTAGCGGTATGCTCAGAGAGGCCTCCCCAGGGCTGTGTCGAGGTCCTTGTCTTCTCTCCATGCTCTTCCCAAATAGTCTGACAATCTGGAAATAACATCTTGTCAGAAAAACTCAAACTTGGGAACAGAGGTCACAAGGACCTATCTTGTATTTCAACATCAGGCGAGAACCGCTCTCTCTGATCAACCTGCGGAAGAGGAATGTGGAATCTGGGGAAGAAGAGCTGGCGTCCAAGCTGGACCACTACAAAGCCAAGGCCACACGGCACATCTTCCTCATCAGGCACTCCCAGTACCATGTGGATGGCTCCCTGGAGAAGGACCGCACTCTGACCCCGCTGGGTATGTGGCGAGTCAGACCCTCTGTGACTCCCTTGGGTGTGTGATGGGGTCAGACCCTCCAGGGACGCCCTTGGGGATGTGGCCAGGTGCATATCCTCTGCTGGTGCCTTGGTTACGTGATGCAGCTCCTCCGCAGACCCCCCCAGTCAGCTTTCTTGAAAGTGTTTGGGGCACTGGGTCTCCTGGGGCCCATGTCTGAGGCCATCACCCCTGAATCACACATTGACATTACCAGTAACTGTCCGCTGAAGTTGGATAGAAGACAAGCTTTTAAAAATGTCTTTACCTTGGCCAGGCGCGGTGGCTCACACCTGTAATCCCAACACTTTGGGAGGCCAAGGCAGGCGGATCACCCGAGGTCAGGAGTTCGAGACCAGCCTGGCCAACACAGCGAAACCTCGTCTCTACTAAACGTACAAAAATTAGCCAGGTGTGGTGGCAGGCACCCGTAATCCCAGCTACTCAGGAGGCTGAGGCAAGAGAATTGCTTGACCCTGGCAGGTGGAGGTTGCAGTGAGCCAAGATTGCACCACTGCACTCTAGCCTAGGTGACAGAGCGAGACTCCGTCTCAAAAAAAAAAAGTCTTTACCTTTTAGCAAATGTTGGACCTATCTTGTTTGCATGAGACCAAATTCGGTACATATCCTAGCAGGGGTTTTGTGCCTGCTCGACGCCTTGGAAAGCCGCATAGCTTGTGCGCTCAGCTGCTCACCTGGACCTGCTGCCAAAGACCCTTCTCTTCTGCACTCACAGGCCTACTGCCTGGCGTCTGCTTTTTTTTTTTTTTTTTTTTTTTTTCCGGAGACAGAGTCCTGCTCAGTTGCCCAGGCTGGAGTGCAGATGTGATCATGGCCCACTGCATGGGTTCAAGCAATTCTGCCTCAGCCTCCCAAGTAGCTGGGATTACAGGTGCCCACCACCACAGGTGGCTTTTTTTTTTTTTTTTTTTTTTTTGGTATTTTTAGTAGAGACAGCGTTTCACCTTATCGGCCAGGCTGGCCTCAAACTCCTGACCTCGTGATCCGCCCGCCTTGGCCTCCCAAAGTGCTGGGATGACAGGTGTGAGCCACCGCGCTCAGCCTGGCATCTGTCTCTCAATGCCCCGTTGAACAGGCAGGACTGAGCGACACGATCCCACCTGTCCCCACTGGCAGACGCTGCATAGACAGCGCCCAGGAGGGTCCTTCCACCCTGTCCTTGTGTTCCTGTGCAGGTGGATCTGTAGGAGAGATGCCTAGAGAAGGAAATGTGGGGTAGGCTAAGGTAGAGTTTACACTTTGAAAAGTTCTTTAAATGGGATAGTGTCTGTTCATGCACATATTAAAAGTTCAAATGGTAAAAATGTGCAGGGCTGTCCTCCACAGATGCCTCCCTCAGCCCCCAGAACTGTCCCGGCTGCTTGTATACAAAGAAAGTGGAGTGACAGACGCAGCTGTGGCTGCATCCAGTGGACTCGGCCTTCCCGAGGGCCTTTCCACCTGGATGCCAAAGCTCACAAGAGAAAAGGTGTCTGCACTGGTGTCCGGCCCCATGTAGCAGCTCGGGGTGTTTAGGTCCTGCTGTGTTGGCCTCCGTCATGGCGTGTGCCTGGTGGACCCTGAGGCTCAGGTTTTGGGCATAGTTAAGTGACGGGGACGAGGGGACTCAAACCACCAGCCACTGTCCGATTTCCTGCCGTTGATGGAATCGGATGCTTTTCTTTTTCCTGTATGGGGGTGAAGACAGTTGAGTGCCAGCCCCTCAGGCCCAAGCCTAGGGAGAGCAGGAGCCATGGGGTGCACTTGCTGCCTGACGCGGGCTCGTGCTTGTGGGTGGAGGAGGGCGCGTTTGCGGGCGGAGGAGGGGGTGCGGGTGCGGCACTGAGGTGTTTCACCCTCCAGGTCGGGAGCAGGCTGAACTCACGGGGCTCCGCCTCGCAAGCTTGGGGTTGAAGTTTAATAAAATCGTCCATTCCTCCATGACGCGCGCCATAGAGACCACTGATATCATCAGCCGGCACCTGCCAGGTAAGTGCGGGGTGCGGGGCCTCCATGCTTGCAGCAGTGGACGGCTCGCGGCAGGGCCCCGGCCTGAACTCCTGGCCACTGGGAGGTCACAGCATCTCCGCCGGCACGGCCGCCGCACCCAGGGCTTCACTGTGCTTCTCCCCAGGCGTCTGCAAAGTCAGCACAGACCTGCTGCGGGAAGGCGCCCCCATCGAGCCAGACCCGCCTGTGTCTCACTGGAAGCCAGAAGCTGTGGTAAAAACCTCCCCAGGGAACAGCTGCGTCACCCCTGCCTTTCGTGGGCAAAGCGGCCCTGCGGGGCTCACCGTCCATCACGTGTCCGGCCATCCCACGGGCTTCCCCGGGCAGCGATGGGGTCTGTCTGCCTTGCCCGTGTACTTCCACACTGACTGTTCCTCACTCTGCCCCCAGCAGTATTACGAAGACGGAGCCCGGATTGAGGCCGCCTTCCGGAACTACATCCACCGTGCAGATGCCAGGCAGGAGGAGGACAGTTATGAGATCTTTATTTGTCACGCCAACGTCATCCGCTACATCGTATGCAGGTAGGCAGCCACCGTGCTGGTTGTGGCCAAAATAATTTCACACCTAGAGAAAAGCACTGTGCTGTTCCGGCCGGCGCCGCAGGGCAGCCCTGAGGCGGCTTGGGAAGCAGCCTGAGGGTGGCCATGCCACCCACGGAGACAGGGTGGTGGGTGGCTCAGAGGCGGTGATGGCAACACCAGGCTTTTCCACAAATGCGAATTGTGCCTAAGAAGTGCATGAAGATGCCACGGCGGATAGATCTCATCTCTGTTCTTCGCTTTCCCAGAAAGGGACCTGTTCCACTAACTGGCTGCTCCCTGCGTTATTTTTATTTTTATTTTATTTATTTATTTTTTTTTGAGACGGAGTCTCGCTGTGTCTCCCAGGCTGGAGTGCAAGTGGCGTGATCTCGGCTCACTGCAAGCTCTGCCTCCCGGGTTCACGCCATTCTCCCGCCTCAGCCTCCCAAGTAGCTGAGACTACAGGCGCCGCCACCTCGCCCGGCTAGTTTTTTGTATTTTTAGTAGAGACGGGGTTTCACCATGTTAGCCAGGATGGTCTCGATCTCCTGACCTCATGATCCGCCCGCCTCGGCCTCCCAAAGTGCTGGGATTACAGGCTTGAGCCACCACGCCCGGCCGCGTTTTTTTTTAATACGGGAAAAGCAGAAATTAAATTGTGTTTACTCGTAAGAAGTTTTTCTGATTTGTGCAAATCTTGAGTTGGGGTTGGGCCCCTGTCCTAAAGAGCGCAGGTCTCCAAGTGTGATGGCTCAATTCACGTCTATCCCAGCCAGATCTTCCCCGAGAAGCCCCGATTGAAGATAGGAGCAGCTCGGCTTATGTGTACCCAGCCCTGAGGCTGCTTTGAAACTTCTTACTGAGGGGCTCAGCCCCCGTTCGTAAAACAGAGCCCCCCCGGCCCAGCCTCTTTTAAGGACAGAGCCCCCTGGCTCTAGTCCAGCCTGTTTTAAGGACAGACCCCCCCTGCCCCAGCCCGGCCCATTTTAAGAACATAGTCCCCTGGCTCTGGCCCAGCCTGTTTGTTTTTATTTATTTATTTATGTATTTATTGAGACAGAGTCTCGCTCTGTCGCCCAGGCTGGAGTGCAGTGGCGTGATCTCGGCTCGCTGCAAGCTCCGTCTCCCGGGTTCACGCCATTCTCCTTCCTCAGCCTCCCGAGTAGCTGGGACTACAGGCGTCCGCCACCACAGATGGCCAATTTTTTGTATTTTTAGTAGAGACGAGGTTTCACCGTGTTGGCCAGTATGGTCTCAATCTCTTGACCTCCTGATCTGCCCACCTCAGCCTCCCAAAGTGCTGGGGTTACAGGCGTGAGCCACCGCACCCGGCCTAGCCCAGCCCAGCCTGTTTTAAGGACAGAGCCCCCGGCTCTAACGTGCTCTCTCTCTCTCTCTCCCCCTCTCTCCCCAGAGCGCTGCAGTTCCCTCCCGAAGGCTGGCTCCGGCTGTCCCTTAACAACGGCAGCATCACCCACCTGGTGATCCGACCCAATGGCCGAGTTGCGCTCAGGACCCTCGGGGACACGGGGTTCATGCCTCCCGACAAGATCACCCGGTCGTGAGGGCACCGCAGGGCTCTGGCCTCTCCTTCCCTCTGTCCTCCCTGCACAGGCCGCACGCGCTTACGTTTTGTTCCCGAGGAGACAGGTGGAAAAGTAGAAACCTACAATGCTGCATCTGGGGAGTGACTTGTGGCCAGGCTGAGAAGGGGAGAGTTGGGATCAGACAGCCTGACTTCTATACAGGGTTTCACACCTGACCAAGGAACCCCCAGGATGGCGTGGGGTTTAAGGTGAAGACCCCTCATGCAGAAGTCAGGCCTGTTGTGGGGACCTGAATGAGGCCTGACCCAGACCACCATGTTCGCAGCCGCGGCTGACCCGTGCCGAGGGTCCATGCTCCGTTGGCAAAGCCAGTCAGGCACGAGGGTGACTGAGGCACACGGATGAGGAGGGCACCCAGGTTCTGTTCACAACTCACTTCACCTCATACATCCTTTTAATTTCTTAAAACCCTCTTGTCATTTAAATATTTGTCGATTAAAGATTTTCTGGATGGGCACAGTGGCTCACACCTGTATTCCCAGCTACTCGGGAGGCCAAGGTGGGAGGATCTCTTGAGCCCAGGAGTTTTAAGACCAGCCTGGACAAGGCAACATAGCGAGACCCTGTCTCTACTAAAAATACAAAAGTTAGCTGGGCATGGTGGTGGGCATCTATAGTCCCAGCTACTTGGGAGGCTGAGGTGGGTGGATCACTTGGGCCCAGGAGTTGGAGGCTGCAGTGAGCTGTGATTTGTGTCACTGTCCTCCAGCCTGGGCAACCAAGGGAGACTTAAAGCAATTTTTTTTTTTTTTTTTGAAACGGAGTTTCACTCTTATTGCCCAAGCTGGAGTGCAGTGGCGGGATCCTGGCTCACTGCAACCTCTGGCCTCCTGGGTTCAAGTGATTCTCCTGCCTCAGCCTCCCAAGTAGCTGGGATTACAGGCGCCCACCACCGCACCCGGCTAATTTTGTATTTTTAGTAGAGACGGGGTTTCACCACGTTGGCCAGGCTGGTCTCGAACTCCTGACCTCGTGATCCGCCTGCCTCGGCCTCCCAAAGTGCTGGGATTACAGGCGTGAGCTACCGCACCCGGCCGGGGATTAAAACATTTAAACGTGTTGTGTGTACCCAGATATTATGTTAATTTAGGAAAAACTAAAATTTCTATGAAGTGGTTGTGACTATTTTCTGTAGTCGATACAATTGGGATATCTGATCTATTTCTCTGTCTACTTTGGAAATGATTGCATAATAAAATTTTACTGTTTTTCTTAAAAGGACTAGTGACTGTGTTAAAAACAGGAAACTTCGGCCGGGCACGGTGGTTCAAACCTGTAATCCCAGCACTTTGGGAGGCCAAGGTGGGCAGATCACGAGGTGGAAAGTTCAAGACCAGCCTGACCAACATGGTGAAACCCCGTCTCTACTAAAAATACAAAAATTAGCCAGGCGTGGCGGGCGCCTGTAATCCCAGCTACTCGGGAAGCTGAGGCAGGAGAATCGCTTGAACCCAGGAGGCAGAACTTGCAGGGAGCCGAGATCACGCCATTGCACTCCAGCCTGGGCAACACAGCGAGACACCATCTAAAAAGGAAAAAAAGGAAACTTGTGCAGTGTGAGAAACGATGGTGCCACCAGAACCCTTTGCACAGGGTCCCGTCTCCCCATGGTTTTGACACCTCTGCCTGTGTCACACCAGCTGCCTGCTCAGAGGACTTCCGCCAGCGGCCTGGGCCCTCTCCGAATCCCTGACCAGGATGGCAAGACTGACCAGTGGCTGTGGAGACAACAGCCACAGCAACCAAACGCCATTGTCTAGAAACAGTTTGATAAGCCAGGGCTGCGCCGACTTCAAAAACAAATACCAGGCACGCTCACGCTTGACCTCAGACAGGAGCAAGGCTCTCGCGGAAGGAGTCCGGGATGCTCTCAGTCAGCTGCACAGGCGCCCACGCCACAGTCCCAGGCGGGGCCTCTGGGGATGGGCGGCGCTGCAGGGCTAAGCCTTTGTTTTGCTTGGGGCCCTGGCTCCTCTGTAAAGTGGGAAAGCTTAGAGGTGGGAGCGGGGCCAGCACGCCTGGCACCAAGGCGGTGCTCAGAGCAGGCACAGGGTTGCTGGGCGGAGAAGCTCATCGCAACGTGGAATGACCACACATCAGCTGGCCCTGACCCCCACCCAGCCCGCGGCTACTCCCATCACTCACGTCACAGACCTGAGTCCCACCCACGTGAAGATCTGGACAGACTCCCAGGTCTAAAGGGGGAAGCGGAAGGGGGACCGTGAGCAGTTTTCAGTGCATCACAAGAAACCAGTGACCCAGAAGTCTTCGAAATGCTTATGCAAAAAAAAAAAAAAAAAAAAAAACCCAAAAGGAAAGAAAACCTGATGCTGCTGCTTAAGTCAGATTTGAAGTCAAGGATTTTGAAAAGTTAAGCCACAAACTCAGTGTGACTCATTCTTTAAGAGCACACGGCAATGATAACCTGTATTCTTGTTTTTCAAGTCTACAGCCCTTGGTATTCCCAGGCAGCCTCCAATCCAAGTCCTAACCAGGCCCTGCTTATCTGCCAAGATCAGAGACTCTGGATGTGTTCAGTGTAGTATGGCCATAGATGATTACCCAACTTTCTTGAATATGAAACTTTAAATAACTTTTAGTTTCTTTTTCTAGAGTAAATTCCCAGCAAACTTTTTTTTTTGAGACATAGTCTTGCTCTGTCACCCAGGCTGGAGTGCAGTGCCATGATCTTGGCTCACTACAACCTCTGCTTTCCAGGCTCAAGCGATTCTCATGTCTCAGCCTCCCAAGTGGCTTGTTCTACAGGCGTGCATCACTGCACCTGGCTCATTTTTGCATTTTTAGTAGAGATGAGTTTCACTCTGCTGGCTAGACCGGTCTGGAGCTCCCTGGCCTCAGTGATCCGCCCACCTCGGCCTCCCAAAGCGCATGAGCCACTGTGCCTGGTAGACATTTCCCTTCTAGAATACCTGCTGTTTAAGTGGTTCTTACTTGGCCTTTTCCAGTCTTCTGCATTTGGGACAGACGTAGATTAGCAAAGTGAGGACGGCTCCCGGTTTGGCTGGTTGCTGGTGGGGGTCTAATTTCTGAATGCTGGACTCAGGGCAGGCATGGCTGGGGAGAGGCAGGGAGGGGCAGGCAGGAGACTGGGGAGTGGGGGATCTGAAGACCCCAGGGATCTTCAGCGCACGAGTGTGCATGTTGTGAACGCCCGCACGGAGGGAGCCGTGTGAGGGGAAGGCTGGGGGCTTTGGACTGGGCCAGTTACAGGGGCCCAGTGACGTCAATGATGGATACTGTCCCCCGGTTGGGGACAGGCTGAAGACAGACTGAAGACTTCTCAAATGTTAGTAACGACACCCTCACTCTGGTCAAAGTGAAAACTGCACACAAGAAGCCTCAGTGAGACTGGTGGGAATGGCATGCCACCAAATGGCAGCCAGCTGCCAGGGACCGTCATGCCAACGTTTATCCCAAAGCCTTTTCTTGAGACAGCTAAGGAAGGAGCATTGGCAGGGCAATCTGCAGCTGGAGCAGTCACAGGGTTTCCAACCACGACAAGCAGACGCCTGCGCCCTGCATGCACAGCCAGGCCCCAACCAGGGTTCTGCCATCAGCCCTTCCTGGAAAAGCTCTGCAGGTTTCTGGAAATATCCAGACGACTCTGGAGGACCCAGCTGTGGTCCCTGCCATGGCGCCGCTGGCACGCCCACGGCTGGTATGCAGCACCATGGCTGCTTTTACCCCAGAAACGAGCAGCAGACTCCCCGGGCGCCTTCCTCACAGCTGCCACCACGCTGAAGCAGGGCACTTTCCAACCAAAGCCACCACAGCAACTGTTAATGTCACCAAGGTTCCCACTGCCAAGAGCAACAAGAAAATCTGTGCTCCTTTAACGGACGCCAGAAAGTCTTTCGCAACTTAGTCCAGAAAGGGGCCTAAAACCAGCAAGCGAATCTGAGGGCGCCCAGGCTGACAGCCGTGCCACCAAAACAGTGCCGTGTGCCCGGGCACAGGTGAGGGATCTTTCCAGAAGCTTAGAATTATTACCACGTGGTTCTGAAGTAATGCATTTCATTAAGTGTTTTGTGAAGGACATAAAGCCCCCTGGGGGACACGAGAATGCCTTCGTTGGGTCTGGAATCGCCTCCCACAAACAAACGGAGAAACAGTCAAAGGCGGCCTAAGACCTGGGAAATCAGGAGCAGTGGCCTATATACAAAATCAGGGCCAAAATCTTTTACTTTCTATTTGAATTTACAACCATATACAGACAATATGGTAAGATTTTAGAGAAAACAGATCATCACTATGAATATCCATATTCTGATTTCTTTTGAGAACCAAGATGCCTTTTAAAATGCTGCTTAGAAGAGCACGTGTTGTCTGTCTGGTGTCTAGGTCTTGTCTGCTACAAAACAAACGAAGACACCCTGTGTAACAAAATCAGATTTTAACATTTAAATCTTGATTCCAATATTCCTCACCGATATCATCATATGAAAGAAATAAGCCTTTTTTTTTTTAAACAAAGTTTCAATTCAGAATTTTTACAAACAAAAACAATCTTGTATCTACTTATTATCACTATATTCTCAAAAAGCAAGTTCAGGAAATTTAAAAATGATTTTTATAAAAGGCACTGAAGTTAGCAAAAGCATTGGTGGGTTTTCATTTTGGATGAAACACTGGAAATGTTCACAGAGTAACAACTGTGTGAGCAGGTGCCCGTAACACCCAGGAAGAAACCGACCTCCAGTTAGTACCTCCTGAGCACCTAGGCAGCTCCTCACACATTCTGACCACAGACCTTCATTCAAGCCAAGGTGAAGGCTACAATCAACACGGCAAGGAACCCAAATGGGACTTAAACCTCTGAACGCAACACTCTTTATAAAGGAGATCCCCACTGAAATGAGTTCCAAAATAAAGGGTAACTTTATCGTATAATCATTTATGCTCAAAAAAGCCTCAGAATAAACTTCAAAACAGAACAATTACAGCTTGTATTACTGCTACACTGGCACCTGAACAAAGCAGGCAGTGAAGGCGCGCATGCTGAGGAAACAGGGAACACCTGGGCTCCACTGCTGCGGAGCTCTGCGTGGCTCCTGACACCGCTCCTACGGGCTGCAAGACTTCCCACAGAGAAAAGCTACTTTCATCTTCCGATCAGTAACTTAAATATTCCGAACAACCCAAATTACAACAGTTGCTGCGAGTCTGAGGCGCACTCCGGGCTCCCTGATCCCAGCCGTCCACCTCACTCTGTCTGAACCATGAGACCCACGAGCGAACTAACAGGGACTCTGCCAGCATCATGCCACCCCCTGCCCCAGCCCAGGAAAAGACAAGGCGGCAAACAATTCATCTTGGTGAGTGCAGGCAGCGCGGGGACATCAGTGCTCACACCTCCGCCAAGTCCTTCCTTGTCCACAGCGTTTGTTGGATGCTGTGGTGAGTACCTGGCTGCCTGCCTGCAACTGCCTCAGCACCCTTTCCTCTGCTACATTTCAGACCTAGAAATTGCCACCTAAAAAGTCCACCACTACCACATGGACATTTTCCAGAAAATTGGTATCTGAGTTTGCTTTCATTAACTTCTAACTTCCAAAATATCAGAAATCTAAGTTTTATATAAAACATTTAAATCTTCTAAAATTCTCACACCCTCAAAGTGAGGATTAATAATAATTTAATCAGAATATATTCCTTTGTGACAGTTTAGCAACAAACATATGATCTTTCCTTCTTTAAAACTGAAGAACCAACGGAGAGCCCAGTGCTAAGCCTACAGGGCGGCAAGCTCAGCCAGGCGCGCCATCCTGCGGAGCTGGTTCCCGTGCGCGGGGCTGTAGCGCCCAGGACTGCCCGGGCCCGGCTTTCCGGGGTTGCTCCCAGCTGCACTGTTTCTCCCCGGACTGTAGCTGTGAGGGCCACTGAGATCTGGCAGCCGAGACTTGAACTTTCCTTTCACCGCGGGACTGGGCCAACTGCGGAAAGCAAGAAAGAACTGTTAGCAGACGGGCAGGCCGGGAGATGAACAGCGAGAGAGTGGGAAAATAATGGCCCAGGACTCACGCACACGTGCCCGGGCAGAGAGGCACTGCTGAACCCTGGCACTGTGGGCACACACACCCGGGCAGAGAGGCACTGCTGAACCCTGGCACCGTGGGCACACACGCCCGGGCAGAGAGGCACTGCTGAACCCTGGCACCGTGGGCACACACGCTCAGGGGGAGGAGAGGCACTGCTGAACCCTGGCACCGTGGGCACACGCCCGGGCAGAGGAGAGGCACTGCTGAACCCTGGCACCGTGGGCACACATGCTCGGGGGAGGAGAGGCACTGCTGAACCCTGGCACCAAGGGCACACGCACCCGGGCAGAGGAGAGGCACTGCTGAACCGTGGCACCGTGGGCACACACGCCCGGGCAAAGGAGAGGCACTGCTGAACCCTGGCACCGTGGGCACACATGCCCAGGCAGAGAGGCACTGCTGAACCCTGGCACCGTGGGCACACACACCCGGGCAGAGGAGAGGCACTGCTGAACCCTGGCACCGCGGGCACACACGCCCGGGCAGAGGAGAGGCACTGCTGAACCCTGGCACCGCGGGCCCATGGGCCCGGGCAGAGGAGAGGCACTGCTGAACCCTGGCACCGCGGGCCCATGGGCCCGGGCGAAGAGGAGGAGGAGAGGCACTGCTGAACCCTGGCACCGCGGGCACACGTGCCCGGGCAGAGAGGCACTGCTGAACCCTGGCACCGTGAGCACACACGCTCAGGGTGAGGAGAGGCACTGCTGAACCCTGCCACCGTGGGCACACGCACCCGGGCAGAGAGGCACTGCTGAACCCTGGCACCGCGGGCACATGCGCCCGGGCGGAGAAGAGGCACTGCTAAACCCTGGCACCAACTGGGAGAGTCAAGCTCATGGGGGTTTCCAGGAGAATCCTGTGTGATCTGAGTAGAAACCCTGCTGCTTCCACCCCTCTAGCCCTCAGCTTGTCAGCAGCTGACCCGTTCGGCTTTTCCACCCAACTGGAGATCCGTCCTGTGTGCAGAGCCACAACACCCAAACCCACAGCCTGGCTGACGGGCCTGCCGGCGTTAGGAAGAGCCACTGATACTTCCGCATGAACTGGAACTGGACCCTGCAGAAGCCAGCTTCCAACAGCTGCCCTGCGGATAACAGGCTGTCTGGGGCCCATGTACCTCTGTCTGTCCGAGGGTGAGTAGCACAGGACAGCAGTCTTCCATCTGTGCACGGCTGGGAACTGATGGGGGTCGACATCTGCACACTCAAGAGCAGCCAAAACATCCTGATCGAGTTTTGACGGCTCCTCTCTAGAAACCACAATACAAGAAGCAAAAACATCTTTGGTAAAAACATGAAGACCTCTAAAATAGCACTACTTTTTTTTTTTTTTATTTTGAGACGGAGTCTCGCTCTGTTGCCCAGGCTGGAGTGCAGTGGCGCCATCTCGGCTCACTGCAAGCTCCGCCTCCCAGGTTTACACTATTCTCTGCCTCAGCCTCCCAAGTAATTGGGACTACAGGCGCCCGCCACCACCCCCGGCTAATTTTTTGTATTTTTAGTAGAGATAGAGTTTGGCCATCTTGGCCAGGCTTGTCTTGAACTCCTGACCTCATGATCCACCCACCACGGCCTCCTAAAGTGCTGGGATTACAGGCTTCAGCCACCGCGCCCGGCCTCCACCCACTGTTAAAATGCAGTTTTGCATATTTGCACCCTCAGTGCTCAGTACCAGAAGGTTAGGGACATTTATCCTGTTAGACTGAGACTGACCCCAAGATGGCTTTTCTTCCTAAAAGAATTTAATTCTTAGAAGAGATCATTCACACCAGTGGCAGGCACATCCCTAGCAAATAACAGCAAACACGAGGATCACCCACAGTCCAACCAGAAGAAGACCCAGAAAGAACGTCTAGAAGCTAGACTCGGAGACGGGAACTGAAAGCACATGGCGAGTCCACACGAAAGCTTGTGTGGGGGTCGGCGCGGTGGCTCCCGCCTGTAATCCCAGCACTTTGGAAGGCCAAGGCAGGTGGATCGCGGGGTCAGGAGTTCGAGACCAGCCTGGCCAACATGGTGAAACCCCGTCTCTACTAAAAATAGAAAAATCAGGCCGGGCGTGGTGGCTCAAGCCTGTAATCCCAGCACTTTGGGAGGCCAAGACGGGCGGATCACGAGGTCAGGAGATCGAGACCATCCTGGCTAACACAGTGAAACCCCGTCTCTACTAAAAATACAAAAAATTAGCCGGGCGAGGTGGCAGCGCCTGTAGTCCCAGCTACTCGGGAGGCTGAGCCAGGAGAATGGCGTGAACCCGGGAGGCGGAGCTTGCAGTGAGCCAAGATGCGGCCACTGCACTCCAGCCTGGGCGACAGAGCGAGACTCTGTCTCAAAAAAAAAAAAAAAAAAAAAAAGCCAGGCGCGGTGGCTCACGCCTGTAATCCCAGCACTTTGGGAGGCTGAGGTGGGTGGATCACAAGGTTAGGAGATCGAGACCACGGTGAAACCCCGTCTCTACTAAAAATACAAAAAATTAGCCGGGCGAGGTGGCGGCGCCTGTAGTCCCAGCTACTCGGGAGGCTGAGCCAGGAGAATGGCGTGAACCCAGGAGGCGGAGCTTGCAGTGATCCGAGATCGCGCCACTGCACTCCAGCCTGGGCGACAGAGCGAGACTCCGTCTCAAAAAAAATAAATAAAATAAAATAAAATAAAATAAAAAAAAGAAAAATCAGCCAGGCGCGGTGGCAGGCACCTGTAGTCCCAGCTACTCGGGAGGCTGAGGCAAGAGAATCACTTGAACCCAGGAGGTGGAGGTTACAGTGAACCGATATCACGCCACTGCACTCCAGCCTGGGCGACACAGCGAGACTCCATCTCAAAAACAGAAAGCAAGCAAGCGTGAGTGGGAAGGAACAGGTTTGGAAACAGCACCGCAGGCGTGCACAGGGCAACACAAGCCTACCCAAAAAGGAAAAGCCGCCTGGCCGGTTCCCTCGTGACCTCCAGCTGACCCTCGTGCCCGGGGCTGCTGGGACTCAAGGACATTTTAGCGATCCTGGCTGACATTTCGCTTTCCGTCCTCCTGCGGCCGGTCCCCAGTTGGTCTGCGGGAGGAGGAGGCTCTAACAAGTCTCTTTCTACTGCATCGATTCTTGAAGTCAGGATCTTATCTTTAGTTTTCGTATTTTCATCTGGTGTCTTAGAAACGCTACTTCCTACATTTTGCAAATTCAGTTTATCAAACTCAACAGTCAAATCCGAGACAGGTGGCAGATGGGCTTCCTCCCCACGGGGCGCCTTTGGTCTCTTGCCCACCAGGGTCCTGCTGTGACTCAGAGGATGGCAGAGCCCATTTCTGCTGCTGTGTGGACCGCCTGGCTCGGCGGCTTCTATGAGGTCTGCCTCCTGCTCCAAGGGGAAGATGCTGCACCTCGCGTATCCAAAAGCACCAACTGTGGGCGGGCTGTTATTTCGAGCTGCATTTTGCCGATTTTTTATTTCTTCCAAGCTCATGTCATCTTCATCTAGAAACGCCCTCACAGAAATGGAGTTGCTGCCTGTGAGGAGGACAAGGAGCACTTCAGTGACAGGAATGACAGGAAGCCATGGAGCTGCTCCGCTCCGTCCGTGACCAACCGCCATGACCCCAGCAACCACAACTCTTACATTCAAATCCTACTCATCAGATTTCACAATGGAAAACCACCCACACGACTCCCCGGGAAAGGGCAAACAGGACCCTGCAGATGCAATCAGGCTGCTGGGCCAGGCGCAGAAGCTCACACCTGCAATCCCGGCATTCTGGGAGGCCACGGCAGGGGGGTCGCCGGACCCCAGGAGTTCAAGACTGCCTGGGCAACATAGCGAAACCCCGTTCTCTATAGAAAAATTAGCTGCCATGGTGGCACTCACCTGTAGTCTCAGCTATTTGGGAGGCTCGAGTGGGAGGATCACTTGAGCCCAGGAGGTGGAGGCTGCAGTGGGCTGTGATGCCCCAGCCTGTGCCACAGAGTGAGACCCTACTTCAGGGAAGGAGGAAAAAAAAAGCTGCCAGGCTGACTTCTTTTCTTTCAAAGGAAGGGAAATGAAAGGCCAAGGGCCGCCCAGGTGATGGGTGAGATGACCGCCCTGCACCCCCAGCTGCCCTCCAGCCCTCACTCCAGCTCTGATCTACTGCAACCCCAGGGGCTCTGAGTGTCACAGAGCCCCACAGGATCCCAGAAGATTGTGCAGAACAACTCCATGAAGCAGCACTGCTGCGCTTTAGCTGTGAAGACAACATGGAAGAGCTCCTGGGCGCAGCCCTGTCCGACAGGCAACAGAAATGTCCCATTTGGTGTTCACGATGACGACCCTGGCCACAAGGGGGTCCAGAACACTTGAACTGTGGCTCGTGCTCCTTAGGAAATGAGTCAACTTTATGTAATAGTTATTAATTAAAATGTACATAGTCACAAGACAACACAGGAAGTGAGGCCACTTCATAGAAGGGAGTTCTGTGCCACCGTCAGCTACAGCACAGCAAGGTCAGATTTCAGTGCTTCCTGTATAACCACTGCACTGACTTCTCTCTAGTTCTATGGTTGAGAGTCACAGGTGACTTTCCAAGATTCATTGCTTCTTAGTTTAATGTATGTCAGTCATTTTCATTTTCTATCATTCCAGGGAGTTTGTTTTATAAATGAAGTGTCTTGTGGGCCAATGGCTCTATTCTGACCTTACACATTCACACTCACACACACACACACTCACACTCACACACTCACACACACTCTCACACACACACACTCTCACACACTCTCACACACACTCTCACTCTCACACACGCTCACACACACACTCTCACACACACTCTCTTTGACATGCACACTCACACACTCACACAGTTTAAACTGTATATCTGCTTTTTTAGCAGATTCAAATCTCTATTAGTAAATTTGTTTTTTTAAAAAATAGAGACGGAGTCTCACTATGTTGCTCAGGCTGCTTTCGAACTCCTGGGCTTCAGGAATCCACCCACCTCGGACTCCCAAAGTGCTGGGATTACAGGCGTGAGCCGCCGCACCTGGCCATCATTGATGTTTTTATGAATCACTTTTAGATTTTGTGTAGATAGGCTGGGCGCGGTGGCTCACGCCTGTAATCCCAGCACTTTGGGAGGCCGAGGCGGGCGGATCACAAGGTCAGGAGATCGAGACCACGGTGAAACCCCGTCTCTACTAAAAATTACAAAAAATTAGCCGGGCGCGGTTGTGGGCGCCTGTAGTCCCAGCTACTCGGGAGGCTGAGGCAGGAGAATGGCGTGAACCCGGGAGGCGGAGCTTGCAGTGAGCCGAGATCGCGCCACTGCACTCCAGCCTGGGCTGGGCGACAGAGCGAGACTCCGTCTCAAAAAAAAAAAAAAAAAAAATGATTTTGTGTAGATTAACCTCTTCCATCATGATCTTTCCATTCACTGTATCCGTGCTTTGGAAGCACTTTGCATCCCAGTGTCTGAAATGCACCGCGTGAAGCGCTTAGCGTCCCGGTGTCTGAAATGCACCGCGTGAAGCGCTTAGCATCCCGGTGTCTGAAATGCACCACGTGCGTCCCGGTGTCTGATATGCACCGCGTGAAGCGCTTAGCGTCCCGGTGTCTGAAATGCACCGCGTGAAGCGCTTAGCGTCCCGGTGTCTGAAATGCACCGCGTGAAGCGCTTAGCGTCCCGGTGTCTGAAATGCACCGCGTGAAGCGCTTTGCGTCCCGGTGTCTGAAATGCACCGCGTGAAGCACTTTGCGTCCTGGTGTCTGAAATGCACTGCGTGAAGCGCTTTGCGTCCCGGTGTCTGATATGCACCGCGTGAAGCGCTTTGCATCCCGGTGTCTGATATGCACCGGTATTCTGGTGTGCACTCCTCTTTGTCTTTTTCCTGAAAATATGCTAAATCTAAAATATCATAGTCTCAGCCAGTGGAGTTCAGCTATTATGAGTTTTGAAAAAATGGCACAGAATGAAACATATTAGATTTTGGGTAATGAAAAAACAAGCAGAAATAGCAATACTGGAAAAAACAAGCAGAAATAGCAATACTGCTGAAAGCGATGTCATTATTTTTCAAATATCCTCCCCAACACACACCCCATTTAACATTAACCTTCCCAGCACTCTGGGAGGCCGAGGTCAGGAGTTCAAGACCAGCCTGGTCAATATGGTGAAACCCTGTCTCTACTAGAACAAAATACGAAAATTAGCCGGGTGTGGTGGCAGGCGCCTATAGTCCCAGCTACTCAGGAGGCTGAAGCAGAAGAATCGCTTGAACCCAGGAGGTGAAGCTTGCAGTAAGCCAAGATTGTGCCACTGCACTCCAGCCTCAGTGACAAAGCAAGATTCCGTCTCAAAAAACATTAACCTAAATGAAAGTACCAGACAGACCTCTACATTAAAAACACCGACAGAAATGAGAAACAGATGTGTGTATCCTGTCAGACCCCGGCCACGGGGGGCCCGTCCCAGCTGCCACGGCCACGTCTGCACGTGCTTAGACCCCGGCCACAGGGGGACCCGTCCCAGCTGCCACGGCCACGTCTGCACGTGTTTAGACCCCGGCCACAGGGGGACCCGTCCCAGCTGCCACGGCCACGTCTGCACGTGTTTAGACCCCGGCCACGGGGGGCCCGTCCCAGCTGCCACGGCCACGTCTGCACGTGTTTAGACCCGGGCCACGGGGGGCCCGTCCCAGCTGCCACGGCCACGTCTGCACGTGTTTAGACCCCGGCCACGGGGGGCCCGTCCCAGCTGCCACGGCCACGTCTGCACGTGTTTAGACCCCGGCCACGGGGGGCCCGTCCCAGCTGCCACGGCCACGTCTGCACGTGTTTAGACCCCGGCCACGGGGGGCCCGTCCCAGCTGCCACGGCCACGTCTGCACGTGTTTAGACCCTGGCCACGGGGGGCCCGTCCCAGCTGCCACGGCCACGTCTGCAGGAGCTTACCAGACATGGTGGCTTTATCTCGGCAGGAGGCTTCCCTTTCTCCTGTTTCTTGTTGAGCCTTTTTGCCTATTTCCTGCTGTGTGAGATATTCTTCTAGTCTTTGCAGGCCTTCCTGGGAAGACAGATCAACAAAACAGCCCAGAAATTCCCAGTATTCAACCCAGGGATACCCCAGCTCATGAGCTAGCTCTCTGTAAGAAATAAAACACAATTAACCAGTTACGACAACAGAAAAAATACTCAGAACTACACAGAAAAAAGCCACTAAAGCTTCAAGTACCAGAGCAATGTCTGCAATCATGGCTATAATTTTACTTTATCCTTAACTGGCGGCTAAAATCACACTTCGCATTTTCTGAAACCGCACTCCTCCTCACACTTCGCATTTTCTGAAACCGCATTCCTCCTCACAGGGTAAGCAGGACCCGGCAGAGCTCTCATGAGCTGTGAACCGGCCGCGGGAAGGAAGGAGGCCTCAGCCCGACAGACCCTCACGCCAGCAACCCAGGTCACACAGTTCAGCTCCCACAGACGGACGTGTTCATGACCACGGAACAGCCCTGTGAACTTGCCCGTGGTTCTAGTCACGGCACACGAAAGCCTGGAGGTCCTTCTGGGTTCCACTTGTACACCTGACAACGGGCACGTATTTTGCAAAAATATTCTAAACAATACCACGAAGCTTTATTTGATTACAACACAACTTAGCTTTGTGGCTGTGCACGTCTTTTCCCCAAGGAATCCATACCATTATGCGGTACCTTCTATAAAATATTAAGGCTCCTTAGAAACATGTCCCAGAATCAATAAAGAACTCCAACTAGAAAAGGAAAGAAGGCACTGCAGACATCCCCCAGGTGTGGGATGGAACTGGCTTAAGCTAGAATTCTGCAACAACAACTGCAGCGTGTCCAACATCCACAAGGAATTAGACCTTCATGAAAAGAACCAAGTCTCCCAGTAAAGGCTTCCTGGCAATTGGTACTTAGAAGCTGTGATTTGATTTTCCGTCATTAATGAAAACACGACCAACTGCGTGCTCCACAGTGCCACGGCTCAGCCTTTCAGTACCTTCCCACTCTCTCAAAGCCTCTTTCTGGGTCTGATTTCTTGACGTGGTGAAGGAAGCCTGCTTTCTCTCGAGGTGGAGTTTTCCAGAGTTTGCGAAAATCTTCTGCCTATGAAGAAAAAAAAATGTATTGAGCCGTGCCAGGCACCACGCCCCTCATCTGGGGAAATCGCAGCAGCTGCCTGTCTCCTGACGCCCCTCCTTCTCTCCCCTTCACTAGCAGATCCCTGGGCCACATGCCCACCTGTGGCATGGCTGAGTGGCCGCATGGCTGCACTCTGACCTGGGGGAGGGGAGGCGATCTCCTTTCTTGCAGCCCCGTCTGGGCTGTGAGGTTCAGAACCAGGAGGGCCCGAGCGTGAGGCCTCACCCTGAGGACAGCAGACGGCTTGGAGCTGCCACACCGACACACATCTAACACTGCTCCCATCGCAGGAGAAGAAACCAGCGTTGATCTTTCTTAGTCACTCTTCCTAGGGCTTTATGCTTTATGGATCTGACCTAATCCTACCTGATACCACCTAATTTTGGAGCCATTTTTTTTTTCTTTTGAGACAGAGTCTCGCTCTGTTGCCCAGGCTGGAGGGCAGTGGTGTGATCTCGGCTCGCTGCAAGCTCCGCCTCCCGGGTTCCCACCATTCTCCTGCCTCAGCCTCCTGAGTAGCTGGGACCACAGGCGCCCACCACCATGCCTGGCTAACGTTTTGTATTTTTTTAGTAGAGACGGGGTTTCACCGTGTTAGCCAGGATGGTCTCCATCTCCTGACCTCGTGGTCTGCCCATCTCAGCCTCCCAAAGTGCTGGGATTACCAGGCGTGAGCCACCGCGCCCGGCCTGGAGCCATTTTCATCGTAACTTATTTAGAAAGTTTTCAGGACAGGATTATATGTACAAGTCAGTATGTGAAATATTTCAATAGGAGAAAGAATTGAATTGTCAATTATAAATAAAAAAACGTGTACAACCTTTGGCCCACCAACACCATCATCAAGGATTTCTCCGAACATCGGGGATGAACCCGGGGGCTGAGGCTTCCAGGAGAGGGACTGGCCTGGAGCATTTCGTCTGAGAGGAAGCCAGTGGGGGCTGCAGCCATGGGGAAACGTGGTCAGGTGGACGTGCAGATGGAGCTTTCCTAGTCACAATGGGCAGCCTCGCTACACCAGCAAGGTGCCCTGAGATGGGCCGTCGACACAGAAAGAACAGGGCGACGCGTGCACAGGACGCGGCTGGCCCAGGGAATATCTGCTTTGTTGAGACATGTGGCTCCCAGCACACCGGCCCTGGTGAGCAAGCCACAGAGCCAAGAACACACATTTCTCTGACCGGTGTTCTCACCACCACTCACTGGTGGACGGTTTGAGATGAGGACAGCCCTGGGCTCCACAGGACGTGGCCCCTGAGACTACGCACAGGCCAAGGCTGGAACACTCAGAACTGCAGCATAGGGACAGCCAGGCACAGCTTCCAGAAGCTTCGAGAGCAGCTCACCTTGGCCGGACTCAGGGGCCCCGCGAAGGCTCTCAGGGTCAGCACTGGGTCTCGGGGGCTGCCTCCATGGCGGCTGACGTGAGAGGCCTCAGCCGTCTGGTCTGGGGACCACAGCTCCCCAATGACTGGAGAAGAAGTGTCTTCTGCTCTCAGGAGAGGCACGTAGTAGTGACCTGAGGGAGGAGACAAGCACTGGCTGCAGGCTTCTGCCCCCTCCGCAGGTCAGGTCTGGTGATCAGCACGGGGGTCACACAAGCCCTTGCCAAGGCCTCTGCAAATGGATCCAACGGACAGGGCAGAGGCTGGTTTGCGCCAGAGCTCCCTTCACTTAATGCAAATGGATGCAATGGAAACAAAGTCACACGAGGTCTCAGAGCTCACTTCACTTAACCAGCCTCACTTTCCTCCACTGCTACAAGAAAGAAAAGAAAAGGAAGCCCCAGGTAGTTAAAGGACTGAGGGGTCAGACCTGAGTGAATAAGATTAGCACACAATAGGCGCTTAATACATTTTAAAAATAAGTTATATTTCATTCCAGCCAGGTGCGGTGGTTCACGCCTGTAATCCCACCACTTTGGGAGGCTGAGGTGCACGGATCACTTGAGGTCAGGAGTTCAAGACCAGCCTGGCCAACATGATGAAACCCCATCTCTACTAAAAATACAAAAATTAGCTGGGTGTGGTGGCACACGCCTACTCAGGAGGCTGAGACAAGAGAATCACTTGAACTCAGGAGGTGGAAGTTGCAGTGAGCCGAGATCACGCCACTACACACCAGCCTGAGCGACAGAGTGAGAATCTGTTTCAAAAAACAAAAAAAAAAAGTTTTATTTTATTCCTTCTCTCTTTTCCCCTCTTAGTTTCAGACAGTCTCACTCCGTCACCCAGGCAGGAGTGCTGTGGTATGATCATGGCTTACGCAGCCTCCAACTCCCAGGCTCAAGTGATCCTCCCACCTCATACTCTTGAGTGGCTGGGACAACAGGCGCCACCACACCTGGCTAATCTTTTACTTTTTGTAGAGATGGGGTCTTGCTCTGTTGCCCAGGCTGGTCTCGAATGCCTGGATGCAAGCGATCATCCCACCTCCACCTCCAAAAGTTCTGGGATTACAGGTGTGGGCCGCCGTGCCTGGCCTCCTTGTTTCTCAATTCTGCCTCTGTGGTATTTTATCATAGGTGTGGGCCGCCGTGCCCGGCCTCCTTGCTTCTCAATTCTGCCTCTGTGGTATTTTATCACAGGTGTGGGCCGCCATGCCCGGCCTCCTCACTTCTCAGTCCTGCCTCTGTTCTAGTTTACAGTTTGCATCACTGAATACGCATCTCTCAACAGATCTGGCATCACACGGCACTTGGATGTGAAGTATGGAAAGCACAAGGAAAAGTAATGTCCTCAGGTCCCATGGGACAGTGCAATAAAGTCACACAGGATAGTGTCATGAGGTTCTGTAGGTTGCATGGAGGCCACACACCACCTCGTCCTGCTTTCAAACACAGACCCTGGAGACCTAGACTCAAGAGGCTTCCTTTACAGTCAGTCACGCTGCTCAGGAACGCCTGGGAATTTCTTATGTTAAAGGCTTATTATAGTTTTGTTTTGTTTTTTTTTTGTTTTTTTTTGGAGACGGAGTCTTGCTCTGTCGCCCAGGCTGGAGTGCAGTGGCGTGATCTCGGCTCACTGCAAGCTCCGCCTCCCTGGTTCACGCCATTCTCCTGCCTCAGCCTCCCGAGTAGTTGGGACTACAGGCGCCACCACCACGCCTGGCTAATTTTTTTGTATTTTTAGTAGAGACAAGGTTTCACCATGTTAGCCAGGATGGTCTCGATCTCCTGACCTCGTGATCCGCCCACCTCGGCCTCCCAAAGTGCTGGGATTACAGGCATGAGCCACTGTGCCCAGCACTTATCATAGTTTTTATGCTTTTAATTTTTTTCTAATTGTAAAAGTGCTGTATGCCCATCAACAGTCGACTGGATAAAGAAAATGTGGTACGTATCGACCACGGGATATTAAGAACAAGATCATGTCCTCTGAAGCCACATGGATGGAGCTGGAGCTGTGACCCTAAGGGAACTGACACAGGCAACAAAACCAAACACAGCTCTCGCTTATGAGAGGAAGCCAAACGCTGAGACACATGGACGCAAAGAAGGAACAACAGTCAGCAGGGCCTGCTTGAGGGTGGAGGGAGGGAGGAGGAGGGAGAGGACTGAACCTACACTGATCACCTGGTAAAATAATCCACCCCCTACACCCCGGTGATGTGCAAGTTACTGATACTACAAACCTGCATGTGCACCCCTGGACCTAAAACGGAAGTTAAGAAAAAGTACGGTAATTTCCATTCAAGAGTACTGAAGGTACTGAAGAATTTCCACTCAAGAGTACTAATTTTCCATACTGAAAATTAGGGTAACTCAAATACTCTATCTTACATTTTAATATCTTATATTTGAATGCATCATATGTACGTTGGCATTTTACAGGTAATGGCAGTTTTTTCCCTCTTTTAGTGGTACATGAAAAGAAAACATATAGTATATACAGTATACGGTGCATGGTAAGTATACGGTAGAATTTACCTATAATTTACTCATAAAATACTAACGTTTACTTTTTTGGCATATTGATTTGAGTCCTTTTTAACAATTTCTATCTACAGATGGAACTCACGGTCTCTGGACAGTTTTGTGCCTGGCTTTCTGATCCTATTTGTCCCTCATAACACTTTAGAGCCCCTCATCTTCACACAAGCGTGGGTCTCTCTGAGTGGCGGGAAGGGTGGGATGCAGGACGCAGCCAGCCCTGCAGCAGGCTCTGTGGCATGTGAAGCTAGTGACCGAGGCCCCAGCATGACCACAGACGCTGACCATGCCTGGGCTTTGCACGAGCCTCAGAAGGACCAGGAAGGAGATGCAGGCACTCTGGAGGTGCTGTGTAGCTCAGCCCACAGGAACATGGATCTCACAGTGCTGCCTTCTCCTCAGCAAACAGCTGCTGGGGCAGATCTTAGAGGCAACAGTGTTTTACTATCACACATAGGCAAGGACTTCTCGGACAGAAGTGCTTCCTCAGTACCATCGTGAAGCAATGCCTAATGTCAGGGTTGCAAAGCATTTCTGACAGCGTGGTTTGAAAATCCAGAGCAGACTCTCAGTTCTTCAGGATGTTCTGGCAACACAGCCGTGTGTTCCAAGGGCCTCCAAAAGTTCCAGCTGGGCCTCTGGAGCGAGGCCTCAATGGCCCTGAGGAGGAACTCTCAGCGCTAGCAGCATGCAGGATTCATGTCCTGTGCACAGCTACACACGCAGAAGAAGTATAATTAACAAATTACACTTAGGATGGGAAGAGATCAGGGGACAAGCAGAGGCTCTTGATACCTTAGAGTGGGGTTGGTACACTTCCATACAAGGTCAGACAGTAAATAATTAGGCTCAGTAGGCCACAAGTCACTGTGTGCTGGGAAAGAACCCGGACAGTGTACAAATGGTGGTCATAGCTTTGTGCCAATACAATTTTATTTTTAAAAGCAGTCATTTGCAGACCCTGCTTTAAATGGAGACAGAGTTTTAGACAGGAATGGAATCCGAGACAGAGAAAAACAGGCAGGAGGGCGAAAGGACCTCAGCGTCTGCTTCAATCTCACCAGCAAGCAGAAGCTCCAGACTTCGGGCTAAGACAGCAAAGAAGAGGCGCTTCTAGACGTGTCATTTTCCAAAGTTCACGAAAACAGAGGAAGACGGCAGGGAAAAGCCATCTCTGAAACCAGCCATTTTCACACGCCTGGCACCTACAAACCGCGAGGCACAGGGGCCAACTGGAAGCTGCTGACTACAGGAGGGCGGTCCAGAAAGTAAAGCCTCTCCCAAAGGCGAGTGGGGAGGGAACATCCCAGAGCCAAGGCAGGAGCCGGAGGAGAAGGAGGAGGAGGGCGGCGGCTTCGGAACCAAAGGAGTGACGGGGCGACCCCAGGGACGACCCCCACCCCAACACAGGCAGAGTGTGACGGGGCGACCCCAGGGACGACCCCCACCCCAACACAGGCAGAGAGTGACGGGGCGACCCCAGGGAGTGACCCCAGGGACGACCCCCACCCCAACACAGGCAGAGAGTGACGGGGCGACCCCAGGGACGATCCCCACCCCAACACAGGCAGAGTGTGACGGGGCGACCCCAGGGACGACCCCCACCCCAACACAGGCAGAGAGTGACGGGGCGACCCCAGGGACGACCCCCACCCCAACACAGGCAGAGAGTGACGGGGCGACCCCAGGGAGTGACCCCAGGGACGACCCCCACCCCAACACAGGCAGAGGGTGATGGGGCGACCCCAGGGAGTGACCCCAGGGACGACCCCCACCCGAACGCAGGCAGAGAGTGATGGGGGTGACCCCAGGGACGACCCCCACCCCAACACAGGCAGAGAGTGACGGGGTGACCCCAGGGAGTGACCCCAGGGACGACCCCCACCCCAACACAGGCGGAGAGTGACGGGGCGACCCCAGGGAGTGACCCCAGGGACGACCCCCACCCCAACACAGGCGGAGAGTGACGGGGCGACCCCAAGGAGTGACCCCAGGGACGACCCCCACCCCAACACAGGCAGAGAGTGACGGGGTGACCCCAGGGAGTGACCCCAGGGACGACCCCCACCCGAACGCAGGCAGAGAGTGATGGGGTGACCCCAGGGAGTGACCCCAGGGATGGATGACCCCCACCCCAACACAGGCAGAGAGTGACGGGGCAACCCCAGGGAGTGACCCCAGGGACGATCCCCACCCGAACGCAGGCAGAGGGTGACGGGGCGACCCCAGGGAGACGACCCCCACCCCAACACAGGCAGAGGGTGACGGGGCGACCCCAGGGAGTGACCCCAGGGACGACTCCCACCCCAACACAGGCAGACACACAAAAGCCAGGCCAGCCACCCAACCAAGGAGCTCTGGGCCCTGCCTCTCCCTGAGCTGTTCTTTGTCAACTGCAGGCTCTACCTGAAGAGAAGCCATCACAATGAAGCTGCTGTGGGAGAGACCTGTGGATCCAGGGGTGAGGCCACGGGCAACAGGCAGCGACACACAACCTCAAAAAAGTTCTCTCACAGAAAGCTCAAGGAACAGATACAAGACTTCAGAGAAGGGATAATAGGAAAAGAGGGGGCAAGTGAGCTGGGAGAGCTCAGAAGAAAGGATGATCCCGAGAAGAGGCTTCCGAGGGGAGCCGGCACACGCCTGGGGAGCTCAGAAAAGCAAAGCTCTGCTCTGTTCCCCCAACACTCCAAGGCCCTTCCCACCACGGATCCCACGATCCAGGCACCAACTCCCCATCTTACCCTTTAAATACTCTCTGATCCGCTCCTTCAGTTCCACAGATTTATTTTTGCTTCTTTCACAAATCACCTATTGAATAAAAAGTGTGTCTAAATCTTATTTGATTGCAATATTTCCTTATCATTACAATGATTTTAGAAAAGTAAGTTTTAAAGTCAGTAAAGCAGAATAGTATCTTAGTGCTAAAGATTTAATAAAGCTCACAATCAAAAAATGTGTGAAGAGTGCAGTCTTTCTAAAAGTCTAAGGGGACAGCTAAGAGAACACCCTCTGGGATTACGGGTAAATTTACTTTTTCTTCATGCTATTCTGCATTTTCTAACTGTCTGCAAGGAGAGGAAAACATAAAAGCACACCGTCAAGTAAAAGCAGGAGGCATGTGAACATGTTTCTAACTTTCTCAGGTGTCTGAGTTTCACTTACAAGAAGCCTCATCGGCCGGGCGCGGTGGCTCAAGCCTGTAATCCCAGCACTTTGGGAGGCCGAGACGGGCGGATCACGAGGTCAGGAGATCGAGACCATCCTGGCTAACCCGGTGAAACCCCGTCTCTACTAAAAAGTACAAAAAACCAGCCGCGCGAGGTGGCGGGCGCCTGTAGTCCCAGCTACTCGGGAGGCTGAGGAAGGAGAATGGCGTAAACCCGGGAGGCGGAGCTTGTAGTGAGCTGAGATCCGGCCACTGCACTCCAGCCTGGGCGACAGAGCAAGACTCCGTCTCAAAAAAAAAAAAAAAAAAAAAAAAAAAAAGAAGCCTCATCATACATAAGCTTTTTGTTGTGAGGCTGGGTCAAGGTGGAGCTCCTAATTAACACGGAACAAGAATGTTCTATTTTTGCCACTACAGAAATCAAATTTCTCAGCCTTGGAGAACTGCAGCAAAATACAAACTTGTGCTAGAAACTACAGAAAAATCAACAACCCTCAAATAAAAGGAAGGAAAGGAGCCAGCCTGTGAGAGAAACTGACTAAAACTAGGAAAACAACCACATTTTTGAGTCTGTACTGGATTGTAAGCTTTAAAAAGTCAAATGCTCGGCCGGGCGCGGTGGCTCAGGCCTGCAATCCCAGCACTTTGGGAGGCCGAGGCGGGCGGATCACGAGGTCAGGAGATCGAGACCATGCTGGCTGACACGGTGAAACCCCGTCTCTACTAAAAAAAAAAAAAAAAATACAACCAAAAAAAAAAAAAAAAAGTCAAATGCTTTTTAAAATGCCAGGAGTTAGGCCAGGCGCGGGGGCTCACGCCTGTAATCCCAGCACTTTGGGAGGCAGAGGCGGACGGATCACGAGGTCAGGAGATCAAGACCATCCTGGTCAACATGGTGAAACCCCGTCTCTACTAAAAATATAAAAAATTAGCCAGGTGTGTTGGCGGGCGCCTGTAGTCCCAGCTACTCGGGAGACTGAGGCAGAAGAATGGCGTGAACCTGGGAGGCGGAGCTTGCAGTGAGCCGAGATCGTGCTACTGCACTCCAGCCTGGGAGACAGAGTGAGACTCCGTCTCAAAAAATAAATAAAAAAATAAAAATAAAAAATTAAAATAAAATGCCAGGAGTTTTTAGTTACCAAATGCCATTCTTATGCTGAATAAGTACAGATATTCTCACACACACACACACACACACAAATTAAATCATACATATGCAAAATAATGGCAATTTCTCAGTTGTAGAATTTTCTTTTTTTTTTTTTTTTGAGACGGAGTCTCGCTCTGTCGCCCAGGCTGGAGTGCAGTGGCCGGATCTCAGCTCACTGCAAGCTCCGCCTCCCGGGTTCACGCCATTCTCCTGCCTCAGCCTCCCGAGTAGCTGGGACTACAGGTGCCTGCCACCTCGCCCGGCTAGTTTTTTGTATTTCTTAATAGAGACGGGGTTTCACCATGTTAGCCAGGATGGTCTCGATCTCCTGACCTCGTGATCCGCCCGTCTCGGCCTCCCAAAGTGCTGGGATTACAGGCTTGAGCCACCGCGCCCGGCCTAGTTGTAGAATTTTCTGGTGAATTTTATTCTTTTTGATCAAGCAGTATTTTAAATTTTCTATGGCAAGTGGATGTATTGCTTATGCAATAACAGCAGTTACAGAGGGGGTGTAGGAGAGGCCACTGCCACCGGAAGATTCTTACAGCTTTTATTTCTAAAGGGCTGCTAGACCGTGGACAGCTCACAGCTGTAATACACAGAAACATGAAACTTGTCTTTCAGTTCTCAGAAGGTCCAGATACGTCTGGCACTTTGTGGGCACAGAACGTACTTCTGCCCTTTGTAAGGTGCACTTTGCTCAGCTGCTCAGGGTCATGATGAGGCCTGACTGACCACGCTTTTCTGGGTCAGATGAGTACGTATGTGTGAGAAGCTTAGCACAGCGCTTGGTGCACACTGAGCTGAATACAATTTAGCTGCTTTCAGCATCATCATCCTCACTACCATCGTCACCATCACCATCACCTCTGCCAACACCATCATCACTGCGATCTTCATCCTCACCATCACATCATCACCATCGCTATCTTCATCACCATCCTCACCACCATCATCCTCATCATCACAACCATCACCATCATCAGCATCATCATCCTCACTGTCACCATTCCCACAATCCTCACCACTACCACCATCACCACCTTCACCATCACCAGCATCACCATCATCACCACCATTCTCACTACCACCATCATCACCATAATCACCATCACCACCATCACACCATAATCATCACCATCATCATCACAACCATCATCATCCTCACCGTCACCATTACCACAATCCTCACCACTACCACCATTACCATCTTCACTATCACCACCATCATTCTCACTACCACCATCATCACTATCACCATCACCATCATTCTCACCAGCACCATCACCACCGTAATCATCACCATCACAACCACCACATCCTCACTGCCATCCCCATCACTACCACCATCACCATCATTCTACCACCGTCATCACCATCACCATCACCACCACCATCATTACTTCTGTTCTCTTTGACTCTGGTCAACTGACGTGTTCAGAAAGGGAACTTGATAAAAGACTGTGAGCTGTTTAAAGCAACTGACTGCCAGTTTTAGGAAAATAAA